>NC_053488.1:64414659-65056324 GCF_015227805.2 Hirundo rustica
GCGCTCGGTCTGGCTCTGGCTTCTTCACAGTGGTTGTCATTTGTGGGCTTTGCCAAGCTTTTTGTCACACCTGCCCTGCTGCTGACGGCTGGTGTGACTGCAGAGGCTGGAGCCTTCCTTCGCTGGGAGGTTTCAGCTGTCACCCCATTGCTGCAGCTTTGCCTGGACTCGTGAAAGGGTCAGCATCTCATTTGGGCAGCTGTCTGTGTCACGGCAGCGCCTGAGGAGCGGCGCTGTCCTTGTTACCCACCTCGGCTGTGCCTGTTTGGGAAGATGGCGCACGTGGGCGGCGTTCAAGAGGCCGAGTCCAGTGCTAGTGACTGCTGCACCCCCGGCTGGAGACAAGGAGTTGTAGTTCTCCACTAAGTGGAGCGTGGGCAAAGTCATCTTCCGAACTTAGCCTGCTCATAAATGGAGAGCGTCCTAATTCTCACAGCCGTTGTTCTTGGTGATAGCATGAGCTGCTGTTCTCGAAACATGGCAAGGCATTCTTTGGGCAAACTGCGGAGAGGTAGAGAAGGTCCCCTCCTCTCCTGGAATTGACTTTGCAACGTTCTTTCTGCTCTGCAAAAAGCAGCTGTGGATAAAACTTCCCCCCAGGTCCCAGGGTGCATTTAATCCCTGGAAGGATGAAACCTTTTGTTGACTCTCACAAGGGAGTGTTTATTGAAGGGTGATGATTTTTCAGCCCTCCTTCCCGTTTGTAGATGCAACCACTTGCCTTGGTGCCTGTTCTTTTCTGATCTCTGTCTGCTCTGAGGGTTTCTCCATGGGCTTAGTTTCCTCTCACGGTAACCCTGCAAAGGAGTGTGGCGAATCAGACTCTGTGCAGGCCATGTGTGCTACAGAGCTGCCTCTCTTGCTGAGGCTGCTGTTGTTGTTCTCGCTGATGTTACTGTTAGCCAAGCGACGACAAAGTGCTCAGAGCTGCAGAGAGTGGAGCTGGGTTTCAGAGCTCCTGGAAGTCAGTATCTCTGTTTTGAAGTTTGCTTCTTGCATTTTGTTTCTTTCAGGGAGGGCTGTGAGCGTGGGAGATCCAGAGAAGAAATACACTGCGTGGCAACACATTGGCAGTGGGTGAGTGCAGCCACAGACCGGTGGGCCAGGTATTTTGGTGGTGCAATATCAAGTGGGGAGTCAGGCCAGCTGCAAGCATCTTCAGAGCCTGGCTTTAGCTTGTCCCTGTCTCAGTACTGATGCCAAGGCATCGTCAAAGATCACTGGACGCTGACAATGTCTTGCCTGCCACAAGGAGCGGCCCCTGGAAGGCCTCCTGTCCCTCAAACATGTGGCACCAGTTTGCTTATTTTCCTAGGAGACATGGGTTTGTATGAGTCCAAGTAATATGGCCACACTAATGAAGGAAGAAAAAACCTGAGAGAGCAGCTTCCTACCTGACAGCTCTCAGATAACAGCTCTTTTCTTTCCAACGTCTTGCTGAAAACAATATTCGGTGGTCAGGACTATAAGAAAGGCTGCGTGTTGTTGCCTGCGTTTGGCAGAGAGAATCAAGAGAGCAGTGAGAAGGCCCAACAGGACTGTGTGTTTCGTGGCCTGGCAAGGCACGCCACGCACGCGCACAGCCACCAAAAGGAAAAGGCAAAGAAAAGCCCCACCTCCGCAATGCAGTGTGTACATTTGAGATTTGTAGCAGCGGGTTTCCTTTCTGTTGGGCCCAGCTTTTCTCTGCGACATGCTGTACGGCCGAGGGCTGCTGGGCTGCCGCGCCATTGGCCGAAAAGTAGATGAAGCCTGGTGTTGTAGAGACACTTCAGGCAGCAGAGATGTCCTGCCTGGGCTGCCTTTTGCTTCTCAGCACTGAACGGCTTCTCCGTTCTTGCCGCTGTTCTCTTTCTAGGGGTTTCGGGACCGTTTATAAGGCCTTGGATGCTGCCACAGGACGAGCGGTAAGTGCCAACAGCCCGTGCAGATTTTGCAGCTCTTGAGCTGCTTTCCCCTGTGGTGCGATCTGTGGCCAGAGCTTTGGGCCGCCCGTCTTTGCTGCACAGGTTGTCCTGCAGAATCAGCCTGCCTAGAGGCAAGCCGCAAAGTGCATCTTGGACAGACTTTGTCCTTCCAACCTACCGGAATGAATGCAAGGATGGCAGTGGTGTCTTTCTGAGAAGGGCACGCTAGCTTGGACTTACTGGATAAATATGCCTAGAGTAGCTGATGGCAACAGCCCTCATTCAGGCCCAATTCCTCTTAAGCCCGGGTTCAGACACAGATAGGATTTCCCACTGTCCTCCATCACGGGGTTCAGTTTGGAAATACAATGCCAGACCTAAAGAAGGAGACATCTTGTCTGGGGCACCGTTTGGCTTTTCAGTCCTAGGGAACCTGGTTGACACACGCACACGCGCGCGCATGCACGCACACACGCACGCAGGGATCAATGAGCAGAAGTTGATGAAGAGCCTTAAATAATACAACCTTGTGTTGGACCTCTGTTGGCGACATTCCGTCACAGAGATGCTGTTTGTACTGAACAAGCATGGTGGTGTCTTGGACGCTCCCACTGCTCCTTGGGGCTTCAAGTTCAGGGTCCTGAATTGTCGTTTCTGGCTCTCAGCAAATACTGCTCCATCTTCTTGGTAGTTCCTTCTCCACCTGTGGTGCTGCGCTCAGGAACTGCACTTGGAGGGAAGACGCTACAAGTCATCCAAAAGCCCTAAACCCCGCTTATAACCTGGGGTGTATGCGTAGGGTAGCAGGGGAAGGATTCTTCATTTTTCAACCCACTACTTAATTCCAAGTCTAAACCGTGTTCAAGAATGTTCTTTGGAGAGGCAAAATCCAAACCGAGGAAGTTAGGATGTACTAGGATTGAAACTTGGAGTCCCTTGGAATTCTTTTTTGGACAGCATTTTGTGCGTAGTGTATGTGTGTATTTCCTTTGGCGCACAAACAAGAATGGCAGCAGTTGCTGACGCGCTGGTGAAAGCCGCTAGAAATGCTAACGTACTTTCTGCGGTTTCAATTTATTGTCACAGCAGCAAAATTGCTTTTGGCTTGCAAAACGTGCGTAACGGGACAATAGTAGTGATAAACGCAGCCTGTTGGAGAAGTCTGCGGGTGCAGAGAGTGTTGTTAGCGCTTTGTGGTAGATGGCCTAGAGTCCCTTTTTACCGAGGTGACAAGGCATCCAGGCCCAGGAGCACACGGAGAAAGAGGCTCTTGTAATGTCTGCTCCTAACGGCTTTCAACGTCATTGTAGGTGGCCGTAAAGCAACTTGATCTCCAGCAGCAGGGCTGCAAGGAAGTGTTGAAAGAAGTCACGGTCACGAGAAAATATAAGAACGCCAATATTGTCACCTACCTAGAGAGGTAAGTAGTTCTGAGGTTTTTCTGGGAATGTTTGTTTGCATAGTTGCAATGCCAAAGTTTAAAAGCTCTTTCCTCGCTGGCAGAGAGTTGATCTTTCTATTGACATCAATCCACTCCTGTACGAGGCATGGGAGAAGGTTGCATTTTGTGCCCATGAATGGCTCCTGGCATAAAGAGCTTGGAGATTGTTCTCAGAAACCTGTCCCTCTTACTAAGCCAGCGGCCTGTATGTTGACTCGCTGCATGTTCCTTTGCTGTTGTGGGGCATGGTTTTTTCCAAGTGTTGGAGCAGAAGTGCCGGGAAAGCATCACAGCGATGGTTTCCCTTGCGCTCTTCCCGCTATTTTCCGTTGCCTTGCGTGCCAAAAGACTAGGCTAGGAGGCACATAATTTGCCCGGTTTGACATTGATTTTGCTGTTTGTGACTGTCCTTCATGCAAGGTTTTCCGAAGGTTGTGCGCAGTGCGGCGCACCCATCTGCCCCAGGTAAAAGCTCTGAAAACTGTGTCTCCTTGTTGCTGGAGTTAACGGTGCAATTTGTGTATGAAGATGATGAAGCAGCTGCTGGGATGTGTCTGCTTCCAGACTTACCTTTGCCTTCACAGCACTGCCTTTTTCCCCCGCTTGCCAGCTAAGCCGTCTCCTTTTTTGCGGATGTGCCTTCCCCATTTAGACGGCACAGGTTGCAAGTCCTGGATAGCCTAGGTGGAAGTGTGTCTTCATTTTATTCTGTCTCCATTTGCCAGTGACCTGGAAACAAAACTCGGCTGTAGGCTTTTCTTCCGAAGGGCAATTTAGCTGTGCACCTTCAGCTCCACGCTGTTGTTTCCCTCTTCCAGCTACCTTGTCAATGAGGCTGTCCTGCTGGTGCTGGAGTACATGGACGGAGGCTCTGTAGCTGAGGTGGTCAGCAAGAAAAGGATGCGTGTAGGACACATAGCAACTGTCTGTCGGGAGGTAAGGGATCCTGCTTGTGCTTGGGATGGCTTGGACAGGCTTGTCCTTTGGAAGTCCTGCTAAGTGAGTGATTCCATGTTCAGAGCTTTCTTTCTGTGTTGCTCCTCTGCTTCAGAGAAGGAAGAACATCTGCACTCAACTGCCTGCCGGTGTCCGTGCCCTTACTGTAGTCTGTTTACTCTTGTCTACCGTTGTTGAACTCTGTGTCTCTTTCTCATTTTTTATTTTCTGTTCTGCGCTTTGCCTCCCCAAGCCTTTGCCCGGAACCTTTCTGCACTGCCTTCTTTGCCTGGAAGTGCAAAGGTGCTGGTGTCCGAGTTTTAAATGGATGGCAAAGCCAGAGAGAGACTTCATCTCTCATAGGTCTCAGCTTCAAGGGATGGCATGGCAGCCACCATGGTGCTGGCTGCTGCAAACTGACAAATGAGCATTTTCCAAGTGTGCTGTCGAGGCAGCCGTGGAACCCTTGCCCTGCAGTCTCCCGCCCGACAGTGATCCCCTTGGTACCCAAGCCAGGGACTCTTTCTCCTCTGGAAAATGCCTGTACTTTCTCAGGGCGGGGAGAGCGCATCCGCTGCAGCAGCGGTCATCCTGACTGGCTTTGCAGGGGACAGTCTCCCGCAATGAGTGATGCTTCCCCCTCAGAAGCAAATGTGCCTTCCCTTGGATGGGTGCTGCTCTCCTAGGGCTACAGCAGCAAGCTCTTCCTCTTGCCAGGCCTCACTGTTCCTGGGAGATCTGTGAATCTTTGTGAGCAGTTTCCTCTTGCGTGCGATGAAATCAGATCAGGCTAACTTCTGGCCTCCTGTTTCTTTTGTCTCCCTCAGTGCCTGCAAGGCCTGGCTTTCCTTCATGCCAACCGGGTGATCCACAGAGACATCAAAGGCGACAACATCCTTCTGAGCCGGGCTGGCGCCGTCAAGCTGGGTGGGTGTTCTTGGTCAGGCGCAGCGCTCCGGGGAGGCGGGGTGGGGCTGCTTTTGGGTGGCTGCCAGGTGCCCAGCAGTGGTGCTGCTGAGAGTGCACGGAGCGCTCCGGCAAGCTCAGGGTGCAGCAGTAAGGTGCTGAGAGGTCTAGCGAGGAAACAGGTTTGTGTGTGTTCCTTCCAAAGGGAGAGGGTTACAGCGTAAACGTTCAGGAGAATGAGGAAAAAGCCATGGTGGGGAATCCTGGCAGGTTGGTTAAGTGGGCAGCCCTGAGGGAAAGAGAGCACAGCTGCATTTCCTGCTAGGTTCAGTACTGCATTCTGAGACTGAGAGTGAGGAACCCTTTTCCTTGGTTTCCTACTTGAAGCAGTGTTTGTTTTCCTCCTCAGCTGATTTTGGCCTCTGTGCGTGGCTCAGCCCTGAGCAGAGCAAACGGAGGTCGATGGTCGGGACCCTGCGGTGGATGGCACCCGAGGTTCTGAGAGGACAGCCCTACGGCCCCAAAGTGGACACCTGGTCCCTTGGCATCGTGGGAATAGAGATGGCCAAAGGAGAGGCTCCTTACTTTCGGCAAACCAGTGCCTGGGTAAGGTGCCGATACGCTCAGATGCCGGCGTCCTTCTGCTCCGTCTCCGTTACACAAATTCCCATTCCCAGAGCTTTGGCGGGTTCCTCCAAGGCCCACTTCTAAACGTGTCCCTGGGGCTCACATAAGCTGTCAAGGCAAGACCTCTTGCAGGCTGGAATAGCCGGGGCTGTACTGGAGCCTTTTTTTTCTTTTGGGAGAGCGGGCTCATCTCTAACCGTCCGCTAGGCAAGAAATTGCCGCTGCAGACTGGAGCTTAAAAGATGGGGTCTAGGTGAGCACTTAAGGACACGGAAGAATCGGGAAGGCTCTCATGTTTCCTTTTTCTTCAGGCGAAGTATCTGATAGGCACGCAAGGAGCACCGGATGTGCGCACGCTCGGGCTACACTCTGGCTTGCGTGACTTTCTGGGCTGCTGCCTGCAGATGGATGTGGACAGGCGAGGCTCCGCCGAGGAACTTCTGCAGGTACAAGGCAAAGCGGCTGCAGGCCCAACAGCTCTTGCCTGTCAGGGTTTGCTCCTGGGCCAAACTCCAGGGCATCGGATGGGCCCCCCTGTAGTAATGTGCGCTCTGGGTGCTGCTCAAATGACAACCAAGTAGGATCCGAGACTGGCTGAGGTTAGGAGGGGCCGGTGGAGGTCATCTAGTCCAAAGCCCCTGCCACTGGCAAGGACATCTTCAAGGAGGTCAGGCTGCTCAGAGCCCCATCCCAGCTGACCTTGAATATTACCAGGAGTGGGGCACCTCCCAGGGCTCTGGGCAGCCTGTGCCCCTGTTTCAGCACTCCGCTGGTAAACAGTTTCTGCCTTAGAGCCAATTGGAATCGACTCTCTTTTGTCTTAAAACCATTCCCCTTTGTCCTCTTGCAACTGGCCCTGCTCATAGAGGTGTCCCCACATCTAAGCCCCTTCAAGTATTGAAAGGTCTCCTTGAGGCCTGCCCTGCTCCAGGCTAAACAAGCCCAACTGTCCCAGGCAGTCGTCAGGGGAGAGTTCCCACCTTCTGGTCATTTTTGAGGCTCTCTTTTGCTCTTGGGTGGTGTATTCACCTGGTTGACGTGGTAGCAAAGGAACGGTATTGGAGTATAAAGGAAAAGTGTTGCAGCACCAGGGACAGAGGCCTGCAGTGGGCCTTGAAGAGCACAGTGAAAGCAGCCCCTGCCAAGCGGTTCTCGATTGGTCTGTGGGAAGGCAGGGGCTGTGGGGAGCTGACTGTGGAGCCTCAGAGGGGACCCAGCTTGTCCCTCCTGCCCCACTCTTAGAGGTTTCTGCCAGCCAACCAGGGACAGCTGAGCAGCATTTGTGCCAGCCCCACGTGCTGCCTGGCCCGGTCAAGCAGATGAAGTAGATGAGAACCGCTGCGGCTTTGCTGCCAGCTTTTGCGGCAGACAGGGAGCTGGTGACCGCGCCACTTCCTTGGCTGTCCCTGCTGTGAAGGAAGATGCCAGCCAGCACAGGAGGGGAAGGGCATGCCGAGGTAGACACTGCCCTCCTGCGAGCCAGAGCTGAGTCCATCTGCGCTCTGCCGTTTGCCGTCAATGCTCCTGGCTTGCTGCTGGAAACATGCATGTCCAGCGGTCCTGAGAACAGCACGTGGGATCGATATTTTCCAGAGCTCTCGGCAGTCTCTTGAGGATTGGCTTATGCCCCATATCTCTTTTGGACACTCAAAGAGCCCTTGTCTGTAGAAAAGAGGAGCTTGAATAAGTCTGTTGAGTTTCCTGAAAGGAACAAACCCTTTGGACAGCAGGCAGCAATCCCACAGTGCTGTCACGACAAAAAGCCCAGCAAGTGACGACACCTCGAGGAATAGACTAGTGCAGTTGTGGCCCATGTTTGCCTGCGATAGCAGCGTCCTGGGCATGAAGGCAGACGTGCTGATGGCGCCCTCAGTCCCACGTCTGTGTGTTTCTGGGAGCTAGAGGAATCCAGCTTGACCCCGTTAGGAACTCAGTTTGGAAAAGAATGGTTCCTTTTTCCTGTGTCTCTTTTAATTTGGATTCCTTTGTTTCTTTTGCCCTTTGAGCAGCATCGATTTCTCAAATTAGCAGAGCCTCTCCTCAGCCTCTTCTGACAGCGTGATTGCTGCCAGCCCTGCAGCAAAGGAATGCAGGCAGCAGAGGGGATGGCAAGGACCACAAAGAAGCACTTGGAGAAAAGAGCCTCTGAGAACAGGCAGAAATCCTGAGGAGAGAGGGGCCGAGAAACAGGTAACCATCAGAGCGGGACAGGAAGGTGGCCTCTCCTTTTCTCCCACCTGCAGATCCTCCTTCTAAATCACTGCCTAGGACTGCATGACTGGAGGGCGCAAAGTCACTACTGCTGTGCCCTTTTCAGGTGGGGGGTTTTGCAGGGCAGGAAGCTTCTACTGTTGGCTGGGACTTCATTTGGAAGTGTCTTCCTGCCCTCCCCAGGAAAGCGAGCTGGAAGGGCAGTGTTTGGCGGCACAGCAGCTGCTAGGCTGGCCAAAGTGATGACAGCGGTTGGCTTCCTAGATTCCCTTTAGACCTCTGACTTGTCACCAGTCATTGAAGACAAAATCCTCCCGAGAAATTGATTGGCTAGGGGGCTGGTTTCATGCTGGTGTTGTTTTTACGACTGGTATTACTTGTGCTATTCCTTCTACAGATCGCATGGGCCCGCGCCATGTAAATCTCCACTCTAGGTGCTTTTCAAATGAAAACAAAGGAAACCTGCAGTGAAGCAGTTGAGGAAGTGCAGGAGATGACCAGGAGCACTTCAGGATTACTTTCTCCGATGCCAGCTCAGAGCGGGACTCAGAATAAAAAACCCTAGAAACCCCCAAGCCTGTTGGGAGATTCCCTTCCTTGTCACCCAGGGGATACGGCTCTACGTTCACTTCTGAATTGTCCATTCTTTCTTAAAGATGGCAAGTCTCTCCTGTGGGCCTTCTGGTGTGGTTTGGAATTGGGAAGAATGTCCTTCCTTCACCAACTCCAGCCTAGGCTGCCTTTGGATTCCAGCCCAGTGGCCAGGTTTTGCCCAGCCGTGGGCATCTGGATGAGGAAGAAAGTGCAATTTTCTTCCAATTGCAGAGGCCAATGAAGAGCAGGGCAGCCAGAACGTCCTGCGGACATACCGGCTCGCAGCTGCTCCCGTAGAGGCTTTTGGTTCCCGCCCGGTCCAGCCGGCACGTCTCCTGGGAGAGTGCTCCCACTTCCCAGGTGGCCATGGCTAATAGGCTCTGCAAGTGGAACCAAAGAAGGTGGGCACGTCTGCTGGCAGTGCAGGAGAGAGGAGAGCAAGGAGCCTGCGAGGTGCCTGGCCAGCGAGGCAAGGCACCCGCTGGACCCGCTCTTTGTCAACAGACAAAGGGACCATCAGCCACGGACTGGTGGGTGATGGCACGCTTGGGGGCCTTCTGGGGCTCAGCAGTCATGAAAAGTCTCTGTGCTTGACCGGGTTTGTCCCTCTTTCCGTGCCTTCTGTTGACCCTGTGCTCTGCAGTGTCTGGCCAGGGTTGTGTAGCCGGCCCGCTAAAGTGCAGGGGAGCCTCATTTGTCTTCCCTTGGAGGTGGCTGCTCGCGGCAGCCTTTTCAATCTGGAAGCTCTGTCTGGAGAGGGAGCTTCCCTCTGTGCTTGGTCCAGGAGGCCAGGGCCTGTCATCTGCAGTCTCAGGTGCCACTGGGGCTGCCACAGGCCAGTGTGACCCTACTGCAAGGAAGCGGAGGCACTGGCAGGTGGTTGTTTCCAAGGTCACGTCCTTCAGGGGCAGTGTGCCACGTGTGGCCTTTGTGCAGCCCTGCCCTAGACTTAGGGATCAGATGCCGGCACTGGTGCTGCTGCTGCCGCTGCTGAAGGATTTGGTGGTTGGCTTCCATCCCAGCAGAACTGGTCTCTTACAAAGCCAAGTGCTGATGGTGCCCTGCAGATCTCTGGGCTGCACGGTTGCGAGGGAGCTGTCTCTTGTGTTCATTCTCCATCAGGGAAAGCTGTGCCAGCCGTGTGTGTCAACACAGCAGACAGGGAGTGTGAGTCTCTTCCATCTGTGTCTGCGCGGAGTGGTGACCGTGGAGATGAAGTGGCACCAAGTCAATTGCCTTTGGTTCCTCTCTCCATCTCCGTGTTAGCTAATGCTGCTAGATCGGCCTGGAGCACAGCAGCTGAGGAAAAAGCCTCTCAGCTCTGCAGGGACGATAAGCTGCCACTGATGCACAGAAGACCTGCATTTTGTCTTTATGAGGGAGAGAAAAACTGCTTTAGCAGCAAGAGAAGGGGAATGATCGGCCAGGTCAAGGAGCACGGAGGATGTTGTCAGGTGTGATGTCCCGGTGCAGCACTCCGGAGCTGCTGCAGTGCCGCACGGCCTCCAGCACCTGGAGGAACAGCCCCTGCACCAGCATGGATCACCCATGCCAGATTGAAATCAAAGAGGTCCTGAGAGTGCTCTGGGTGCTCCATCACCAACAAGGAGTTCTTGCGGAGCTCAAACCAATCCAGGAGCTGAACCACACCGTGGAAGCCAGTGGATACCTTGTCCAGCAGCTCAGTCTCCAGGGGCGCGCAGGTGCTGTTGGGCTGCGGAAGGACCACAATGCCATCAATGGGGCTGATGCCACGCCAGGGGTCTGGAAGCCCTCACCCAGCCCGGGATGCTCTGAGCATTCCGCTGAGCTCACGCCCGCTCTCCCTGGAGGCATCCTGGCGGCTTCCACTCTCCCGGGCCTCGGCTTACCCCACCCATATCGGCCCGGTTTCTGCCGCTGGCCCCGGTCCCTCAACCACCTGGCCCTAAAGACGGCTGCAGACACCCAGCTGGGCAAGAGACACCCCCTTTGGAGCTGGAGCTGGTGGCAGGAGCCTTTACCAAACGTATGGCATCTTTATGCCACTACTGTTTCAATGCGCTGCCCCAAGGAAAAAACTTCTGTTTACCCGTCAGAAAAACTATGCAGGATGACACTGAAGGAAAAGCACGGGCCGCTGCTCTACGGATTCAGTCTGTCATGTGAGCAGTGCTGCTGCAGTCCACAGGCCGGGAAGCAAAAATGGAAAAAAACCCCCACTTGCACAGGTCTCCAGACTGTGCGAGGCAAAGGGGAACAAAGAGACACGCGCAGCAATCTGCCGGCTCTACAAGAAGGCAAAAATAAAAGACAGCTGAACAAGTCTGCAGATGATAGGAAAAAAAAGGGGGTAAAAATGACGCCTGCATGTTTCTGCAGACCCTACTAGCGGAGAGGGGGCAGGAAGAAAGGATGCCTGCCTCTGTCCGCAGACTTTACAGCGTCAGTCGACAAGACGGAGTCCTTTGACAGGGCGCAGACTGTCCCAAAGCAGCACAAAACCCGCTTGCAGTGCATAACCATAGCTCAAAGGATGCAAGAGTAGTGCAAAACAGGCACCAAGCACACACGCCCTGTACTTTGGCCACCGATTCTTCTGACTTCAACTAGTTCCCTACATTGGAATGCCTGTCATTCCCGCCCATTTACTGCATGGCTAACATCAACCAGCACGCTGTAGGGCTCGCTGAAGGAAGGAGGATAGCTTAGTGAGGAAAAGAAGCTGAGTAACCAACTACCCAGATGCGTTTGCATGACGCTGGAACTGCATTTGTATTGTCAGTATGGCAGGGACACGTCCTCTGCACGGGGCAGTGCCCCTGCGCTGTGCATGGCAGATGGCAGGGGGTGCCCTTGGAGCAGCCCTCAGAGTGTGGCTGCACCCCCAGGCACGTTTGCCCGTTCTCTCCACTTTGGCCAGCTCCCAAGTCAGCCCTTCTCTTGAAAATGTTCTCTGTCCAGCACTGGGCTTCTGGTGCCTTTGCAAAAACCCACTGCCTTTGGCTTGTGGGCGACCTGCAAGCTCAGATTCCTCCATGGATGTGGGTTTGAAATCTCTGACACGTCCATGGTGGATACGTGCTGCATAGTACTGCATTTTTCAGTCATTTGCTCCAATTTCTGGCCTGCAGGAGCTGAGTAAATTGATCCTGGTTTTCCCGAGCTGACTCACTCTTTTCTTTTCTGGCCCGCTTAGCTCACAGAACTACAAACTCCACGTCTGCTGCGGACAGTTGCAAGCACCAAACGAGGCAAACGGTACAAAGGGCAGGTTCTGTGGAATTCTCTTCCGTCATTTCATTCTAGACCTCCCCACAAGGTGCCAGAGGAAGGAGCAAACAGGGGCCAGTCTCACGGGTCACAGGTGCCAGGCTGAGGAGAAAGCGGCAGGTCAGGAACAGGAGTTTAGCCCATGGCTGCAGGAAGCAGAGGGATTTGCAAGGCGGGTGAGGGCTTGAGGTGGCGGAGGCCTGCCGAGCTGCCTGCTCTTCTCTCGCTGCTGAAACCCGCAACTTCAGTGCTCTTGAGAGCAACACTTGGGCCTAAATCCCACTGGAATCAGCATTTCTTAGAGGCATTGGCATTCGCTGAGGAACGGCTTACACTGCTCATCTTTCTGGCAATTAACCCAGGCCATGTTTTAGAAAGCAGGAACCAAAGTGAGTCTTTGGAGTTTCCTGGAAGGACCAAAGCCCCGTGACAGCAAGTGGCGTTCTCAGGCTGCTCCCGGGGGCAAAATCCCAACAGGCTGAAGACACCTGGCTAAAGGGCGAATCGGATTGTGAGCTCCGTTGGCCTGCTACAGCGAGGTCCTGGACACGAAGGTGAAAGGGCACGCAGTGTCCCCGTGTCCTATTTCTGCATCTTTCTGGGAACCAGAGGAATCCTGCCTCCGCCTGTGAGGAACTCAGCCTGGGCACTAATGTTTCCTTTCCGCTCTGGCTTCTGTCTTTTTTTCTTTTGGACAGCACTGCACCGTCACATCAGCCGAGCCTGCCCACAGCCCGGCTGACTGGAGGCAGGCAGCAAAGCAAGTGCAGGACGCCTGGAGAGGAGGCACCGGTGCTTGAGGAGGCTTTGTGGCCTGCCAGCTCAGCGCGGGACTGGGGATGAAAACCCCTAAATCCTGCACTCCACGGGAAGATTGCCTTCCTCGTCAGCCCGCGCTGGAGCTGTGCATTGCCCCGGCTCCGTGCATTGCCCCGGCGCCGCGCGTTGCGGGCGGCCAGTCCCGTCTGCGGCTCGGCGCCGCTTCGCGGCTGCCCGAGGCTCTCCCCCCTCACAGAGGGGCCCCGCCCCGCCCCGCCCCAGGCGCCCCCTGGGGGCCGACCCGCCCCTCACAGCAGGCGCGGAGGAGGGATCGGGCCCCGCTGCTCGTCGTGTCGCTTGGGTCCCTTCTTTTCCAAGAGCAAAGAAGGCTTGAAAGGAAGCGGTTTCCAGCCGTGTCCCTCTGCTTGACTTTGTGGGGGCCGAAGCTCTGCCCTGAAGGTGGCCCTAGTGCGTTCATAACTGCTGGTGCAGGGAAAGGCCCCTTGGTTCTCCCGCCAGTCGTCATGACTGGCTCAAAAGCACCGCCCAGCTCTGGAAGGAGAAAGAGCCCGCGGCACAGTGGGTGCCATCCCTGCCCAGCCTGGGCTTTCTGGCAGAGCAGCGGCAGCAGAGCTTGCCTCGGCTTCACCGGGGAAGCCAGAAGCCTCTGTAAATCAACAGGTTCCCAGGCCTCATCTGCTCCTGATGGTGAGTGAATCCTGCCGGCTCTGGCTGCTTCCAAAGGCAGCCAGTGTAGACATACATGCAGAGCAACCGTGACAGCGTCCAATAAATATGCCAGACTATGGGGATTTTTTAGGGCTGTCATGCTCCTAGTGCGTCCTGCACAGCTTCTGTGCAATGCCATTGCTGGCCATTTTCCTCGGCAAGCAGTCACCCCCCGCCTCAGTCCCTGGCTGCTGTTGCATCTCAGAGCACAGCTGCCCGAGTTCCTGAGTTCCAGCTCTCAGGCTGGAGCACCAACCCGTGCTGTTACACATGAACGAATAGTCCGTCTCCGCTTCGCTGCAGTGGGAGAAAGCTCTTTTGCTAAGATGTAGGACGTCAAAAGTAGAGGAAAAAACCGGTTGGAAACTCTTGGGGTGTGGGCAGGCTGCTAGAGCTTTCTGTTCCTTTCCTTTGAGGAAAGAGCTGTAGTTTATGAATGGTGGGCAGAAGACGGTATGCATGGCTCTGGCGACTGTTTTGTAAGCACTACATGCTTGAATCCATTTCCTGATCTCTAACCTAGAGGAAATTCGGGTTGCTCGCCAACATTTCAAGGCTTCGGGATTATGACACTGGTAAGGCGAAAATGTGGTGTCTGTAGATCCAAAGACGTTCCTCATCTAATCAGGCACTTGTTGAGGACTGTCTTGACTTTCAGTCTGCCACACACGGGGAATTTGCATCAGGGCAATATGCAGCCTCCCAGATGTCACACTTGGTGTCCAACCAGCTGCTCCTCCATTACGCTTGGTGGGCTTCTGCCCACCAGTGTTGGTCTTGGGGCTAGGGAACACCTAGAGTTGTGTAGAGCCCCTCCAAAATGCTGCAAAACCTGGCAAACAGCAAAAGCCCAGATCTTTCTCCATTCTTTTTAGCTTTTATCTGACAAACACAGGTAGTTTTTGCAGGCACTTGCTATTAATGCTCAGGAAAGTATTTTTATGAGGGAGAAAAAAAAACCCCAAACAGTTTCAAGGGGTAGAGGAGAGGAGGGTGAAGGAAACTTCTGATGTTTGGAAGGGTTGTGGTTGCTCTGTTTTCCTGAGCCCGCCTTCCTAAGGTCTGCCCACCAGCTGAGCTATTTGGTCTCTGCCCTCGTAACTCCCTCTTTTAGGTGGCATTTGCCCCTTTTGGCTCACTGGTTTCCTCCTACCACCACCTTCCTCATTTGTGTCCCACCTTGGCTTTTAACTTGCTTTTCCTTCTTTCTGTGCGTGCATTAGAGTCAGATCTCTGTGACTCCCAGATGTGTGCCCAGGGAAGCTCCGAGAAGTGAGTCTCAGGCCCCAAAGGCTTCTTTGAGCTGCCGTCATTCTGCAGCAGCAGTGCGCTGTGTGTGCCACAGGTTGGCTACTTGGCTTTTTCTCCCCGCTTTAGGTGTCATTCTTCCTTCAGCGAGCCCTACAGTTTGTGGTTTGATGTTAGGCATGCAGTAAATGGGCGGGAACAACAGGCATTCCAACTTAGGGAGCTCTCTGGGATATTGCCAAAGCACAGTTTCACCCGTAGAGTTTAAGGGCGTGTTCCTGATTTTAGTCAGAAGCACCGATGGTCAAAGGGCACGTTTCCTTTGGTTTCCTCACATCCTGCTTCTTTCTCAGTGTTTGGCTTGGCGTACAGGGCGTATGGGCTTGGTGCCTGTTTTGTGTTACTCTTGGATGCTTTGGAGCTATGGGTTATAGTCTGCAAGGGGGAGTTGCGCTGCTTTGGGACGGAGGAGAACTTTCCGGGCTTTTCTTTTGCCTTAGCTGTCGAGAAGGTTTTGGTTGCTGTGCATAAATTCACAGACCAACCTAGAGCGGCCGCTATTGTGATGTCAGCGGAGGGCTGCCACGTCACAGTGTTTTCAACAGGAGGTTGCCCTGTTGCACGCAAGGCCTCAGCGTCCAGAGCAGCTCTTGGTGTGCTCGTTGCAGGAGGATCACCTCGACTGAGCTGTTCTCAGGCAACAGTTGGTGCCCTGACAAGGGAGTCTTTTTGTTTTGCCTGCCGTTCTAAAGTGTGCGGATCTGTGCAGGCGTCCTTTTTTTCCCCTGCGGTTGTAGGGTCTGCGGACACCTGCCGGTGTCCTGTTTTCTTTTTCCTTTTTTTTTTTGGTTGAACAGTCTGCCGACTTGTGCAGGTATCTTTTGTTTTTCCCTTTTTCTCGTACAGTTTGCAGATTACAGCGGGTGTCCTTTTGTGTCTCCATTTTCTTGCACACTCCGTGGACTCCTGCAAGTGTCTTTTTCCCCGCCTTTTTCCTTGCACAGTCTGGGCACTTGCACAAGCTGGGCGTTTTTTGCCGTTTTTGTTTCCCAGCCTACAGACTCGAGCAGCACCGCTCAAACGATGGAGCGAGTCCGTAGAGCAGTCAGCAGCACCTTTTCGTTGGCGGCTTCTCGGAGAGCCTTCCATCGTTTGACAGGTAAATAGAAGGTTTTTCCTTGGGGCAGGGCATTGAAAGGAAAGTGCCGCAAGGATGCCGAATATGTTTGGTAAAGCCCCTGTTAACAGCTTCATCTGAAAAGCAGGGTGTGGACAACTTCCAAAATACAGACTGGGAGAGCTTTGCAGGCGTCCTTGTGAAAATTGTGCGGTTCCCTCCAGAACAGGGAGAAAGCCCCTTCTTTCTGCATTGTGTTCTTAAAGGATGTGCCTGTGTAACTGGACCCTCCCTGTGTGCTACAAGAGCCATTGGCTTTGCGCTGAAGGGCAAACTGCCGGGCAGTTTGTGTGTGCTCCTGAACTCCGGAGCTGGGTCTGTGCCGTGTCCGAACAGAACTGCGAGGGCTAAGAGGGATTTGGAGGAAGCTTTTGTGGGGAATTGTTTCCAGCAGCCACGTGGGACATGCTGCATGCAATTTACAAAAAGAAAAAGGAAGTCCAGGAAAGAGAGGAGAGAAAAAGCTGCTTTAGCGGTGGGGCGGACAATGAGCTACAACGTAGGCACTGGCTGGTGAGGAACAATTTGCGTTTTCTCAGCCAAGTTTCTAGTTCCTTAGTGTCCAAGGCAAGCAAAAGGTAGACACAGCCTAGGGTGTTGGCCTGCAGTCTTGCTTGCTGTGCTAAAGAGACGTTGCTCCTGGAGGGGTGTTTGTGGAAGGAAAATGCTCTCGGCTTGGCTGGCCTTGTTCGCTGGGATTCCTCAGCACAGCCGGTTTTCTAACAGCACCTGGTTCATTTTCCCTTGCCTCCGGCAGGTCGCCTCAGACGTGGAAGGAATGAAGTCTACAGTTTGGTGAGTGGGAAAGGCACCCTTGGCATTCCTGGTTTTAGAGAATGGTGGAGCAAGCTGTGGGCTTGGCCTCTTGTAGTTGAGTACCAGCCTCGGAGGTACTCAGAAAGAAAGGCGGAAAGAAATGTCTGCATGAGCCCTAGCAAAAGGCTTCCATCAGTTTCCTCCTTTTCCATTGAAGAGGTTTTAACTGATGAAAATCAAGTTTTGCAGACGGGAGGCTGCATGCTGATTGCAGCCAGGCTGAAATAGCTCTTTCACGAGCGTATGCAGCGCCGTCCCCAAATTCGTCTCATCTGCCCACTTGGATTGAGTTTTAAAGACTGAGGATCCCACTTCTATCCAAATTCATGGCTTCTCCTTAGGACAGCTGGGGATAGAGCTCAGGAGAAATACAGCTCTAAATGCCAGGTTACTGCCTGTCCCTCTCACTGCTGTTTGTCTGCAGAGCACCACCCCAGCAGCGGAAGCTCCTCTGGCTCACTCTCTCCCTCCAGAGGCTAAAGGGGAGGCAAAGGACAACAAACCTCCACATGTGGTCAGTGCAGGGCCGGAGCATGCTGAACCAGTAAGTGGCAGCATTTGGTTGGTACAGTGCAAAGCTTTGGTGCAGTGCAGAGCTGCGAGCTTCTGATCAGGCAGCACTTGGCCTCTGTGGCTGAAGATGCTGAGGGCTGGAGTCCTGCCCGTGACCTGGCTCTTCAGCCCAGCCACTGACACGTGGGAAATGGGATCTGAACTTTGCCGTGCCGGCACCATTTTCCTGGCGTTCTGACAGGGTCTGTGAACTTCCCTTGGTGTCAGATAAGCGGTAGCGTGATGTCCTTTAGTGCTCCTGGTGTGAAAGCGAGCCGCTTTGTGCGCAGTGTCTGTGCAGGCTGCCTGTGGCGAGCAGAGAGAGCGGGCCCAAGGTGCAGTTCAGAGCCCCGTGACGTAGGCAGGAGCCACCGTGGCCTGCAGGCACCTGCCCCTCTCCACGCCCTATCTAGCTAGTTACAGTCACTGCTTTGACTCCACCCTTAAGTTTGACATGACCCAAGTTTGTTGAGAAGAATCTTGAGCAGCTCTGCACAGCAGAGACAAGGTCTGTGTCGGAAGGGCTGGAATGCAGTTCCTATCGGCTGCCCCCTAATGCTTGAAATCCTGAGGGGGAGCCAGTTGGCCAGAGCTGGGCAGGGGAATGTTCCCTGCTTCTCTTCAGACACTTCCATAGCAACTCAAGAGTTACTTAGTTACCCCCATCAACACCCCCAGGCACCAGCTTTTGTCTTCAGGTGAGCTGTCTCTGCTTGCTGCTTCTGCCAGCTCTCAGGAGGCAACTTGCCTGCTGCTTACGGCACTGTTTGTGCCTTTTCCCTGCCCCTTCCTTGCAGGCCCCGCTAGGAGAGCTTCTTGCCAGTCGGGACTCTTCAGCCCAGGCAGGAAAGGCGGAGAGGCACGAGAGCACGGATGGAGCACGCAGAGCCCCGGAGTTGAGGTGTGTGCTAAGCTTTCTCGCTTTCCCTGGGCGGGGGTGGGCATTGCTGGGATTCAGGAGGCCCAGCGCATCAAAGAACGAATTTGGCTTTCTCATCGTTTGACTTGCTCAGCGCAGACAGGCGAAGGCAGCCCGTGGGCAGGTCCGGCTGCCCACCGACCTGGAGCATAGCTGCCCCCTGGGAGTCGCTTGTCAATCCTTGACAAAAAGCATTCCAAAGTGGACCAGGGTAGAAGCAAGGGAGGTTTGGGCTGGCCTTAAAGAGAACAAAGACTTGAACTGCAAAGGCAATCATGCAGCAGAAGAAGCGCCTCAGAGGGCTTGTGCAGATTCTAGCCCTGGAAATTTGGAAGCCGCAGCTGGACAGAGCCTTAAGCAGCCTGTCCAGATGCCATAGCTGATCCCGAGTGCTTGGAGCTGAAGACTGGGCTAGAGGCTTCCTGGGCTAGAGGCTTCCCTGCCAGCCTAAACCATCTTGGGATTGGATCTGATGACTGGATGGGAAATTCATCGCCATCTCCCCCCAAGCTATAGCTTGCAGGCTCTTTCCTTGTTTCACTAGTGAAAGCAAGAGTAATTGTGGGAGTAGTCATCTAGACTTATCAAGCCTGTCTTAGGCAAAGGAGAACTTTTGCAAGTCCGGTATGCACTGTATCAGACAGAAGTGTAAGATTTTGCAGGCAGGAAGCGGTTAAGCTGAGAGTACCTGAGCTTTCTGGAAGTGTTTTGTGGCTTCTGGAAGCTTGTTTTACTTCCTCCGTGGTGACTCTTTCACCTGCATGAAGGACAAAGAGGCATGCTGGTCTAGGGAGGGAATTGCAGCATTCCCTCGAAGTGGAACTAGAGGGCTGCTGGAAGTCCCTGAGACTGCCCTGTGCGGGCCATGGTATGTAGTCCTGGTTTTGCAAGGAGACTGTGCTGCAATTAAAGG
The DNA here is from genome assembly GCF_015227805.2 of Hirundo rustica. Taxonomy (NCBI): domain Eukaryota; kingdom Metazoa; phylum Chordata; class Aves; order Passeriformes; family Hirundinidae; genus Hirundo; species Hirundo rustica. The sequence goes on from NC_053488.1 coordinate 64,433,647, forward strand.
CTTGTTTGTCTGTCCCCTTGGCATAGATGGAAGCAGTTGTCTGTCGCTGAGAGAAAGCGCCACTCCTCACGAGGGAGGGTGTTTGAAGTGGCGACAGAGACCGCGGAGGAACTGCAGCCTCAGATGGATCTGCTGAAGGAGGAGGTTCCTCTGGCAGGGCCAAAGGTACGCTCCCCTGATTCCTAGGCAGCGCCTGTGGGAGAGGGAGCTGTCCCCAGCAAGACCAGGCCAAATGTTGCTTCTGGCAGCAAGCTAGGAGCGAGATTGTGTTGTTGTAGTTGTTCCTCTTGAGAAATGGTGCCCCCCTTGCTTCCAGGTTTGCGGCCCGCAGCGGCCAGCCCACCGGGGTCTGGAGAAGCTGCTCCAGGAATTCTCTCGCCAAGGGCACACGCTGTCCCAGGTGTGCAGAGAGAAAGCGGCGCTGGCACAAGAGAACGCTGCCCTGGGAGCCCAACTGGCAGCCACGGAGAGGAACCTCCGAGGCCTTTCAGAGCAGCTGGTAGAGGCCAGGTAAAGGCGGGGAGGAGACCCTGGGCGGGACATGACAGAAGGTGTGTAATTACAAAGGTGGGAAGTGTTCCATCAGGATTTACTGCCTCCTGCGTGCTCCCCACGTGTTTCTCAGACAGAGAAGCAAAGAGATACGAGAAAACAGAAAAGGATGCTGTCAGCTGAATGTTATTTTTCTGCCAGCTCAAGCTCTCAAAGCTCTTTGTGGGTGCCTGCTTGGGACCCTTTGCACATTCCTGTGACAAGTGCAAAGCAAGCCAGCTTGGCACCGAATTGAGTACCAGGGAAAGGGTGCAGATGTTTGCTGAAACCGGGAAGTTCGCTCTAGTTTTGGTTTCTCTTTTGGTGCATCTGAGCATCAACCTTTCCTTTGCCAAGTAGTTTGACATGGGATTTTTCAGAATTTGTGGCTCTTACACGGGCATGTTGTGAGTAGGGTGCAGATACTTTGGGTGAAAGCCGGAGGGTCGTGCTAAAGATCTTGAGACCCTTCTGAGCTGACTCTGGTGAAGTACGGTGCAGGGCCTAGAGTTGCATACAAGCAGCAGCAGCAGCAGAAGGGAGAGGTCTTGTGACTTCTCGACAGTGTCTGGCATTCTTGGTGAGCACTGGTCCTTGCTCACTTGTCCACCCACCTCTGTAATGTGTCAAGGTGCCTTTGGCTGGTCCCTTTTGAAAGAGTGCCAAGACATTTGGGCCCTGCTGTTTGCCAAAAATAAAGGTAGCAAGTGTTCTTGTTCATGAAATTCCAGTAATTTAAATGGCAGGATACCTGTCCCTCCTCTGAGATAGTTCTTCTTCAGGTAAAAACCTAGTTCTGGTTTCCTACTCCTGTTGCCAGAGTAGAAGCCGGAGCTTTCATACGTCGTTCGGTGCATTCCTTTAGTCCCTTGTACTTAGCGAGCGTGATACATGACTTTCAAGAGTTAAGGTTTTAGCTAAGGGTTAGAAGCAATTTATATTGATCAAGATGTAAGTTAGATTAGTAAATGGTAGGTTTATGATTATTAGATGCCCAAGCTAGAGCTAACTGTTGTATTACGAGCTTGTTTATAGAAGAAGTGGAGTAAGTGAACCGTCATAAGAGCAGACTGAAACCACTAGAAACAATGGCCAGCACCTGGACTTGGTATCAATCAATCACAAAGCAGGGGACCTTGGACAGTGCCAGAGGGTCACAGAGACCTGATGAAGACTCTCCTGACTTCATCCTTTGAGACCACTGACCCAATTCGAGACCACCGACCCAATTCAAGAGAAGAACTGCACACGCGTGAAGGACTGATAGCCTCATTTTAATACCGAGCGGGAATGGGAGGTGCTGGGGTTATGCATATGTATTGTATGTAAGATCTTGGAAAATAAATAGAGAGCAAAGAGCCTTTTTCGGGGCAGCCACGCCTTTCGGAGATGACTCCCGTGCCGCCTGCCGGTGAATAAACATACCACTTTCTAACTTTAACTAGTTAGAGGGTCTTTGTCCGTGACTATATCGGTTTTCAATGACTCAAGCATGTGGAAAACGAAGCACCTCTATGTAGGCTATGAATAGCATTAAACATTGACAAGTCAGCCAGGAGAACACTGTGTTCTGTCGTCCTGCTGAGCGACTTGGAAGTGCTGATGAGCTCAGGGCTGTGAGCAGAGGCTGGGCTTTTGCTCAGTGGCAGAGACTTTGTGGGCACAGCCAGCCACATGTGTGGGATACATCAGGCAACAGCTCAGCTTTGAGATCAAACCCAGCTGGGCTTTCTGTGCTGGGCTAGGTCATGAGGAGGGGCTGCCCAATCATCTGGAGGGGCCTGCTTTGCTATTTTAAGTGGTCAAAATAGTCTTGCTGTCTCTGAGGTTCCGTGCAAGCCATTTCCATACTCCAGTGTAGGGGTCTTAAGGCACATCTTAGTGGAAAAAGTGCCCGTGGGGGCCAGGAACAGTTTTGCTTCATCTTCCCAACTTGTAGGTCAGAGAAGGAGAGCTTGCAAAGCAGCCTGCTGGAGGCTCAGCGGCACGTATCGGGGCTGGAGGTCGCCAGGAGCCATCTGGAAGGCCAAGTTGACAGAGCCAGGCGGGCCAAGGAGGCGATACTCGGTGAGAGGCTCGTGCGCTTTGTTTCTGGTGATCGCCCTGCCTAGCGCAGTTGCTTCGTAGCCGGCTCTGTCTGCAGGGCTTCTGAGGAGTGAAGGAGCTGGGGGCAAACCTTGCTTGCACTTTTTTACAGTTATGTCTTTGCTTAACCATTCTGCTTAGTAACCACAACATTTTCTTCAGTTAGCCTTCTTTTAGTTTCACCTGACAAAATTTATTTTTATAATGATCCTATGTCACAATCCCAACATTATATATATTTTTATCTAACACAAATCATAGCTGTATTTCTCACAAGGCTTCCTGGTGTCCCTGCCAGCCTAAACTATCTTGGGATCTTTTGATTATTGAATTGGAAATTCATACCCAACTTTTTCCCAAGCTATAGCTTATTTACAAAATTACAAGAGATCCCTTATTCAGAGCTCAACTAAAAATCTGAAAAATAAAAGTCAATTTAATTCTGAAGCCTAGCTGTAGGCCCTGAAATTTCAGGTCATCTGCCAGACAACCTCTGCTTTTAAAATTCTTTAAATCATGGATGTTATGGCAAAACATAAAAAAACCCCACAAGAGTGTGGTGATATGGCTTGTAATGGTTTCTGGTTTGTCTACATTTCCCATGATTGAAGTATGGGTGTCTGTAATATTTGCCCTTGGGGTGTGAGTAGCCCCAGTATCTGTCACCAGAACCTGAATAGCTGCACTTCTTATTGCAATTATCCAATTGGGATTGGATTAGCTTGGGTTTAAGAGACCTTTGAGTAAATGCAGTGCATGTGGCAGGGACAGAAGTGGTCACTGTGCCTGACGCTAGAGATTGAATGTGCAGTGCTTGTCACAGGGACTGAAGAACCCAAAATGCTTGTCACCAGAATTCGTGTAACTGCAGTCTCTTTCCTTTTCCTTCAAGCTGTACTTGTCCATGGATTGAGGTAAACAGCAATCACTGCTCAACCCTAAACAAGACCTCAACCATACGGAATCCAACGATGATTCCCAGCAAAAGGGGCAAGGCTTGTTTCAAGGGTAGTTCAAAGTTAACATTCAAAATTGTTAAAATTCTCAAATACCTCTGCTGTCAGGCTAGAGGGCTTACAAAAGGAGGCAGGCAGGGGAGGGGAGAGGAGGGGAGGAAGGAAGGAAGAGGTGGATGGGAAAGGTGTAGTTATGGCTAATTCACACTAGATGGCACCCAGAGTAGGGAGGGGTGACAATGCTGACTACACGGAACAAACCACATTTATTTCCCTGCCCATCATTCTGTCCTGTCACAGAATGGGTAATGTTGGAAGGGACCACCTGTGCAATCTTCTGGTCCAACCTCCATCATGCTCATGCAGGACCATTCTAGAGCACGTGGCAGAGGTTGGAAAAGACAGGTGTCTGCTAAGAAAGGCAGGAGCCTCCTTTGCCATGGAAAATGTAGCCCCCCTCCTGGAATTATGATTTTGAAATTCAGGGCCTCTCAGGCAAAGTACAGGAATAGGAATAACAATTCTTTACTAGGAAAATTAAAATAAAAATGCAGTATATCATAGGTTGGCACAGTTTTGTTCCTGATTATAGAGAAATGTGTAATGTTTTTCCCTGCCAGGACCTTGGAGTTGCTTTAGTGGAACAGGACAGGGACCTATCAGAAAGCTGGCCAAGATATCGGCAGTTGTTTAACCAATGAAGATGCCAAGGCGACTTTGGGAAGGACACATTTAAACCCCTCATCTCTGGCAGATTGCTCTCTTTCTTCTAAGATAGCCCTGAGGTAACATTGAGAAGAATGAAATTCTTAAGGTGCAATGTTTACAAGTATCAAATGTTTAAATTACCTGATTGTTAATTATCAGTTATCTGCATTACCTGTTATTTGTGTAAGTTCCCAGTTCTATGTATCCATGTTACCTGTTTGCTGTACCCCGAACCCCAGTTCTTTACTTCCCTAGTTGTTTCCCAGTTCTCAAGGCCCCAGAACCCCTTACCATGTCCTAAGTTAAGCCTCCACTGCTCCCCTAGTAGCCTAAGCCACCACTGCCTCGCCTGCTGCTCCCCAGCTGCTCACCATGACATCGAAGCCGCCCGCTTTTTCATCAGCTCCTCCATGCCTGTCTGTCAAACTGAAGGCCCCGCCCACTCTTCGCTTGCTCCTGGCCTAACACCGCCCATTATGGAAATTAAGCAGGACGGAAGTGTGGTGGACACCAATGGCCCCTAGAAACAACGAGCCAGCATGAATTTCAGGAGAATGAAAGGCAGTGTCAGGTGAGGAAAAAGCTCAAGTATTTGCTAACACCTTCCAGCTATTTTCCAGGATTTCGCCATAACCTAGGAGACCCTCGCTGAGAGACACCCCCTGGACCTGAGGAGCCTAAAAAGAGACCTAGGGGACTCCCGTGAGGCAAGGCTCCTGACTGTGCGGCTGTGCAGCAAAGTCGACGTGAACCTCCTCCTCAGCGGTGCCCATTGGGAGCAGCAGTGGCGTAGGCATCCCCGAGCCTTCCCTCCATAAAAGAGCTGAAATAAAGGCGTTAAAGGAGTTAATGTAGTCTCCTGCCCGCTTTATTTCTAACCATTTTGAGGGCTCCTCGAGGAGATTGGCAGGGGTAGTAGGAGGCTACTTACAGATCCCTTGGGGTGGATGAGAGGATAGTGGCTGGGGCTTTAAGGGCAGGCCTACAGGCTATCCGTAGAGTGAGTGGACTTTTTAATTTTAGTTGCCCGTCTGTAGATTTCCTTTCATGTAGGGGCACCTTAGAAGATTTTAGTTTAAAAGGAGGTCAAGAAATTTTAGTTTGTGTTGCCTTGAATTAGCATTTCCTTTTGGGTAAAGGCACAGTAAGAACTTTGTTTTGACCAAAAGAGAGAATGGGTGCGTGTGCGGGAAAACCGAAACTTAAGCCAGGGCAGGAGAGAGAGAAAGAGGAAATTACTAACATCCCCCCGACAGTCCCTTGGGGAAACTACTAGAAAGATGGGACCAAAGTGAGAAAACCAAGCCTCTGAGTAAGATAAAGATGATTCATTATTGTGTAGAGGTTTGGCCCCAGTTAGATCTACCAGGGAAATGGCCGTGGCACAGAACTAATGACCCTTGGATGTGCTCACTGTTAGATCAACATCTGCGAGCCCAAGGTAATGTGGAAGTAGAGCAAATAAAGTATGAGGCCTGCTGGCTGGAACCCAGCCCGAAAGATGAGAAAGTGAAAATATGTAAACTCCAAGAACCTAAAAAGAAAGAGGAGGAAAAGGAAAAGGATAATAACCCCACCTGGGATCCTTTAAATCACCTACCGCCCCCTCCTATTTACCCAGATATCCATCCGAGTCCTCAGCACCCACCAACCAACCCTTCCCAATCTCCCCAGCCAGTGACCCCTTCCCAACTAGTTCCTTCTCCTATTCCCAATTCCCCTCCTACTAATTTTTCTGCAGATACACCCCTAGCAGGTTCTACTAATGTTTCTGTGACTACACCCCTAGCAGGTCCTACTAATTTTTCTGGGAACACACCCCAGGCAGGAACATCACGCTATTCTGGTAATAACCCCTTTTATAGCACTTTAACCTCCTCTGTCCCTCCTCCAATCTCCTCAGTTCCTCCAAATCCCGTGTCCTGCCCGTTACCATCCACACTCCCAGCTCCACCTCTTAATTGGGGATTAAGTCTCTCCACCTCAAGCGCAGAGCTCTCTCCCAGTAGTAATCAGGACATCATCATCCCAACTAAAACAACTGAAAATCTAGAGGGACCCGGTTATAATACTAGATCCAAAACAAAGCTCTTTCCCCTAAGGGAAGTCCCAATGGGAGGAGTGGCCAGAGGGGTAGGATTTGTCAATGCTCCTCTTACAGCATCTGAGGTTCGGAACTTTAAAAAGGAGTTAGGGAATCTCGTCGAAGATCCGATTGGGGTTTCGAACCAGATAGATCAATTCCTGGGCCCTAACACATATACGTGGGAAGAGCTAAATTCCATCCTAAAGATATTATTTAGCCTGGAAGAAGGTAGGATGATCCGCACAGCAGGAATGCGGATTTGGGAGAGAGAGAATAGGATAGGTCCCCCAGGGGATTATAAGCTCCCAGTAGTGGATCCTAGGTGGAATCCCAACAGAGAAGAAGATCGGAGGAGTATGGAGGATTACCGGAACTTAATGATAAGAGGGATTAAAGAATCTGTGCCCCGGAGTAGCAACACCAAGCTGGCTTTTGACAGCATGCAAGGGAAAGACGAGACACCGGCCACCTGGCTAAATAGATTAAAAAAGAACTTCCAGCTATACTCAAATATAGACCGTGACAGTCCTGAGGGCCAAATACTATTAAAAACTCAATTCGTCACCAAATCATGGCTCGACATCCGAAGGAAACTAGAAAAGATGGAGGACTGGCAGGAGAAAGGAGTAAATGAGTTGCTCAGAGAAGCCCTAAGAGTATACTTAAGAAGAGAGGAAGAAAAAACAAAGGCAAAAGCCAGGATAATGGTAGCAGTGGCCAGAGAAAGCGTCAGAGTACCACCAGGTCAAGGTTTACCGGGGAGAAGAGACTCTAAACTGGAGAGGGAAAGAAAGGAAACATTACCACCGTGGGGAACTCAGAGGAGGAGGGGAGAAGTGCGAAATTGTTTTTATTGTGGAGAAAAGGGACATCTAAGAAGAGATTGCCGAAAAGTAACCTTTGATGAGGCGATCATGAGAGAACAGGACAAGCTGGAGAAATTGCTGAGAGGGGAAGGAAATGAAGATTAGGGGTGTCATGGGCTCTATCCAATAGGGGACCCCTTGTACCACCAAGAAGAGCCCATAGTAAATTTTGAAGTGGGTCCCCAGAATGAGACATTTGAATTTTTAGTAGACACTGGAGCCAATCGATCCAGTCTCAAGAAGCTCCCTGCAGGCATGACCATCAGGAAAAAGACCTGTGAGGTAATGGGAGCAGAAGGGAAACCATTTAAAGCCTCAGTAATAACTAGCGTCGAGGTAAAAGGAAATTCTCGGCAAGCGATCGCTGATTTTATATATCTGCCAGATTTAGATACAAACCTGCTTGGAAGAGACTTACAGGTTCAGCTGGGGATAGGAGTTATCTCAGAAGAGGGTAGAATGCAAGTAAAGATCCTAAAACTAACAGCAAAGGACTTAGAGAAGATTAATCCCGAAGTTTGGGCTGAAGGAGGGAAAAGCGGCCTTCTAGATATACCACCAATCAAGGTAGAAATACAAGCGGAAAATTCTCCAGTCCGAGTAAAACAATACCTGATCTCCCCAGAGGGAAGGAAAGGACTGACCCCAGTCATTAATCAGCTATTAAGAGAAGGCATCTTAGAGCCATGTATGTCCCCACACAACACCCCCATCCTCGCAGTAAGAAAGGCGGAGGGAAAATACCGATTAGTCCAAGACCTGCGAGAAATTAACAAAAGAACTATCACAAGACATCCAGTAGTTTCAAATCCTTACACATTGTTAAGCCGGATCCCTCCAGAACATGTATGGTTTACTATAATAGACCTCAAAGACGCTTTTTGGGCCTGCCCTCTAGCTGAAGAATGTCGGGACTGGTTTGCGTTCGAGTGGGAACATCCAGAAAGTAAGAGGAAACAGCAGTTGAGGTGGACTCGCTTACCCCAAGGGTTTACTGAATCCCCAAATCTGTTCGGGCAAGCACTAGAGAAACTATTGGAACTGTTTGTTCCTGGAGGACAAGTGCAAATGCTGCAGTATGTCGATGACTTGTTGATATCCGGGGAAGATCAAGCCGAAGTAACAGCCACTAGCATACAGCTTCTAAATTTCTTGGGAGAGAAGGGACTAAGAGTGTCTAAAAAGAAGCTCCAGTTTGTTGAGCAGGAAGTAACCTATTTAGGACACCTAATTGGAAAAGGTTATAAAAAGTTGAGTCCCGAGAGGATAGCAGGGATCCAAGCAATACCTCGCCCAAGACTAAGAAAGATATATGAAAGCTTCTGGGTCTCTTTGGATATTGTAGACTATGGATCGATCAATATACCCAAAGTGTGAGATTTCTCTACAAGAAGTTAGTAGACACTGAACCAGTAGTGTGGACAGAAGAAGATGAAAACCAATTAAAAGACTTAAAATATAAACTGTCCACAACACCTGTCCTGAGTTTGCCCGACTTAAGGAAGGAGTTCAACCTGTTTGTAAACGTAGAAGAAGGAGTCTCTTATGGAGTAACTACACAAGAATGGGGTTAGTGTAAGAAACCCATAGCATTCCTGTCCAAGCTGCTAGATCCAGTTGCCCGAGGATGGCCCACCTGCCTACAAGCCACTGCTGCAACTGCGGTGTTAGTGGAAGAGGCTCAGAAATTAACCCTGCAGGGAAAAATACAAGTCCACGCGCCTCATGACCTGAAAACTGTCCTAAGTCAGAAGGCCCCTGAATGGATAACTGATTCTAGAATACTAAAACATGAGATCACCCTAATGAATTCAGAAAATATTACACTAACTACCTCAAAGGCTCTCAATCCAACCCAATTTCTCTCCGGGGAACCTCCCCAAGAGTTGGAACATGACTGTTTAGAACTCATGGGCTTTCAAACCAAAGTAAGAGAGGATCTGTGGAAGGAAGTTATTTACAGATGGGTCTTCAAAGATAATAGAGGGACGAAGAGCGTCAGGGTACGCGGTTATAGAAGGGTCAACCAAGGAAGATCTAAAAGTTTTAGAAGCGAAAAAGTTACCGAGCCAGTGGTCAGCCCAACTATGCGAGATTTACGCACTGAAAAGAGGACTGGACTTATTAGAAGGGGACCAAGGAACAATATATACAGACTCAAAGTATGCTTTTGGGATAGTCCATACTTTTGGAAAGATCTGGGAAGAGCGCGGATACCTGAATTCCAAAGGAAAAGACCTGATACATAAAGAGCTAATAAAGGCCTTGCTAGCTTCACTATTGAAACCTTCAGAGATAGCTGTAGTGCATGTGAGAGGTCATCAAAGAGGGAACTCTTTAGAGGAGAAAGGAAATCTGATAGCAGATTCAGAAGCAAAGAGAGTAGCTCAAGAGCCGGGGGAACCAACCAAAATCATGGTAATGAGCCAAAGTTCAGGAGAAGAAGAGGATAGGGAGAAACCAGTGTACAATAAAAAGGAACTAAAAGCGATCGAAGAATTGGGGATGCAACAAAGCGAATGTGGAGTGTGGATAGCCCCTGATGGGAGAAAATTCTTAAACAAGCCCCTAGCGAGAAGAATGTTGCAGGAAATTCATGAGTTAACTCATTGGGGTACTCAAGGACTGTGTGACTATTTCCTGAGAGAGTACCTATGCATAGGGGTATATGAATTAGCAAAAGCCATAACACAGGGGTGTACCATCTGTCGAAAAGTTAACCAACAGGCCACGAGAAAAACCACATTGGGAGGAAGGGAACTGGCAATGAGACCATTCCAGAATGCACAAATAGACTTTACCGAGATGCCCCCAGCCCAAGGATACAAATATCTTCTAGTAATAGTAGATCATTTAACTCACTGGGTGGAAGCTTTTCCAACTAGAAGGGAAACAGCAGAAGTCGTAGCAAAAACCTTGCTTGAACATATAATTCCCCGATATGGCCTTGTGAACAACATTGACTCAGACAGGGGACCCCACTTCACTGCCCAGATACTTCAAAAGACTGTTGAAGCATTAGGGATAAAATGGAGACTGCACACACCATGGCATCCCCAGAGTTCAGGAAGGGTGGAAAGAATGAATAAGACTCTTAAAAGTGTGTTGACCAAGCTAATTGAAGAGACCCAATTAAATTGGCTTAAATGTTTACCCCTTGCTCTTCTAAGGATCAGAACGAGACCCAGGTCAGATCTAGGGGTTTCCCCTTATGAAATGATGTTTGGACTTCCTTTCTTATTAACACCATACAGTACAGGAAGTTACCAAGAAGGGGAAACTATGGCACAATAGTATTTTCAAGATATCAGACAAACTCTAGAAGACCTCAGAAAGAAGGGATATGTTCCTCAAACCTCCCCCCTGGACTCAAATACCCATCAGATTAACCCTGGGGATTGGGTGTTAATAAGATCCTGGACAAATACCCCATTAACACCCAAATTTGAAGGTCCGTTCCAGGTACTCCTCACCACCCATACCGTGGTTAGGACGCGAGAGAAAGGCTGGACTCATATAACCCGAGTAAAAGGACCTGTGTCACCACCCAGCGAGCCACCGAACTCAAATACTTCGCCCAACCCCTCAGACTGGACTATCACCCAGCAACATAACACCCTAAAACTTACCTTGAAGAAGAAATCAAAGACTGGATAAGGGACTGTTTAAAGCAGCCAGCCATCCTAAGTATCTAAGTACTGCTGTGAGCAAAGTTTTGTAAAAAGTTGTAAGTTTCTGTGTATAAGTTACTTAGTTATAACTGTTAGAATAAGTTCTTGTCTGTACTTTGAGATTCTCTCATAGGGCACCCTCTAGGGGAACTAAATCAATAATCAGAAGGTGGGGGAAACAGGACGACTCTGAAATCAGTCCTGAGGAGCTCCAGGACCCAAGAGGCAAGGCCCGGTGAGACCAGGATGAGGAGGGTTCATACTGGACTCTTGGGAGGGCTAGTCTTGGCCCTAATGATGAGCGACTGTACCGATGGAGCTTGCTCGAAATGCTACTCACCCATTTATGAGGAAGAGATTTTACAGTCCTTAATCAGGGTGCATACCCATGTGAACCCCACCTGTTTTGATATTACCCAACTCTTCACCTGTGAGGAAGAGGGTAAGAAGTATTGGATAGCAAAGAATACTGCTACTTTTAGGCAGCGCCTGACTGGGCAGTGCCCTATCAGAGAATGGTTCTGTTTAGAAGAAATACATTACATTAAAGGAATAAAGGATCTAATAAAAGAAAACCCCCTAACCATGAGAAGAATGGAAATAGAGGAACCCCTCAACAAGAATTTGTTTATTGACCTAGTTGAGAAAATCAGCCATGAGCTTAATATCACGAACTGCTGGATTTGTGGGAGTACCCAAATGTCCGATGTGTGGCCCTGGGAAGGGATTAGTCTCTCTCCCTTAGACATCTTGAGATGGAAATTAATGAACCAGGAACCTCCCCAAGGTAAGAACTGACAGCAAGAACAATGGGACTTAAAGTCTAGAATTATTGGAGAAGAATGCATTAGGAGAACAGGGAGGAGATATAAGACCTTTGTGGGAAAAAAGACTTGCAAAAGATCTCTGGTAATACAAGAACACACTCGAAAATGGGTTCCCAGGGAACCTGAGACATATTGGGCAATTAGAAAAAGGGAGACTGGGTGTATTTACCACGAGGGATACAGATTATACCAATGCACTGGCAAGGGAATCAACCCATTTTGGGGAATTAGGAAAATATCCACATATTGGAAATATCCTCTCGACCTTCGAAACACCTCTTGGAGGGCCCCAGAACATCTGTTTTGGATATGCGGAGATAAGGCACACACACACCTCCCAGGAGACTGGACTGGTAGTTGCACTATAGGGATAATTAAACCAGCTTTCTTTCTTTTACTGAGAGAATCAAGGAGGGACTATGGGGTGCCTCTATATGACAACTTAGAGAAAAGAAACAGAGAGAAAAGAACGGTGATCGACATGGGTAGTATGCAGACTTGGAAGGGAACAGTATGGACCCCGGAGGAAATAATAAAAACTTATGGGCCAGCCACCTGGGCTCAGGACGGATTGTGGGGATATAGGACACCTATTTACATGTTAAACCATATCATACAGTTACAGGCAGTCTTAGAAGTGATCTCAAACAAAACAGCCTTAGCCCTCGATCACGTAAGCCGTCAGCTAGCCCGGACCAGAGCTGTAGTGTATCAGATTCGGCTGGCAGTAGATTACCTATTAGCCAATGAAGGGGGCATCTGCGGAAAGTTCAATACATCAGAATGCTGCCTAGAAATAGATGACAAAAGCGAAGTTATTAGAAATATCTCGAGGGAAATAAGGAAAGTTGCGTATGTAGGCACTCAATAGTGGACTCCTCTTATTAATATGGATTGGTGGGACAATTTTTGGTCCCTGAAAGGAGCCTGATGGAAGGAAATCATGTTCATAGCTCTAAATGCAATAGCCAGTCTCCTCCTTATCCCTTGCATACTCCCATGTCTGATCAGAGTAGTCACATCCACAGTGCTAGGCAGCCTCCAAGTATCAGAAAGCCACCACAAAAACCCTACAAACTTATACAAACTAACATCCACTGATGAAGAACTCAGAACAGCAGAAAAACTATACACTCAACACCAGGAACTCACAAATGCTTCCAGCCCACCATAAAAGTTGATGTGGGTTTAGAACCCAATCAAAGAAAAAGAGGGGGGATTGAGAAGAATGAAATTCTTAAGGTGCAATGTTTACAAGTATCAAATGTTTAAATTACCTGATTGTTAATTATCAGTTATCTGCATTACCTGTTATTTGTGTAAGTTCCCAGTTCTATGTATCCATGTTACCTGTTTGCTGTACCCCGAACCCCAGTTCTTTACTTCCCTAGTTGTTTCCCAGTTCTCAAGGCCCCAGAACCCCTTACCATGTCCTAAGTTAAGCCTCCACTGCTCCCCTAGTAGCCTAAGCCACCACTGCCTCGCCTGCTGCTCCCCAGCTGCTCACCATGACATCGAAGCCGCCCGCTTTTTCATCAGCTCCTCCATGCCTGTCTGTCAAACTGGAGGCCCCGCCCACTCTTCGCTTGCTCCTGGCCTAACACCGCCCATTATGGAAATTAAGCAGGACGGAAGTGTGGTGGACACCAATGGCCCCTAGAAACAACGAGCCAGCATGAATTTCAGGAGAATGAAAGGCAGTGTCAGGTGAGGAAAAAGCTCAAGTATTTGCTAACACCTTCCAGCTATTTTCCAGGATTTCGCCATAACCTAGGAGACCCTCGCTGAGAGACACCCCCTGGACCTGAGGAGCCTAAAAAGAGACCTAGGGGACTCCCGTGAGGCAAGGCTCCTGACTGTGCGGCTGTGCAGCAAAGTCGACGTGAACCTCCTCCTCAGCGGTGCCCATTGGGAGCAGCAGTGGCGTAGGCATCCCCAAGCCTTCCCTCCATAAAAGAGCTGAAATAAAGGCGTTAAAGAGGATAACGTAGTCTCCTGCCTGCTTTATTTCTAACAACATTGTGGGCGGCCAGGCCTCCGGGAGCCGCTGCCCGCGCGGGGAGCGGCCCGGGCTGAGCCCCTTTCTCCTGGCTGCCGGCAGGAGAGAAAAGAGAACAGCTCAGCAATGCCACATGCTTACAGCTTTGTGGCTCCGAGCCGGGCTGTCCTGGATGAGACCGAGGGATGGAAGAAAGGTCTTCCACCAGTTTCCCTACTGGCGCAGCTTTGCATCTCCACAGCCCTGCAGCCCGGGGCAGAGATCACACGGCCACTGCAGGCCTGGGCAGTTTAACCCCTTCTTAGCAACATGGAGCTTCTAAAACACAATCTTTCCTTGAGAGAGAGAAGAAAATGGAGGGTATGTAGAACAGACACCTTATGGAGTCAGTGGAATAGAAGTAAAAGAACTGATAATGTTATTGGAATAGGATTGAGGAAGTGGACATTTTTAACCAGACTTCTCTGGAGTAAACTATGGAGAAAGGGACTGTTCTTTGGAGCATCTTGATGTTGGTGGGGAGAATGCTAATTCTAATCAAAATTGAGGACTGATGGGATTGAAATTTAGTTGAGAACTTTAAAGCCCTCACTCCTGGGTTAAAAGGAGGTTTCAGCCTTTGAGATGAAGATGATTTTAGACTAGAAGAAGTATTCATAAATAGTACCCCAGATACACTGAGAGGCCCATAAGTGGCCAAAGAAAAAGGCTGCTGATGGAATATCAGAGTCTGCAAAAACTCCAGGCGATTGCAGATTTGTGACATTGGGAGCTACTGGACTATTTTGTCTTGTAGCAAGTGACTCCCTAAAACTCTGGAGAGGCTCTTCTCCTGAAGTAATGAATGATTATGTTTAAATAGTGAAACTGACTGAAAATCACAAGTTGTGTCTTTCTATGTTGTTTTATAAGAAAGTTAATAGTTTGTAGGAGGAGGGAAGAGTGTTTTGAAGTTTCATCCTGTTTTAATTTGGGTTTTCTTTTTTCCCAACTTTCTTTCTTTTTTTCCATTCTTTTAGTGTGTGTTAATAAAACTATTTTGTTCATTTTTAAGCTTGAGCCTGCTTTGTTTTTTCTCCTAATCTCTCTCCCACAGAAAAAAAGAAAGCTAAAACCACTACACTAAATTTGGCAACCAGAATTTAGCAAACGTAAAACCACTACATTAATTGGTGTTTCCACCCAGTTTCATTAAATTAAAACCATTACACAGTAATACAAAACAACACTGACAGAGTCAGAATACAACCTGACACCCTGTTGGCCAGGGTGTTGGTAGCAGTCCAGTTAAATGGTGGCTGCAGTCCTCCTGGAGTGACGTATGTCGTTCTGTTGAAGCAATGATCCTGTAGAAGGGTGTAGTTTTCCTCTGAAGGTCCAGTGGTGGTGTAGATGGGTGCAGTCTTCCTCTAGGAATCCAGTGGAAACAGTCTTCTGACTCTCATATTTTATCTTGGTAGGAATGCTGGGCTCCTTCCCCTGGCTGGAGCATCCCACAATGGGACAATGTAATTTTACCAGTCAATGCAGTGAGACTCAATGGCCCATTAACAAAACATATCTCACCCCACTCTACACAATGCCCCACCCCCCCGCCCCCCCGGCCCCCAATCCAGAGGAATGGATCATGGAAGAGATAAATGGAAGAGATAAAGAACACCAGAATACATCTCGTTACAACTTGCATTGCTAGGACATGGATATTTGTCTGGGAAATCATGGCTTCAGAACGGAGCACAATGGTTTCTATTTTCATTTCTTCCAGCATGCAGCTGATGGTCACTGAGGCAGCAGTAGTTTGGCAAAGGTACTCACTGTGAGCTAGAAGTGTCTTGGAAAAGGCCATCCCACGCTCTGGGTTTGGGCATGGTTAAGATACCTGACTGATGATTCTCACCTGTGGAAATGGTGGGTCTTAAAACAAATTGCTCTAGTGCTTTCTGAGCAAAACACCCTTGGAAAAGAGGGCAGATTAAACAAAGCCACATGACTTCAAAAACTTTTTGGTCTGCAGGCTACCATCAGTGAAAAACCAAAGGAGGAAAGCATGCTCATTTATCATCAGCATGCCACAGAATTCTTGCTGCCATTTTCAGCACTGCTGTCTGGACTCTAAAGATGCAGCATCTTTCAAAGCAGTTACAGTCCTTTCAATTTGTTCATTGGGATGCACTATGCATACACAGATTATGTGAATTTCTTTCTGTTTTCCCTTGAATCCTGACTAATATCTTGCTCTTGAATCTAGTTAATAAATCAAAGATAGGATTTCCATACCGAACCTGGCACATCATGGAACAACCAGTGTGCAGAAGCAAAAGTGCTGTATCATGGTCCTCTAGAGATTGTGCCTAATAAAGACACAATGGAAGAAATTTAGATCATGGTAGAAGAGTAAAGCAGTTGTCATCATGGGAAAATTAAAATGCCCAAGCTAATTCTGTCTGTTCAGTTTATGGTGTACTTTGCAATCTTACCCGCAAACAGGTTTTGTGTATCAGGCTGGAAATTTGTGTATCAGATTGCTGTGATTTTCTTATCTAGTTCATACTGCTGGTGGGATTCTGATCCTTGACTGAAGATTTCTTCTGCAGGAGCTTCACCTTTCAAGGTGGAAGTTCTTCGATATCCATCTCCAGGCTGTTACATCCCTTACACACCAAGATATGCATTACTATTTTCTGCTGTTTAGGCCCTGTAATTTCCAGGGGATTTGTGGGTCAACAATGCAAAACACAGCATCTACAGCGTTAGCTAGCATATTGCTTTCCTAAAGTATAAAAATATAACAATATAGGGAATACCATAACAGGTATCTGTGCCCACACCCAAAGGAAACAGGCAAAGAAACTGAAGAGATACCTTGGTTTTTCTTTGTATACAGAATCAAAAAAAAAATTTCTTAAATTCACAGAGGTTCAAGTGCCACTGTTTTTTGGACCAGACTTTCATTTTTAATATCATCTCCCATGTCTGAAATTATATAGTATTTTGTCTTAGATTATGTAACCTAAAAATGTGTATTCTATCTCATCTGTTAAAAGCTGGTTTTTAGATATGTTATCCGCTTTACTCCAGGGGGAGGGAGGAGGATGTCTGCTGATAATGGCCCAGACATTAAATCCAGGTGAGGCAGTGTTTCTTATCTCTTTCACCACCCCTCCATCCTCCAGGGGGACATCTTCTGATACTGGGCATTAGAGCCCATCAATGACATGAACATTCCATCATCCCATTGTGAGATGCTCCACCCAGTGGGGGAGGAGCCAACTATTCCTAGCTAGATAAAAACTAGGACTGGAAGACACAAAGTATTCTGTTTTTCCACTGGATTCCCAGAGGAAAACTGGACCCATCTTGTTACCACTGGACTTTCTCCAGCACCATCTCTACTCCACAGAACCACATCTGTTACTCCAGGAGGACTTACTTGTACTTCTTCCAACACCCTGACCACCAAGGTGCCAGGTTGTATCCCTGACTCTGTCAAGGTTTTTTCCAAGATCTTTGTTTGCTTCCTTGCTTGTTTTTTTTGTACTACTGCATTTGTATTTTTTTTTTTTTTTTTTAATATTCCTAGTAAAGAAACTCCTGTTTCCCATATCTTTGCCTGAAAGCCCCTAATTGCAAAATTATAATAATTTAGAGGGAAGAGGGTTTACATTCTCCGTTCCAAGGGAGGCTCTAGTTTTCCCTGTCAGACAGCTGTCTTTCAAAACCAAGACAAATTTTGGTACCCAACATGGGGCACAAGGGCATTGAGAGAAAAAAGGAATAACAGTTCTTAAGTGCCTACATTGTTGTGTACTGGATATCATGTGGTCTGGCTTACCCTGGTTCGGGTGGCATGTGGCGGTGGCCGTATTTCTCCCATTTGCAGGCCCTGCGTGCTTTTGGAGTTACTTTAACAATGGTACCTACTGTGAGGAAATGACACTGGGGGAAAGGTTTTCCCAACCCTTCACCCAGCTCTTTAGGTCTACCCCACCAGTTTTTGAAAGGTTCAGATTTCTGAATGATAATGATATCGTACAGTAGCTGCTGTTGCTGGTATGCCTGTTCTGTTTAGCATTTAGAGATAAGGGGACTGACCTGGATAACCACCCTGATACCTACCCCAGAAAATAAAGTTACTGCCCCACAGCCTGACCCTGCCCCACAAAACCACCCAGATTGGGTGAAGGAGATATGTGAGATGGGCCAGATGCTGAGGGAGTATATTTCCCTTGTTGCATATTCATATTTTTCCATAAACTAGTTTCCATATTCCAGGAACTGTTTTGTGTCTGCCTTTTTAGAGCATGCGTGTTTCTTGGCTGTGTCTTCATTATCACCCCCAGTTTAGACCTTGGTCCATACTTTCTTCAGATGGTAGATGCCAATAGTTGGTATATCTATAGCAAGGTCTTCTTTACATGTTCACTGGATGTTATCCTGACCAAACAGAGAGTTCAAGCATACTATATCAACTACTACCACTATGCCTAATTTTTTACTAATAGCAAAAAAAAGTCCTTAAAACCAAGTTATTAATCATATAGCACACATCTGGCAAAAAGTCAACTTTATAATATACACTTATAGCAATACTTAAGCAGCAAAATCAGTGGCATATCCTCATCAAGAAGACAGTCAACCATCACACTAGGCAAACAGTGAGTGTAAACGCTTCCTTCATTTCAACTGGAACTGTACTGTATCAGAATGGTCAAAGGATAAAAACCAGTTAGAGGCTTCAACTGGTGCATAAGCTGCACAGGCAGCTGTACTTAATGATAACATTAAAATGAACTTGGAAGTGTTCACAAGACTCTTCAGAAAGAGAAAAATTTGGATTATTTGTGTCTTATGTGCATAATGGCTAACTCACCTCTCAACCACTGCAAAGCTTTAACATGAACTTCCTATGCTAGTTTCTACTCAGCAAATCTGAAATTCAGGCCATATGTTAAAGTACTGTCAGAACACCTCAAACTTCCTTTATATATAATTGCAGAAACAGATAGGAAAATGAGACATATCAGCATAGATTGCCCTTGATTTTAATGCGGCTCTATGGAAAACCCAAGTGTGCTCTTTTCCCACATGGAACCTTTTTAAGTAGAATTGTTTTTCATTAAACATTTAATAATTTCTAATGCACACAGTACATTGAGTAGCTGCAAAAAAATAAACTCTGCAGCTCCACTTCATTGCACTTCCCAAGAGTTACGTAACAGTTTACTTCAAATAACAATTTTTTATCTTTAACCTTCTTGGGTCCTAATATATCAATGTAAATTCTAACTCTGAAGTGGTGTTGTGTGGCAGAATAATACTTCAGATCACTGCAAACATAGCCATGCTATGTGGTAGACACTGTCACTACACCTTCAGAGTTTTAAATCTTTATGAGCCACACTCATGACTGTCTTTGTCAAGGTATTTCTTTTCCCTCAAGGAAGTCTGAGGATCTTGTACTTCTGGCACATTGCTTTGACATGAACTGGGCTGAGTTAAGCAAGTTGCAGATAGCAACACACAGGACAAAGCCAGGATAATTTAGAAACAAGATATACAAAGGGTTGACAGAAACAGTCGAAAGGCCCAGAGTGCATACCTCCATCTCTGTGCCAAATGGACATGACTGTATTCCTGCTGCCTCTCTCTGTGCTCCTTGGGGGTCCTTCAGCAAAATTTTGCATGTTTGCCTTGCATCAACAGAGCAAACCAGAAACAAAGTAAAGCAACTAGTTGATGTCCAACACCAGAATAAACACCACCAAGCTGCACCCTCTCTGCAAAAAAAAATATAACCAGGAACGAGTAGAAAGTTTGGCACATGTACTATAGAACTTAACACCTGTACTTATTCTGAACAGAAATGCTAACTTCTTTTCTGCATCCTGTGGCAGCATGAACGTGAAATCTTGCCAGCTTTCACACAGGAGCAGGCTGGTGAAAACACATTCTACATATATAAAAGTAGGATGCAAGTAAATGGACAGCTATTGTGCTGTTCTCCTACTGAAGACAAGCTAGCCAGTACACTGCAGCTTGCTTGCATACATACTCACTCGGAGTCCTGTTTTCAAACTGTATTCCTAACCAGTCACCTCAGATACATTTTCCTTTTTTTGCCCCTGAATGTCTTACAGAATATCCCACAGCTATCTTATACACAGTGTTAAAACCCATTCTACTCATAACGTCTTTTTTGTATGAAGGGAAGTCTATGATGGTACTTCTCAGTGCATACACTTATGCATATTTTGTACGGTGCATGTACTTTCTTGTCATTCAATAGCTGAGAAAACTGAAGTATAAAGAAGGTAGACCTGATAGCTAGTACAGGTAAAGTCTGCCTTGAAACAAATATAGAATAATATACTGGGAATTGTTCACTTACATGCATAAAATACTGCATAGAATTTCTCCCACAGAAAGGAAAAGAAAAATGTGTCCTGGGAGCGAGATCCCCAGAAAAAATTATTGAGATTTGCAGTTATATACAGATTTAAGGTACAACTATGATTACTATAAAAAAGGCAAGAAATTCACCTTTCTGAAGAGGCAAACCATTCTCTTCATTGTATCATGTACAGCCTTTAGCCAAATCAAAGGGCAAAAAGAGGGCCTGATTACCCCAAGAGGTGTGAGCTAAATCTAGCTCTCTCTTGCAAATTTCTTATATGTGTTGAGATAAATTACTGGGGTCTCATGGCCTTGCAAGAGGATAATAATAATAATAATAATAATAATAATAGTAATAATGATGATGATGATTGAATTATGCATTAAATATGCAGGTACTTAGATAATCATGCCGTATTTGCAATCCATGAACAATAGATTCCATACCAGGTTTGAAGGAACTATCTTAATTCTGTTGTAATAACATCAATGCTGCTTTTAAATAACATGTGGAATGAAGATTGAGTATTGTGCTGATTAACTCTGTGAACTTACTTAGGTTGCATCTAAGTGGAAAAACCATTTTGTTTAAAATGTGATGTGAAGTACATCAAACTTTGAAAGATAAAGATGTTTTGTCATTCTCTTTTTAGAACAAAATTATTCTTGCTCAAAGTGCTGCTTATTAGGCAATATAATAGTGTCCCTTTTGATACATAAAAATTTAAAAGTGAGCTCCATTGCAACAACATATTCACTCAAATACTAGTTTAGGGAATGTTACTACCTTGGTGAAGCGTGCATAACCGTATTAGTCAAAAGTCAGTCAATAGACAAATTCAGTTTTAGGTTATCATGCAACTGCTGTTATACAATTCTAGGAGGATTTTCGTTTTCTCCCATTCTGCTACTTTCTTCTGACACTTGCTTTAGAACTCTTTGCTGTAGCAGGATGTTGATGGCAGTTTCTAGGATTCCTCTACCTGGCATACCCATTTCTTCACAAAGATAAAACAACGCTTTTAAGTCCTGTGTGGGCTGCTCCTTTGCTGAAAATACCCAGTTAAAATGTCAATGACAGGTCAAAATACATGCTTATTCATAAGTACCTGCACAAAATTGTTTACTCCCACTCCTAGAGCATGTGTATATACAGAGCTCAGGCTGTGTGCAAGTGCAGTATACCAGTGATTGCGCTGAGGTAGTTCCAGCATTGGCACATAGGAAGTATGTAGCTATCACTGTGCTGAGGAAGGTGAGGACTGCCAAAGACCTTTTGGCTGGGCTGCTCAAAAACATATGGCCCAACCACCTTTGTTAGGGAGAAAGCAAATTGGGAGTGGAGGAGTAACAGAAGCTTTTGAACCCTCATTTCTTGTAGTCTAGTCTCCAGGAAATGACTCTTGGAAAAGTGCATTTGTTTAAACTCTGTGACAAGTGGAACAGTTGAACCAAATGGGGGAGAGGTGTGGGTGAAGAAATCTTACAGCCTTTGGCCTGGAGGAAGGGTCTTATTGACTATAAGGTTTCTTCATAGCTTTAAAACCAATGAATTTGCATACGCTAGCAGTACTTTACAGGATCCTGCTATATGGCCAATAGAAGTGCCTGCACTGGGTGTCCTCTTGAAATAACCTAACATTAAGCTGACAGCTGAAATCTGTTATAGACTTTGGGAAAGCGTTGTGAAATACAAAGTTGTGTTTAGTGTCAGGTAAATAAAGGTAACCTGTGTAATTGTAATTGTTAAATGTGTGGAACATGGCCATAGGACAGTTAGAAAAACTAGAAAGAGTTATAATAAACAACCGAGGGAAGCAAAGCATGGAAGAAGGCCTTTGAACCAATCTTTTGTTCGCAATTAACTGTTATATGTCTTAAGCTGTTTTGTACTAAGAACCTTTGAATTATAACTTTAGAATGTTGCTTTGTATTAAGGATTTTTAAACTGTAGCTTTAGAATGTATAAAGGATTTAAACAAAAGAGGGAAGTGAACCCATCCCAAGTGCCTAACGAAACAGTGAAAACATCCTGAAAAAGGAAAATGGACATCAACGTTGCTGATTAATGGTTTCAAAGAGGGAAGATGGACATCACTATCATAGATTAATGGTCCTAGAAAATAGAAGCTGGACCCCATATCTGGAAGCTGGACCCCACCACCTGGGATATACATCTTGGGATGTACATCCTGAGATATTGAAACCTGGAATGGATCACAATAGAGTATAGGAACTGGAAAGGAACCAAACATCACCATCATAGATTTACGATCTTGAAGTATAGAATTGTGACAAAAAATTGGAAATAGAAACTGGTGAGAAAGCTTATGAATATGCATGAATATTATTAACAAATACCAGCATGCCCAACAATGAGTGTGCAGTTGGAGGCAAAAATCCCCACCACTGTACCCAGTGCTGGTTTTGCTCATGCTTTACCATATTAATTAGTAAATTGAATTACTGCTTGATGTATTGGCTGAGTCAAGATTCTCATTTTAACAGCGTGAAATGCCAGACTGCAAGCATTCAGTTAATCTACATGCACACTGATCTCTGCATTGTTGAGGAAACAAAATCATGAAAGCCAGGAATATGTATTGACTGGAAGCTAGAAGTACACACATCTGCAAATAACAGGCCAGATTTTAACAGGGATCATAACTAATCATGAAAGTACAGCTTAGCTAGAGATGAAATCAGGCGGATTAATCTGTTTGCACATTTGCACAGGGAGTGCTGAAGTGGTGACTGTGAGCAGGTTCTTAAACACAGGGTGTAGCTGAAACAGAAGTGATGGTCATGGTGCTGGAGTTGAGTTATATGGAGTGTGCTGTATAGAGGTAAGTTGAGAATATTAAGATTTTTTTTCCTGGGAGATTTTCTGTTAGTTGAAATGTCTGAGACCCAAATGTCCTTTACTTTAGCCAGAATTACCAGGCATGATACAGACTCTGCTAAATGAAGATGTATGACAGTGTTATAGAGGTGAACAGATCAACATCCAAGGCCTTCCCAGTATAAAAATCTATTTTATCTATCTGTGTGCCCAACCCCAGTCCATGAACAGCTGTGACCACACTTTCAAGCACTTGGACTTACTGCTGCAGCTGGGGACTAATTGCTCTAAAAGGTCTTCAACTTTCAGAAAAAAATATGACAAGGAGCTGTAGGACAAAATAACAATTAGAAGAAAGAGGAATTTATAAAAAGATATTTTCTTCTACTGTTAAGCAGTAAAACATTGAAATTAACAGAAATTTGTCCTGAACTCTCGACAGGGCTCCTGAACTCCAGAAGAGACTGCCCAGAACAGATGAGATAGTCACCTCTCACTATATATGAGACTTTCTGTGGCTCATACTTTAACAGAAGTTCTTATACTATACACTTGCATGTAAGAAACATGAGTTACTCATACTGCAGAAACTTTGTTAGCAGTGTAATACAGTTTAAGGGGTCAGTTAAGTATAGGCAATATTGAGGTCACAGGGGCTTGTCTGATTTTGACAAGTTTGGGCAGTAGCCTAAATCAAGAGGGAAGAGATTGTATATCCTCTATTCACATATTGGCCATTCTCCATTGAAATGCTGTGTCCAATTCTTACAGTCAGTTGTGGTAGAATGTCAGAAAAAGGGCTCCAGATCAGAGAGGACCCTAAAGAAGAGAGATTTGAAAGATAAGTCAGTGAAAAGACTTAGTGAAGTAAATCTACTTATGCAGAAGAGAGGATAAGTAGTTCAGCATGAGGTTAATGGGTGACTGCAACTTAACAACAACACTTAGGAGTTCTGAAAACTATAAAAAAAGAAGTCAAAATAAGAGAAGTTTTATATTGATTCAGTGATAGATAATGCATGGAATCAGCCTCAGAAAAAGAAATTACTGCAACATTTTAAGCAGAGTTAAGCATCAATACAGAAAATTCTAACCTAATCCACTGATTATTATTATTATTATTATTATTATTATTATTATTATTAAATTTTTTGCTATAGATATTCTTACTGTCAGAAGCCAATAGTGGAGATGAAAGAGGAAGCAAGTTTGGCTACAATTTAAGTCTCCAAAGAACACAGTGGCAAAGCAAGGCAGAGCAGAGGTAGGTGCTCTTTAGACTTAATGAGAGGCATGAAAAGGCCAGCTCTTCTGTGGCCTTGACAGAAACAGCATTTGGGAGTGCCAAAGATTTATGTTTTGTCTTGAAACCTCACGACTGAGCAAACTTTCCCACATGGAAGGGGCTTTTGTTGGTAACCAGGGACATGGTTTTCAGCATATATGGTACAGACGCCTTCAGATCCCTGTTGAGGGCAGAAGTTACATTGTCCCCATTGTTTAAATAAATGTCAATAAAAGAGCTAGATACAGTTATTTGCTCTATTAGACTTTTCCAGATTGTGTTAATGCACACAGTTCTTTCCCATGAAGTGTAAGAGCTGTATCTAGATCTTACTAAACTAAGAGTAAGATACAGTATCTCTGCTTGAGGTCTACAATAATATAACATTACTATTGATTTTTTCCACATTCACACTGTGCATTACTGGCTCAGATTTCCTCTGTTCTTTAGATTCCTTCCCTTGAAAACTGTTTCAGGACCTCAGTGATTCACTAAACCTACAGTCTTCTGGACATCTCTCTTTACTGTAGGGTGCCATCCAAGTCACTTCAATGTGCCTATTCACACAACAATGTGCCCAACTGATTAAACAGTACCCCAAAACAGTACCTGGGAAATAAGTCGGTTGTCAGATGTCTGCTGTTTCACTGCGAGATATTCTTCAAGATTTGAATTTAACTTTTTTTTTTTCTTTCTTTCTTTGTTTAAATGGAAGATTTTGCACCATACTATAATTTAAAAAGAAGATGCATGGAAAATACAGCCTGCATTGTTTGCTACAAACAAAACTGCTTCTGAATGTAAAGTGCTTCTTAAGGTTTATTTTCACTGATTTATAGGCAGACACTGAATTTCAGAGACTATAGTAAATTGCACAAAGTTCATCTTTATTCAATAAAACTCTTCAGCACATGCTCACTTTTAAATGCAAGCCTGTGCATACATGCTTTGCTGATCACACTCAGAGATTTTGTGTTTCATTTGGGTTTTGAGATCACATATTCTATTCTAGTATTATGCAAAGAGGCAGCATTAGGATCCCAGGAAGTGTGGCTGCTGGAACAGCTGATACGCATTTTAAGAAAAGCACACACATCACAAGTATTGTACATGCCATAAGCATGTAACTTGCTTAATAGGTATGTAGCTGAGAAAGCTCTTCAGATTATGGTCATACAGACACAAACATTTTGCAGATGGAAAAGTGGAAGGAGGAACTATGTGTCAGTATGACTTGTGCCATGCTACAGGATATAGGAGGGTGACTCTCTTGAGCTGTACCAAATGTGAAGGTAGAGAAGTGCTAAGGAAAACTGCACCTGAGAATTATAAACTGGGAACACTAAGAATTTCACTGAAATGTACTGTATGTGAGTGGTTACTCACACATGGAATATACTTTGTAGTACTGAAATTACAGTCAGAATTTACTTTGTGCAAGACTGGGGCTGGAGGGTCTTTGAGCGTACATCTACCGTGGTCAGTGCAGAGGAGCTGCTTGACAGATCCAGAAGAGTCTGGAAAATTCTGCAGAAAGTAGCAAAGGACCAGATTTTTTGATCCTCAACCTATCACAGGCACATTATTTCTCTAACTTGCATTAATGCCTATCATTGATGTATTCAGTACTGTTAAAATCAATTTCAATCTAAAATGTTTTGGTTCTAGGTAACTTCCAGAAACTATCTCCTTAAAGGCCTGATAATGTCAGTGGAAAAAACACACAATGATTGGGTCTATAAACCCTTGGCTCCATCACAGAATGCAGCCTCCTAAAGTGGGTGGAAAAGGCTAGATTTTTCGCTCCAAGATTTTGCCATTACTTATTCCCTCTGCCCATGTCCATACCTTGTCTGTCATCAGGTGGACATAGATTTAAAAGCAGAACAGAAGGGTGCTCACATAATGAAGGCTTTTAAGATCACGTTAGACATGAGTACTCAAGTCAGGAATCTTTCTGTTTATTTAACTCTGGCAGACTCTGCCTGGCAGCAGGAAAATAGACCTCTAACCTCCAAGATCCTTTTGTGAGCCCTCCCAAAGCATGTATGCTATGCTTCTGTGTTGCCCATCTCCATCAGAATTTGTATATTTTCTCCTGAGCACAACAGTGTACGCATTGAGCCACAGCCTCCTTCAGGAAGGTCTTCATGTTTAGCCTCCACACTATCACCAAAGGAAACACCTTCAAGCAAAGCAGGCATTTGACACTGTCATCTATCTTGCAGAGAAAAAATCATTCCCTTGCCCTCACTGAAGTCACTGATCTTCGGTCTTTGCTGTCAACCACTGCATGCAGCCTTCTGTCTGCTGATAAGTGACTGCCAACTCAGGAAGATTTTAGAGTACTAAATCCACAGAAGATTATGTAGGAAGAGGGATGTGCTTATACCTCACAGTCCTCCTCATGTGCTAAAACAGGCGATGGTTTCCCCAACCCCTGCCACAGCTGGGGTTGTAGTCTAAATATGTGTGGCTGGGTAAAGACTCCAATTTTCAGCAATGCAGCATCAGTTTAAAGTGATGAGAAAGAAAGAAGCAGTGATAGTCCACATAGCCAAGGCTGTGGGGTGTCTGATTTGGGACTTTAAATACATGTCCTGCCTAGGGAAACTGAGACACAGCGCAGCAGTCTACTAATGAATCACCTCAGACATCATGAATCTCTGTGCCTGTGAGGGCTTTAAACACCTCCTTTTCTTTGGTCTCTGCCTTTACATGTGAATTGTCTAACCCCATGTCCTCCAGATGTCCAGACTCAAATTACAAAGGTCACAGATTACTTGTGGAGTCCACTGAGGCTCTCCCTCTTGCCCTGAATAAGGTACATGGGGCACTTTGCTGAGATCTAGCATCAGCTTCCATACCGATGCTCATGAAGCAATGCTTGAGCCTTTGTTTCCCCTTTCCTGCCAGAGAAGGGATATAAAGTGCCTTCCCTCATTTCTACATCCAACTGAAGAAATCATTTCTATGCACTTGATCTCAAGCTGCATTGGTCTGAATTTCTGGAAACCATGGGCCGGCTTCCTCATGTGAAACAGGGTGAAGGGACAAAGGGCAGCTTTTGACTATCAGTTCTTTCCCTGATAGCCATAGATCATGGCAGTCAAGGACTGGTAAGGCAGCTGGATATTCAGCTTTTCAAAGAAATCTCAAAGCTCTAACATGTTTGCTCTTCTTTGCTTTCCTTCATACAATACATCACGGGACTTACTCAATCTTTAGGGGTTGTCCACTCAACCTCCCCTCTGGGTACATGCTGTGCTGTGCCCTCTGTTCACCCTACTTCTGCCCCTCCTCTTCCTACAGCCTGTTTCAACATCATCATTTCCCACAACATCACAACAGTCATTTTTGGCAAGAGTGCAACCAATGGAGCAATAAGAAGATTCAGATTCTGCACAGCTCCCACAGCACTTCTCTTGCTGGTGCCTCACCATGGATCCTTTCAGAGGCAGAGATGGCAGGCACAGGCAGTGCAGTGTGGGGGGAAGGAAGCAAATGGACACAAACATTGGACAGCAGGGAGGAGAGAGGATTGCTGCAGAGCAGGAGCATCCACCAATCCATCCATCCATCCATCCATCCATCCATCCATCCATCCATCCATCCATCCATCCATCCATCCATCCATCCATCCGTCCATCATTCCCACTGTACTTCCCAGTGCTGCCAGCCCCTTCCTGTCTGGACTGTATGTTGCTGCTAAGCCTCTTTCAACAACTTGGTGACTTCAAAGAGACCATCCTGCTGCCCCACTTCCTGAGGCAAGTCTGTGCCTTAACACTGAGTTTGCAATATAACATCTTCCTTAGTGTTCAGTTCAATCAGAGACTCAGATAGGAATCAGTTTTACTTGGAAATTACATAAAAGGTTGTCCTTGCTTCTAAGCTTCTGTGATTACACTCAAAATGTTTCATTGATGATGTAATTACTGACCACACCAAACACTCAAAAGCATAATAAAATCCTTGGGCAGCTACCTGCATCATCCCTCCAACATTTCGAAAGAGTAGCCCAGCACTTCTTGCAGCAGAAAAATCCAAGAGGTATGTCATCCATTCAAGTCGAGCTTTAAATGTGTGAGAAACAGCAAAAGATTGCTTGATGTGCCCATAGAACAAATCATTATCCAAAAAGACAAACAGAGCTACTATGGGAAATTCCTGTAAATGAATCATAGTTTATAAGGTATCAGTTATTATTTAAATGAACAGAAACAAGCAAATAAACATATATGTGTACTTCTGTGTGCATAAACAATATATATGTAAGCAATATATATTTAAACACATAGTACATATATGTTCCTATATCACAGCTTTCATTTATGGGCTTTCTGGCTGTCATCCCTCAAGCTGTGTTTGAAAGACAAACTGTGTGTTTATTATGTGTGGCACAGTACCTTGAGAATCGATTTTTTGAAGCACTTTGAAAAGGGCAAAGAAAGAAATAAGAGCAGAGTTCATCACGGCTCAACAGAAGGATACAGAGACCACCAGAGGCTTCTACTGGGCATGCTTGTGCCATGGCTTTGGTGTCCTTCCAGGAGCTCTGAGAAGCTGGGACGTCTAAAGGTTTGAATACCTCTAGAACAGTTGTCTTATTTGCTGTGTTCTGCAATTGTTTACATTTAATATCTTTAACCTTTCTGTATAACTTTGCATCAGTTATGTTGGCAGTCATTCAGAAATGGAAAAAAATAATAATTATAAAGCACTGTATAGAAAGAGGTAGTTACTGAAAAGAACAGTATGGTCAGCTGATCTGCGGTGCTCCCGACCAAAAGATATGTGCAATCCCTTTTTGCCCTTCATGCTCCCCACATAGGACACAGTAACGGAGTGTCTTTCTTTCAGGATATCTTGGAAGAAGTTGCGGAGGGGACATGAGCAAACCACTGAATGTGTCTCCCTGGAGGCAGTGGGTGTCAATGACAGAAGAGCTGAGACAGTCCATTACATCAATTTCTGCTAGTCTAGAAAGACTGTCTGGCTGGAATTATTCAGACTGTGTAGCTGGCCAAAATCTGTTTGTCTCAAGTCATCTGGATGAGAAAGATGATTTTACAGGCTTTGCAGTGTTTAATCAAATGGAGAAACAGCCTTGCTATTTCTCTCCAGGGAATTACTGCAACAGGAATGTTTAGTATGTGGACTGTAACAAAGTAATGTTAATCACTGACCTAATGACTGTTATTATCAGGATTAAATAGTATTTTTCTGTAAATCGGCTATATATATTAATTATTGTTAATCAGCATCATTCTTAATACTAGTTCATTGTGAAATCTCTTGAAGGTTTTATACTTTGAAAAGCTGTATTTAGCATTGATTTGAGAAGTTCTCACTCACATAAATATTTTGATATTGTTTCTTTTTGGTTCAGGGATGTAGTGGCTTTAAAGTAAATGCATGAATATTTGAATACTGTGCATGATCACCCTGATAGTGGGACTCATTAACAGTTTGCCTGATTCCTCTTCAAATCTTGTTCCAAGTTTTTTGTCTGTTCATTGCTAGAAAAACACCCTGGATTGTGTTTTTCTCCAGATGGTAGTTGCACTATTTAGAAGGCTGTACTTCAGTGATAATCCACAAAATAAAATAATAAATGGCATACACTACAGTACCTGGAAGAAACCATTACCGTCTATTAGTTGCAGTTTAGAGTGCTAAAGACATGCTAGCATCAGGCTCATTGGGAAGGACACTACTTGACTGCATGGACAGCCACAGCGCCATAGCAGCGCAGATGCATGTTGTGAGCTCCTGCAGCAGACAAATCAAAGCCTCTGTTGAGCAGACAGAAGGGATCTGCTCATTCAGGGATCCATTCCCTGCTGGAGATGGCAAGCAAGCTCCTTATAGTGCTATACACACTGGGCCCCAGAGAATTCACCATTGGATATTGAATGTCACCTCTGTTGTGGCAGGATGTTCTCACCACACCTCATGTGATGGGACTGCACAGGGACTGCTCTCAGGTTCCATTTCTGCTGAAACTCCAGTATTGCAGTCATAAAAGGAGGTGAGCAGGCAAAAAAGTTCATGGGGATGAAAAACCCATCAGATGATTTTGGACCCCAGAAAGAAATGCACCATCTTGCTCAAAAAGTTCTTTTGGAGTGCCCAAAGATAAAGAAAAGGAGCAGGAGAATCAAAGACAGTTCCAGGTGGGGGCAGAGTCTCCAGGTGGATGGATACTCTCTCCAGCTTCAGTTACAGTGTCATTGGCTGTCCCTCCCAGCCCTCGCAGTTTATTCCTGATGGATTGATGAGGTGACTGAGAAACCTCTACTGGAAGCACTGGTTTCCTTTGTTTCACATCAGCTTCTGTCACCCCAGTCATAGGCTGGAAAGTTCTTGCCTTAACTCTCTCTTTCTTAGCTAGGGAAGGCAGCAGCTGATATGTCACAGGAGGCTGATGCAGAGCACACACATAGCACTGCTTACAGGGCTAAAGATGGTCAGGACACAAGACCCTTGCAAAATGTGAAAACTTATATGCTATATAGTTTATGGCTGATATACTGAACAGGCACATTTTTGTGTATTGCAGTACTTAAAAGCACTCTCTGGAGGATACTGCACTGGTGCTATTTCTACATGCAGTCATGTGCTCACAGTGCATAGACAGTGCAGTATCCAGTCCCTGGCTATTTCTGCTGCATTTTCAGTTGCTCATCTGAAATGCTTGAGCCTGGTGAAGATATTTCTGGAGGTGGATAAACTGCCTCCAGGCCTCTGCCCTGGAGAGATGTCCCTTGAATAGAGTGTGATAAGCTCATCTCAACCCTCCCTTAGATGAGGAAGTTCTCTCTACGGTCAGGGCAAAGCACTCACAATGGTCTGATATACCCATGTAGATACTTTCTAACCCATTGGTTTGTCCCCTTTGGTAGCACCCCTGCTTTCCCCCATAAATACCCCAGAGTTAACCCTGTTCAGGGGGGAGCTGCCGTCCCTGGCCACCCCTTCGTAGGGCACTGGACAATAAAGGCTACCCTGTAGAATCACTACACAGTACTCCTGTCTCTCTGTCCACCTGTCCTTGAGTCTGCCTGGGAGAACCTCTCAAGGCAGAGCTGAAATCACTGCTAAGAGCAGAAACCACTGCTAAGAGCTGAGTCATTGGCAGCCCTTGGCTGTGCCTTGCTAAGGCTGCCCAGAGGCCAAAGGACTGCCCTAGACCCCTGGAAGGTTGTCTCTTGTGAGAACTCTCTCTCTGGGAAGATGGCAGCATTCCAGGTTGGACTACGGACTACGGCTGTTCACAAGTACTCTCATGGTATGCCTGGGGCAGGAATGTTGTTACAGTTTCGAAGCAAACACTCCCTTTCTGACTGGAGCAGCACTGAGGCATCCCTTTGAGTTCAGGCCTTGCACCCTTCAGAAAAATACTTGAAATCAGAGAGAATGAAAAATCCAAATAAACAAAGAAGCCTGGGAACTCCACCTGACAAAGCTTTTTCTGACACAGGTGGGAGGAGATGTGCAGCATTTGCACCTTGTTAACTTACTGAGAAACATTTCTTTTGATGGATAAGGGGCCTCCTTTTGCTGGTGACTGCTGTGACAGCCTCTGGAAACGTGGTGAGGCAGAGCGGCATAGGGAAGAGAGGCAAGCCTGTAGCGCAGCATATACAGTCCGGCTATGGAAGTCACTTCCACTGGGTGTCACTATGACCACGAGTTTAGCAAAGCTCAAGCAGTGAGCGTTTCTTATATTCACAACAGAAATATCCAGGCTTGTGAAGAGCCATGGTCTTGGTAGCTTCTGTTTTAAAAGTCAAGCAGCCCTCAAGGGGCTTGTCACATACCTCTTATACTCCCGCTGTTTGTCCATAGAGTTGCGGCCAACAGCAGGATGATGGAGCACAGTACTGCTCTTGAACCTGGCCTAAACTTCAGGTGTTTCTTGTTGTTCTGCAGCCTTTTTAGAAAGTGCCATGAGGCCCGGGAGATCTTATAAATGCTCTGTCTCCTTTCTGGCCTCTGGGAGACAGAGTCTATGTCTTAGTTACTGTGACTGTAATCAGGGGAAAATTCAGTGCGTCTGCTATTTGCCAGTATTCTGGAAAGCTGACTTTTGCAAGTGTAATAAATACGATTGACCAAATTCAATAAATCAAAATTTGGAATTTTATTGAGAGACAGAATGATAGTCTCGGACAGCTACAATTAAAATAACAGCATCGAGCCCGGGGTCGGCGCCGGGTGAACAATGATAACATACTCTGCCAGTCTGTTATCCCCCAAGTTCACATTTCTGGCTTGCAGCAGCCTCTTTTTATACACTGGATCGCTGAGAGAAACTCAGGATTTCAACGGTCCTTCCTCCGAGGCATCTTCATTAAACATTCATGTTCCAGTTCTAAGAGTTTGAATAGGGCGGAGGGGGAGGACAATGCCGTTAATGGCTGTGGCCAGGTGTGGTGTGGAGATGTTAATTTCAGGAGGAGACGGTGTAGATATCAATCTGACGTAATCATCTGGTTCTCCGGGCTCTCATCTCCTTTTTCCATGGTCATGGTTCTTTTCTAACGTTTCCCGGCAGAGGCATTTTTGGGTCTCCCTTTCTGGTAATTCCAATCTTTTTTATTTCGTGTCCCTCCCTTGTCTTTCAGGCAAGAGAGATTCCTGTACCTTTTCCAAGCTACTTTTCTCTGAGTTAACTCTTAATATATGGGATTAAAACAAACACTTATAGAGATTGCATTACATTTTATATCTTTTAACACGAATTAACTTCAGGACATATATCACAATCCCCCCCCCTTCTAATTTCACCTATATAATTCGTGTTTTGGTTATAGTCTTTTTTCTCTCTCAGGATAAAAAAGCCTCTTAACCACTTGATTTTTCTGATAGCATTTCTCCAGAAGCTTCCTTCCAATAGGTTTTCTCTATACCTTCTTCTTGTATTCGAGCCTCAAATTTTGCAAGCACCTCAGCAGCCTTACTCTTTTTCTCATTTAATTTCATGATTTTTGAGACTGCATTAGTTTTACTTAGCTCCCCTGAGGCCATCTCAGGGTCTACGGAAGTGTTGCCACTTGCATTCCCTGGACTACTGTGTGAATCAATCTAATGAGACAGGGTATCAAACAAGGCAAGAAGATTAACCCAGCTACTGAACACAGAATAAAAAATCCCACTTTCTTCCACCAATCTTCTGCCCCAAACAATTGATCCCACCAGGAGGCTTGAAGTATAGGATTCCATTTCTGCACAGGAACATGGGCCACCTTTTTGATTTCAGCTGCTAAATATCTAATTGTTTCTCCATAGTCGTTGATTTCTATGCAACACTCTGAGTCATTGAATTTTCCACACACCCCCCCTTCCTCTGCTAACAGATAGTCTAGGGCTATTCTGTTTTGGTACACAAACGCCCTCATCTGTGAGTGCTGTCGGGCTAAAAGTTCTAGTGCATCTGAAGTGTGATTTGAAACTATTTCTACTACAGCTTGTAGTCTAATCAGCCAGTTCAGCAAGTATACTGGGGTTCGGTAGCCCCAGCTTCCGTCTTGAGTCCACGCAGCAGGGCCATAATATTCTATAATGCGCTCTGCAGGCCATTCCTCCTCCCCCCATTGCTGATTTCCTCCTGCTTGTGCAAGTTCTCTTTTTATCTCCCGTCTTTTCCAGCTGAGAGTCTCATACAAAGGAGCCCCTAGTAGGTTACTGCCAGTTCTGGGGAGTGTGAAGAAGGAAGGTCTAATCATCCCTAGGGTACAGGATCCTTTCCACTTCCGGGGTAATTCGCTGTAAGCCTTTTTCCCACAGATCCAGTAAATCTCACTCGGGGCTCTCCACTTGATGTTTATGTTTTCTGGCTTCTCCCAGAATTCCTTAAGGTCAGTCAGTGAGTAGTAAGGGTTAGCGTTGGTTAATCTATGCCAGCATAGTCCAATTTCCTCTATCCAATCACATCCTTCCTCTCTTTTCTTTCCCCAATACCCATTGGGTGGTTCGGGTTGCCACATTTTGGACTTGTTAGAATTCACAGTTAAGGTGGATAGACATGGGGTATAACCTACTATCTCACTATATGTGTTCCCTTCCCTACTAATACAAATGGTCCCTATTATCCTTTCATGTAATGTCCATCCCTCTGGCCAAGTCATTGTTTTTAGGATTTTGTTATCCCACCTCAGGAGTTGTTCAGGGGCCAAACTTTCCCCTTTCCAGGGCCATCTCTCTGCTGATTTTAGTCCCCCACAGATCCAACAGTTAGTTAGTCCTAATTCTGCAGCAATCTCTTGTACTAAATCCAGGAAGAGGTTTTTGCTAGAGGCAGATAAACTCCAATCACTAGATTGTTTTTCTAACAGTTCATATTGTTCACTAAGTGTCCTCATCCTTTCTTGTTCCATTTTTTTCCTTTTGGCTTCTAACTCCTGCCTCTTGAGTTCCAAGGCTACCTGTTGTATCTTATTCTCTGTGTCTAACCCTTCCTCATCCTTAGAGAAACAGAATACTTTTTCCAATTTTAAACATACCCTCTCATCGTTTCCACTCAATAAATCCAGTAATATGAGTCCTCCGCTTAGGGAAGTTGTCTGAAGTTTCTTATTCTGTCCCACCCAATACGTTTTACAGTCTAGGGTGCACATTTCTAGTTTTTTCTTATCATAACACAATTGGTTAACTTGTACATATCCCACAAAAGTAGATTCCCTTTTACCCCCAATCCATACAGTTTTGTTACATTTTTTACAGGTGGGGATTAAAGGCAAGTTATGTAGCTCTCTCTTTTTCCTGGACATTGCCGTCAGATCATTGGTTTTATTTCTTTGGAGCCCGCTATTGAATTTGCAATCCCCTCCCCCTTGCAATGTGGGACAGTCTATTCGTACCCTGGATTTTGAGACCTGGTTCCAGGTAGGTTCTAAGTGAACCTCTGGGGGGTCAGTTCCCTTCCCCGTTCTCTCCTTGGGGTTGGGGAGGCCATTCGTGGGGTACACGGCTAGGCTCAGGATCACCAGGGTTACCCATAGGCATATCCCTCTGCCCAACCCTACGCCCATTGGGGTGCCACCAGCAGTGGGGTAAACCATCCTCTTGGCAGCAGGGATATTCTTCCGGGCTCCTGTGGGTGCTCCTTTGAGCATACAGTCTTTTGTACTGTTCCCACTTGGCTACCTTTATCTGGTCAGCTAAGCAGGGTACTTTCACTGTTTTCCTACACTCAATTACGAGTGGTTCCGCCCTTCTATTCAATCCTCCCCTTATCCAGTTTGTGTAGTAATGGAACCACTCAGGAGAATCCAATTCAAAAAGGCCCGACTCTGTGGCAATGTATAGGAAAAGGTTTGTAAGCCTGTTCTCTTCTTCTAAGTAATGTTCACATAAACTCCAAGGCCTGGCTCCCCGGTAACAATGAGCTACCCAAATCTGTTTACAATACCCGCACTTAAAGTGAATAAATGGATGGCAGGGACACCCTGCTTGGTTACAACTTATCCGATAAGCGCTGGTCATTGGGTTTTCCGGTGGATCTTTAGTTTCAAATCTCCCGGAGATGAGGTGACTTTCCACTGCATAGAGTTGCTTTGCTGCTCAACTCTTTTCACCTGAGATGAGCAGCCTTTTTCTGCTGTTCTCACTGCCGTGTCAGTGGTGAGGAGAACGAGAAAAGGTCCCTCCCAGTGCGGTGACAATGGGGCCTCTTTCCACGTCTTGATTAGCACCTGGTCTCCTGGTTGAATTTTGTGAATGGCGAATCCTAGAGGTGTACTCTGGGCTATTAGTCCACGTTTCCAGAGTTCGATCCTTTTCCTGCATGGGTCTTTTGTGCCCGTAGACTTTTATGAGTAGATCTTTTTTCACCGCAGCTCCGGAGGTCCTGTTCCCCAGACCACCCCGAGTTCCCCGAGAGCTCTGACCTCGTCTATCTCCCTTTTAAATGTGGCTTTTTGCTGTTAAGTCCGTCCTGTGGTTGATCGGTTCCACCCGACTTCCCCGGCTCCGCCAGGCCGCTGAACTCAGCAGGGCGCCTCCTGGTCAGAGACAGGGGTCCGGGGGTCCCGGTATCACTCCAATCACGTCGGGGTCACCAGATTGTAATAAATACGATTGACCAAATTCGATAAATCAAAATTTGGAATTTTATTGAGAGACAGAATGACAGTCTCGGACAGCTACAATTAAAATGACAGCATCGAGCCCGGGGTCGGCGCCGGGTGAACAATGATAACATACTCTGCCAGTCTGTTATCCCCCAAGTTCACATTTCTGGCTTGCAGCAGCCTCTTTTTATACACTGGATCGCTGAGAGAAACTCAGGATTTCAACGGTCCTTCCTCCGAGGCATCTTCATTAAACATTCATGTTCCAGTTCTAAGAGTTTGAATAGGGCGGAGGGGGAGGACAATGCCGTTAATGGCTGTGGCCAGGTGTGGTGTGGAGATGTTAATTTCAGGAGGAGACGGTGTAGATATCAATCTGACGTAATCATCTGGTTCTCCGGGCTCTCATCTCCTTTTTCCATGGTCATGGTTCTTTTCTAACGTTTCCCGGCAGAGGCATTTTTGGGTCTCCCTTTCTGGTAATTCCAATCTTTTTTATTTCGTGTCCCTCCCTTGTCTTTCAGGCAAGAGAGATTCCTGTACCTTTTCCAAGCTACTTTTCTCTGAGTTAACTCTTAATATATGGGATTAAAACAAACACTTACAGAGATTGCATGACATTTTATAACTTTTAACACGAATTAACTTTAGGACATATATCACACAAAGTTCCAGGATCCTGAAAGCTGCTAGAGTGTTGTCTGAGACTGATTAAACCTGCTTAAATTCCTGAAGGAGAAACACTATGAAACTGTGGTCCAAAGTGAGAGAGGGCATGGGTCAAAGGCATTGGACTAGCAGAGCCAAGGCAAGACAAGCTTTCTTTCAGTGTTGGGATTGAATACGCAGCCAGACTGCTGTACTTGTGAAAAATGCCACTTCTGCAGGCACTGCACTTGTCCTTCTTTCCTCTCTCGGTGGATCCATCCGTGACTCCTGCATTGCCACTTACCCGTGGGAGGCAGGCATATGAAGCATGATCCACTAATTTCACCTGCACCAGTACCAGTCATGAGGCTCCTGCTCAGCTGCTGCCAACCATTCACCTTTCTGTTCATGTTTCATCACCCTTCCCCCCATGTCTTCTTTTCATCTTTAAAATTTCTAAACATGTCCCAGCCCTTCCTTTCCATGCTAAGAGCTAGGCCCCAATTCTGGCAGAAGCCGATTTTGTGTGTGAAGAGCTG
Organism: Hirundo rustica; assembly: GCF_015227805.2. Classification (NCBI taxonomy): domain Eukaryota; kingdom Metazoa; phylum Chordata; class Aves; order Passeriformes; family Hirundinidae; genus Hirundo; species Hirundo rustica. The sequence goes on from NC_053488.1 coordinate 64,471,163, forward strand.
ACTCCCCTGGTTTCCCCAGCCACTTTTTTCATCACTGGTGTAGCATGCTCTATTTTCACTCATCAATGCTAGTTTTCACACCAAACACCAATATCACCCCTAAAAATTTAATATACCACATGTGGGATTACTGGTGTCAGCACCTTGCTGCAGAGCAGATCTATGAGGGGTTTGCATGCTGAATTTCTTTTCCCACAGAAGTAAGATTTTCCATGTTGAAACCCCACATGCCAAGTAAGCTTTGCGGTTTTTATGAGATAGGGCAGGAGGACAGCTTGGTCTGAGCACCCAGCTGAGATAACAATCAATGCTTTGAGAGATGGTATACAGTAATGTTTGCTTCTTGGTTCTTTGTTCCAGCTAAACCTCACTCCTGTGTCAGCCTTGTGTGTACCAACATACAGCACCCTGGAGCAGGGCTGCAGCCCCCCAGCATCACTATCTGGCCTCTTCCCAGGACAGGTAGCCCTGAAGCTAATGCAGCTGTGCTATTCTTCCCTACTGCCCCCATCACCAGGAAGCTGGAGTAGGAAGTCAAGACGGAGGAGGAAATCAGTGGCTTAAAAGTGGGTGAGAAAGAACAGAAATATGCCAATAAAGTGCAGGAGGCATTTCAAGGAAATTATGTTACTTGTTTTCAAGGTCAGTACTTAAGAAATGGACTTCACACAATGCTGCAAATCTCTACTTAAGTATAAGCATATGGAAAGTATTTGGGGATAAATTAATTTCATAAATTATGGTTTCTCTGTTTTCACTCAGTCCTTCTTTTTCTTGTTGATTACTGTTTCAGTTTTACCTCATTTCAGGGGCTCTCTGTCTTGCCATACAGAGGACATGACCGCAGTGTGTCTCAAAGGACTCAAGTTCTGCAAAAGGACTTTTAAGCTTCCCAAGTATCATCAAGAAGAGAAAGAGAACAAAAAGCTGTGCTCAAGTGTGGTGGTGTGAGAATTGTTTTATTAAGTTATTAAGTTATTTTTGTAAGATTTTTAAATTACTTTTGTAATGGTTGAGTCCACTGTATACCCCTGTGTTCTGTATTGGTTTTCCCCTTATGAGTTAGGTCGTTTAACTAGATGTTTTCTGTCATTCATTCCTTCCCTGCACCTGTCGCTGTCAATCCCCCCCTCTCTCCTCGTGGTCTTCCTGTCTGTCACTTGGAGACCCTTCCCTGGCTTCTGGAAAACTCCAGGAGGGGTGTTGAGTGATAGGCTGGGGCCCTGGAGACCCCCTCCCATCATTTTGTGGTTGGTCCCCAGTTCTATGGTTCACACCCCCGGTTAACCCCCCGATTCCTGTGACTGGCTGACCGGTTGTCGCCACCCCCATTTCCACCCCCCCTTAAAAACTGCCGTGTGCCTGCCCTCGGGGTCTCTCCTGAGCAGCAGGTTGCAGCATGCAGAGCCCTGCGCTCCCTCTGCCTCAATAAACCTACGTTACATCCTGCTCGGGAGAGTCCGCCTTTCATTCAGCTGCCGGGGTCGCTTACACGTGCCTGTCGCTGGCGGTGGGATCTAAGTTCCCACAGGGAGGAAGCAGCACGCTTGCCTGCCGCTCCGACCTTACTACGTTGCCGCAGTGACACACGCTGAGCTAGCCTGTGGCTGCGCTGGTCAGCGCGAACCGGACACTGCGACACTCAAGCAGACACAAATGACAATATTGTAAGAGAAATAGCATGTGCTAATGTCTTTCCAGAGCTCGGAGGTGTGCTTTGCTCCTGGGCCAGGGTGAGTGAGGCAGGGAGCTGGATGTGCATATGCTCCCAGAGGAGACCTCTGCACTTGATGACGAATGCAGCCATGGGCTTGAAAGTGTTAGCAGGTGCACTTTTCTCTTTTGAGACAAGTACAGCTCTGAAGTGCTTTGCCTTCAAGCTGCCATAAGGTCTCCAGTTCCCATTTTGCTTGTGTAATTTTTCTGTTGTCCTCATCAGGGTGTTTATTGTGCCCCACTGTTCTGGTTTCAGGCAGATTTTGGGAGAAACCTTCCCACAGGCCTCCTCTCCCCTCCCCCAACAGGTTCGGGAAAAGACTTCCTCAGAGAGAAGTGGAAAAAACCTGTTTATTAAACAGGCAAAGCACTCCCAGCACAATGCCCGATGACAAGAGCTTTGTGCCGCTTACGGAGGGATAACAAACTTAAAAAGAGGTCTCCTCTTGAAGATAGTCACTGTGTTCCATTGCTCCGTCTCCGCTGGCGCTGGGAGAAAAGGAGATGTGCAGGGCTGGTCTTGGTGGGGTGGGTCCCCTGTGGAGGCCCCCGGTGCTTCCCCCAGATCCTTAGTCCGGAGAGACTGGAGCAGTTCCGAGGAGAGGGCAAAAAAGAAAAAAAAGGAAGGAAAAAAAAGAAAAAAAAAAAAAAGAAAAAAAAAATAAAAAAAAAAAAAAAGAAAAAGAAGGAAAAAAGCTTCAGCTATTCTACAAGGTCTAACTACGCTAGCAGTAAACTAACTACCTGCTGGGGAAAAAAACAACAGAGCTTCTTTTGTCTTGCAGTGTTCCAACTCCCCCGCTTCAAGGTCACTCCGATGAGGAGAGTTTTCCTGGGGAAAAACAAACTGCACTTCCCCTCCCCTTTGCACCCAATAAACGATTGGGGGATACACAGTCACCCTAGGACACCCACCTTTCCACAAATTTTGCGTATTCTGAAGAGTGTTATCCTTATCTGCTTTTCACAAAGAGTCTTTACTGTGATTTGTTCTACGCCAGGGTTTACAATCCTCCTTCAAGATTTCCCATCTAAAACAGGTCAGAAAATACATTTCTTGTCCCAAGAAAAACTGTCAAGATTTAAATGCTTTTATTGTAAAGGAGGCCAGAAAAGCAATTTTAATACAAATTGCTTAAATGGTGTTCCAAGGAAGATTTGCCCAGCTTTGATCCTCTCTTTACTCCTTTTTCTCCTTTTTGTCTTTTTTCTTTTTCCTTCTCCATTAAATAAGATAAATATAATTTTGAAACAAAATTTCAAAACAGAAAACATAAAAAAACAACATTTGCAAACAGAATTTGACAAACGTCAAACCACTACATTAAATAAAAATTATCTGTAAGAAATAGCTTTGACTTTGGATATAGGGAGTATACAGGCATATTTTATGTACTTTTTATAGTAAAACAAATGCAAGTGGTGAAAAATATATTCTTATGTTGATGAAGTGCTGTCCTCCTTAAAAAAAAAAAAAAAAAAAAATTAAAAATTCAAGGCTCACACCCTTTCTAGCATTCACTTTGAGAATAGAGGTTAGCCTCAGTTTGTGTAGGGGAGTTGCCTTGCTGTTGAGTTGTGGCAGAATATGAAGGGGACATTGAGTCTACCTCGGATTGACAAAACCCCTTTTTCTTCCTGACCAAGATGAAGGCTCAGCCCTCTTCCTGTCAGAGACAGAGAACAGAAATGGATAGAAAGGAGAAGGAAGATTAAGTGTGGGATTTTCCCACTGCAATCCCCAAGGGACATATTTGTGTAGCCAGGGTAGGTTACAGACAGAATCTATATGAAGACTGGGATAAATTTTTTGAGGTTTCCCCTCTCAATAGTTTCACATTTTCCATGCGGAGAGATTGGATAGGGATAATTTCCTTTGGAGTTGTGTGCATCTTTGAAGTGGCTTCTTAAGTTTAAAGGATATAAGACAGCATGAAAAAGAACTGACTTACACTGTTTCCTTTAATATGACTGTGATATATGTCCTAAAGTTAATTCGTGTTAAGCAATATGATATGTAATTGATTCACTGTAAAATGGAATAATATACCATGTAAAATTGATCTACTTTAAGTTTGGTTTAAGATCAGTAAACCTAAAGGTGTGTATAGGGTTAACTGAGATTAAAACTGCACGGAGGGACAAGAGGAATTCCTGCCGGGAACCCGCTTTGGAACAATCCTACAGAAAGGCACGAAAGGATGGAAAAGGGAGATGGGTGCCCTGACAACCGAATGATTAAATCAGAACAATATCTTATCTGTTCCGGCCCGATGTTAACATTTCCAAACCTTCTCTGGACACAGCAATCATGACATTGTTCTGCTTTGAGAATCCATTCAACGGACCCCGGACATGATCATGAATATCTAATAAAGCTACCACGAAGCAAGAGTCTTACGGTCTCGGTCCGCTCTCACTGGAAGACTGTATAAAAACCAGCGGTATTGGACCCAATTTGTGAACAGAGTGGGTAACAGGCTGACAGAGTTGGTTACCGTGTTCACCCAGTGCCGAAATCCTGGGATTCGATGCTGTCCCTTTTAATTGTGGCTACCAGAGACTGTGTTTAAATCTCAAAATAAAATTCTAAATTTTGATTTACTGAATTTGGCTTGGTGATTTATTACATGACAAATTAATTTTAATGCTGTTTTGACGAGTTTTGCTGCATAAAGGTTTTGTCTACTTGCTTTTAATACCATGTTATTCTGCATTCTCAAGTATATTTCAGATTCTTTTGAGAAAAGTTATATTTATGGTTCTTTTGTAAAATGTTATATTTCTGATTCTTTTGTAAATGAGCCTCTGGTTTGGCAAATGGATAATAACAAGGGGCAGAAGGCTGCTTCAAGAACATTTGTTGTTCTGAATGTTACCTGTGACTTAACAACACTATGCCTTGCACAACTTCTGCACCTATCAGGTGCCATTATTTTCACAGCAGTCACTGAGTTATCTGTAGTAGCAAAAATGAGGGTCACTTATTTTTCTCTCAGTTACTCCTGAATTTAATTTATTTTATCAATCAGGCTCTAGAACTGCAAGCAGCTGTCCTGTAAGTAAAAAATATGTCATGAAAAATTATTACTTTTGGCCTCAAATTTTATGTACCCAAGGTCTAAAACAATCTGGTTTTATCCCAATACAATTTTCCATTTTCATTTTTCAGCTGAAAGATCTGAACAGCCTATTTAAACCCAACAATACATTCCTACATTATATAGAAAACTTTGCCACTTCTGCTGTCATGAACACACACAAGTTTTTACCAGAATGCTTGACAACATTAAGATTTTCTCTTAAAACTGAAAGTTTTGATTTTAAGTATCTACCTCTCATTGCATTAAGCATCAGGTATTTGCTGGATACAAACTCGACAATTCCCTTGGGATGTGTCTCATTTGGTCTCTTTTCCCCAGGATGCCTGGTACTTTAAAAACTATGACCTTTAAAACTATGTGGCAAACTGTACCTTCCGTCCTTTTTCTAATGTAGCTATGAGAAAGGATTGAGGAAGGGCCTGGGTTTGTGCTCTTTCTTCAAGTGGCAACTTGTTGAAGGCATGAGGGCAAGAATTAAGCAAGGCAGAATAAAGAGTTTTTATTGTACTTTTAAACTGTTTACTTTGTATCTTTTGGTGCTGCTATTTCCTTCCAGTGTAAAAAGAGCATATGGAGCAAAAGAAGATTGTTGAATATTGTAAATGCTACTTTCTTCAATAACCCATAATATCACATTGACAAATATATCTGAGATTTCTAGGAATTTTTCCGTAAAACCTTAGATAGTTCCTGCTTAGCAGGGTTTGAGGGGAAAAAACAAAAACAAAAACAAAACAAAACAAAACAAAACAAAAAAAAAACAAAAAAAAAACAACCACAAAAACAAACAAAAAAAAAAAAAAAAAAAAAAAAAAAAAAAAAAAAAAAAAAAACACCCACACCACCAAACAAAAACCTTTTCTAGACTTATGGAAAAGGAAAACAGACTTACCTTAAAAAGTTAGGGAAAAAATATGCTACAAAGCATTGGCACCTTCACATGACATAAGGGCTTTCAATCTGTTGAAGAGAATTTTTCTTAATTGTCTTATACAGATAACAAGCTTTCCCCCTTGTCTTATGCTGCGCACACTCCCTTGTCAGTATCAGCATATTCTCCTGTCTCCTTTAAGAGAGAAGACAAAAGCAGTACAAATTCATGGCTATGCCACTTTATACTGATGACAAATGGACCTCTAAATATATGACAGTTAGAAGAATTTGACAGACTATTTGAAGACTGAAAGAGAAAGAGGTCAGGGTTCATTTAAACACAGAATTCTAGCTTCTAAACACATTTGATCTTATCTTGAAAGAAATTATTTAATGTATTATTGCATGGAAATGGAAAGAGCTTGAAAAACCTAAAAAAATCATCTGACATAGCATTGAATTTCCAGCATTTTTTTGTGTTTGTGTCTCAGAAAAAAACAAACATCTACAATTTCAGCCCTGCTTTCCAGAAGGAAAAAGTATTTGCACAGGGGTTTGCTGCTGATGAATGAGAGCTACCTCAGACAAAAATTTACTGTGTAAAAATGCCTTGTACATAGTAGAGTGAGAAGAGTATTCTTCAGTAAATACAGAAAAACGAGCTTTGAATTTGCAGTGGGATATTGATGAGACAGCCAAGGTTGGTTTTGCTATATATTGACTGTGCCAGAGCACCCAGCGAATCTGCGTCTTGCACACTTTTTCCTCCCTTTTTTGGCTGCTCATGACACTTATTTTCATTTTTATATGGTTACTGTTCACCCAGTATTTTTCAGAGCCTAGAAGTGTGTTAAAAGCAGATACACAGTTGTTGTGGAAAAAATTCTCTAGGTTGTATTGGACTAGCTAACTTTACTGAAGATTGTACTCTTTGCTGGTCTAGTAGTCAATAGTAGTCAATACCTAAATCTTCCAGAAATCTGAGGTCTTCTGTTCTCCAGTCTCACATGGAAGGTGGTCAATCATTGACAAGCTACCTATTAACTGATAATTTTTCCTCAGAATTAAATATTGCAGAAATACATGCACTACCTAATATTTCTGGAGGAGGCGGAGCATATGTATGTATGTGACAAGGCATGCATATTCCCTCTTTGCACCTTTTCTAATGCACAGAGCAGAACACAGAGATCTGGAACAGCTTTACAGTGGCTGAACATTTCTGCCCAAATTGGTACCCTGACATCCATTTCTGCTTACACCCTTTCCATTTGCAGCAGTGTGGGCCTTCTTGTGTGTGGGAGGGTGCAGGAAACTTTTTCCACATTTCTCCAGTTTAGCCTTGTTAGGCAGGCCATTTCTGCAGGGAGGTGCCACATAACCATGACTCAGAAACTTATTGAAGGCTCTGTCAATGTTTCTGGTAATTTTGCTCATTAATACACAGAAATTAAAGCTTGTGGGTTGCTTGACTTAGTTTGCTGAAAATTTAGCCGTAACTATGTAATACCCTTAAAACCTTATCCACAGCATGCATTGTATTAGAGGCCACTTTGCTTTGTGCTTTGTCTGTGGCATAAAGTAAGCTTGAGTTTAGTCCCAAAAAGATCTGTTTTAGGTATCATAGCACACTCTCAATCTCCATGTCTAAGTATGGAAGGATCACTAAACTCTCTGGCTCTCAGAAGTGTCTTTTATCACTATGATCCTCTCTGGTTGGATAGGGTTTGCTACCCAAATTATGTCAGTACCCAACTCCAGTCTTTACCACTATAGCGGTACTGGTAAAATGTTTTGAGCATTGACTCTGCTGTGGAAAGCAAAATTTTAGAGGATCTTTGGGTGTAGTTTCTGCTGCATGTGGAGTGGGAGAAATACTGTAAGTCAGATTCTTAAAACCTCAAGAGAGAAAGACACTTTTAGCTGATCGGCTTAATTGTTTTCTGGATATATTAAAAACCATTCCCTATTCACCAGATAGTCAACCAAAAAAAAAAAAAAAAAAAAAAGCATTCCTCTGTCCTTACTTATTTAAATAGCAGTGGCTGGAATAAATATGCCTAGTGCATTTTCCCATCAGTCTTCCAGTAAAATAAAAGCAGGGCTCTGATTACTGGTATTTTGGAACTGACAAATGGTGGGAAAAGTGAAAGCATTGCTCTAAGTACTGTGTAGCATGATAAATAAGAAAGAAGTTTTAACTTAAAGATCTTCTTATACTTACATTATTAGTGATACAAATTGTGTGACACAGTAGAAGCTGAGAAGCCTGTTACAGGTTCTGCTTGAGTTAGTTAAGGTGAAAAATTTAGTTTTCAACTTTTTTCCCAATTTTAAATTGAGGCATTAGCATAATTTTCATGAAGGTTGCTTCACATTCTGACTGCCTTTCAACTACAGTGTTATTTGCAAATTACTGAGTGCAGTCAATGCCTGACTCAGTCTGGCCTGGTAAACTGTACAAAACACACTCTGAGCCTGATTAGCAAAAACAGGGAGGCCTTGAGGTTTTTTTAATTCGAAAACATCAAGAACTGTAATCAGATCAAAACAGTGGATTTTTTTTTTTTTTTTCCATTTGATACTGCTGTAAAACATAAACTATGAGACTGTGTTAGGATATATTTCTTTTGGAGCTCTGCAAGTAAGCAGCAATCCAAGAAAAAAGACTGCTTTGAGTAAGCTGTCTTTTTAACAAGAATACATACTCACCAAATAGTAATCGTGCAAAGTTTGTCTACACATGTTAGAGTGCATGGAGATACAGTATTTGATACACAGAGGATAAAAAAACCTGTAAATCTGTAAAATGTTAATTTGCATGAAGAAAGAGACTTCCTGATGTAGACTTCATCTACTTTGGCATAAATATATAGATTTTTCACTGTATGCTGCTGAGAGCCTGGATTTTAATACCTCAGATGATTAAAAATTTTATCCTAAATGCAATATAATGGATAAGAAATTCTCAGCAGGCAAAGATTTTGTCTAATATTTGCCCTACTAACTGAATATTGTAATGTTGCAACTCCTGGGACTATGCAGCAATATTTTAGGTTTCTGAGTCTTTGATCTGGTATTTTAATAGCCACACCTGTCACTTTTTTTTTTTTTTTTTAAGTACCAAATCTCAGAATAACATCACAGTCTTTTCAATCAAGATGAATGTTTATGGAAAAATGCAATTGTTATTGACACTGCATGTTATAAACAGTAGTTACTTCAATTCCATTTTTTTTAATGAAAGCAAAAAAAATCTAAAATTTTTATTATGAAGGCTCTTAAAACCTCACAATTTTCAAATTCTTTAAACCTCCACAAATTGTTATTTTAGCAATTAAAGAGAAATACAAATTAGGAAGAAAAATGTTATTTTAAAAAAAAAAATAATGGAATTAAGCATTGGTATACTTTATAGTAAAAAATTCAACTACCTATCAACCTGCAGCTCTGTCTATCTTAGTATTTCATGAGTGCAACAAACAAATAATTTAAAAGAATAGAACAACCTCTAAATATCTAAACCAAAATTTTTATCTTGCAAAATAATAGTGACAGATGCAATTAAAGTAATTTTGTCCCCAATTTTGTTTTGGGGACAAAAATAAAAGTAATTAAAGAAATTCACTGTCCTTTTTTAGTATTAAATCTGGAAGAGTAGTACTTTCACCTGCCACAATTTGCTTTACCTTTCCTTGTATTTCTTCCCCAAGTCAGGCATACTCCACATACTTCTGTAAACCCCTTCCAGTTGTGTAGTTAGAGTCTCCATTTACTATCTTTCTTTGGGATTAAGGAGCCCTTGTCTAGTTCAAATAGGTCTGCAAACTACATCTGTTAAGGAGTAAGCATGTCACTGTTGAAGAGGAGGGTGAATGGGTGGTAACCTATGGGGACTACTCTTGCCCTCCCTGCTTTTCCACCTCATTTACCAAGTTAGCTTGCCTGAAATCAGGTCGCACACACTGGATCTGCTCCATCCACGAAAGTTCTCTGCTGTTTTCCTACAAGGCTCTTACTCCATCTCCTTATATTAGATACACATCCAGTACAACGACCGCTAGATGTTCCAGCATTCACTGAAGCTAAGAATAAATGTCCTCCCTGATGCATAGTGTGGTGAGTGACAGGCAGTAGGTCTGTGGTAATGGATTAGTGTTGTAGCGCATTAATTGAGTTTATATTGTGTTTCATTTTTATAATGGGGTTTGTAATGTTTTTCTATTGTATCCCCTGTCCCCCTTGGAAACTGTATCCCGTGTTTTGTCCCTGCTCTGCCGCGCCCATCCCCCACACTGGAATGTAACCCAGCTCTGTTCCACTCCCACGTTGTCCCTGACTGGGCAGTGGCTTGTCCCTGCCTCTGGGCTCTTCCCCCCCGGGGAAACAGCCCCGGGACAGGGGGGCCCTCAGTCTCTCTGGCACCGGCGGGGTCAAGGAAGGAGCTAAGAGCTCGAGCCAGCGGGGGCAGGACCCCAGAATAAAGCTGTGATATCCCCCACAGAGAGAGAACAGGCTCCGTGTCTTTTGCCATCGATGGTCGTCTGGGTCTCTCTAAACGAACCACCACAGATTAGTAGCAGGGAAGTGATTTCAACTTTCACTGCATCCATAGCAGGATGGCTGCAAAGAGCTTGTGCTGGGCATCCCCTCTGCAATATGGAGTATGGCATGAGTGGGAAGGGAATAAAAGAGTAGGATTGGGTTGGGAATGCAGCACCAAACCCTTTTCCAGTTTTTGGGATATAGATTCACAGAACCATAGAATCATTTAGATAGCAAAAGTTTTTTAAGATGATTGAGTCCAACTGTGAACATATGCATTTTAATTTCAATGTTCAAATTATCCACTGGTTTAACCTTGCTAAGACTTCAAGAATATGGTACCTGCATCAACATGGCAAGAGTCAGAATGAGCTATTGCTGTTAATCAACACTTTGCATATGTCCACACAGACGTAAAAAACACAACTACACAGCCAGTGCCTGAGCTTGGGATGTAAAATACGCCATTAACAGAGAAGGACATCTGCCGAAGGATCATGTCTTTATGAGGTACATTTCAATTAAGGTTATCAGACAGAAAACTCAAAACCCGCCTGCTCACAAAGATTGTGTAACCTGTACAACTGAGAGGAAGTGAAAATGAGCAAATTTTGTGAGCTGATTTAGAGAAAAAGCATTTTAAAAATTTAAATATTTAAACTGATAGATGCTCTTTAAGGAAGTTTATTTAATGTATTTAATAACTTTTGTCAGCCACGTAAGTATTTGTTTTATGGTGGATTATTTACTGTGAGATAAATGTCACGTTAAGAAAAACTCTTAAAATGCAATTCCCTGCTTGCCATTGTCCTACTAACTCTTTTACTAGTAACTCTGCAGCCTATATGTGCTAAAATATTTTTTAATGCACTTGCAGCGGAATTCCCCATTAGTGTCCAGCTTAAAACTGGATTTCATACTTCCCAGAAGTAAGGCACGAACATCCTGTGCTTCAAACAGACATCTGTATTGTGCCATCAATAACACTTGAACTACCATTTACCTCAGAGACAAAAGTAAAACTTTAACTAGATGCAATGTGAGCAATCCCACTGATAAGGCTGGGGATAGCCGACAGTGCAGAGTTAAACTCACAGTTGGCTTGGCAGCTGACTTTTTATGTATCTGTTGTGATCTCTGATCTTCCCACAGACGGAAAGAAATCTTTCCATCTAAGCCCTTGACATATCACTTCTTCCAGGAATTCTGGGCCTGTTTTACTTAATAGTAATGGCAAATCAATCTGACATTTTATATTGGTATGAACAGTGATTAAGCTTAACAGTGTAATTTTTTCCCCCAAAGTTCCTTTTCTAAAAAAAAAAAAAAAAAAAAAGGAATTAATGACATTAGGTAATCCAATTTTTCTTCAGCACACTGTTAATTTCCTTCACCCACTTATTTCAATTAAATGCAAGTCATTAGTGCAACTGCTCATTTTGTTCTAATGAGGTATGTATCGATTTATAATGAAGATTATTTTCTTTAAGATTAAATGCATTTTTGGGATAAATGTTTAGAAAGCCTGACAGTACACTAATCTTTGTTTCACCCAGGCAACCTATTCACTTTTTCTTCCCCATGGCCACTACAAATGTCTAGAAATATTTATATTCTGTAGAAATTAGATGATTAATTACCATCATGATTTGATAGTTGGATCTGCATGGGAACTTATCAAAGGTACTTGAAAGTGAGGGTAAGAATAAGGTCTAATTGTACAGCATTTTGAGACAGCCCAAAATGAGGATTCCTCTGAAGTTGTCCTTGGTGCGTTTGAAATGGCTTCATGTGAGTAACTCTCTCTCAACCCAGAGGTCTAATCCATGTGCAGAGCAAGGTGCTCCTTTAGTTTTATGGTGTGTTGCTGGTCTGCATGCACAGATCATGATGCTACATTACATGAAAAGCCAGGAAAATGGGAAAGCAGTTCTGCGTTTGCACAAGCACTTATCTCAGAACCTCAGAGTGAAGTGAAACCAGGGGAGTCTTGGAGTGCCTGCACACAGAGACACTGGCATTCTGTCATTTTCTCAATGAGTCCATTTTCAAGGCAGAGCCAAGAGCTCTAATTTCCACTTAGCAGGTCACAGTTGTTTTCCAGAGTAATTTTCAGGTCTATAAAACAGGCTTGAAGGTTTTATTTGAGAACATGTGACATGCTTGGTATGTATTTCAAAAATACATACCTTCCTAACAGCCAAAACCACTAAAAACATTCACTAGAATCTGTAGCAAAAATAGATACGTAACAGAAGAGTTTGAAGCTAAATTCCCTTCCCAGTTTTCTTGGGTCACAGGCTTTATACCGGATGAAGGAAAAGGAATCTGGTCTCCTGGACACTAACAGAATGTGACTGAGTAACTGAGAAGTGGTTGAGTTGAAATTATCATATCTTTGGTGTGTCCCAGGAAATTTGCACCTAAAAAGATCCAGGATATGAGATCTATGCTTTGACCACCATCCTAATGTAATAGGTGAAGCCCTAACTCAGGGAACTTCTGCAGGCTGAGCAGCACATTCTCATTCAGTGAAATGCACCCCAAGAGAAGGAGCCCTCCTCCATAACTCCCATTACTCCCTGGACCCATACCTCCAGTGTGTCTAGCAGCCTGCAAGACACAGGTTGCTTCCCATCAGACCAAACACATCCCAGCTTCAGTGGAGAAACTCAGGCTTGGCTCCATCACAGTGCACAGAGGGGACCCATTACTCCAGAGCTCCGGAGAAATTCCTCCTCTCCAATCAGCAAGGTAATTAATTTTATCTACCAATCCCACTCCTAAAATTACATAAAATCCAAGTACATTTCAGAGGTGTCAGCAATCAGCTATTTTTTTTCCATTTTGCATGAAAAGGAAGAAGAGGCACAAACTTAATATTTTAGCCCAGTTCATATTTGTTCCTGTCTCTTCGTTCAGGGAGGCTGCTACAAATGGCCTCTGCAATTAACTTTGAATCTTTCTTGAGTATCCCCACGGAGAGCAAAATTTCTCCAAACCTGAGGAATATTATATCCTCTGAAACTGAAAAGAAAGACAGGAAAAGTGTGGTGGAGGTATTAAAGCTAAGGCAATCCTACATGCCAGTGAATTTCCATCTCTCTGCAATTTCCGGAAGCAAACCTTTTTCTTCTGCTAACGGAGAACTGATTTTTCCTAGGTTCCACCTTAAGCCTCTAATAGTTTCACTCTCTGGTGCAAACTATAGATGCAGCTTTATAATCTCCTGCTCCAGATGTCCAAGCTCTTCTGAGTTTGGGTGTGTTTCAACCACAGGTGTTAAGAATAGTTGTGGTTCATTACTAAGAAGGCACTTTCGAGCCAGTACCTCAGTCTGGAAGCAGCTACATATCAACAGGAAAATTGTACTAACCTCTGCATTTACAGAAGTATGAATCATGAGAGATGTAGGTGACATCAGGCCTACAAAAACTTGGCTTTCTCTTTCAGGAAAATATGCATATGAAAAGAAATTGAAAGGTTTTCTTCACTTGCAAAGCCACAAAAATTTGCACATCTCTTTCTAAAATTTTATTTTCTTTCAAAATGACCATATTTAAGAATTTTCCTGGGGAAAAGAGGTAAAATATTTGCTGTTTTCTAAAAGACCAGAACTATTATTTCAGTCTTAACTTTGTTCTGAGAATGTTTTTTCTCTGTGATAAAGCATAAATAGAATTAATTTGCAGTCAGTCTTGTTTGCATTTTTGTATGAGCAGAGCTTGACAAATGGCTCTGAAATTTAATCATGATTTGGTTACCTTTACAACATTTAAATTAATTACCTTCATCCTATCTCCACTGCCAGGAAAAGAGAAAGCAAAACAAGCAAAGTCACCTAAAGCTTTCTTCCCCTCCAGAGTGCTGTGTAATCCCAGAATACTAAAGACGGTATAATCATAATAAACTGCTGGGCTTTTAAGAGAAGACTGCTTTAATGTCTTTAATAGAAAATACATGTATATGCTCAGCATTTTTCTAGTCATGCTTTTCTACCTAGCCTAGCCTAGCCTAGCCTAGCCTAGCCTAGTCTATCATCATATCCTACCATTATAATATGTGATTTTACAAATATTACTATAGAATACACTTCACAGTACGGCAGATTTAATGCCTAGTAGTACAGACTTATGTAATTATTGTTTAACTTATACAGTGCCTCAAGCAGGCCAAAAACATTATTTTAAGCCCTTTTTGATCTTAATAATTGAGCCGGTATTTAATCAGTGCCAGATAGCGTATATGTCTGCCTGCATAGGCCATCTACTCTATTGCTGACACATATTCAGCAAGCCAAATTTCACTCCTAAGGAATCACTAGATGCAGGTAGCTATTTATAAACTTTGAATTCCAGAAAGCGCTTTTAAGATCATGTAGTCCAAATTTCCATGCAGCATAAGATGTTGAACCTAAGTAATTTCTACATCATGTTGATTCATTTTTAAACTATATATGTTAAATCTTTAGAAAGATACAAAATGTAATGACCGCTCTAAAAGAGATTAACAACAACAAAAAAGACTTTTCTTTCCAGATGTTGATATTTTAGCCAGGTATTTTAGCATTTTAGAGCTGAATTCACAGTAGCAGTTTTAACTCTTTTCAACTTTTTTATGCTCTATGTTCCTAGACAACGTAAAAGCTTTCACATATAATTCAAGAGGGGGAAATGTATATATTTTATATTCCCCTCCCTCCCATACCTGCCCCTACCCCACAGGGAGAAAAAAAAAAAAATAAAAGAGGGGAAACTACCTTTAAAAATAAGTACTAATTTTGTGTGGGTTTGCAGTCCAAAATATGTGATAATGTGGAAAGTATTTGAAGTTGTAAAATGGGCCCAGCTTCATAACAGTTCAAATGGAGACACTTTATACAGCATTCTGTTTAACGTAAGGACTTCTTTAACCTATACAGACGTATAAAATTGTGTTTAAATCACAAGTGTGATATTTTAAATTTAAGTCAGTGCCAGTGAAACCCATTACACTGACAGCACTGGAAGTTCACAGCTTAAATTTGCCTGGAAGTCTGGTGTAATTCCATGTAAGACCATGAGAAGCACATTATTGAAAGAATTCAAATCTGAGATCTGAGATGTGACAGGCTACTGCCGGAAATACAAGCTAAAATGATTTCCAAATGAGTAACCGGAGGTCAGCTTTCTCTTCCTGCAATTTCACTCTTTCCTTTCTGGAAGCACATGGCAAACAGCAGGTATGCCTTTGAAGAGGGTCACATTTATATATTTCCCCTATTTTCTGTGCCTTTTTAGGTGTAAGACCCTTATTGAGCACACAGCTAGCCTTTCCCTGCTTCCAGAAGCCTTAACAGAATGTTCTATATCATACATACCTCCTTCCTCCTCCATTAGCTATGAAAAACAGTAGCCTCCTGGGAATAAATTCTGACTCTCTGCAAAGAGAGTCTCTGTGTGTGTCAATCATGACAACAACCATCCACGGCATTGAGCTTTGCTTTTTTTCTTCCTGAAAGTATTATTCATTGGGAGAATATTCTTTGCATAGATTCCACCTTTTTTCCACTAAGCCTGACGAGTCCAGATTCTCTAATGGGCAGTTTTTCATCCACGTGTGTTTAGGTCCCTAAAGTCCAAAGGCCAGGATACCATGGGGGTTTTTACAACTTTTCTGTCACAGTCTGAAGAATTGGTTCTTCCAATTTTTTCTCTCCGTGGCACACACCATCTGGAAGAAGACATAACACACCACTGGCCTAGGCAGAATTCATTTATCAGTATCAAAGTATCCCCCTTTGATGCTTTATGACAATGTTATGATGTTTCCTTATCTTTGGAAGGTACAATTTCAGGCTATAACTAATGAATGGATGTTTCCCAGACAGATTGGCTCAGAGGAGACAGAGGAGACAATACCTTGTCACACACCTGTGCTATGAAAGGGGCTTCACCAGATTATCTGTGAGGCTTCCCTCAAAACATGAAGCTGTGAGATGCACATAGAAATTTGAAAAACATGGCTTTTGAAAGTTGGTGGGGTTTCAAGGGCGGATTTCAAGGGCTGTTCATGGTTAATGGAAGCAGAGGATTTACCACAAGCAGAGAGTTACCACAAGACCAGAGCTGAAAGCAGCAGTTGCCTGGGAGGCTGCTGTGGTAAATGACCTTTGCTCCTGTATTTATTTTCACTCTTACTTAGGCCCCCATTGAATGATAGCAGCGTAGATGGACCCTCAGTCTGACGTATTCCAGGCTCTCCTGCACTCCTGTGTTATGACCTCTCATGGAATTTAAAATCAGAGTAGGTGAGATGTAGCAAAGATTACATCAAAGAAGAGACAAGTCCAAACTAGGCTCACAGACTTTAAAAACTGAACAAATGTAGTGTTCCTCTTTTCTTCACTGAACCATTTCAGCTTCCAACACTTAACTCTGCCCTCAATATCCATGTGGCTTCTCTTTTGGCCTGTAAAGTTAACTGTGTGCAGATATTTTCAGCAATATACTGGTATCCAGATAGATACATGTTTATAGGTAATGGTAGTAGTTTCATGTTCACCTGTCTCTGTGTGCCAAATTTAGTAGAGGGGGTTGAGTGTCTTTTCTGCTGTGAGAGAGGATTAGGAGAAAAAAGCAAAACAAGCCTAAACTTGTATAGGTTGTAAAGAGTATAAGGATAAATTTATTAACACACCCCAAAATAAGGAAAAAAAGAGAATCAAAACGAAACTTACAAGGCACTCTTCCTCCTCCCAAAAAACTGTTCACTTTCCCACAAACAACATAAAGAGACAAAACCTGTGACTTTCAGTCAGTTTCACCATTTAAAAATAATCCTTCATCAGTTCCTTAGGAGAAGAGTCTCTCCCAGAGTCCCCTGGTGACATCCCCACAAGAGGAACAGTCCTCTGGTGCCTCCCATGTCATGAAGCTGCAGCCGCCCGAAAGAAGCCACTGCAAACTGAAATCCCACCCATTAGCAGCCTTTCCTATGGCTTCATATGGGCCTATCAGCTTATTAGGGGTACCATTTAAGGGTGTCTCTTCTAGGATAAAACTAAGATGCTCTTCTTCCATCTCCAGAATCACCTTAATCTCTAAAACTAGAGATCTACTTTCTTCCTAGGAGCAAAGGGCTCTATATCACTTTTCCTTCTTCTATTCAAATTCTCTATTAAATCTCAATTACATCAGCCCACACCTTTTAACTAGAGCCATGCATCCCCTGCAACAGCATTCATATGTTACAGGAAATAGTCCATTCTCCATGGTTTCACAAGAAAAAGTCCAGTCAAATGAGGCCACTCCTCCTTCTTTGTCCCACTGAAGACTTTCACTCTCTCTTCACTGACTTCATTCTGTGTCTTCTCTACGTTCAATCACTTTGTCCTTCTCCTTTTACTCAAAAGGAGGATGAGAGGTTTAAAAAAGTCTCATCTGTGCCAGAAAAGACTTAACATTCTTGCCGGGGGATGCAGACGGTCATGTGATCTCTGCCAGGCAGCAGCCTCCAGGATTTTCAGACGCTGCAGGGAAGTGGGGGGAAGAGTTTTACCACAAGAGATCTCAGAGCAGCCTGGCTGGTGGATGCCTCCTGCCCCCCCGCCGCGGACCATCGAGGTGGGCCTGACCCAACCGGGCCTGTAGCTCTTACCAGGGACGGGGGCGGGGGGGCCTGGCAGACATCTCCCCTGGCTCAGCCAGGGGCAGGCTTTCAAATTAGCTGATGTTAAGCTGCAGCTCCCCATCCCTGCTGCCAGCTGCCACCGAGCCCGGCCCTGGCCTGGCCCTGCAAGCCTGGTGGGGCAGCGGGGCCCGGCCCGGCCCGGCCGGCTGCCGCATGGCCGGCGTTACCTGCTCCACCGGCTGCAAGGAAAAAGGCCCGGCCCGGACACACTCAGAATTTTTATATGGGTATTCCCAAAAGTGGCATTCAGCTTTCTCAGTGGTCAAATTATGTGTCAGTATATAAGAATTAGCTTCAGGTCGGTCCCTGTCCTTTCCAAAACAATTCCAAGGTCTTGACTGGGAACTGTTTCCATTTTAACTAAAAACCAAGCTGTGTTAACCCATGACAGTAAGAAAGACACAGTCCAGTCCTGAGCCCCAGCAGACCAGCAACTGCAGACTGTGTTGGTCTCTGTGAAAGCACACACTCCTCAAGGTCCTTCCCTTTGATGTATTTCACAGGAAAACAACAACAACCAAACACACACAACAAAAACAACAACAACAAATTATAATGATGATAATAATAATAACAAATTTCCTTGGGCAGCAAGAAAAATAAATGTATTAATATAATAAGATACAACTGAACTAAAAACTGAGCAAACACTAATACCGAGGCAAGCAAAGTTTTCATAGGAGACCATGATGGGAAAAGAAATATGAAAACACCTGAAAAAGTCCATACTTTCCCTTTACTTCCTTCTGAGTTCTATTGAGTTTCTATCTGATTCCTTCTATTGCCTGAACAGAAATGTGTCTTGACAGCTTTTGGATAGGTTGATCCAAACAGTTCTACAATCTCACCTACCAAATAGCCTAAATTCAGCCAGGTCTGTAAGGCTGTATCTTAACAAAGGACAGATGACCTAGTCCTCCAAGGACTTTTCCACATTTTGTTATTCTACTGGACATATGAGAAAGAGATGCACAAAAAGAACAGAGGTCACTGACTCTGGTGATGGAACTCATGATTATGCCAATGCCTGCAGATATCTGTCTTTGCAGTAGTACTTCTTTTGCTCTGTAAAGGACAACTTAGATTTATCTGTCCAGCCAAACTGATGCCTGTGAGAAAAGCAGGATCTCACTTTTCCTCGTAATGACGTATTTTATAATTTGGTACCTAGAAGTGGTGCTGCTGGAGTGGCTAACAAAGTGGTTGCAGGTTTCAGTACTGTGTTGACAGGCTCCCTGGACTGGAAAACTGTAAGAATCCTCAAATCCTTTCCCTACAGGTTATTTGTTCCTCTGATGACCACCCTCCCTCTGCTTCCTAGCCTACTCTGCCCACCAGGGGACAGGTTACACTGAATAAAAGATGGCTCCCAACACCTCTTCTGCAACTTAAAACAGTGACATGACTTGTGCTATAACTCTTTAGTCTGGTCACTACATGAGATTTTGTGAAAGGACTTTTTTTCTTTGAGGGACGGTTATGACTGTCTCAAACAGAGGCACCAGGGAGTTTCATCTTCATCTTCATCTTCATCTTGAGTTTCATTAACACATTTACAACAGCTTTACAACTTTTGTATATGCTCTTAGAAGTGAATCAAAGTGAAAGGGTCCTTTCCTTTCTACTTCCTCCTTGCAAAAAAATAATTACCTGTGTACTGAAAGCAGTATGTCTGCAGGTTGTTTAGCTCAAAACTTCCCCCTACTCCTCCCCAGTTCCCCACTATTTGTCTAAATTCCATCATCTATTTGTGGAATTACTTCTACTATCACTAATTGCCAAGTTTCAAGAATAATGTTTTTTTATAATTGGACGGCAGCCAAAACAACAAGTGTATCTAAACTTCTCAACTACATACCTATCACCACTTTTACTGCTGCTGAACCTTGAGGAATTCATCTTTGCTTTGAAACAGCTCATTGTTTTGAATCATACTTATATTTAATTCCCTTTAGCATTTAAGGGAAGGTTCCACCAGCTTTATAGAGCTGGTGAACAGTATAATTATAATGGATGAATATATCTGATTTCCTAACTTACATGGACGTTGTCACCATCATGACCCAAATTTTATGCTGTCCAAAGTTAAGGTGGCCTAAGTCTTTGCATTTAACACACTGTACAGAATCTTAACTCAAAATTAAAACCACTTGAATGAGCAGGTGTTTACAAGAGAAGATTTGGGGTGCTATGGTCAGTGAAATCAGTAGGAGTTCTTCTTCTTGACATTAATGGCTGTAAGACTGGGCAATGGGAAGAAGCAAGCATAATTTCTTGAAAACCTGTGTCTGTCTTCAGGATGAACTTCAGTGTTCCTTGTCAAAATGACAAGGAAGTCATGATCAGATCTGCCAGATCCCACCCAGAAAGTTTCCATTTTGTGTGAGAGTTCTAAATTCCACTGCTTTTAGGATAAATGGTCTAAGGAAGACAAAGAGGATATTAATATCCCTATGAAAACACATTGAACTGTTTATCCAACTCAAAAAGCAAAGGAAACAGCACACAAAAATCCTTTCATGGCTGTTTTCTTTCAAGCCATGATGTGTTGGTGCAATATAAAGTCAGAGCAATTTCCCTGACAAATGTTGATAATGATCTCTATTTCTTCCCAAAGTCAGCCAGGGAGAGACAGCCTAGAGTGCCACATCTTCAGGCCAGTTCTTCCTCATGTACAACCAGTGTGAGATGAGACTTTTACTTCAATGCATCCCATGCAAAGTCTCCTTTAACAAACTGATGGTGACGCTAGTATGATCAAAACTTGGGTGAAGCTCACAGAGGAATAATGCTCAGACACAGAAGCCTCAAAATGCCCTTCTACCTTTTGCTTTCATCTTTTGGATGTGCCTATTTGTGTAATAAGCATATCCAAATATTCTGCAATTTTTAATGTTAAAGAAATCTAATTCAATAGAAAGAGCGTCTGTTATTCTGTGGTTATTTCTAAAGTGTTGAGAAAAGAGAAATAGAAAGTAACACTTTTGTTCACAGACATACATTTTATGAATGTGTTTGTCACTACTGTCTTGATTGAAATATGATAAAATTGCTAGCAAGGGAGAAGCCTGTAGAGGCAGAACCAGGATGGGAATACAGGGTGAATGATTTTCCCTTGATGCTCCTGAATACTCCTCCTAGAGGATAGCAATGAAAGGAAGAAAAACACGAAAAAAGTGGAAAAGTGTTGAGAGAAAAGAAACTATGCTCATCGGCTTGAAGTACAAAAGGCAGTCTCAACCCCAGATAATGCTATGAAGTAGCATGGAGTTTGATCTTGGCTGTAAATACACAACTTTGGCTAACACCACTATTCCAATTTACGAAAACGACAAGGACAAACCCAAGACAAAACCAGCATTGTTAATGTATCTCTGCCAACAGAAGGCACTTTTTATCTGTTCACCTTCTTCTGCCTGAAGATATCTCTCCTTACCAGAAAAATCACTTCATGCCATGCCCTGTATTCCTAACAAGGAGCTGATTGTACAGCTATGCAGGCCAATCATCTGAGAACAATTCTTAAACACAAGAAATCCTTGCATAGGGCTGCTGTGAAATGGCGCCATGGAGAGTCATGCTTAGTGACAGACTTAGGGGCAGGGGGAAGCTGGGGAGAAGGGTCAGATGGGCAGAAACACATTAATATGTTTTTTGCTAAAGTAAACTGATTGTGGTTCTAATTTAATTAGCTGATACTGGGGTTAATTCA
Source organism: Hirundo rustica (assembly GCF_015227805.2). Classification (NCBI taxonomy): domain Eukaryota; kingdom Metazoa; phylum Chordata; class Aves; order Passeriformes; family Hirundinidae; genus Hirundo; species Hirundo rustica. The sequence continues at coordinate 64,492,784 of NC_053488.1, forward strand.
AGTTTTAATTAAAAAATGTTCATACTAATTATAATTAATATTATCATGGAGGGTGGTTAATTGGTGTAATTAACAGTATTATTAATGTCCCTGAATGCTATGGAAAATAGTTTCCATGACTAATGGGAGTAACCTCTCCTTGGAATTGCTAATCCATTATCTTCTGACTTCCTTTCCCACTGCTGTGGCGGCATTGTCCAAGTCTGCTTGTTTGTGTCGCATCTTGCAGGCTGGGCCAGTGATGGGAGAACCAAAACCCTGCACAGGTGACTCTCCAGCTGGACACAACAGGGGCATGAAGAGGGGGTCAGCAAGTGGTAACTTTGCCAGCACAAAGGCTCGTCCCATCCTCATAGCAAGGCAGAGCACTATCATGTTGTTTTTCTCCTGCTAAGACTCAGTTGTCCTATAAATTCCTTGAGATCTTTTTCCCCACAGCTGTAGTTGGCTGTTGACCCGCAATCTGCTTTCAAAATCATCCATGTAAGGCTGGCTTTAACTCAGGCAGTTGCAATCCCAAGGGTATGCAATGATTTGGAAGCTGCAGATTTGCTAAGACCCACAATGCCTGGAACATGCTTCCCCCTTGCCATATTTAGTTCACTCCTTTCATAGATGTGAAAGAATGTAGATAAATAGCACTATCTCCCTAGGGAGTACTAGCACATGCAAAATGTATTCCACAAACCAAATATTTAAATTATGATCTCTGTAGAAATTAACTAAATATCCAAAAATATACATAAAATAACACAAAATACAAGATGCAAATATACAGAATGATTATTTTCTAAATACTGGTTTCAAATTCTAAAAGAATTTTAGCCTTTACTGTCTTCCTCAGGCTAAGTGTGAATGCTAGAGGATGAAGCAAGTAAATCTATATATCTTTACAATTTTCCATTCTTTTTCATACAGTCTTGATGACTTGAACCAGCCAATGAACAGAAAGGTGGAGATTTTAATATTTTTTATGGTTTAATCCTTGATTCTGAGTATTATTCAATTCTTGCTACCAAGGAACATTTACACATTTACTTCTTCATAATTCTTTTTGTTTAAAAAAATTAGTTAATCTCTAAATGGACTGTGCTTCAGTTTTGTTGTTTTCTACCTGGTGAATGAGCACCTTGGAGTTGAAGATAAAATAAGATAAAACATAGCCAGAAAACATTCCAGTCTTCTGATCGGTAATGTTTGCTCCAGAAATCTTGGAAGATGAACTGGGTTAAAATCTGCAGCTTGACTGTAAATCCCACAACAGGAAGAAAGACTCAAATTCCAGGCATACTGGTCATGGAAAATAAACCTTAAGATGATCATTCTGCTAAAGCGTGTCTGTGCAAAAACCCCAAACACTGGAGTAACGTTTAGCTTTAAGGTATCAGTGGGTAAGAAAATAATAAGCTAAATCTCTTTTTCTTGGGATGACCCAGTATTAACAGGAATGCAGATTCTCATGTAGTTTCTTATAAGGATACATTTTGTTCCTTGCATGTTTTCCCTTTCCCATATTCCACTGCATTTGCTGTGGATAGTTTTGAGTATGTCCACATATGTTTCCATATAATGGAAACATTATAAAAGCTTTGCTCTCTAAAATATATTCCTGGTGCCTAAGTGTGTGCTTCAGCCTAAATTTTGCCAGCAGATTTTAAAGATATGGGTGGAGATCTGTGTAGAGCATGAATTATAAGTAAGTAAGTAAGTAAGTAAGTAAGTAAATAAATAAATAAATAAATAAATGTGACTCTTTTCTCTGTTTAGTAAAAATAACTGAGAAATTTACAGAACACATTCCCTACTAGTGTAAATCAGCAGATCTCTTTCAGTCATAACCAGGAGGAGGCCTGACCCCTGCAACGCTTAGATTTTCTTGACTTGTATTATCAAAACTTCTGTTTTCCAGATAACTTACTATGTCTCGCACAATATTTTCACTCGTTCAGAAGAATGTCCCCAGATTCTGTAGGCTGTAATTCCATAAAAGCCATGTTTTAATAGGAAAATATCAGTCATTGACTTTAATAATCCTTTAAATTAAAACACATATGGTTCCTATACAAACTTAGAGAATCAGCTGTTTTTTTACTGAAATGGAATTGAATTCTCCTCAAAGTGACCCTTTCATGTTTAAAGTTAATGTGCCTCAGAAATAATAGCTTAGATTCCTCCTCACATTTTTCATACTCTTCTTGTGATGAGATGCTAGAGCCTAGTTAGAAAGACTGACAGAGTGTGAACAGAAACAACAACAAAAAAGTAAATAAAATAAACAAGAAGTCTCTTCAAAAAGAATGATTTTAAACTCATGGAGTTTTCAATATAAGTCCTATTAACATTCTCATTTGTCAATCAAGACACCTTCTAGGCTCCTAAGTTTTTGTTTGTTTCTTCATCTGATAAATAGCTTAAATGCATGTTTCATCATTTTATATTGGACATACTGCTGAGATAACCATGCAGTGACAATAAACACAGTCCTCTTTGTGCGTACTCCAGCAAGCATCTGGGATTCATCTGGAGTCTGTAGTTTGCATCAGGAGGTAACATTGGTCCCTCCACACTACTCTGGTTTAGTCAGAATTTTGTTTTCATTTGAGCTGTACGTGTCAACATCTGTCATTTCTTTAATCATCATCAGAAGATTTAAATTACTATTTCATAAATGAACATTGATAAATAATTTTCTCTTGGGCACAGCAAGAAAAGAGGGGAAGTAAAGGCTGATGCACCTTTTTGCCTGCAGAACAATGAAGCAGAGCCTTGTAGAGGTTTAAATAAACCATGTGTAAGGAGTTTGTGAATTGTGCTTTACAGACAGGGATGGTAACAGCAGCACCACATGGCAGTGGTGGCTAACACAAGAGATTAGAGCCTTAGGGCTGAAAAGCCTTCCACATGTGCTTTGCAACTGTCCTGGGTTGTGATCATTGCTCTCTGCTTCTGGGTGAGTGGATGGGCTATAAACTAAACAGGCGGTCCATTAAATCATCACACATGTGCTGCAGATTAAAGCCACAAGCCAGTGGGAATCCCTACTTATGTCAATGCACAAAATCGAGAACATACTTGAATGCAGTACAGAATTCTCAGGGCATGTGCTTCCCTTCTTCCTTTTCTGTATATTTCTTGATATGGGAATCTGTTTTGGGTTTAAGCTACCAAACTTATTCTCTTATTCTTATTCTTAATTAATACTGCTGCTTTTCAATGAGGAACTTTTCAAAGACTCAGTGCTGACTCATTTCTGTCTTATTCTCTGAAATCAAACAAGTCCAAATGCTTGCTAGCACACATGTCTTCACAGAGCACCAAGCACAGGGAAAGAAAGAAGTGGGGCTAGATTTTGTGTGAGGTTCTCTGATGACATTTTTATCTTCACAACACCTCTATTAACCTGAAGCAGAAGATTGTTATCCGGTTTTGAGGCATTTGGATTTGTTTGGTTTCAGAGAAACATAGATACTGAAAAAACATTCTCCCTGAGAATTCTGTACTGCATTCAGGTATGTTCTCAATTTTGTGCATTGACATAAGTGGGAATTCCCACTGTGTGCCACAGGGCCTTTGGAGATCAGCATTTGGTGAGCTGCCCCTTGAATTTCTCAGTTTTTTGGTTTTTGTTTTTTTTTTTCCTGAAGGATCATGAAGTAGGGCACAGAAAAATTGATGCTTGAAGTGAAGCTCAAAGTGATTCCTGCTGCTGCTTCAGACATCATAATCTTAAGCAGAGGCTGAAGGTATCTGCAGGTCAAGAGTTTCCTCCTCGCCTATTGCTATGCAGTTCTGGGGACATTATATATACCAGTGCTGATCGACCCAGGTAGGACAGACTTGGGATCAGTGTGGGAGTTTGCTGAGTTGTCCTAGCCCATATTGGTTCTGGAAAAATGCCATGAGGCCTTTGGAGATCAGGATTCTTGTTCACCATTCTTTCTCTCACAAGTCCATGTTGAAAAGTATTAAACATGGAGAGGGGAAGGAAGAACAAAAGAACAAATAGGAAAAAAGAGAAAATTAAAAAATGAAATTGAATAGTATTACATTTAAATAAACTAAAATGGGACTCTTTTTGTCTTTTTATTCTGAGGGAAAAGCACTTCAGAGAGACAATCACTGTGCCAGTTCTGTACTGATGCCACACTTCACTTCTAAGTGGTGGTGTACAGTGATACCATTCCCAGTATTTTTCACAACACTTCATTAACACAGTTGTCATTCCAGCAATGAAAATATCCATTTTTGTTACTAGTGAAGCAAAAGATCATAAGCACGGTGAAATTGTAATTATCGGGGTTATTCCCTGCCAGTTCAGAAGTTTTGGAGAGAAACTTAAATGTTTCTACTGCATTCTACTTTGAATCAACTGTATGTTCAACCCTTGGCCTATTATGTGGCTGTATAGCAAGTTTTTATTATTATCAGTATCAGATGCTCCTGGTAAAATAATTCTAAATTAGAAACTGTGATAGTATATGGTTTCTTTTGTATTCTGGTATGTATTAATTGCTTTGAAAAAGTGTACATGTTAAGAAATGGGTTGTAAAAATCAGGGCTTTTTAAAAATTTAAATGTATTTGTCATTTGAAGAAAATGAGGAAATAACTTTCTTTAGCAATAAGATATCTCCAGTCCCCCATGTGCTTGGTGTTAGGTAGATTAAATCACTTGAAAGCTTGAAGTAATTAACTTTTGCTTTGGACCATGGGGGTTTTGTAGGCAAATGGGGAATAGGAAGGAGTATTTGGCCTTTGGCATTGCAGGAAAAGTTCTTCCAGTCTGAAATTTCTAGGGTACAGGTTGGGACCCTAAGAGATGTCATCTTCACCTGGGCATGGCCAAATCTTGCCTGTTAGGAGACAGGTGGGGACAGGGAGCATAATGACACAATGAAATGGAAAAAAAGTGGACATTTTTAGAAAAGGAAGATATCAAAAAAGGCATGAGGGTGTTCTGTCTTTTTTGCTGTCATAGTATTCTCCCCTCCAGGAAAGGACATAGTGTTTTCTTTTCATACTTTTTACATCTGTCTGTCTTTAAAATACAGTGTGAGCAAATTCTCCCTCCATGAGAAGCCATCAGCACAAGGAAAACCAATGGCATATGATTTCTGTTATGATAGCATTTAATATTTACCATTGTAGTTTGGAGCTTGGTTTGTTCCAGATCTTTTAAAAAAATTAAATTTTAAAGAATTGAAGATCAGTAGACCTGCAGTAATTTTTAATGAGGTCACAGAATTTAAGGGAATTAAAATTGAAAAAAGCAATTTTAAAATTATTTTCATGCATGGTACCTAGAAGGAGTAGGAAGCTGGGAAGAAGGAGTATATATAAACAAGTATTTTTTTGAGAGAACAATTGACATTTTCTTTGCTATTAATCCTGAAACTGGAGGGGGGTGTGTACAAGGCTTTGGCACCCCTTCTGAAGTCTTCTCTACTGCTCAGTCAGTTTCCAGAGAAATGAGTGTGAAGCTGGAAATTCAAATTCAGACTTCAAAAAAGGGTCTCATAAAGGAGAACCAAGGGCAAAGAATAAACAAACTGTGAAAGGTACATTTTCTCACATAAGGAGAACATCCATTCATTCTGCTGACACCAAAGCAACCAAACAAACTAATGCAGAAATCCAAGGACTGGGTCTTAACCACATAAAACTATTTTCTGGGGGTATTCAAGACAGGGGGTTAGTAAATTTAAATTGCTGCCCACATTTAATGCTATATAGCCAAAACAAAGTTTGTGTATTTGGAAAATATAAGAGAAATCCTGATTTTTTTTTTTATTTTGATAGCAGCTCTTTATTGGACAAAAATTACTGTGAATCTCTCAAGCTGAGATCTCACCAGATCAATGCAAAGAGGGAGTGTTAGCAGGACAGTGTTAAAACCAAGTGTTTGATCTGGCAACACATCTTTTCTACAGCATAAACTAACTGACTGCATATGGGCTGGAGGAGTTTTGTCTGTATAAAGAAGTGATGGGGAATCAGAAGGTTAGCTGACAAAATGGATTTAATCATATTTTCTCACAGAGGGTTTTTTGATGTTCTTTAAAAAACACGGAGTTATAACTCAGGAGTGCTGACTTCCACAATATTCACACACTAAATTGTACAGGAATGGAAGCTATTTTTGCCAAAATCACAACAAAATTTCCAGACTTAAAAGCTGGATATGTTATTTTGCCTGAAAATTCAAACTTCAAGTGATAAAAAGAAGTCCAGTCTTTCTGGATAAAAACTGCAAAGAGAAAAATCTTGAGAAAAATCTTGAGAAAAATCTTAAAAAAAATCTAAATGCTGCATATTTAGATAAAACTGGATTTTCAAAAACATATGTTCAAAATATTTTTTTTAAACTTCATTATTTTTTATTGGTGGTTGAATTTTTTTGCCCCCAAGTTCTATCAAATTTTTTCAAGATTTTAATTCTCAGAAGAATATACAGGAAATTCATCCTTGCCAGGATTAGGATCAAGGCTGTCTTTGCCCCATTTGCCTCCAACCAGGAGCAGTGTATTTTACCCTGTCAGTGTTTAGTGTTATTAGCCATGAAAAGCATTGCTTGTGTCTGCTCTGCAGATTGCTTGGTTTAAAAGAGGATGATGTAATGCAGCACAGGAACAAACAGCTACTTCCCCTGCAGTAATTTTACCCTTTCTCTGTGAGAGGACTTCTTTCTAAGAGATAATCTGTCTGCATCATCACCAGCACTGCTTTGTGCCTTTTATTTTGTTTGCCTTGATGTCCCAGTGGAAAGGTTTGTTCCATTTCAGGACTGGGACCAGTCAGCCCTTAAAGTGACATCTCAGCTAATCAGGAAATGGAGCCAGTTCAACATCTGGCTTTTATTTGAGAGTAGCTCTGCATCTGAATGGTGAGCTCAGAGAGTGGAGACAGCAGCAGGACTTTGATCTGCTGCTGCTAAATTTTGCTTGGATTACTGAAGTCACCATTAATGTCAGAAGGAATATGAAAACAACCTTACTCTACGGGCTACCTGACTGAAATTCCTGTACCTTTACTGGTCTTGTTGGCCACTAAACCATGGTAATGATGTATTTTTGGGACTCATATGAAGACACTTGAAGTAGTTCACCTAAGAGCTGTTGACATGGTTAAATGGCTAAAATTAAGACTGGGAGATACGCTGTCTTCTTCCATAGCCTTCTGTAAACACAGTGGCGAGAAGGTTGCTGGAACACCTGTCACTGGGTGTGGGATCTGGCTTCTTTCTCACCATGGTCCAGGTCTCCTTGATCCTCATGAATACAAGTAAACCTCTCTTAAAATGGAGTGAATCAATGGTGCTTTGGGGCCAGTTCTTTCGCTGGAATAAACTGGCTGCTTTCAGCATTAGCAAGCAACACTTTCTGTGCTTAATATCTGTTAATGGTGAATGTGGACACTAAAAATGTTTTTCCCATAAGCCCTTTAAGCACGGGTACACTGTATTTTTTCCAGCATTTATGTAATCTAGTTATCTATTGCCACAATTACACTTAGAGACTTTTGTCTTGTCTTAGAAAATTTAACTCTAGAGGGCTTTTACTTCCTTGCACAGTAGAAAGCAAACTCATAACCCAATTTCTTTTATTGTTACCCTATTTATCTATTTTTATTTACTTAAGTTTCTCTGAAACATGCATGTGTAGAAAAACTGAAAATTATCTGCTAGTCTCAAAAGAGATGTTTGATCGAAATATAAACATGTATGCAACATATTTCTTTAATCACTGACCTGAATGCTTCTAATTTAAAAATGGATGAGAAATGTCTATCTCAGGACAAAGTGACAGTCAAGAATGGTTGAGGATGTTGGCAGTACTGACCACAGAACCACAGATTTATTTAGGCAGGAAAAGACCCTTCAAATCATACAGTCCAATAGTATATGGGATCTGGCCCAGACCTCTCAGTATCACATCACAATTTCTGGCCATAGAGGAACATTTCCTAGACTGCAGGGAAGAGGAGGGGGCAAGGGGCAGCCCATAGAAGATATTCGGACTGTAGTAAGTCTTAGTCTGAAGGTGTAACAGGGTCTGGCTGGGCAGGACCACTGACTTCCACTGGGCATACAGGAGAGCAGAGAATAAAAAGCGTAAGCAGCCCCTTGGTTTCAGGAACTATCCTCAGTCTTCATGTGCAGTCTTCATTTCTTGCGTGGGCTAAAGGAGGGTGGATCCTTGCTTCCCTTTGTAGGCAGTGCTTCTAGGTGCAGATACAGCGAGACCCAGCCTTTTTATACTGGCATGCAACTCAATGCCAGCTGTTATCAAAGACAGACACTGAAAGGTTAGGAAATTAATAGGTAAAGCATTACAAATTTAAACAGAGACTTCATAAAAGCATTTTGCTTTTATTGAGAAGTTAAGAAACAGGTTTTGTCACAGCACACAAGGGGAAAACAGGAAAGAATGGCTCATCAGATCACTAAGCTAAAGGAGAAAACGGCTTTGGACAAACTAATATATTATTATTTAGTTTATTGTATAGATTTATTTAGGGAGTTAATGAAAACATCTATCCCAGTGCTCAAGGCACTTCCCCCCAATATTAAGGCGAAAAAGAAATCAACACAGCTGTTCTCCTTAAAACTAAAATAAACCTATTATCAGTGCCTGGTTTAACATCAGCTTAAAACTGAGCATCAACTTGAGTGCTTTACTGGGTCCATAACAGAATTAGAGGGCTGATTTTCTTGAGCAATGCATGTCTATCTATTTTAAAACTATCCTGCAGTCATAATGTTCATTCATATATATATATATATATATATATATATATATATATATATATATATGTTCATTACCATATTGGGCCTTAGAGAAGAAAATCACAGTATATTCCAATTGCCTTTGGAATTGTTCTCAACTATTTCATTGATTTATTAGTTTTTTAGCCACAAAGGGGATAATAAACATCCAGTAGCTTGTTTCAACTTGCAACAAGCACATGTTTGTGAGTACACATCATCCAGAAAAACCTTTTTCAGTTACTTGCACCTAATCAAGAAACAGAACTAAATTTAACAAAACAAAATGGAGTAGAGGGCAAGGACAGGTTGAAGCTTTCACTGGCAGGCAAACCAAAGAGGACTTTGGAGCAGTTTCAGAAACTTTCCATTAAGAAACAACAGCAAGTAGAGAAAGGATGTTCACCAAAATATTTTAAAAGCATCACTGTAATAATGAATAGCCATCATAAATAATGAGGAAAGGTTTGTACGAATGGAAATTTAAGCAGAAAATCTCACATCAAGCATTGCTGTGTGGATACAGAGGCAAAGCACTCAAGAATATCTCACGGTCACAAACTGCCAGCAAATGTGATTTAGCAGCAGAGTAACTGTCTCACGGCAGCTGGGATGTGCCACCAGACATTCAGTATGGTATATTTTTTTCATGCTATTGAGAGAGAAAGGTTAGACAGTGACAAGGTTTATAAAAAGCAGACTTTGCTCCAAATATTTTGTTTAACTTTCATAAAATATCCTTAGCTTCTGTGCAGAATCAAGGGCTGGGACAAGGGTAATGTAGGATGGATATTTGTATTTCATTTAGTACATTAGTATATTTATTCTGGCTTAGTTAGACAACAAAAAAGTTTTCATTTGGATGCAACACAGCAATTACCACTGCTTTATAAAGGCAGGCAATCAGTGTGGTATAAGAGAATATTCCAGGCTTTTCATAGCTGAGGTGACATTGTTATACGTGACAGTTTTGTAGCTCATATACATAAGAGAAGGTATTTGGTTCTTTTGTTGCCTCATGGCCCATGGTGTTTGGTGACAACATGCTATCATCAGCACTTAGGCAAGCAAAGTCACCATAAGCATTGGTGAAAAACAGTGGGTATTTCTGACCTCATAATGAAAATTTTCTGGAAAAAAAACCAATTGAAATGACAGCAACACTCTTATTTCTTTTTTTTTTTTTTCTTGAGATCATTGCCCATCCAGAAACAGCCAGCTTATAGTGCCCAGGTAAAAAAAAAGATTGCTGGTGCGTTATTTTTTCACAAAAATGCTATCATGGTAATATCTTGAGAATGAAGTAAATATTAAATTAAATTAATGATTTTTTCTCCAAAGGAGGAAAATCTCTTCTTATCCAGAAGCCAGTATCTGTGAGGCAGGGGAGACAAAAGTGATTTGAGACAAAGGAAGGAGAGGGGAAAGTGAAGACAGTTCTCTGGCACTTCACAGCAGAAAGTGGAAGGAGTTGTGCTTTGTTGCAATTCTTCACCTTTCACCCCTTCCTTTTCACACCCCTCCTGCAGCAAGTGAAAGCTGTGCCCTGTTTATTTTTACTTGTCTGACTTATAAGGAGGTGGCATTTAGATGTGTTCAAGCCAGAAGGAAGGGTTTGAGGCGCAGACACACTGGGAAACCATATATGGTAAAGACTGAAGAAATTTTCAAGCCATTTTTAAGATCTAAGTTGTTCTTATTAGTAGTGGTAATAAGAGTAGTTATCATCAAACTACATGTATATATACTATCACACTAGATATAGTGTTGCATTTATATACAAATAGTATCAGGCAGATGCTTTTTACTACTAAGGTTTTGGGAATGAGGAAGCCCTTGGGTTGTGACGTGTTATAAGTGGAAATGTAGCAGGAGGGAAGGGCACTGGTAGGGGATATGAACCCAGCACTGCAATACTCACATGACTTAGCCTAAACACTCCAGAATAGAAAAGGAGATTATACTGACAGAAGGAGAGTCTTGAAATTATTTAACTTAGAGAAACATTTTCCGTGTTGTCAACAAAGATTTCTAGACTTGGCAGTACCCTTTAAGTATAAGCTATCTCAGCAGAATTTTTTCCTCTCTGAGTTTTCATAGCAGTACTCACGTGCAGAGGCAGGGGGAAGGAAGGGGTGGTGATTAAAGAAAAATTGCATTAAATTTGCTCTTAGGATGGAATTTGATTATAAAGTAATAAAAAGAACATTACCCCTGAGTGATTTCCTGACAAATTTTACAGGTTAGCATTATTCCCTACCAAAATGTTAGTGATTTTGTGCCTAAACCTACAATAGCTGGAAACAGGGAGATAACACTTGCATGGGTTGTTCTTGCAACTTCATAAGCCTAGCAAATTTCAAATTTATGAGAAGCTGCCTGTATTTCATGTTTTTAAACTTCCTTGTGTTTGGTAGTAGGAGGAGGAGAGTGCATTCCCAGGGCATCTTCCAGTGCAATAAATTAAAACAGGAAAGGGAAAAAAATAAGATGGACTCTTCTTGTATTGTGAGTCTAGTGTTTTATGTCTTGCATGCATTTCAACAGACTTATTCTACCCTCAGTCTTCACATCACATCTCAGTTTACCTTCCCCACCACCCACAAAACCCAAAAGACTGAAATTTTTAGTTCCCTTTATAACCTTTTCCTGCATTGCTCACTGGTTTCTTTCCCTGTGTGATGCTTCTATCTTTACTTTGGATGTTATTCATTGAATGAATCTGGTAATTGTTAAAATCTGATATCCGTTGTCATAGGACCTGCGTAGTGTGGGGTGAGAATTGGCATGCTTCAAGCAGCTTGCTACTGAGTGAGACAAGCAAAGAGAGTATGAGGGGAAAAGACATTCTAGTGTGTTCAACTAAAAGTGCATGATTGTTAAGAATATAGCTTAGAGTCATTTGGAAAATTATAGCAGAGCCAGGAACAGAATTCTTGTTTCCTTATTCTTTACTAGAAACCCATACTTCCTTCTCCATGTTAGCAATTTTCCACAAGCTGTCTTGTAAAACAAATGAAATGTGTGATGCAAAAATTCTGTAGGAACTAGATGTTTGAAGAACATGTTTGTGATTTTTTTTTCATTAAATACAACAAAAAATATTAAATTATACAGAGGTCATTAACTTATTCTTTACAGGCTTCTTCTATAACATTGAAACCACTTTTTGTGTATCCAGTACTTAGAACGACATGGTTATATGATTTTATACTTACATCAGAGAACACCAATTTGTGATTTACTTCCAGAACACTTGAGTATCTTTCAAAATATAATAGCTTAGTAATAGACCTTCTTTGTACCCACTCAGTGTTTTCCACGCGTAAGAAAAAGAAAAATTGCTGATTTGATAGTGAACTATGAGGTTATTAATTTTGAAAGAAGTGATTATGCAGCAATTTTGACCTTTCCTGTCATTCAGAGGATTTGAGAATGGAACAAATAAATGTTTTTCCTTGCTGGAAAAGCAAGGACATGTCTTACTACATGTTTAAAGCAAATAGTTGCACAATAAATATCAAGGGTTTACACTAGACAGCCAATCTTCACTCAGCATCATAATGTAACTTGAGTTTCCTAAGGCTGACTGTCTTCTTGGTATACTGAGCTGGCATTTACTGTTCCCACTCTGGTACAGAAGCCTGCATTTCCTGCTACATTATCCTCCTGCACCCACATAATCTGGTAAACTTTGCTTTCCTGGTCAAAGAAAGAACTGACCTCATCCCTCTTAACATGTTGTGCTAATTCAGACTGCTGCCTTGGGAATTTGTTAAAATACATTGCCAACCTAGCTAGATCAGCTTGAATTCTGGCAGGAGAGTAAATGCATATGTGTTTTTAATTAATCTCCTGCCTAAATCAAGGGAAAGGATATTGCATTTTTCAGCAGAATTGTTCCATGCAGCGCTGACTGCAAATATGTAACAATTCTTACTCATGTAAATGAAAAAAGCCACTGGAAACCTTCCAAACTGCCTGCAGTTCTTGCCTGGCTCTGTTTGAACGCTCGTCCACCTGGTACCGGGCTGGGGATCTCGAGCTCGCAGCGCCAGCAGGAGTTCAATACCTGCAGTCCTGGTAGAAGAGGCTTGTCCAATGAGGAATTTGCATTCAGGGAGCATGTTCCCCTCAGTATGAACCTGGTGAAATCTATCCCTGAACATTAAACGCCATGAATAATCCCATCTCTTCTTGTCAAAGACATCAAACATACGTTTAATTTTCAAGTAAGTCCCTGGTAGGGAGCTTTGTATGAGTGACAGCATGTCATTGAAATGGTTATCAGGTAAGTTCATTGCTCAATGTTAGCAGAATGTATACATTACCTTTTTTCTTTTTATAGGTCTGGGTTTGTGGTCTAGAGATCAGTGAACAGGTTTGTCCTACACTTCTCCCTTCCCTCACTCCCCCCTACCCTTTCATTTTGTTTTCCTGTCCAACTTATTTTCTTTTGAAGAATTTTTTCAGATTTTGTGTTCTCCAACTTCCTGATCTGTTTAGGAATCAAATGGCTCTTTAAACATGAAGGCTTTCAGGCCTTTTGATTTGGCTAACCACAGAGGTCAGGTTTTCATTTATAATTTAAATTATTCCAGATGCTAACACAAATGAGAATTGCAAAGAGATCAGTTTTGACATGCTTTTTAATACAACATGTGGTTACAATAAATAGTCAAAAGTCACCTTTCCCAGAATAGCTTAGATTTTGGAGGTCAGAACAGGTGAGATATTTATTTCTTGGTTAAGACACTAAGAAGTGTTAAAGGCTGATTTTGCAGTGTCTTACAGTATGTAAATGTATACATAGGAAGAGAAAGAAACAGTCATTAAAAAAACAACAGTCCTATAAGGATTATTTTCCACAAGTTCCTCCACTGTTACAAAATAGATTTCCAGAAGAAGGATTAAAGGAAAGACAACTTTGTCAGACTTTGTATAAGAAAAGTCTTTGAGAATAAAGAGGGTGGTCCCAAAGGACAACAGAGATGCTTGAAATACCTTTTGCCAAGCAAAGGTCAGACTGAACTACTGAAGTTACTAAGCCTTCAGTCTTTGCGTTATCACTTTACCTTTGCTGAACACTGGTTAATAATAGTTTCTATACAAGAAATAGTCCTCTCACCTCAGCCAGCATTCACTGGAGTGAGCAAGGCACAAACCAATGACTGAAGAGACAGGCCATCTCCCTGGTGTTGCCCCTATCCCTTGCACGTGATGGGACTGATGCAACTGGAAAACTCACCCATGCATCAACTCCTTGGGCTGGGTAAATACCCACTTATATAGACTGATGAAAGATATTGGGAGTGAAAACCTTGTTTTCAATACGTGCCCAGAGCAGCTGTGGATGCCCTGTCTCCAGAAATGTTCAAGGCCAGTCTGGGTGGGGCTTTAACAAACTTGCACCCATAGGAGGTGTTGCTGCCCATGACAGGGGAGGTGAATGAGATGATCTTTAAGGTCTGTTTCAACCCAAACCATTCTGTGATTCTGTGTGGAAAGACAGTACAGCATGTGGCAGCAGCAACTGGGGTTTAGACTGATTTTTTGTCTGTGAAAGCAAATATTTGGGTAGTGGTGTTTGACAGCACTGCTGCAGAGGGAAAATCTTGGGTTAGGTATCTCATAGTTTTCCGAAGCCTACATTTTATCATTGTAGAAAACACTGCTTAAGACTTTTTTCACAAGCACAACTCTTCGTGGCAACCCTTGTTTGACCACAATTCTTTGTAGTAATTCTCTTCTCCTTCAGAGCTTCCTTCCTGCCCCCCAGCAAAAAACACCAAATATTCCTCACAGGAACTGAAGTGCAATTATACAGTATAAACATACAGATTAATAGCCAAGACTACGATGTGGTTAAGTTAGAGGCAATGCACACCCTGTGATTTTTCAATGTATTTTTCTGCCTTGTGCTCTATTGTTTCGGAAAGCTGTCAAGCAAAGAAGTCTTTACAAGAAGTGAAGAAAGAAATTATCACAGATAACAACTTTTTTTAAAAAACTCAAATAAGAAAAAACGAACTTTTTTATCACCAAGATGATAACAAGATGCTACACCTAGTGAGACAATCCTCCCTCCCCATATTTCAGTACTATCTCTGAAGTCAGGAGCACACAGAAGGCGAATCCTTGCTCTTTGCCATAGCTGGTATATTTAGAGGCATCATTTAGAGAGTGTGCCTTAATCTATTATTTAAATGGCATACTTAAGGCCATCCACACTGTGCCATATCAAAGGCCTAACTTGTTCCTTATCCTGCTTCCAGCAATCATTTTAAAGTGGATACCTGGGAAACAACATGCACAGGCCAAGAATATATGACACTTTTCTTTAACACTGTCAGCCCCCAGGTATTTCCAGTTTGGGATGATTCCTGCATTTGCATGTGTTGCTCTGTGTTTGGTTTACCCTAGTAGCTGTGTAAAACTGTACTATGGCAGTATTCTTTGGAAAGGAGTTTCACAGACCAGGTGCCTGAATAATCATTTCACATTGTTTTCGACTTTGAATTTGAAGCCCCTTTGTTGCAGAACAACAGTGAACTCAGTCAATCCCTCTCAGGTGCTTACATATCTTACAATTTCATATGTAGATCTCTACAATAACACCTAAATTTTTCTTTTGCAGGTTGAGGCACCCTCACCTACTAAGCAGATCCCAGTATAGAAATGCCTGATCTTTTAACCTCCTTAAGTTATCGTGCCCCCACTCCTTTATATATGCTCTGAAATTACAGTACTGATATTACACATAGCATTCACAGGATGAGGAGAACACAATTATTCAGTGGCACTATGACACCTTCTAGTTTGTTCTCTGTTCCATTTTCCTTGCCTTTTTTTTTTTTTTTTTTTTTGACTACTATTTCACGCTGTGATAACATTTTCTTGGCAGTATCAGTCAGAGCCCTAAGACCTCTCTCTGAAGAAGTCATCATCCACTCATTGTGCCTTATTTTATGTGGAAAGCTCAGATATTTTCCCTTGTGGAACACTTTATGTAAAATTTCCCTACACTGAATTCCATGTCAGTTTCTCACACAATCACTCAGATATTTCTGCAGATCTTCACACTTGGCTTTTCTAGGTGTTACCCTCAATGTCATCATCCTATAGTTCGTCTCCTTTCCCAGTTTTTTTATGAAGCACAGGTTCCTGCATGATTTCCAGAAGTCTGGACCCTCATTTACATATTCTTGCCAGAAGTTTCTCTTATGACACGGCTGCAGAATTTCCTTAGAAATTTGATAAACATTGTGAAACAGTTGAATACATTTATATGAATACATGGGGTTCTTCAGCTTGCCCAGTTGAAGTGAACTTTCTGGAGTTCAAATAATTGTTTTAGGTATTCTTGCTGAGCCATAGTAATGAAAACAGAAATAAAAAACCTTTTGTGTTCCTGTTGTATATGAAAACTCCCCTTTTATAAGTGTTTAGAATTTCTGAAAGATTTTAAAACATGATTAATGGTACAGTACTTTTCAAATGGAACAAGAAGCGGTCAGCCTTTACAACCAAGAATACAAGATATGAGGATCCTTGAGGATTCGTGGCACTTCCATGGACTGATCCTGTGTGCTGACATTGTTTTGGTTCTGTTTTAATTACCTTGCTTTTCTGTAAGCTTTCACAAACTTTTATCACAGTGTGGGACGTTTGCAATGAGGACACAAAACTCAGCTAACAAACCCAGAGTCAGTAAATACAAATTTGGATCATTTGTACCAGAAAGGTGCCATAAAAATTACATAATCTGAGGTGAAAGTACCGTAGAACTCCTTCAAAAAATTACATCATCCTTCTCTGTAAATTTGTACTAGACATAAGCAAAGATAAAATAATTTCCAGGACACAGCAAGCCTCGTACTAATAAGGGAGATCAAATACAGTCAGTAGATCAAAATAACATCTGGACTCAGTGGCTAATGGAACATTTCAGTATGGAGATATAATGCAACATAATGAAGTAATGTTAGTTGATTTTTCACAGACTGATAGTTATACATCATTGAAGCTTTTTATGCCCTGATCAGCAGCTCTGAGTGCTGCTCCTCCTTGTAGGCTAGGATCACCCATGAATAAAATTGTTTTTAACATCTTCACTAAAGAAGTGCATTTTCAGAGGATAAAAAAAAAAGCTAGAACTGAAAATAGTGATTTTGCGAAAGCTTTGCTCTAGCCATGCATGACCCCACAACACAGCTATTCCTACTTACAGAAATAGCTCTGTTGAAAGGTGAGGTTCTCCTCTGGAATAAAAATATATCAAGAATTATTTTAAAACCTAGGCTTTCATTTGCTTGGTCATTTTTCCTGTTATGAGTCATGTCTCAGAGCAGCAGAGTCCAAGGCTCTGACTGAACAACCACTGTTCAGTCACCTTAATTTTTCCGTAGAAGAGCTATCTGTTCAGTGGTACCTTCATCCCTTTAAGACGTCACCTTCCATTTATACATGTTTATACAACAGTTCAATACTCTATACAGTTCACACATCCGTTCTTTGCCCATATTTAGGCCAGAAAGTTAGTGCCAACAGTACCCTACGCCAAGCCCTATATTAGGTGGTGAAGAAATGGTGACAAGAAAATTAGGAATTGTTGTTTTCCAGGATCAAATGCAATCCCATGAGCATTACTGTCTCAAGGAAAAATAATGCAGCTTGCAGAGACTGCAAACCTTCTGGGTTTTTTACATACCTACAAATGTTTCAAAGTAGCAGCTTAAGGTAGTACATGAGACTGCTGGTTCTCTATTGATCTTATATAAATTGTGAGTAAAAGCTGTAAAATGAAAAAACTGAGTTTCCCTTTGCTGAAGGGAAGGCTGTTTAGACAGTTCAGTCTAAAGCAATCCAGCCAATAATACTTTTTTGCTGCAAGTTAAACAAGACAGCCTTAAAGAAGGTGTCTCTCAGCAGTTGTCCCTCTATGACAATGCTGGTATTTTACAGTGAGACTGACCCATGTGGAAGATATTGCAAAAGTAACATTTTTCTCCATGCAGCCCAGAAGGTGATTTTCTTGAGTACAGAAAAGAGTGTTGTCAGGCCTCAGGACAACTACTGCTCTCCTTCAGGATTTCATGTAGACCAGTTTTTTAAATTATTCTTAGATCGCATAATGAGGAACATTGTACTATGATGGGATTCTCAATGTGAATATAGCAGTCTAATTTCATATATAGCATAGGAAAGAGACACAGAGAAGGCAGGGTGGGGGAGCAGGGGCAAAGGATTTATTACTTCCAGGCAGTGTCCTTTAGGGTAGTAGCACTGTTCCACATCCTCTATAAGAACTGCATCACACAGCCAGGCTGAAGGATGAATGCTGCCCTTCACCAAACACACCTTCCTGGGATTGACATGTACCTGTCTCTAATGAGATTGCTTACCCCTTGTCAGGTAAGCGTAAAGCAAAAGGAAAGCTTTGCTGCTTCAGAGCCTGAATTAATTTGCTTACATACTCCAGATTCAGTGTGATAGGAAAATTCAGCAGTTTGAAGAAGCTGCTCAAGTTGAAAGACAAAGATCCCATGGTACTTTAAAAAAAATATATATGTAGATAACCTGTGATAATGAATTAGAGAAATACTACCACTAACTGGAGAAGATTAGGAGAAGCCAGAGAAAGACGACCACAGGGATGGAGGCATCAAGGGATGGCTGTAGACTGAGATTTGTTAACCTGGAAAGAGATGAACTGAGGGTTAGCTAAAGCATGGTAAAGCATTCATGTGAAGCATGAATGAGCGTACAAGTGTACAAGTGGGTGTACAAGCCCAGGGCAGCAAAGTCCGAGGAGGGTAATGTCCAGTTGCAGAAATTTCTGAGCCTCGAATGACTGGAAATTGAGAGGAAGCATCATCCATATGATTGCTCTTTTAAAGCATACATTCCTCCTTCAGGATCTGTTATGGCCCATAGGAAAGAGCTCTTCAGTCTGGCACACAATAGTTGCTCCTGCAATGTGTAACTCCCTTGGGGCTGAAACTTGCAAGTTTGTCTAGATGATCTGATTGTCTTTTCCTCCATCAACAAAATGTTTTTGTACAGCAAGAGCACTGTGGAGGATAAAGGAGTGGAAAGTAACAGTTGTACTGTTTTTAATGTTGCAGCTACAGAATACATAATATTTAATCATTTATTAGGTACTGTGCCTTGGGACAGTTGTTATATGCAAAACTGCAGACAGGAGCCTTATTTTACTAAAAATAGGTCAAGGAAACATAATTTAACCTCTTAAATAATTGGATTCTGTCCACAATAATATTTTTTGTCATCAACATGTATTTCAAGTGTAAAGAACACAAAGTATTCTTGCAAATTGACTAATTTACTGTTAGAATTGACTGTCTTCATTTCACAATGCAAGCATTTATTTCATGGTAGAAGAAAAACATATTTGTTGAAATGTTAGGAAAATTAATCCACGAACACCAGAGGTTTATGTCCAAAAAAGGAGACAGAGGAGTCCTTTTACTTTATTTGAATAAAGGGAGAGGCCATGGGACATTTCCCCTGGGGTCTCTGAGTTTTTTGGAGGACACAGCCTCCTTTTTATCCTAATTTCCCGGCCGCATTTCCCTCTCTCTTCTTTCCCCATTGGCTGAGGTACTTGAGAGGTACGGACTTCCTGAAATGCCTAAGATTCCCATTTTAATGTATAACACACATAGACACACACACACCCCGCTAGTTTTTAAGTTTTTATGGGATTTATGGGGTTTCCCCATTGTTGCTTTCATCTTTCAATATTCAATTTCATCTACAAACAAACTTATGGTTTGTTTGTAAAGGCAAGTATCTTCTTTTCCATTCATCAATCAGTAGAATCCTTCCCATTGTTTCTCTTATCTCTCAGTGCTAGTTTTAGCTACCAGCAGACCCAGGGCTTGTTTGTAAAGACAAATCTCATTCCTCTCAGAAACACTGAAACACTGAGCTAAAAGGTCTACAGTGAAGACAGTAGATTTTGTGTAGCTAACCTGAGACACCACAGATCATCACTTTAAAAATACTCTGTCTACCTCAAATTACTTGTTTCAATTGTGTATATCCTAAAATACTGTTTTAAGAGAAGGAGAAGGAGAAGGAGAAGGAGAAGGAGAAGGAGAAGGAGAAGGAGAAGGAGAAGGAGAAGGAGAAGGAGAAGGAGAAGGAGAAGGAGAAGGAGAAGGAGAAGGAGAAGGAGAAGGAGAAGGAGAAGGAGGAGGAGGAGGAGGAGGAGGAGGAGGAGGAGGAGGAGGAGGAGGAGGAGGAGGAGGAGGAGGAGGAGGGGAAAGGGAAGGGGAAGGGGAAGGGGAAGGGGAAGGGGAAGGGGAAGGGGAAGGGGAAGGGGACATAACTTTATTTCCTTTAGGACAAATGCCAGACTATTTATAGTAAATAATGCTTCCTTCCCTCATTACAAAGCATATAAAAGTTGCACTAACAACTTTTCAGAGAGACTGATGAACTAGAGCAATTAAGCATGCAGGCATTAGCAAATGCAGTCTGACCAAAAATCCCTCTACTATACATCAACTTCAGAATTCCAGTGTCAGTGTACTGGCAATGCAGTAAACACATGTAAAGATCACAAACTTATCTTGCTTCTCAGAAGATAGGAAGTGCTTGAATTCAGGAAAAATAAATGAATAAGTATCTATAGTAATTCACAACTTTTTTTGTCTTTTTTATAGAATTGTATTTTTAGACATGTATGTAACCTTTCCTAAGAATTTCTTTAGTACTTACTAATAGAAGGAAAACCAAGTTGTGAGGTACTGTAGCAATATATCTATCTATCTACATCTATATCTATTTATATCCATATATATCTTGAGGGTGCACTACAGGTAAGTAGCCCCAAAATGCATCAAACTATCCAATTTTGCATCAGATGATGATAGAAAGTAGGAAAGGAGTATAAGGACTTGACTAATCATTGCTCACTTAGTTATATTTCCTGAGATATTTAAAGGGATTGCATATGTTTAAAACTTGAGTCTCTTACTAACACTTAGACTTAGTTACCCCTAACTATGGAGCTGTTCTGTTCAACAAGAAATTATGTAACTGAATTTTCTGTTGATGTTTTGATGAAAATTATCTAGTGGAAGAGGACTCTGGATGGGAGGGCAAAACATCCTCTACGAAAAAGCACTTTTGCTAAATCTTGCTTGGAAGTGAGAGGAATGAGATGTATCTTTACAAAGAAGCCCTGAATCTGCTAGTAGATAAAACTAGCACTGAGAGATAAGAGAAACAATGGGAAGGATTCTACTGATTGATGAATGGAAAAGAAGATACTTGCCTTTACAAACAAACCATAAGTTTGTTTGTAGATGAAATTGAATACTGAAGGATGAAAGCAACAATGGGGAAACCCCATAAATCCCATAAAAATTAAAAACTAGCCGAGGGGGGGGGGGGGGGTGGTGGTGCTGGGTGTTATACATTAAAAGGGGAATCTTAGGCATTTCAGGAAGTCTGTACCTCTCAAGTACCTCAGCCAATGGGGAAAGAAGAGAGAGGGAAATGCGGCCGGGAAATTAGGATAAAAAGGAGGCTGTGTCCTCCGAAAAACTCAGAGACCCCAGGGGAAATGCCCCATGGCCTCTCCCTTTATTCGAATAAAGTAAAAGGACTCCTCTGTCTCCTTTTTGGACATAAACCTCTGGTGTTCGTGGATTAATTTTCCTAACAGAAGTGAAACAATGATATACCCATATGTTGTAACAGGGTTCTATCACCCTCTGCCACCACAGATGAGAGAAACTCTTGGTGGCAGAAAAAGAAGTCTCAGTCTTATAACCTGGAAGAGAAATTTTAGGTATCAAATGGCCAGAATGTACCATCAAATGTCATAATCTGAACAATATATCTTCCCATAAATGATGGGATGGATGCTTCTCACAAGTATGGCTGAAGAATCCATGCACCAACACCTCCAAAAGGACAACTAACAGCAAACCAAGTAGTTATTCTCTACCATAATATCAGCAGAAAATAGTGATGGTGATTGTTATAAATAAATTGACCAGATTCGATGTATCAAAAATTTAGAATTTTATTGTGAGACAAAATATCAGTCTCGGAAAGCCACAATTAAAAGGACAGCGTCGAGCCCGGGATCGCCGCTGGGTGAACACGGATATCAGCTTCTGCCAGCCTGGTATCCCCCCAAGTTCACAATTTTGGTCTCCAGCCACCCTTTTTTATACACTAGATCGCGGAGTGAAGTCCGAGATTCTGACGTTATCCTCTTCGAGGCGTCTTCATTAATTATGCAAGTCCCGGTATCGGGAGTCTGAATGGACCGGTAGGGTGGAACAATGCAGCTGATGGCCGAGCCCGGGTGTGTTGTGGATATGTTAATTTCGACGGAGACGAGTAGAGATATCCATCTGAAGTGATTATCTTGGTCTCTGGACTTGTATCTCCGTTTTCCGTTGTCCTTTGTATCTTTTCAGGGATTCCCGGCAGCGATAGTTTCAAGGCCTCCTCTCTGGTAATTCCAATCATACTTTCCTCGTGTCCCTCCTGTGCTTCCCAAGCTGAGGAAATTTTTCCATTTTGGTTTCTACATTTTACCTTTACCTATGTTAGTTTGAGCACATCTTTAACACTCATATTTATACAGTTAACATTTACCCTTTATAATTTGATAACACGAATTAACTTTAGCACATATATCACAGTGATCCTACTTTGGAATTCCCCATGAATGGTGTTGAATTAATTTTAAAAAGCCTGAATTAGTGAAAGCAATATGAGATAACACAAAACAGTAAAATGTACCCAGAGAAACTGATAAACCTTTACTAGATTACTTGCAAAGTCATGTTTGCATCTGAGAAAGATGCAGGGAAAGTTCTGCTTATCTGAGGATGAAACACCTGGTCTCAGTAGATGCAATGATTTACAATGCTCTATAGGAATGCTAATCTTCTGCCGTTAAACAGATGACTCGTTAGTACAGAGGAATCGTTGGACTGATCTAGAAGACGGGGAGATACAAAGAAGTGCATTACATGACATGAGCTGGAAAAAAGAAAATTAAGGAAAAAAAGCTGTAGACTGTTACAAGTGCCTTTCTTGAGCTGGATTAGTACTGCTAATGTTTCAGTCACTTGGCTAGCCACCAAAAGAGCATTAACTGTTTCTAGGAACTGAAGAGATTTTTGTTTGCTCTTCAAGGCAGCCATTTAAATTCTTATTATCTCCAATTGCCTTTAATCAGTCCTGACTGTAGAACATTTTTGTGACAGAGTTTTACTTTAAAAACTAGAAAAGTTGTATAGTTCCATTTGTTGATTGCCGCATTTCTGAAACTGCTAGATGCTGTGTCCAGGAAGGACATGAGATGACTTCTCCAAATATTAACGTACCTTCCTAATGCTTTCTCACTGGATTTCAAAAAGATATTTCACTTTTGTCTTGCCAGAGGCTGCAAGAAGAAAGTTGAGTCATTGGGTGAAATAAATGCCCATGACAGTCAGCTGATGCATTTACACTCTTGAGCTGCGGGATTGGCTTTTCTTGTGAAGACTGTGTTTCAATGAAAAACCTTAAGATGAGATATTGATATCAAGCAAAAGGGACCCTGACATAACTGAAGGCTGGGCACTCCATTTAGGCATATAAAAAGAGAGGGTAAAAACTTCCTTCTCTTATCTTTGGGATTGTAATATATGTCCTAAAGTTAATTCGTGTTGAACAATAAATAATGTAATTGAATATATCTTGTAACTAGATTTTAATTGAAATGGAGTTTAAATTCTATAAACCAAAAAGTGTGTACAGGGTTAACCGGGACGACAGCTGCACAGGGGAGACACGAGTAAATCGAGTAAATCGCTGCCGGGAACCTTGCAAAGGCAACACAAAAGGACGGAAAAGGGAGATGGGTGCTCTGATGATCCCCTGATTGTATCAGATCACTATCTTACCTGTTCCGGCCCGATGTTACCATCTCCAAAAACTTCTCCGGACATGGCCATCAGGACATTGTTCTGCCTTCGAGAAACTATTCATCGGACCCCGGACACAGACATGAATATCTAATGAAGCTACCTCAAAGCACGAGTCTCACGGTCTCAGCTGGTCCCCAGCGAGAGACTGTATAAAAATCCGCGGCTTGGAGACCCAAATTGTGAACTTGGGGGGTGACATACTGACAGAGTGTGTTACCGTGTTCACTCAGTGCCGAAGCCCCGGGGTTCGACGCTGTCCTTTTAATTGTGGCTATTGGAGACTGTTATTTTGTCTCAAAATAAAATTCTAAATTTTGATTTACTGAATTTTGTCTATCGTATTTATTACAGGATTAAATATGTACAAATGTGCTGAGAACCAAAGCAATGTATTTTTCACACCACAACTTTCACTTTACATGATATGCGCACATTTACACAAGTTTCATATGCTTTCAACATCTGCATTCAAAATATAATTTATACAATTTTACATGCAAAATAAATACTTCAGTTAACAATCTGAAGTACTTTAGAAAAATTAAGGTTTTCTGATTTATTCTTTGAAGATTGAGGTAAAACTATCACTTCCCTTTTCCCTTCTTCTTACATTCCTTCCTCCTGCCCTATCAAACAATATTCAGACAATGACTGAATCAGAGCTGGATGGAAATGACTTAGCTTGTGAAAATGTTGAACCTATCATGAAAATGGAATAAAGTACACACTTTAAAGGAATTAGAGCTGGGTGATCTTGTAACAGAAAATATTGCAGCAGTGCTCTATAAGTAACAGATACAGTTGCTCTGCAAAACTGCTGCTCCCGCAAAAGCCCATTTCTACTTCAGCTGTTCTTACTTCATGAAATTACACTGGTAAAAATTCTGCTAACACAGTTTGCCAGCACAGACACTAGCTCTAGAAATTTCACCATTACTAGTTTGATGAATATTAATTAAGTATATTAAATATATAAGTAAACAAGTATACTAACAAAACAGTTCAGGTTTGTTAAGACTTGACAATGCTTTAGGACTCTGATCCTCTGCTGATAACATGTTTTATTGATTACAGTTCACATCAAACTTACTGACAGCTTATTTGAATGCTGCCCGTGGTAGGCTGCTGAGTCCCTTTTGCTGCTCTTCATTCCCTCCCATACTGAAGTGTTACCTGAGCAGTAGCTGGAAAATGGGACCAAGCACTCAGTAGCTTTGTGTTAGCTGCCCTGGACAGCACCAGAACATCTGTTCAAATTGCAGCCTGGAAACTACACTGGATGGCTAACCAACAGTCCAGCAGAGGCCCTGTTATATTATTGACCAAATTAGATGGATTTAAGCTTCTTTCTGCAGAGGAGTCTTCGGCTCCTGCAGAGGACATCCTCAGGCTGCATTTCATTCAGCATTTATGCAATGCTTGCTGGAAGTATTGGAAGTCTTTATCTATGGCCAGGCTGCTACTGAAGTCCAAATAGTGACCTATTTTTCTTTTTAAAAGGTAGTGGATGGCATTAGCTATATGTACAAAGGCAGTGGAGTTTAGAGATGATCACTTACTCTTCCCTGTGCTACACTACACCCTGCCTGGTGTTAGTTTCCTGCCTCTCCATTGCTCTCTCCTCCTCTTTCTTATTTTTCTCTTCCATCACAGCTTCCTGAAACAGTACAGGTTAAGTTGCAGTTTGATAATGAAATAAATACTTTCAGGCTATATCTGCAGTCCTTGCTGGATTTTTAGGAATATTGCATATTTTTTGTCTCTTTGGGCTCAGTCTTCAGTTGAGTCACCAGTGACACAAGGGAGTAATATTTCTGTTGCAGGAACAAAACAACCTCTGTATACTGCCTGTGGGAAATTCAATTGGTGTCTGTCTGTCTGCTTCCCTTTCTTCATGGGGACACTTCTGAGGCACTATAATTGGCTTAGCTGGTGAGATAAGTGACAATTGTGGATGGGAGGAGGAAAAACAGGGGGAGGAAATCTCTGTTTTTTATGTGTCTATTGAGATGTCAGTGTCAGCCAAGAAGCACTTAAAAGAGATCTACTCTTATCTGTCAAGAACAAGGACACATGGAAAGATCCAGTCATGACAGAAATAGCCAGTTATAAGGATGCATGTGCCTAGGGCTTTATGTAATGTTTCCTGATGAGAGGCTCACTGGCATAGTCAGGGCTAGATCACTGCTTTGGGACAAGACAAGAGGGAACTAATTCAAACCTTCAGAATTCTACCAGCCACATGCATTGGTTCATAGTCATAAACATTCATCTCTTCTGGGATCTTTGCCCACATTAAGTCAGTACAACTTCACTGATTTCCCTTGATCTCGAAAGCATGCATGCCTGTTTCCTATATGGCTTCCAGCATTACAGGCTGGTTTACATGGGCTGGGCAAATTTGACCTAATATGGATTTGCCCACTTTTCTTCTTAAGAAAAGTGCCTCTATGTGTGAAGGAGGAAAATTTGGAGTCTAATTACATGTAAGTTGATTCAAATGGTACCAGGTCATACAAAAATGAGAGAATTACTGAAGCTCTGAGAGCCTCTGTGTTTCCTGGTTGTGTACAAAAGACACTGTAGCAAATTGTTTCAATTGGCATAATAAGATGAATGAATCATAAAGCAGACAAGCAGCAATTCATCCCTCCATGCAGCTACTCCCTCTAATAGAATTGTAGTTAGTCAGCTCAGTAATTATATTTTCACGAACATTTTGTTTGCAGTCAGGTTCCTCTGCTCTTACTGACTGAAAAGGATAGCATACATTCACAGGTTTATCCCAGAAAATAAAATGGTTTGTAGCTCTACAGAATTTAATCCCAGGTACAAAGATCAGAGTTCCCCTCACCAGATATACATCCATCAGTAGTCTCTGACCCAGGGTAACCTTGGAAATGAATGTTCAACTCATTTTAACAGACCAGACCTGTGCAAACCCTGTTTAAACAGACACAGGCTTCAAGCTGCTCATAAAAGAGAGCAGAATACCACCAACCTTATTTTCAGTTTTTGTAGGATCTAAATAGGCCTAACAAAAATTTTCTAGCCAGACACAATTTTTTTGATGTCTTTTGAACATTAGAGTTTTCAGTTAGTAGAGGTTTCACACAGAGGCACATTGTAAAAATGTTGTTCTCATTGCTGTGTTTCATTGCTTGACAGTGTGAATATAAAATACTAAATTCTACAAGCTCTACTCCTCTTGCCTTCACAGCACTTTGTAGTAAAAAGCCATCATATTTTGGGATCATCTTCTGTGTCCAAAATTTGGCATCAGAAATTATAAAGTTATACTCAGCTGCGAAGGCTTTTTTTTCAAAGCCTGTAAAGGTCAGGTGTTGGTATTTGAGCTTCTGGATCATTCCTGAATACACTGTCTTGACACCAGGCAAGATAGTGTATCATCTGAGCACTATGTAAGCATTATCTAAGATCTGTTCCAAGTCACATGTGCAACACTGAAATGTGTATCTTTATTTGTAAATATTAGGGGATTAAGCAAAGTCAAACCCCAGCATCCATGTTATTACTTTCTGATTTCAGAAAATGCCATCTATTTCTACAAGATCTGGAAATCATTAGAATTATTTTTTTCTCATTACTAATGTAAAAAATAATTCTGATGATTAACAAAAATAATGGGATGTGCAGATAAAATATGGAGGAGGACATAAAGAAGTTTCCAGTGTCAGCAGTTTATGGCAACCCAAGATTTATTTTATGTCACAAGAGGACTGCTTCAGAAGACTGGTAAAAGCTTTGCAATGCCACTAGCTAGTGGTGTGTTACACTCTAAAAGACAGGGAAGATGCTCACAGTCAAAAAGGAAAAACAAAAATCAGAGGGTCTACAAAATTTGCATGGTTTTATTAGTAAATTATTCACTTGGCATGGAAATCTGTATATGTTAGTAAGTCAGTCCCTTATCTTTTGGTATAAACACATGGTGGTGTATTTTGAAGAAAAGGTAGGTGAAAGAGGAGAGTGAGAGATTAAAGAGAGGGAGAGCCAGAGGTGTTGGTGGGAGGGAGGGTGGGAGGAAGGGAGGAAGGAAGGCAGGAAGGCAGGAAGGCAGGAAGGCAGGAAGGAAGGAAGGAAGGAAGGAAGGAAGGAAGGAAGGAAGGAAGGAAGGAAGGAAGGAAGGAAGGAAGGAAGGAAGGAAGGAAGGAAGGAAGGAAGGAAGGAAGGAAGGAAGGAAGGAAGGAAGGAAGGAATGGAGGAAGGAAGGAAGGAAGGAAGGAAGGAAGGAAGGAAGGAAGGAAGGAAGGAAGGAAGGAAGTTTACTAGTACCAATCACGGTTCCAGCATTGACCAAGCTGATGAGGTGTTTTAGGGTCCTGGAGGCAGCATCTGGACTTCATGGAGGAACATTTTATTGGTAATTTTCCCCACCCTGGAAGTTTCTCAGTTTCTCACTTTAAATGCAAATTATTTGTCATGCACTGTTTGTTCTTCTATACCTTTGTGAAAATGGGTCAGAGGGTTTTGGGGTCTTTGGTGATCTTGATCCCACCTCTATTGGCATGACCTTTTGTTGACAGTCTGTGTCTGCTTCTTGACCTCATTCCTGTGTGGTGCTGCATTGGGCTTATCTCCAGAAGCCAGAACAAGGATGTTTGACTCAGAAAAATACTGCCCTGCCTCTGTCTGGTCCTGTTCTCCAGCCATATTCTGTTCTTTCTCACAGCACGTTCTTAGTATCAGTCCTTTGTTTAGCTCCAAGGTATACAGCTATCAGTGTTTGAGACACATATGTTAGCCCCTTATCTTCTGGGCTTCTACAGCTAAAGGCAAGCAGCTATATATGTTACACATCAAACTGAGTTGTACTTCAAGTCTCTGGCCTCAACCAACCCTAATAACAGATCTTGGCCCATCTGTTGTATCTAATTTGGGGAAAAAAAATTGTGTTCATTTTTCTACTTTTATTTTTCTGACCCTTAGCTTAGCACTGATATATTAACCTCAAAACTGGTTTTGATTTGTGTGCATTTTTTTCTGTATGGTATTTGCTTTTCTCCATAGGTTGTTTTTTTCCTATTTATTTGCCTTTACCACCAATCCTTTAAAATAACTGTACTTCAGTTTGGCTCTTTCTGGTCACCAGCTGCTGCTATTCGGTAGTTTATAGAGAAGAGATTTCCTAGAGGTTATGTGTTTTCAATGAGAATGCTCTTGTGCTGATGGATTTCAAATGTGATTTTCTGAAATATTAATTTAATTATCTGTTTTTATGGAAGTGCCTTACAGTTCAAGTAGCTGTCCATTTTTAGAAAGCAATGCACAGAATGGTGGGTTAATGGTCAAAACTAACTTACTAAAGCTTGAATACTTACGGTGTTTTGGGTTTATGACAGTTACAGGACAAATGGTACTTTTTGACAGTAACACTCCTCAGTTACTGTCAATTGCCATCTGCAGATGATTAACTTCCTATCAGCTCTTCATTCAACCACAGTTACTTTATCTTGCTGTTGATTTCCATATTACCTTTGGGGACTGGTTTACAGGTGTGCTTGTATTTCACTATCCAGTGCCTTGCCAAAACTCAGGTAGGATAAATCTATCTTCTGATGAAGATGGCTGGTATGATATAACAAAAATATATGAATACATCTTTTGTATCCATGACAATGTATGCATCACTGCAACTGACTAGGTTGAAATGTGTCTGAATTTGTCCTATAACAGAGGTTAATCATAGACATGTCCAACATACTTCTAATCCCATTTTTGGCATCCATGAACCAAGCACCAACTGCAAATGGAAAATATGTTGGCAAGTCCTTCTCACATGGATATATATATGTCCTGGTTCCAGCCAGGGCAGGGTTAATTTTTTGCAGCAGTTGGGAGGGTGGCATGGCCAGACCCTGATGTTATTCAATACCACCTAGCATTATTGCCAGGAACAGGGAAAAAGAACTCTTTCTCTGTTCGGAGGAGAAGGGTGTCCTTTTCTGGTCAGGAGAAAGGGAAGGGTGGGGAAGAAGCAGTCAGTATTTGTCACAAGCTTTACATGTAAATGCGTTCTATGTTTTATACCTTTTATTATTGATGTATAATTAATAACAGATCCTATTATTAATGTTGTTGCTGTTATGGTTTGTTTCCTTATCTCATTGCTGTTTCTAGTAAATTCTTATTATCTCAGCCTATGATTTTCATCTTTTGTGCCTCCAATTCTCAATTCCATCCTACTAAAGTGGAAAGGGTGAAGGGAAGATAGAAGGGAGGGAGAAGCAGTGTGGTTTGGAGTCTCTAGGGAGAACTGAACTGGGAAGTACAATCCTAAATCATGAGAATCTATTAGATAGAGTATGAGGAGTAAGTGGATATCCAACAGATGTCCAATCTGTTTCTCCTCAGCTGTAGCAAGACCTCCTCCATGAAGTTTCCTTTTAGGAGGAAGAAAACAAATCTCAATTCCATGGTCTTGGTTCCTGAAAGTCATTTCATACTGGCATTCACAATCTTCTGTTGATTTTATAATTGTTTGCAGTGCTTTGAACAACCACATTGACTTCAGAGAAGTGAATAAGTATACTTTTTCCTCTGCATGCCCAGGTAAGTTTTAGGTCAGCACCTGCAAAAGGTAAACCAGCAGCTGAGTAGAGACAGAAAAAGGAAATGGAAAGAATTCATTTTAAAACATCAGAAAATAACAAGGAAAGGGCTTGAACATTAAAAAGGCTTGAGTAAGAGAATGTAAACAACAGAAACAATAGTGAAGAGATTAAAGAAACTGCCTGAGAGTGGTCATTAGCTGTTAGAGTTGCAGCAGTTTGATCTGCCTTGTGGAGTAAAAAGATGGGCCACACCTTTCTGGTGCAGCTGACTCCTTTGTGCGTGAGCACCGTGAAGTATCACACACAATCACAAAATGGGTCAGGTTGGAAGGGATCACAATGCATGTTCTGGTCTAACCTCCCTGCTCAGGCAGGGTGATTCTAGAGCACATGGCACAAGATTGCATCCAGACACTTCTTGAATATCTCCAGTGAGGGAGATTCCATAACTTCTGGGCAGCCTTTTCCAATGTTCAGTCACCTGCACAGTGAAGAAATTTTTCTTCATGTTCAGGTGGAACTTCCTGTGCGTCAATTTCTGCTTTTTGGCCTATTGCTTGGCATCACCAAGACAAGCCTGGATCCATCCTCTTGGCACCTTCTTTTCAAGTACTTATAGACATTGATTATACCATCTCCCAGACTTCTTGAGGCTAAACAGGCTCATCTCCCTCAGTTTTTCCTCTAGTCCCCTTATTCACTCAAGGCTGTTACTTTAACTAGAAAAGAAGCCTCTGGGATGACCTTATTTGACCATACTGTGGCTTTTTAGTACCTGAAAGAAGCCTCCAAGAAAACTGGAGAGAAACTTTTTACAATGGCATGGAGTGAAAAAACCAAGGCTCTAAATTGGAAGAGAGTAGGTTTAGATTAGGTATAAGGACAAAATTTTTCACAATGGGAGTGCTGAAACACTGACACAGATTGCCCAGAGAGCTGGTAGATGCTCCATCCCGGGAAGCATTCAAGATCAGGCTGGAGAGGGTTGTGATCAGTCTGATCTATTTGGGGATGTCCAAAGTCATTGAAGGAGGTTGGACTAAATGACCTTTAAACGTCCCTTCCAACACAACATATTCTGTTATTCTGTGGTTCTGCAAGTGTAGTGGAAGGTGTCCTTAGCCATGGCAGAGAGGTTGGAACTAAGTGATCATTAAAATCCCTTCCAACCCAAACCATTGTGTAATTCTGATTATCTTTGTAGCCCCTGCTGAACTTGCCCCAGGAACTCATGTCTTTCTTTTACTCAGGAACCCAGAACGGATCACAGCATTCCAGATGAGGCCTCACCAGGGCTGAGATGAGGGGCAGGGTCACCACCCTTGACCCAATGGCTGTGCTCTTCCAAATGCAGCACAGGATACCACAGACCTGCAAGGCCACAAGGACACTGCTGGCTCATGGACAGCTTGTTATCTGCCAGGACTCCTGTCTCCTTCTCCACAGAGCTGCTTCCCAGCGGGTCACCCCCAGCCTGTGCTGGTGCCTGGGGTTGCTCCTCCCCACGTGCAGGCTCCTGCATTAGCCTTTGCTGGATTTCAGAAGGTTCCTCTCTGCCCATCTCTCCAGCCTGTTGAGGTCCTTCTGAAGGGCTGCACAGCCCTCTGGGCTATCGGCCGCTCCTCCCAGCTTTGTGTTGTCAGTGACATTGCTGAGGGGGCCTCTGCCCTTCACCCCAGTCATTGATGGGTAAGTCAAACAATACCAGGCCCTCAAAGGACACCACTAGTGACCGGCCTCCAACTAGACTCTCTGCCATTGATCACAACTTTTTGCATGTAAGCATGCAGTATTTTTCCTGCAGATCAGTGTTTCTCCTTCCTGAAGAAGGTGCAAGGCAGCTGCACCTCAGCTCCACCTGAACCATGGTGACAAAAGAGAACGAGCTGGAATTCCTCACATCTAGCTGACCATAAGTGAGCTGGAGATTGCCAAAGCAGGATTGGTTTACTGTGGAGATTTCAGGTGCAAGGTCTGTTCATTTTGTCATTGATATTGACTACTGCCACAGATCAAATAGATTGGTTTGTCCAGCCCTGAGCTTAGAGAGATCTTTAAATAAGTATTCTGTTGTGGAGAGTATATTTCCAGAAGAAGACTTGACGTGGAACTTTATGAAATCCTAAAGACAGATTTAAATGAATGACGGTTAGCTTTTCTCACTGCAGTAAAAAATGAGTCAAGAAGGGGACCTGATCTTAATTTTCTTGCTGAGACTAGCCTGCAGAGCCTGAAATTCAAAGATACAATATCTGCTTTGTTACTCTATGAGCTTGCTGTAAAATATGCTGTAATCTTTGCCAGGGATATGTTGTGCATTCCCTGGAGGTTTTTCAGCTCCGAGGAGCACTTCAGACTGCTTAACAGTTTGTTCAGGCTTTGCCTTATAAGGCCTTTTAACTCCAGCACAAGCGCATGACAGCCCCTCCAAGTGTCAGGCTCTTGGGAACAGATCGCAGCAACAATTTCTCAGCTCAGAGAGCCCCGTCTGTCCTGTCTGCCTTAGCCTACTGCCCTTCTAGCTCCTGTCCTGACAGGCAGTGAAAAATGGGGGCTTAGGGTAAAAGGTAGGAAGTGCAAAACTTCAACTCCGTCTGTTTGCATGTCCTTAGTGGAAGGACTGAATGATTTTGAACACATTGAGATACTTTTGTGTTTTACACAGACTTTGATTACAGCTGTGGTGCCCTGGGAAAATTGGTGGTCTACCACTTGACACACATTCTTCCCTGGTAAGGCATGGGATCTGCTGCTCTTGGGAGACATCTGTTCTGCTGGTGAAGCTGAGAGCCAAGAGTTAAAACTTGCTCTCAGTTCATTCCTACCCTGCAATTGCAAAAATAGCATCAACTCTATATCAGGGCAGCAGAAACACTTCGCTTTTTCTATTCTCAGTGTGTCTATGTCTTATTTTAGCAGCTCTGAAACATCAGCAGATTAGGCTAAAGTACTGAAATGGGGAATTCTAACCACTGAAAGCCAAATATGCTTTGCAATGACTTAAAATATCCTCTGGTTGAGTTATAAGCCATGGGAAACAGACGCTTGTGGAAATTCAGGAATACTTTCAGCTTCTCCTGTAATTCCCATCAGCATTCCCATCATGGGTTGGCCAGGCTACACATGGGCAGGAACAGCACAGGACTTTGCAAGTGTTTGGAGTTGTGGGGAAAAGCAGCCCAATGTGGGGGCTACACAGGGGGCAAAACAGCCAGGAGCCGACCTTGGACTTTCTGCACCCCAATCTCTTATCAGAAAGTTATCCCATCTCCTGCAGGGAAAACCCCACTCCTTAAGCTCTCTCCACATCCAAGAAAGCCTTCCACGTTTCAAAAACCTACAAATAGTAGCAACTTCTACTACATAGACTCAGAAGCTGAGTAAATCCAGGCTGTCTGGGGCAAAACATTCAACAGAGGATCCACAGAGATAGGGTTGTGTGACTTCAGTGGGGCTACCATTTGAAAGTAATCTGTTGAAAGGCTCTGAAATAGAACTGTAACCTGCTCTGAGGGCAAAAGATACTGAGACATAAGTAGCCAATATTTGTCATCCTACAGTGCTTTATCTAGAACAAAATATCACGACTCAATTAAACATTAGAACTGCAATAACCACAGTATCCATGGATCTTAAGTTACCCAGAGTTAGGCTTTTCAGAAACAGATGAAAGAACTGCCTGTGCTGTATGTCGAGCTCCATATACCAACAGGAACATTCATGTAAAAATTTAAGCTGCATCTGCTAATCTCCAAAACAAATAATCTTTTGGTAGGGTTTTTTGTTGTTGTTTGGGGGGTGGGGGGGGGTTGTTTGGTGGGGTGTTGTTATTGTTGTTGTTTTGTTTGTTTTGTTTTTTAAAAACACTTTTTAAAGACTTTTGAACCAATTGTACTTACAGGCCTATCTAATGTGGGCACCGCTGAAAGGTTTTTCCAGATTCCTACTTGCAGCAATGCTGCATTTGACTCTCTGGCATTGTAGCAGCTGAAATTACAGTTCACACAAAGCAAACAAAACGCAAGCTAATACTTACTGTGGAATTTTTAACACAAAAGCAACAGACTAAAATAATACTGCTGCTTCCCCTGAATCATCATTTAATTTAGAAATGCACACCAGATCTCCAATCTAAAGGCAACCTCTATTTTTCCTGATATTTTTACATTATTAACTCATTTTCCTCAGTGCACTCTTTGTTTCTCTTCAAAGTATCAAGAAAGTTCCTTTTGGTTTGCATTTTTTTCCTCTCTGCCTCATTCCAGAAGACTGTAAGTTACCCTTTGTTTCTGCAGCAGTGGGTTTTCTGTGCTCTTTGGGAAAACTGTGCTCAGAATGACTTCAGAAATGATTCTCACTACAAAATTTCACAGCTGGTACACTTTCATTGTGAGATGAGACAAGTAGCCTGGAATACTAAATCAAAACTCTGATAGCCGGATAACAAGTGTAGTGAGAAGAAGAAGAAGAAAAAAAAAAAGGCTATTAAAAAAGAAGTATTTTTGAGGAGCTGATCTGTGGAACTCCTTTCTACAATACTGCTAAGAGTCAGAACTAAATATCAGTCAGTAGAGGACTAGAATCTTAGGTTGATAACAAATGAAATGTGGTTTAAAACCAGTGTATTTTGAAAAAGAAATCAAATCCAGAGTTGCTTATCAAGCTGGGATTGTGAACTCCCAGGCAATGCTTTATTGTTTTGAAAGTACTAATAAGAAGGACCAAATTTTTTTTCAATCAAAAATAAAAATACATCGTATAATTTGTAAGGTTTTACGTATTATGAAATTTAGCTTATCATCCTTTAACTAACCATCCTTCCTCTTCAGCCACACAGCAAGCAGTCCCAGTGCTGCAGAATTCATATTAAAAGAACAAGAAGATGAGAATACAAGAAGACAGGTAAATAAACAACTTCATAGAAGGATGATTTGTAAGTTGTCAGGGCTTGACTAGTAATGACATCTACTGAATGTCTGCTTATTGATCTACTCTACTAAATAAATTCATTTAGCTTGTTTAGGTTAGAGTTTGATTTGCAAGTCGTGTTACTGACTCGTAGATATATTGGGGGAGAGGGGGGCAGGGACTGGGCTTGGAAGAGAAATGGTCAAATTCCTGGACATATTTGAAACGTGAAAACTCATAATACAGCTTTGAATGTCCCTTTTTCCATATGGACCCGGTTTTCTGAAAAGAGCCGTCATCCTTAAATGGGGCTCTCATGTCTATGCAGACGTGTGCGCTTTCAGTACAGTTGAACTGTGGTTTGGCAAATAATAACATGTCCAGTAAAAGATATATTGAAGATGTTGCTTGAAACAGACAGGTCTAGAGCTCTTGTCACTTCATTGACATCACAGGCCAGATACAAAATTGATATCAGTTGTGGAGATACGTAAGTAGGTTTATGCATATTGAAGTGTACTGAAACAGCTATAAAACCACACCATGACCACCTTTCTTGATTCTAGGGACCACCTGGGCACGAGAATCAAGAAACACCTTCATCTTTTGACAACTTTCAACTGGAAATATTTTATCAGTCTTTAAAGAGTATATTTTTCCACTATAGGAGAAGCCTAAAATGTGGATAAAATTAATTTGTCTGAAAAGATCTCATGCAGCCACTCTCTCCATACTTTTGCTGGGTGCCCAAGGTACAAATGTAATGCCCATAAAGTTAGAATAAATAAATTGGTCATCTAAAGAAATCAAGGAAAAATGTAGAAAAAGGGAGATGATTTTTCTTTTCTGTGAGCAAAGAGTAAACAATCGTGGGGAGACATCATGAAGAAGAGATGCATGTTTTTCATTAATTGTATCTGTTTGTCTCTTTAGAATTTTATAAAGAAAGCAAAGTTCCTCCACCATCCTTACAAAAGAGTCTCAGACTGTGGTGATGTGAAGAGTGGTCTGTGGCAGAAGCAAGCCTCAGCTCAGGGATTTTTTCACTTCACTAATTGATTCAAATCTCCTTGGGGAAAACTGCAAGGTTCTAGTTCAGCACAAGAATAATTCAAGAAAAAAGTAGTCTTATTTTGTTAGATTAGCAACCTGACATGCTGCCTTCTTCTCCATTTGTACAGATGCCCTGCGACATGGTTACTATTATTTTAATGCATGATGAACAAATACATAGAGCACAGAGCTACAATAGGCTCTCTCACAGTACGTGCCCTTTGGAAACCAGTTCCAGCCTCTTAGGGAGCCTTTTTGTTTTCATTCCTGACACACCCAGCAGTAACTAACCTGACTACATGAGAACACTTCAGACCTTTTGAGAAAGGTTTGAATTTACCATGAAGTTGAGGATACCTGCAGCCTTGCCCCACACGTTATTCCCTGGTACAGGAGACATAAACCAGAGAAAGTTCGAGAAAGATGAAAAGCCTGTTTAAGTACTAAATTAAGATGTAACTGTAAGTTTCCAAAGTTTCATCTTCCCAAATATCTTTATTTAAAAGGGTGGGTGACTGCTTAGTTTTGTATTCCCTTCCAGGTTTCAAAACTGGAATACATGCAGAAGCTTAAAATGTAGACGCATTGACAGGATAGAGGATGAAGAATCATTTTTCATTAAAATGAGTGGAAGACAATGTCAGTCATTAAGACTGCTTTGTAAATCCACATGAAATTTTATCCTAGGAACTTCTGACTACTAGATTTAATTAATTCTATCTCTTCTGAGTGTTACTTACCAAACAAGGCCTTTGTACATTAGAGGTGCAAAATATAAAGATTATTTAATAATTAGAGACACACCAGAGATACCAGTCATCCTGAGTGAGCCTTGTATGTGGTATGCAACACAATATAGAACAGTTGTCCAGTTTGTATCTTACACCATTAAAGCACAAAATAATGCCACTAGAGTGACACAAATAGGAAGTCAGTGGAATTCGCATTCTCCTCAGGAATTCTGACTAAGATTTTTTCAGCATCTGCTGTCTGCAGTGCTAGTCTTGGAAAAGCACTAGAGGGGAATAACTTTCTTGCCATGACCCTGAGCAAGGAACCAGTGATGATACCTTTCCCATGAAAGGGACATGGCAGTGTGCTTGTGTGCCTGTGATGACAGCACTGGAAGTGTGACCACAGAAAATGAATAGCCTTAATGATCCTTGGAAGAAATCACTTTCACATATGCAATGCAGGATCTTCACATAATACATGCATACTTGTGTTCAAGGCAAAGTCTTGGCACTTTGTTGGCTGCCTCAGGTTTTGAAAACTTAATGAATTTTCCAGATAACAAAAGAAGTCAGATGTACTCATTTGAACGTAGTGTAGGCTGATCCAAAATTCACATCGAACTTTCAGTATGTGTCTAGAAAATAGCCAGTTATTTTTGTCTCTTCTTTGTGACTCTGCCACTCTCTGAAGTGGAGGCTGAAAGGCCAGGAGATGATTTTTGTGTGGAAGGTTTCCAGTTTTTGTCAAGGTAGAGGACGAAAAATGGCATAGTGTCGAAAAATACATAATTTTATTTGGGTTTGTTGTTGTTGTTTTGTTGCTTTGTTGCTTTGTTGTTTTGGGTTTTTTTAAGGGCTGGCACCATTGACTAGCAGGCTCAAAGGCTACATGAGAGGTCCCAGGAAGATTTCAGAAAGCCAGACTATGATAAATAGTCTTGACTCTGATCTGACTCACTCTTTCAAAGTTAAGACCCACTTGAATTGATGCATTTAACTGCTCTTTATCACAGAGATAAAATCAAAATTCTAGTTCTTATGTTGCTATAATGTGCTGAAATTGAGGTGGTTTAAATGTCCATTGTTAAATTACAGCCTTGATAGAGACAAACTGCAGAAACCTCTCTGGGCAGCCCTCCACTGAGGAAGAAGGTAATGATGTCATAATTTTCCTAGCTATTTAACCTTAGCTGAAAGTTTGTCATTAAAAAAAGCTGCCCTTTTAGATTGGAATAGACTCCTCAAAAGTTTTTTGGCATTGTAAATCCAATGCCAATCCCATAGCCCTTCTTTTAGGAGCTTAAGGATAGGAGACAACTGAGAATGATCTAAAGGATCTGGTAACAAAAGGATGTTTAAAAAGTAGGTATTAATTTATCTTCTGGTTATAAGTGAGGGAAAAAGAAAACAAAGATCACAATGTGATCACAGCATTAGTAAAAAACAAATATTCAGATTCTGGCTCCAGTAACATTCTGGAACACTCATTTATTTTCACCTTTCTACAGCTTTTGTCTTTTGAGCTGCAGACAGCTTATTTATTTTCTTTACAATCTCACTTCTGAAACAAAATCCAGTGTACTAACACAAAGCTCAACAGTAAATATTTTAGCATTTTTTAAGGGAATAACATTTTAGCTATGTACTGTATGTGGAAAATGATCAGAAGGCACAAAAAATAGAAATAAATACCACTAAAGAAGTTTTCCTCCTGCAGTATGAGTTGTTTGAAAAGAGAGAGACATGCCAGGAACCAAGCTTTAGTTTTAAAATCTGAAGTGAAAAAATGTACACTTTCCCCTATTTTTCTTGGCAGAATGAATAGCCAAGCCAGTTTCAAGGGACTGGAGGGGCAAGAGCTTCCTCTGTATCAACATTAGAGTTGTCAGGAACAATGAAACTCCCGCCACAAAACGTTACAAATGGGGTGGATAACGCAAGTCCTCGGTACACACAATTCTCAGCTCATTAACAGCTACAGAGAGATGCGCAATTAAGGGGTGGTGACCTATTTTGGTGGCATAACTTTGCTGTTAGAATGTAAATTCAACATCTATTCCCTTTTCAGTGAAGAGAGTTGTCCTATTCACAGATATGTCTCTGTCTTGCACTGTAATGCTGGCAGTATTACTTGTTCTCATCATTTCTCTCTGCCTCAGGTGGATGTTGAATGTCAAGGGAGGCACTGAGAATAGAAAGTGGGAGGTAAGGACAAGTCAGGATTATCTTTTTGCGTAATTTCAGAGACTAAAAGAATTTGGGAAAAGCTTACATTTCTCCTCTGCAGGTCATCCAATCTCACTCTGCTCCCCTGGAGTTGGGCTAGTGACAGAATCACAGAACCAGCTAGGTTGGCAAAGATGTTTGAGGTCAACAAGTCCAACCTATTACCTAACACCGCCCTGTCAACTAGACTATGGCAGTGAGTACCACGTCCAGACTCCTCTTTAACACCTTCAGGAAAGTGGTTCCTTCACCTTCGTGGGCAGCACATTCCAATGTTCAATCACTTTTTCTGTGAAGAACTTGCTCCTAATGTCCAGCCTAAACCTCCTCTGGCACCGCTGAAGAGACCCTGTCCTCTCATCCTATTGCTGGTTGTCTGGGAGAAGAGGCTGACCCCCACCTGGCTACACCCTCCTTTCAGGGAGTTGTAGAGAGTGATCAGGTCCCCCCGAGCTTCCTTTTCTCCAGGCTAAAC
This sequence comes from Hirundo rustica, assembly GCF_015227805.2. NCBI lineage: Eukaryota > Metazoa > Chordata > Aves > Passeriformes > Hirundinidae > Hirundo > Hirundo rustica. Next base: position 64,532,487 of record NC_053488.1, read on the forward strand.
AATCCCAGTCCCCTCAGCTGCTCCTCATGAGAGTTGTGTTCCAGACTCTTCACCAGCCTTGCTGCCCTCTTCTGGGCACGCTCCAGCATTTCTACATCTCTCCTGAATTGCGGGGCCCAGAACTGGATGCAGCACTCAAGGTGCAGCCTCACCAGAGCCAGGTACAGGACAAGAATGACCTCCCTGCTCCTGCTGGCCACACTATTCCTGATCCAGGCCAGGATGCCATTGGCCCTCTTGGCCACCTGGACACACTGCTGGCTCATGTTCAGCTGCTGTCACCAGTACCCCCAGGTCCCTTTCCTCCTGGGCACTGTACAGCCACTCTGTCCTAGCCTGTAGTGCTGCAGGGGGTTGTTGTGGCCAAAGTGTGAGACCTGGCACCTGGTCTTGTTAAATTTCATATTGCTGGACTCAGCCTATCTATCCAACCTCTCCAGGTTCCTCTGCAGAGCCATTCTACCGTCCAACAGCTCCACACATGCTCCCAGCTTGCTGTCATCTGCAAATTTGCTGATGGTGGACTCAATCCCCTAACCCAGATCATCACTGAAGATGTTGTAATAAATACGATAGACCAAATTCTATAAATCAAAATTTTAGAATTTTATTGAGAGACAAAATGACAGTCTCGGACAGCCACAATTAAAAGGACAGCGTCGAGCCCGGGATCGGCGCTGGGTGAACGCGGTAACACACTTAGCCAGTATGTCACCCCCCAAGTTCACATTTCTGGTTTGGAGCAGTCTCTTTTTATACACTGGATCGCTGAGAGAAACTCGGGACTCCGAGGTTCCCTCTTCCGAGGCAGCCTCATTAGATATTCATGTTTGGGTTCTGGTGTTTTGAATGGATTCTCCCGGGAAGACAATGTCCTTGATTGTTGTGTCCAGGTGCTGTGTAGAGATGTTAATGTCGGGAGGAGATGGATGAGATATCGATCTGATGTAATCATTTGGTTCTCCGGGTTCTCCATCTCCCTTTTTCATTGTCTTTGTTTTCTTTTTAACGATTCCCGGCAGAGGTATCCTCGTGTCCCTTTCCTGTAATTCTTAGCATAGTTTCTTGTGTCCCTCCTGTGTAATTTCTGGCAAAAGAAATTCCTTGTACCCCTCTCCGTGCAGCTTTTGTCTCAGTTAACCCTTAGTATACTTGATTAGAAATAAAACTTATATTTATAGGGGGTGAATTACATCTTATATCTTCTAACACGAATTAACTTCAGGACATATATCACAAGGTTAAACAGGGGATCTCTGGGGATCCCTGATCCCTGGGGAACACCACTGGTGACTGGCTGCCAGCTGCATCACAGTTCACCACCACTCTCTGGGCCCGGCCATCCAGCCAGTTCCTAACCCATCACAGATTTCTCCTGTCCAAGCCACGGGCTGCCAGCTTATCCAGGAGTGTGCTGCGGGAGACAGTGTCAAAGGCTTGGCTGAAGTCCAGGCAGACAACATCCACAGCCCTCCCTGCATCCAGGTGGGTCAGTTGGTCACAAAAGGAGTTCACGTTGGCCAGGCAGGACCTGTCCCTCCTAAACCCATGCTGGCTGGGTCTGATCTCCCAGCTGTCCTGTAGGTGTCATGTGATCACATTCAAGATGATCTGGTCCATAACCTTGTCAGACACTGAGGTTAGGCTGATAGGTCTGTAGTTTCCCAGGTCCTGCCGCTGGATAAGCAAGCTGCGGTGCTAGCAGCCAGCACTGAAATCCCAAGAAGAGACAGACTGCTTCTTCCACCTGGGGATCTTCAAATAACTTAACTACCTGGCAAGGAAAAAAGGGAGAAAAGAGAAGTGCATATACAATTTCTTCTTCATCCCTACTTCAAGGAAAGTGACAGCAAACAGCATCTTCAGAGTTTCTCATCTGAATGCTTTGGAAGAGGATGCTTTGTGGCTCATTTCTTAAGTTACTGTGTCCTAGGGTAACTTTATGATGCTTGTATCCCCAATCGTCTGTTCTGTTTGTGCTGTATATTGAGTCCTGTGCCTTTAAGACTGGTTCTAAGAGCAAGGAGAAGCGCGGAGTTTGTTTTGAGAAAACTGCCCGACTCCTCCACATTCTTCTGCGGATGGAGTGTTCGGCGGAGGCTTGGAGAGACTGCAGGACAGAGATCTTTTTTTGCTTTTAGTTAGTTTCAGCTAGCTAGGGCAGAGAAGTTCCCTGGACTGTTTTTTTTTTTTTTTTTTCTTTTTTCTTGGAACTGTTTAAACCTGCTCTGGACTGAAAACCCAGGGGAGCACTGGGGGCTGCACCTGCAGCCCACCGGGGCCTGGAGCTCGGCGTTTTCCAGCAACGCCGGAGAGACTGAGACTGAGGAGAGTCTGAGAGAGAGCCAAGCTACACCCATGGCAAGGACTTTCTCAATTTGCCATCTCACTTCAGAAGGAGAGGTTTTATTGTTTCATATTATTCGTTCTTTATACTTGTATGCACTTCATTTGTTTAGTAAAATAGTTTTTTCCACTTTTCTCCAAAGAGTTGGTTTTTTTTTTTTTACCGGACCGGTTGGAGGGAGGGGCCACTTGGGTTTGCTTCCTTAGAGGGATCCTCTACAGGGGTTTTCCCCCAAATTTGTCCCAAACCAGGACATACTGCCAAGGACGTTATTAGGAGCCAAGTTACTGCAAGTTGTTGAATAAACTTCAGGCTAGCATGAGGCTGTCTTAGCATGGTAGTGGGGCTGGCAGAACAACAGGTCTCAGGAAAACAATTACTTCTAATCCCTCATTCGAGCCAAATCACCTACAAGCAACTGTTTGTGGACAACAAGCATCATTTGGCCAGGTTTCTGGTCTGTGGGGTCTCTCTCGAGTCCCTACCACTCCCAGCATCTGGTGGTCTGTTGGGAGGAGGTGTCTTGAAGCTGTCGTGACTACATGGAGGCCCTCTAGTCAGGGGACTTCTCAGTGCAATTCTGCATGGCTGCAGAATGAAACCAAGCAAACATGGAAATAGACTGCATTTAATAACAAAGTATGGCTTAATTATTCATAAGGCTGCTGTCTTGGGAAGGTGTTGCGTCATGTGGTAACAGTGATCCTGTCCAGGGAGGTTACAACCACTGGCAGGGAAACAGACAAGACAAGTCTTTGTTGTGAGCACGAGAATCCATTTATTCCCCCCTACCCAGGGAGGGGGTGAGAGCGAAGAGGGATGAAGATGAAGAGGGCGAGCAGGGGCAGGCTCGTGGGTTTTATCAGGTATTCTAGGGGAGGAATCTCAGGTTTTGGTCAAAAGGGGGGAGATCAGATTTCAGCCTCCTCAAAACAGGACTCCACAGGAAGGTTTAAAACAAAGCCCTGTGCTCTGGCTTTTTATTTCTTAAACAATGCAATCTCCTGCTGTGTGTTTTTCAACTCCATGTCTTGATAGCAAGTGACAAACAGAAAAAAAAAAGGAAAAGGGGAGAATAACTTCAGTTACTCAAAGTTTGATAAATAAGTTCTTTTCTATAAAGAAAGAATGATCTTGTGCACTTAGAAAACTGGACTCAGAGGCATAGGTTGAACTCTGCCACTGTTCTCTTGTTCAACATCAGATGTATAACTTATCGTTTCACCATCTGCATTTTTTAGGTGCAGAGTGCTGTGAGGGATGGAGGGGAGATTTCCAAGCCTTTGCTTGTCCTCTTGCACAGACTGAAGCCACAGATTTTCCCACCAGCCCACACTGCCAGGGGGCTGTGCCCATGAAAACCCATGTAAAGGGGAATGGAGAATGAAGGAAGTGTACTGGTGGTAGAATCTGCTACTCCACAGATGTGTGAGGGCATGTATTTGGGTGTTCAGCTTCTCACTTTCACCACCGTTTGTCATGAGTGACCATGTATTGGGCACCTTCCTCCACCAGCCACACTGAGTGGGTGTGAAGGGCTTAGAAAACAGCCCACATCATACAGCCACCACTTACTGGGTGAACGTGTCCAGGCAGAATGAAGACAACTCTCCTGAAGTGATGTCTCACTGGTATGAGGGTCTCTGCAGCTCACGACCGTGAGTTCCAAGAGGCCTAATCACAACCCCTGGTGTTGTAGGCACTCCATACCCCCAGCAAGCTGTCTGGGTACAGGTGAGAGAAGGACAGGAAGAGGCTTTTGTGTGGCAAGGCAGAGCTGCAATAAAAAACGCAGATGGAGTAGTCTCTCCTGGAAGTTTTGGATGGTGACACTGTCAGAAATTTTGAAGGGTGTATAGTGTGAGATACAGTGTTTGAGGAAGTCCAGAAACAAGCATGGGTGATGAGCTCAGGTATTTAAAAGTTTAGATTACCTATTCATTCTTGAACTATTTTAATATAGCCAGACTCTGATAAGGAACATAAGGAAAGATTAATCAAACCTCAGAATTTTGATTTAGAAGAAAATAATATGGTTCAAACTTGCTGTAGGAATGGATGCTTGACAATATTGAGGATGCTATAGCAGTGTTAGTGCAGCACAATGTAACATGTTGGCATGTGGTAATTTTTGGAGCCAGAAGTATCTCCTCTTAAACAATCTGAAATGCAAATGTGAAGCCTGTTTTCCCTCCTTGCTCTGTGTTTTCCTGACAGCCACTGCCAAGATCCAACCAGTAACCTGTCACCTCAAAAATACGTTGATGCATTTGTAATGGCTGAGGTGCAAATCATGGCTATCATGCACCATAGCCTTCCTTAAGCAGTCTTCAAGGCAAACTCTGGCTTCTCAGACTATATCAGCCAGGAGGATGGGAAGCCAAAGATTTCCTAAAACAAGATTCCTGGCATCATGCAGGCAGGTTCTTACAGTATGCAGCGCAATGGCAAAAAACCAACCTGGTTGGCTTGACCAAAACCAAACATAGATGATTATAACTAGAACCTTTCTTAATCCAGTTCAGCTGCATGAAAAAGACAAGAAACTGACTTTCACCACATAACTAAGCTGTCTTGTTTAAAGTTCAGGCTCACACACACACATAGCTCACAGTGCTTTCAGGATCTTCTCCGGCACTGAACAGGGTCTACAGATTGTTTCCTACACTCTTTTCAAAAGAAATGAAAATAAAAATCTGTTTTGCATGGAAATGGCATGAAATTTACACATTATTAGGACTTAGCAGTTCTTGCTTTTTTTAAATTGCTGTGAAAAGAACAGCTTTTGAACTGACATTTGAAGAAATAAAAGGGACTCCTTCTTTCTTTCTTTCTTTCTTTCTTTCTTTCTTTCTTTCTTTCTTTCTTTCTTTCTTTCTTTCTTTCTTTCTTTCTTTCTTTCTTTCTTTCTTTCTTTCTTTCTTTCTTTCTTTCTTTCTTTCTTTCTTTCTTTCTTTCTTTTTCTTTCTTTCTTTCTTTCCATTTTTAGCTATTGAACAAAGTATATTAAACCTGCTCTTACCTACTCTTCTAGAATCTCCTTGCTCTTCTTTAAACATTCCATTCTCTCTTGTTTTACTAGTGTCTTCAAAATTTGGAAATATCACCCTGGTCTCCTGCCCTAAAAGTAAGGAAAAAACCATTCTTTAGATTTTAACAAAATTCCTTAATTTTTAAATTCATATCCCTTACCAACCTAGAAAAACATTCTGGAAACAAAATCTTAACCAGCATGGATGAAAAATATGTTTAAAATGGACTGGGTAGATGCTTTGTTTTGTTTCATTTAAAATGCTTTCACTAACTACATGTCTTATAGTGGCTGTCTGCTGCAGACTCCATCATGGGTAAGGCACCTCATAGAGGTCATTTCACCTGGATATGCTCTGTGAAATGCCTCAGTAAAGGATTTCCCCCTCATTGCATCACAGGCTTCAAGCTGTATGATAGAAAGCTGCATGCACAGAAATATAAAAACTACATGTAGATAAACTATTGGCTATTACTATTGCATGACTTCCAGCCTTTCCTCACTGCAGGTCAAGAGCAAGAAACTGCACTGAATCTGCAGTTGCAGATGCAACCTCTTTCATTCCTGTACAGTCACAAGGACTCAACAGAGCTGATCCATGTTTCCTTGGCAAACTAAACTGGAGGGGTGCACAGCCCTGCAGCATGTTTCATCAGGAATGCTGCAGCACTCCCTAGGGATGCACCCTGCTCATCTCCTGCTGATGACAAGCATTGCAGTTAAATGGGAGAGAGGAAAAACAAGGTGGTGGGGGAAGGGGGGATAGGAATTCAGTGTCTATCTCTGTACCAAAATTGAGATACAACCATTTTTATATATGACTGTCTGAAACACACTTAAGTATATGCTCAAATGTCTTTCTGTGTGGATGTCATACAGAAGAAAAGAGGGGATGGACTAAATTGATGCATACTGCATTCAAATTTGGCAGCATGTAATGTGACTACAGGTTGTGGCATGAATAGGCTGCCCTTTCCAGCTCCATCAAGCACTGAGGCATAACCCTTGTCTTTGCTGGTTATAGCCTGTAGCAGAATTCTTCCCCTGGGCAAGGCTTAACAGCAAAACATGAGAATGGTATTGAAGGGTTTTAATTGCATAGCTATCAAGCCTTAGTAGCAGTTGCCCATATATGTTCTCAGAGCACAGGTGGGAGTAGAAATGTCTGGATCCTGTGTGATGGGATATTTCAAAACCAGCTGTAGTAATACAAGTAGCAATGCATGGACTTTTACATGGTAATGGAAAATAAAAAGGAGAGATTATAAAGAACAACAACAAGAGACCAAACAGGCTAGAGGGCAGCTGCTATTCAATAAATTACTTAAAGCTCAAAGACTGAAAGAGTATCCTAGTATGTAGCTGCAACTGTTGCATTTCCCTCAGCTGTGATCCCCCCATTGCCCCCTTACTTATACTGCCTCACTAGGGATATGGCAATAAAACTTTGCCTTTTCACCACAGTGACTACTGGAATTACATAATATTCTGTCAGTTTTTAGATGACAAAGGACCTCTTTCATGGAGGTAAATCTAAGCTAGAAGTCACTTTGACATGCTGTTCTCAAGAAAAGGAGACTGTGCAGCAGTAAGGAAAATGGTACCAGGAGGTGAAAACACCTGACAAAGCAGCTGCCTTGAAAAACAGCCTGCAGCAAGCAGCATGTCCTGGAACTGGAACTGGGATGGAGGTAGAGGGTGTCTGAGCAAGGAGACTGTGATGTGGAAAACTAAAATGACAGGCTAGGTGGCCTTTGAAAGGGCAGGCACATGGCAAACAGGGTGACTTTCAGGTATCTTTCCTTCAATATTATGAAGTTTCCCTGTCTTAGCAGCAAGAAATTATCACATCACAATTATATATGGCAAAATGCACTTCTGCATAGCAGGTGACATGCAAGAAGTGCATTTTGCAGCATATAATGTTCATAGCAGGACAGCCCCATGATGTTGCGGTCAGCCCTCACCCACCATCTGGTGTGGTGGCTGCCCTGGCTCAGAGACACCTCTCCACTGGGACAACCCTGTGTTCACCCATGCAGTGGCACCCCATGGGACAGGACTGGGGGGATTTCATTGCTGTCTTTGAGAAAAGGAAGCAGACAGACTATCATAAAATTTAAAATAAAAGTCTGAAGAGTTTGCATGCAAAACCAAAGCCAAACTTGAAATCACGGGTACTCTTGTGATATTGGCTCAGGTATCCCCTCACTTCCTCACCTACCTCCTTCTCCTCTATTTATAACACTAGATTCTTCAGTGAGACTGTTTGTACACACAGCTTTATCACTTTGAACGTCTGATGTCAATACACACAATGTATGCAGGATGCGTGGACACCTTACTTCTCCCTCACCATCCAGATGCTCTTTGTCCCTTCTGTTTAGGGCTGCCTTGCAGCAGCAGCCTTTTCCAGCGTACCACGTTACCACCACACCCACAAGTGTCTGTGCAGCTCCGGCAGAGTCTGTGCTCTCCCTTCTCCTGGCAGCCCTGTCCTTTCCCTTATCCAAACCTGCTCCAACTGGGGCTGCAGCCGCCGCCTGCCTGTGCCGCAGCTCCCCTCCCTGCGCCATGTGCCACCGTCCTTCCCTGCGCGCTGTGCTTCTCGCTAAGGACATGCTGTGGCACAGCTGTCTGCCTCCTCTGCTGCAGTCAGGCAGGTTTGTATTACTGTGCACGCTGCTCCTGTCATGACCCAGCACCCCACAGGAGGAGCAAATGAGCTGAGACGTCAACGCAAAAAATTATAGCCATGCGAGCTATCCCTCTGCTCAGCTGCTGGGAGAGTGCCTACATGGTTTGTGTGACAGCAGCAGCACACAGAAGCAGCACTGAAATGCAATGCACAGTTAGCAATACAGCTGGGAGACAGGCAGCCAGGCAGGCACTGGTCCAGTGACTAAAATGATCGTGCCGTGAGCCAGCCTGCAGTGCCTCCAAAACTGGCTGACTGCTATAGAGGAGCTCGGCTTTCTTTACAATTACTCCAGTTTCCTCCCGGTGACTGCAGCGTGTGCTCCGTTTTGGTTTTGTTTGCCTTTTTGTTTCTCCCTCCCACCCATCGGTCTCCCTCTCTCTCCTCCCGTGTCCTTCTCTCCAGGATGGCGGAAGCAGAGTTGCACAAGGAAAGGCTCCAAGCCATAGCAGTAAGTCAGTTTCCTTTTACTTGCTCTTTTGTCCTTAGCCGTGGGTTGTTGGAGGGAAGGGGAGATTCCAGCACAGTGGCTGAGAAGAGCCCGGGGAGCCTGGCTTGTGCAAAGTTGTGCGTGGAATTCCCTGTTCGGGAAATGAGTGGTAAAAGTCTGCTTTGAGGGATTTGGGGGAGGAAGAAGGCTCTGAGGAAGAGCGTTGAGCCAACACGTGCAGAAAGAAAAATGTGACTGCACAGTGGCATGCTTAAAAGATTGATGTTAGAGAAGAAAAGGAATACAGAGGGAGGAGAGGAGATTGCAGGAGAAAATCAGTGCTCTGCTGAATATGTATTTTTTCACAGTTGGAGGTTTTGCTTAGCTGATGAACTAGTCAGGCAAAATGACCTACTGCAGGATGGCTTTTAGTGCAGAAAATAATTACGATATTGCTAATTTTAAGACAATCAAACATAGACACTACATTATCAAAATTGTGTAATTGTTTGATCTACTAGTTCAACTGTCATCTCAGCTCCATAGCTGAGCACATGATTTCAGAAAAATTTTCCTGCTGTGCTGCATTACTCCAGGGGTAAAATCTAGGCAGGATTGAACCCCATCTTAGTTACAACTTTTGTTTTCTCGTTTAGTAGAGTATTTGGATGGAGCCATGAGCTCAGCTGGTGCAGTCCTCGGAGGAGCGTGGGTAGTGGCACCTGGTGAGGGAGGGGCCTGGGTATTTAGGATCCACTGTCATCCTGGCATACAGAAACTGCCAGCTCATCTTCTAGCATGTCATAGGCACCGTGTCAAAAGGCCTGTGTTTCTGTGGGCACTGCCAGTCGGACAACCCCACACAGCCTGCCCTTGTTTAAGGGACACCCAGCTCTTCTTCCTCCCCATGGCTGAGATGTTGATGCAGCTGTGCCAGTCCCAGACAGATGGCACGGTCTGTACCGGGAACCACACACCTGGAGGTCTGAAGGGAAACAGAAGATGGCAGAACCCACATAGATTTAAGTTCTCTTCCCCAGTTCCCCCGGTGATCAACAGATGCTACATTTTTCTGTAGCTGGCACAGGTTACTTCTTTTGTAGTGTAACAGGAATGGCTGCTGCTGTTTCTGCTGCTGCTGTTGCTCCAAGATATTTTTCTTAAGTCCACTCTGCTGATAGGTCCATGGAAATTCAAAATATCCAGATTTAAAGGAAATAGATTATGGATTTTCCTATCTAAAATATTATCTGTAAAAGAGCAAATGTTATCATTTGATATGGGGTGGGGGAAATTAACCATTTAATTTTCAGGCAGTAGAAAGTAGATGCATATTTTTAAGCTGGTTCTCAGTTTTCTATCAACATAGGCATTGTCATATCTCAAATGAAAACACCAGAAATGTTCCCCCAGAGGCAAACCTCACCACTGCCAGTGATTTGGGACTCCTTTATGGCAGAACTGTACTGCAGAGCTGCTCTGTGCGGTGCTGCAGTGCATAGCTCTGAAACATTTCTTTCACCACATAAAAAAAAAAAAAAAAAAAAAAAAAAAAAAAAAAAGTTACATTATTGTTTTTTCTTTCAACTGCTGTATAACAGAACAAGACAGCACTCATTTCCACATGATCCCCTAAAACTTTGCACCAAAGTATATCAAGTGCTCTAGTTCTTAGTGCCCTGCATCCCTCACCAATGAGGCCATTATGGATTTAATATTAACACCTGGTGTATTGCAGCTTTTACAAAAGGTTTGTGCGGGCATAACAGAAGGCCTTGAGAGTCTGGACCTTCCCTTTCTATACATATATCCTTTTTGGTTTCTATTTCTGGTACTTCATGAAACATAGTAAGCAATGTATGCAGTTAATTAGATTGAAAACCTTTTACTTCAGCATAAAAAATATTCAGCCTTATTTTAGGTGTTAGTGTGGGTCCCTGAACCAACTTGTTTGCTTAGCACTCTGCAGAGCAACAGGTTTTCCATATAAGCTTGTTTGTTGACTTTCCTCCTATGTTTAGGGTTCTGCAAATGTTTGTCAGAATGCAGAGTAGTTAATTTTCTAGCTCCAGCAGCATGAGTGACATGACGCAACTTGGGCATTTCCCTCCTGCCACCGGCTGGCGAAAATAAGGTCAATTCTCAAATTCTGTATGGCCTTTCTCAGAAGAAGAAAGAAATGGCATTTCAGTTCAGCTTGGTGTTTCATCTGTTTGAATATGCTGCAGTATCTCTGTGAGATGAGCAGAAGCTTACTACAGCATTCTGAAACCACACTGGTTGAATGCTAGACTTAAAGAAAGAAATCCACTCACCACTGGGTTCTACACACTGTTCTGCATGCATTTGCTTCTATAATCACCATGGTAAATGAGTTTGCTGGGAAATATGCAGAGTAAATTTCCAGTGTGCATCACTGAATATATAAAGAAAACAAATTTAAAACTAGAAATATGAACTTTAACACCAGAAAGCTGACTGGTTTTGAAGCATTTGATTTTATACTTCGTTATCACAGTTTTAATATATGCTTCTCTGGCACAGAGGCAAGTGTCATAGGAAGAGGAAAAGAAGGAGTCTATTGTTAAGACATTATTCTAGACCTCAGTGAATCTGAGTTATACACTTGTTTTGTCTTCAGCAAATATATAGCCTCTCTGTACATTCATGTTCTATCTGTAAACTGTGAATAATAGACTTTGCCCTTGTCTTAGAGAGGTGTTAGGGATGCATGCAAGACTGAGCTGTACTGGGATGCCCTGGTTTACCAAGAGAAGAAATATCTAAACATATCTTTAAAATAGAATTTGTGATTCTAAACCCAGAGAAGCTTCAAATGTGCATGTTTTAACATTATTGAAATGTTTAAGCTGTGATTTTCAGATCTTTCTGAAGTCCATAAAATTCACGCACAGACTATAGAAAGACTCAGAGCACTATGCAAAATCTAGGTTGAGAAGTAGGAAGATGTGAGACAGCTGCTGAAAATTGGAAGTCAGTTCTCTCTGATTGGGAGGAAAACATAAACTCTGTGTCCTGGAGAGGTTCTATGATGACTAGGGACGATTGATTTTCTGATCCATACTTGAACAGAGGTTACATCTTCCAGCTTGGATGTCATGTGTGCTACAGACAGATACTGGTAAATTTTTCTGCCATGACACACTGCTCTTAACTTCTACCTGAGCCTGAGCCTGAATTACCACAACATACTTCTGCTGCCCTGCCAGCAGTGGAGCTGAGTGGTACCCACTCTTAATGCTGTAGGAAGATGTCTTCAGTAGGCACACAAGAGGTTAAAAGAGGAGGTCTGAAACTATGTTCTCCCTGAGCTTGCTCCTCTATAGAGCACTTCAGTGTTTGTGTCTGCTTGTTTCCTGAAGGGGATTGGCGGGTAAAATTTTGAGTGAAAAAGGAAGCATTTTTGTGGCTTTAAAAAATATGCTGGCTGTAAGTTGCTCAGAAGTTGGGAATGTAAATAGTCCCAAACTCAGTGACCTGGGGACAGGTGAGCTGACTTAATTTGTCTTATTTTGGAGAAATAACATGTGTGGCCCCAAAATTTGTTATAGGGCCCCGCCTCTCTGACTGTATAGACCCCCCAGGAGATAGTGATCTAAACACAGGCAGACATTCACAAAGCCTAAGTATTTTCTGTCCCTTATCTAGCAATCACAAAGCTGGGAAGTGGGTTGTTGAGTATCGATTGGTGCATCTGGGATACAAATGCACATACAATGCAGTAAACATGTTATCCATACATCAGGTGAATTAAATGCAATCATTGAGGGCCAGCACTGAGGAGAAATTGTCAACTAAAGGAACAACTAGTGCAGGAGTTGAAGATTTTCAGATTCAGGAGATGACCAGCACGCAGGTTCAAGTGGGGAGCTACTATACTGATTCCTTAGGAGATAAAAACAACAGCAGTGATGGTCCCTCACTTACAAGTGCCCAGCTCGGAGAACCAATAATTCAATTAAAGTATCACTGACATTAAATTAGCCACACCAAAGATACCGCCTGTCAAGCAAGACCATTTTTGCTTTTTCTATGAGATGATGAATTTGTTGAACTGAGTCTAACATTGCTTAGATGTCTTCAGGGGGTTGACGTACTATGGCAGGACAGTGGTGTTTAAAAATAGCCCCCTCCTATATCGGTGTGGTCTATCTTACATGGATTAAGGACTGGCTTTCTGACAGGTCTCAAAAAGTTGCTATTTTTGCGGGAGACTGTTGTTCCTTGAGAGCAAAGGTGGGGGAGAACTTACAGGAAGCAGCTTTTCAAGATTTGAAGGTGTTCCCTACTTGTAATTTGATGTAAATGGAAATGGCTGATGTGCAGGTAATATAATGAGTGGCGGTAAAGAGAGTAAATTGTTTTATTTGGTAAACTGGATCTTCCATTTAAAGAAGTACTTCACACTTGTGTACAGCTAGCAATAAGAGAGGCCAGTATGGGTTTGTGCATTCAGATTTAAGGTAGTATGAGGCTAGCACCACAGAAGAGGGCTTTGCAGTCCAAGCAGTGCTGCCTTTGATAAGGAACAACGGCTAGTGTGGGTGGTAATTCAAGAGGGGCAAAGAGACGAATCCTTGGCCTGCACAGGATGTTAGTTTCATACCAGTTAAACCTACACCAGGTGGGATTTGAGTCCTTCCAAACAGGAGCTATGTGCGTTCATGTTTACGTATAACACTGCACTAATTTCTCAACAGGCGTTAGAGAATACTAATGCAATTACAATAATAATAAAATCTTTTGGAAAGACAGTACCAGTATAGTTTCAGGATCACAGCTGCTGGTAAGCTAAGCATTCTGTATTTCTGGGTTGGGCACTCAACAACTGCAGTGAGCATCCTGTGGTGTCCATACAATTCAGAAAATTTATTGAGAAAAGAGAGTAACTCTCCTGCCTCTTCCTACCCTCCCCCCCAAATGCTGTTACTCCACAAAATGAAAACCTATGACTAGTACATCATATCCAGGATCATTTTACTATAACACGCCTATATCTGCTATAACACTACTATAATTGCTCCACAATTTTTGTGAGTCCTTCCAGAGATTGTCATGAAAATTAGAAGGTGAGAAATTAGGTGTTGAGAATCACCTAGAAAGATGTGGCAAATTGATTTAATCAAGTTTACTATTGCTGTGACAGCTTAATACACTAGTTTCCAATACCTTCATTTAGGAAGTAATGTTTTTGTCCTTTAAGTTAATCATGGGATCAAATACATCTTAGTCCAGTTATCTTCAGACCTAAAGACTGCAGGGAAAAATAAAATGCAGCAAGATATGGAAAAAATAAGCCAGCTGTGGCTTTTCTGCTTGGAAAATAGGTGAGTGAGAAGAATCTGCAAAAGGAATGAGTGTCGTGGAGAGAGAGGATAAGTAAATACTACTTACATGTTTTGGCACAAGAATTAGTAGTAATCTAAGGAAGGTAACAGTTATAGACAAAACAAACACCAAAAAAAAAAAAAAAAGTTCTCCCCGTAATGAGTTGTTAACCTGTAGAGCCCCATTCTCCAGGATGTGGTGAATGCTGAAGAGTGCACTTGAGCTTGAGAACAAACCAGGCATGCTCATGGAAGTGGAATCCATAATGAACTTTCTCATTAGAAGCAATTTTTGAGTTACAAATTACTAGACACTGGCAGAGAAGTTTTTTACCTGTTTGCCATGCTCCCAGTTCTGCTTAAGCACTGTGAAGTGTGGGCTAGATGTCCTGATGAAGTGCAGGCATCCTGTGTACTCAACCAATTCAAATTCCTGGAATAGCCAAATCTGGAATTTTTGACACTAAAGAAAGCCCCTGTTGCAATACTTATTTGAATTCAAACTCATTTGAATACTGCTACATAGCATAATCCAATTTCCCCATTCCCATTTTCTCCTCATTATCTTATTTGCTCTTATCATATTTATCATAGCTTACTTATCATATTTATGACTCTGATTAATCACAACCATTCCTCTGCCATCTCTTTCCTCAGTGGTCCCAACATCCAATTATCTGAAACAGAAAAAAATCTTTCTGTAGCTGTAGCTCTCCTCTTTTTGCATTCTGATGAAAAGACTTGAGGGCTAGTGAGACCTTATCAAAATTCCAGAGTACTCTGGTGTGGAAGACATGGCAGAGTTGAGTCTGCATCCTGCTGCAAATATTTCCAGGGATGGATTCAGCAGGAGTAAACTAGGCAATAGCACAAACTAAATCTAAATTAGGTATGTACTGTGAGCATGACATGAATCTGTGAGATTCCTGTGAATCTTAGCACAAATCAGCCAGAGGAGAGAAATTACATTTGCATTGCTGTAAAGGATGAAGAGAGGCTTCCCTGCACACAGATCTGCAGCCCTACCCTGGACTGCAGCAATACCATGAGTCAGCTTGATGGCAGACCTTATACAGAGAAGTAGATGCAAGCACAGTTGTATCTTGCCGTTACTTCTGGAGCATATAAAGCACTGAGAGATCATGCACAGTGTACAAAACATTATAGCCTTTGTCTGTACTAAAACAAAAGTCAAACAAAAATGCCTAAAATATGTGAAAATTAAGATTACTGTCTCAAGTTTTATCTGTATTATTGCTTTAGGATTGTTTAGATGACAGCAAGAGGAGTAGAAATATGAAGAAAAAATAGTTCTAACTATCTGTGGAAACTAGGTAAAAAAACTAGAGAAACAGAAAGCAATTTGCTCTTGAGAAAATTCTAGACAGTTTCCAGACTTACCCAAACTCAACTGTTTAAATTTAGAATTGTTTCCACAGCACATTCCTAGCCCTTAACACATCACCAACATCTCTTGAGCGCAGACAAGGAGGCTGAGATGCTGGATTTTACTTTGTGCCTTTCAAATTATATTTTGGAAAAAGAAGTTGAAAAAAGGGTGTAAAGGTTTTGTGGTTTGTTTGTTGGTTGGTTGGTTGGTGGGGTTTTTTGTTTAGTTAGTTTTGGTTTGGTTTGGTTTTGGGTTTTTTTGGGGGGGTGTTTGTTTTTTGGGGTTTTTGTTGTTGTTTGGGGTTGGTTTGGGTTGGTTTGGTTTGCAGGTTTGGTGTTTTTTTGGTGGTTGTTGTTATTTTAAAGTCTCTGGTTAAATAAAAAAGTTGTGAAATTTCTTCATTTTTGGAAACTACTGAACAGCTCAGCCTGGAGTGTAACTTTAAGGACATATTTCCTATACAATGGTATTAGTAGGGCAGCAGTTCATCTGAGATCAGACTGTGGGATTTACATGCCGTGCATAAAGTAATAATGGATAGCTGGTAGCTAGGTTGAAGGTGGGATAGGCCTGAAAGGGGTTCCACAATGATATTCAACCTCTCCTTGAGCAGTCCTGCCTTCTCAGGAATCACTCCTTGTATCTAACTAACTCCATACCAGCTTTACAAATACCATTTTATTCTTGCACAGAATGAAGTGTATTCGTCTTGCAGAGCGCAGTCACCAGCAAGATGTCTCATCTGCCAAGTGTATTTGGTAAAGTACTGGACTATGTACCTCTAGTAAATTATTAATTATTACTTTGTCCCTTCTCAAATGGCACATGAGCATGTACTGAGCCTGTGTGTGCTGAGGCACTGGTTGGACTGAGGATGCCTTTCAGAAGCAGGACTTGGAACCAAAGGGATGCTACACCTGCCCTGGCCCTAATTTCCTAGAGTAGAAAAGCATTTTCTGTTGCAAATTCTGATCTGGGAAAGCGACTTTGTTGCAAGGTTAACATCACCCAACAAGTCGGGTGGCAGTGAAATGGGTATGGCCTTTTGGCAGCTGCACACCAAACCTCTTGACACACAGATTCTTTTTGTTACTTAGCTGACTTCCAGTGAGGTTGGATGCTGGAGACATGTAAAGCTTTCTTCCTCTTCACCAGTAAAAAAAAGTACTCTCTGTACAAAAAAAAAAAAAAAAGGCCAGCAACTAATGCAGTTCAGAGAGCTCTTTTTGGAAGGAGACAGACCTGCCCTCATCTATGAGTTGCTGCCCCTTCCAGACAGCACACAGCACACGTTGTTGATTTAGGCAGTGCTCAGACTGTTTTAATTTGAGCTGCCAGGATAATTTGTCAGGATCCACAGACAACAGCAGGGTGGGGCTCAGCCCCTCTGCAGTTCCTAATAATAGCAGTCACTGGTAATCAGCTGGAGATTTGGGACAGCAGAGGTGTGTTCAGATATTTTAAAAAAAAAATTACAAATCTTGAAACATAGCCCTCATTCTACCAGCAGAAGACTAAATAAAAGGTGCTTTCCAGTTTTCTGGGGCTATGTCATTGTCAGCTCCTCTGCTTCAGCCATGTTCCAGTGCCATGCAGAGTTGCAAGCAGCGCTGCAGTAGAGGGAAGTAACCTGGGCTAGTAATGGCTAAGGAGACCCTTTTAAGAGGCTGAATATTGCAGACAGAAATTAGAAGCCAAGTTGCCGTGTAACATATTGCTAGAGGAGGGAGGGCTGAGCAGCCTGCGGCGCTGGCTGCAGTCACCCAGCTGCAGTCTCATTACGGCACAGCAGCGGCAGGAGCGAGCGCAGGGCTGAGACAGCTCGGAGCGGGTGCGAGCGCGTGGCCATTAGTTAACCAGATGAGTGCCACTGCGGAATGACTGGCCTTTCGTAGAGGGAAAGAGTATACAAGCACGTACACAACCCCTCCTTGTTAACCTCTGGTGAAACAGCTCTGCTCTCCATCACGTGCCCGGTCCTTGGAAAAGCTCTTGCTGCCAGCAATGGATTTATAAAGGATCCCTAGTTATCCAATTGTTTCCCATTTGGAGCATAAAGCAAGCATTTGGCATCCAAGGTGCCACTAAATTTACAATAACTGCAGCACAGGGAACTGGATTGTCTCATATGCTGGCGTGGGTACAAAATTGCTATCTTGAACGTGTTGGCCAGTTCTGGCAGCTCTGTGCAGATAGTATTTGAGAGTTAATCCCTTATCTCTTTTGAATCCTTAACTACATTGACATAGAAGGTAAGGCTTGGTTGTTAGTCATGTATTTGTTCTTAATAAGTATAAGCATACGCAAGAACTTGCTGCATGTCAGAGAAATAGGCTCCAGCAAAAGTCTGATTCAGCATTGACACCTGCATCTTTAAGGCTGCTCCTTGTGGTAGGGATACCTGCTGCATTAAGAATGTACATAAACTCATTCCAGCATCACCAAGATCTCTAGCAAATTGTTCTGGTTAACAAAGTAACTTCTAACCAGAACACTCTAGTTTTTAAAAAAATCAAATCAAGAATAGCGTAAATGTAACACTTTTAAGAGCTTTGTCCCTGAATGAGTAAAACACTGAGAAGTACTGGTTCTTTGTGCTAAATTTACCGTTGTTATTGCTGAAGTTTCAAAATTTATAGATTTAGACTAAAATACAATATGGAGTATAGGATATAGACTATATAGGATGTCTGAAACTCACCTGTGAAATAGAGACTTGTTTGCACTTTTCATGCTTTAGCTTTAGGTTATCAGATTGCCAAGTTCCTGGTTTCTTAAGGAAAAATAATAGTATTGGTTTATGAGTATTCTTTTCCTTATCATGTATGACATTGTTTATGATGCTGATCCAAGATTTTGGTGAGACTAATGTGTCACAGACCTCCTTCTCTGTGAATTTGTCAGTAATTCACAGTGTTCCAGAATGTTCCAGAGGATTTGTTCCAGAATTAATAAAGCTTACAATACAGGCAACTCTTTTTTCTTCCCCCCCCTACCCCCCCCACCCCCCCGCCCCTGGATTTTAATATAATATAATAATTCATAATTCTGAAAGCAAGATGTGTTCAAAGATTATTCCAGTTCTGAGAAGGAGCAGATGGAAAATCCTGCTGAACTGGAGAAAGCTGGTAGGAATTGAATTTTACAGCTCTGTTGCAAATCTCAGAGCACTTTAAGGGTAAATTCCCCTCTGGATTTTATCCCTGTATCTCTGGACTGCATTGCTTGCAAACTCACTGCAAATGAAAGCAGCCCTGAAACATAGATCTAAGGAAAAAAATAGTGGTATTTTGGTAGTTCAAGTATCTTCAGCTACAGTTTCTGCTGCATTTCAGTCTGTGACATTTAGGGCAAGACACCACTGTGGCTTAAACATATAAGGAAACAAAAATAGTCTTTGATCTCTGTTAGTTTGAAAACATATGCTCATTGGTAAAATAAATCCAATTTATTTTATCCAATTGAAGTGGATAACTGTAATGATGTGACTGTGCGCAAGTCATAGATGACTGGTGGTAAGGTGGTTATATACCGTTACTATCTGTATGGATTGGAGAGTGGTTTGACCAAGCTCATCCATGTGCCACTGAAATTAATAAGAGAGTTTAAAATTATACTGGCATGTTTTCCATGTGATGTCTTCAAAACAAGGATTCTTAGTACCTAGTTCTTACCAACTGCTGTATTGTAGTTCTGAAGAAAAAGTGATAGTGGATAATGGTGTGAACGTTACTCAGCAGTCTCGTCTGTCATGGAAAAGGCATTGTGAGTGTATGTGTGTGTGTGTGCATATATGTGGCTCGCTCTCTCTTTCTCTCTCTCTCTATATACACACATAAAAGGTTGGTATATATTCTGGAATGCTGTTTGTTAGGCATGTGGAATGGTGTTTTGGTCAGACCCATGCTGGTTGTTAGTCTCCAAGAAATCCATGGGTACAATGATCAGAAGTGGAAGAAAATTACTGCTGAGGCAAGACTGAATTGTCTGGCCTGGTGAAGAAAAGTTTAGCTTATCTTGTGTAAGGGTAGAAAAACTGTGTCTGGTTCTGTCCCCTCTCCGGGCGGGAGATGACCTCTGGCTAGCTCGGGTCAACACAGCCACAGATGTTCCCAGTCCAGGGGGCACGCAGGCTATTACCTGCTGGGTCGTCTTCTCAGCTGGACCAAGTAGTATCTTGACAGCAGCAGCAGTAAGAAAAGATTGGCTCTCAGCTTTGCAGGTTAAAGATGTTTATTCAGGCCGGGCTGCGGGAAGAACGCATCCAGTCCAAACCTCAGGCCAGAGAGGCAGAGACCCAGAGCTGAAGAGCTGAGGAGCTGAGAAGCTGAGAGAGTCTATCCGCCACCTTATAAGTGGGGGAGGGGTTCCAGGGGGGTTACAACAAGACAACAAATCAGGGGATTCAGGGGGTAACAAGGTGTGCCCACCCCCAAGCCTTGGACCACTAAAATCCAGAGCTAAAGGAATTCCCCCCAGGAGGCCTATCGCCTGAAGCCCTCTCCCTGAGATTTCGCAATCCGGGAGGGACCCCTGGAGTGATAGACAGGCTGCCCCAGAGAGGGGGACAGGGCAGAGGGGTGTTACAAGTCAGGTGAGGAGTGGGAGGACTGACACAAAACACCTTATTATACGGAAAACACAAAAAGGAATGGACAGTTACAAAACTGGGGATACAGTGAAATGAACCATAACATAAACTTCTTATAAAAACCTAACAAAAAATTCTAGCACCACCACAAAAAACCTTCTGTATTCCTTCTAGGATGGATCACCAGTATTTTTGCCTGTTCTCTGATGTTTCTCAGTCAACCAGTGATAACTAGTCTGCATATAAAGGGTTCTTCTGCCGCCAGTCAGTTTCTTTGCAACGCCAAGCACAGTCCTTCCCTGAGTTTTGGCAGCTGACAAATGGAAGCTTGCAGAGCCAGAAGAGCAATTTAACCCAACTGCAGTGGAAGAAATCTGAAGGTGATTTGGTTTACTTTGCATTTTGAATAGGCAAAGTATGTGAGTAATCAGGCACTAAAATTCAGATATGTTGGGTAATCTGATCATGTTTGAGAACATAAAATTACCTTTCTTCCCATAGGAGAACCACCAGCTCCTATTCTCTTTGGCAGCAGGACGTTATTCTGCTTCTAATCAAGTTTATAGGAATTTTGCTGCTAGTTTCAGTGGTGAGCAGGAACAGACCCATAGTATCCCCATAAATATTCACACCATTTCTGACTCTATTGTCACAAAATATGCCAGATCTGTGCCAAATCAGACTTTCTAGGAGGAAGTATAAGGATGAAGATGAATACAGAAAGTGAGATTCACTGTTTGTCTAATCTTGAGAGTTGCATGCTTTGCCATTTGTCAAATGCTCGTATCAGCAGTACAGAGGCACAGTTAGAAAGCAACTAAACTCACCTATCCAAAGTTCAGCTTTTTATGTAAAAAAAAGGTTACTGGATTTTAAATTCCATGTGTTCTTGTTCACCTACAGGATTAAGCCAGTTTTGACAGCTTGGTTCTCGTAATTCTTAGCCACTGCTCTTGATTTCTTCCCTTTTATGTTACCAAGAGTGCAGATATACCTTTGCTGGAATAAGCTTCCCATGCTTTAACTGCGCTTTGCAAGGAGCTGCTTTTTCAGTACAATCTTTCTCATTTTTTTCTCTTGGTAGAAATGTTACAAATGGGAGCAGGGGACAAGGGGGTTTGGAATAAATTTTTTTTAAAAATAGTAATGATAGTACCATCTCTTTTTTCTGTTCAGGTAGGGGGTAGAGAAAAAAATGTAAAAATAAGAGATAAGAAAATCGTGTTTGTGGGTTTTTTGTTAATCCTGGAAGGTGTGAAAATGTTAATCCTGGAAGGTGTGAAGCTCAGCAAGCTGAAATCTCCTTAGGGATCTAGAATCAAATCAAAGGGGATTAGAACACTACCCTTCAGTTTGTGTAAACAGAATTAAAGCATCAATACTGTGATTAAATTTAATTGTTTTTCTTTTTACCCAACCCAAATTGGCTTTGAGTTGCCTTCACAAAATAGTGTAAAACTTTGCACTGAAACTTTGGAGCCAGTTGTTAGGAGCTATTTAAGGGCTTGTAAACAAATAGTACATAATCTGTACAGCAGGTAAATTGTCAAAAGCCTCTAGAAAGCTCAGCTTCAGGGAGATTTCTTTGTGGCTACATCTTGAACTTCATGGGCAGAAGGCCTTTCAGTATGCATTAAGGTAAAGCAACAGGTTCTCAGATTATAACATCCTTACAGATTTATCTTTCTCTATTCCTGCATTTTAAGACAGCTCACATCTATTTAAGAAACTGATCAGAGAGAGGCTTCACTGCTGATGTGCGCTGTTAATATTGCACTCCATTTTTCTTGGCTTGAAAGACAGGTGTCTGCTAAGCAAAGCAGGAATGGAAACAAATTACATTTCCTTTGAATGGAAAACGCAACCCCCTTCCCTGCAAATAATTGTAATTTTGAAATTAAGGGGCTCTCCGCCTCCGGTGCTGGCAGCAAGCGGCGCCAGGAGCCCGGTGAGCCCTGCTCGGCCGCCAGGGGCGCTTTCCCCTCGGTGCAGTTCCGCTCACGGCCGCCAGGGGCGCTGCTGGCTCCCGGCGGGCCGGGCGCGTGCGGTGATTGCCCGTGGCCACAGGGGGCGCTGCGGCGCGGGCTGAGGGAGCGCGCGGCGGTGGCGGCTCGGCCCGCACGGGGAGGGACGGAGGAGAGGCTTTGCTTCACAAACCCCCTGGGGCAGCCGATCCCGGTGTCCCTGCAGGACTCTGAGGAGCACCAAGCTGGGACGGCAGGATGTCTCGGCAGGCAGGGGCTGTGGGGCTACAGTGCAGCGAAAGCTCGGAGCAGTGCCGAAGAAGCAGCGGGGGCAGGGCAGCAGAGGCCCAGTTCTGAGCAGGGCAGGGAGAGGCAGACTCGGGAGCCTGGGGTTTTTCCCCTGAGGCACCCAAGCAGATGGTGAAAAGTCCCGTTTTTTAGTGAGGTGGGTGTTAATAAGGTCCCAGTGCAATAGCTGCTCTTAGGAGCAGAGCTGCACTCTCCATAGAAGAGAAGCAGCATAAGATAGAACCCCACAGTGGTGATGTATTCTCCCCACAGCAGCTGCAGCGCCTCTTCCGTCAGAATGCTGACAGCACAAGATAGGGGCTGCACCCAATTCTGCCCTCTACAAAAGCCCAGGTAAAGAGAGAGTAGCCAGCAGCACCCCTCCCCTGAGCCGTGCCAACTTCTTTTGTCTCTCTTAAGTATCCTGTCGTTATTGTCTCCTAGCTACCCACAGGGGAGGGAAATCCCGTAAGAGACAAAAAAAAAAAAAAAAAAAAAAAAAAAAAAAATCGAAAGGAGACTTCCTAAAACCCAACACCATTTCAAGCTGTTTGTCCTTTCTTAGCAGGATTTTTTTATCTTAATAAACCCCCACTTAAACCATGAACAATAAGCTGTTGGTTTTGTGATAGGTATTTTAAGATAAATTCGTGTTCTATGTGTTATAAACTATAAACTGTATTACAAGCAGAGGGTTTCACCAAGTCATGAAAGCTCTCCTGTTTGCCAAGACTGATTTGCCACCGTAGAGACTCCAGACAATAGCAGGGCGAAGCCCAGATTAGCAACCAAAAAGAATGGCCAAACAGGAGATGTCCCATCCATCAAGGAAGAGCCACCTGTTTCTCCGGTGATTAACACAGGATACCAATCTAGAAGAGGAAGACCCAGAGATGTCGCTATCCGACTTCTCAGAACTCCATTCAGGTGTCCAGCTCTGCCGGGAAGGAGCATTCAGGACCAAGCGGCCAGAGGAAGAAAACACATGAATATGTGTTGCAGATACGGACTAACAATAAAACTGCCTCAGGGGAGAAAAGCTGTGTAAAACCTGCCCACTGGATCTAGGCAATTGTGAATGGGGGAGAGCTGGTTCATTCGGGACCGTCTCTATATTCACCCAACTTTGATTACCCAGGATCGAAGTTGTCTCTTTTACTGTGGCTATTTCAGATTGTTATTATTTTTAAAATGGCAAAATAAAATTACATTATATTAAATTGGCTACTGTTTTGTCCATAACAGTTTGCTTGTGGATATATTGCTGAATCATTATATATTTCCAGGTGCAATCCAGAATTCCAAATATTCAGTACTTAATAGAGTGTAAAGGTGGCAAAGCTGGTGATAGCCTCTTACTGTGTTGTAGCAGAAATTACCTCCTGAGTGTTACAGTGTTACAACTGCTGCATGACTTAAAAACTCCTCTCCATCCTTCCCGACCAGTTCTTTTCACTTTAACAAACAAACTAAACAAAATGCTCTTTTAGGTACCTGAGAAATAGCAACAGTGGTTTTGACTGGTCCAAGAGTTGAGCTTTTTTGTACCGTGAAGGACATCACTTTCTAAAATGTCACTGTGTAAGTGGCATTCGGCTTTCAAATTGTATTGTCTTTCAAAAGTTAAGATAGAATATATCATCTGCTATAAATAAGATGGACCAAATCAGATAAATCAAAATTTGGAATTTTATTGAGAGACAAAATGACAGTCTCGGACAGCCACAATTAAAAGGACAGCGCTGAGCCCGGGGTCGCCGCTGGGTGAACACTTGATAACATACTCTGTCAGTCTGTTATCCCCCAAGTTCACATTTTCGGTTTGCAGCAGTCTCTTTTTATACACTGGATCGCGGAGAGAGACTCGGGATTTCGACGGTCCTTCCTCCGAGGCATCTTCATTAATCATGCAGGTCTCAGTTCTGAGAGTCTGAATAGATCGGCGGAGGAGGACAATGCTGTTAATGGTTGGGTCCAGGTGTGGTGTGGAGATGTTAATTTCTGACGGAGACAATCTAGATATTGATCTGAGGTAATCATCTGGTTCTCTGGGCTATCATCTCTGTTTTCCGTCGCCTTTTGTTCCCTTTCAAGGATTCCCGGCAGCGGCATTTTCTCGTTCCCCTTTCTGGTAATTCCAGTCATGTTTTCCTCGTGTCCCTCCCATGCCTCTTCGGGCTAGAGAAATTCCTTTATTTTGTTGAGCCACCTTCCCCTGAATTAATTCACAATATGCTAGTTTGAACAAAACTTAACTTATAACATGCTAATTTATACAAAACTTATATGGCTTGTATTACATTTTATATCCTATTAACATGAATTAACTTTAGAACATATATCACATCATCTACAAAATGTTGGGAACATTTTCCTTGGCTAAAAGACATTAAAAGAATAATTACAATCATTTAGAGCATATCTAAGTCATACACTGAAGTACCTACATCTGTCCAAAAATGCATATCTGGCTTTTAGGTCTGCTAAGTATCCAAAACATGTCCTCGTTGTAAAAAATCAGAGTACTAGAACGGATGTACAACAGATATCAAAGATAATGGAAACAAGCTGGTTACTTGCTCCAAGATCAGCAGTTGAGGGAAGCAGGGAGCAGTTAGGATGAGCACAGCTGCCTCTGCACTGTACTGTGGTGTATGGCATCCATTAACTCCCCATCTGACACAAAAATATGTGCCAAAGAGCACTGCTCAGTAAAGTCAGCATGAAGTCTAAACTTTTGTTTCAAAAAGGAGGCAACACAGTAATTTATTATTCTCCTAAGTGTCCTTATTCAGACATCTTTTTCCAACCAACCACCATCACAAACTTGACTTGTTACTTCATTTTTTTCCTGTTGTTCTGACAAGGGACTAGCTATTTACCCACTTTCTCCCTGATATATGAGTAAGAGCAATATTGTCAAAAGTATCCAGTAACCCTTGACTGAGCCTGAGACTTTTCAAAGCCTACATTTTTCAGAAGATCGGTTGTTATGTAATTCTTCCGATACCCAGAATACCATTGTATTGATCTGAAAGACATTGTGAAGTTTTATGGCATCTGACTTTTGCATCTGCTAGAAATCCAAATCAAATCTTCATTCTGACTGTTTTGCAAATAGCAAGTTGAACAACAGCACACAGTGATAGAAAAAATTTGCACTTACCCTTTTTACATTGATTGCATCCTTGGTCTTCAAACTTATAAATCAATATTTATTTGTTTCTGTTTCTCCTTTAAAACACTGATAAAAGGAAGGAGAGAAACTAACTCTACTCACTAGTAAGGAGTAAAAGGCATGCCATTGGAGGCAACAGCATTGGTCATGCAAAAAAAAGACATCAAACTCCCCTCTCTAATATTTTTGTTGGTCACAGTTACAGGGTTTTCTGTGTCACCTGAACTTGTGGCCCCATCCTTCCCTACAAAATGTGGGTTGTGATACTTACTGTGGCATGGAAGCAGTGTGAAAACCATCTACATCATCTAAATGGCGCTTTGAAGATGGAACTTCAGGCACAAGTGCTTCTCAAACTTTTATTATTCTGTCTACAGCAGCTGATGAAGCTTGATGCTACAAAGGAGGCAAACAAAACCCCACTAAACATCTCCTGAATAGTTTCAGAGTAGTTTTCTTTCTGTTTTGGCAGTGGAGAAGATGAATCTCTATTGTTCATTACTGGCATTAGAGCAGCACCATCTGAGGTCTACAACCCATTGTGCAAACGTGTGCCCACTGTCAGCCTCCAACAGAGCCCAGAGCAGGGAAGATGAAAAATGAGCACAAAATGGTGACATCATTTACCCAAGACATTCAGGAAGCAGAACCCTCTTTTCACTCATCCAGTCACAGGCTCCACACTGAACCTCACTGATCACATCTATGATAACTGCTGTGGTCAAATGTTCTCACCCTACAATGAAACACATAGTCCACTGTGTTTCTTCTGTTCAGGGTGCTGAAAGATCCTCTGTGGGCACAGGGGTCTTGTTTATCTGTCTTCTCTGCAGGATGTTCTGATCCTTTAGTGCCCAAGGCACTACCTCCATAGGCCATGCCAGCAAGGCCTTCAGTAGAGCCCCTTCTGTAGAGCTTTCACGTATTTTGATCAGCTGGCATCAATGGACTGAATCTTCCTACAAGTGCTGCACTGCTGCTCCTCAGCCATGTCATGTATATTCTCTGACTACAACGTGTGTAATCAATTAAGCCATCAGTTTTCTTCCTTACTGCTCTTACGCATGTGAGCAGCCATACCAATAAGTCATTTTCAGAGATCCTTCAGAGGTGTCTGAGGACCAGAACTTGCATTAAATCTCTGCCTGGTGACTCTAGTACAGAGACACCTGGTGCAAGGAGGAAACCTTGATCCAGCCTGCTGACGTGGCTTTTCTCCCTCATGTTTATCTTAATGATCACTGTAATTGTTTGCCTAGTCTAATTTGGTGGGCATAGGGACAGGTTTTGTTAGTATATTTGTGATAAGGGATGAAGCTTAGAGCTGATAAGTCCTCACACAGGATACATATTACAGCATTGGCTGTAATACCTACATGTGTTGGAGCAGTCCCAAGCACAAGTACAGGCTAGGCAGAGGGTGGATTGAGAGCAGTCTCTGGGGGAAGGATTTGGGGGTGCTGGTGGATCCAAGGCTGGACGTGACCTGTCAATGTGCAGTCAGAGTCCAGAAAGCCAAATGTGTCCTGGGCTGCATCCAAAGCAGCGAGGTCAGCAAGGTGAGAGAGGGGATTCTGCCTCTCTGCTCCTCTCTGCTAAGACCCATCTAGAGTGCTATGTCCAGCCCTGGGGCCCCCAACATAAGAAAGACATGAAATTGTTGGATCGAGTCCAGGAGAGACCATGAAGAGGATTGGGAAACTGAAGTACCTCTCCCATGAAGAGAAGTTGGAAGTATTGAGGGTATTCAGCCTGGAGAAGAGAAGGATCCGGGGAGATTTTATAGCATCTTCCAGTACCTAAGGAGGAAAGAGAGGTGGGGAGGGAGTTTTTACCAAGGCATGTAGTGATAGTGCAAGAAGTATAGCTTTAATCGGAAAGAGGCTAGGTTTAGATTAGATATAAGGAATAAATTCTTTACAGTGAGGGTGATGATGCACTCACACAGGTTGCCCTGAGAAGCAGTGGATGCACAGTTCCTGAAGTGTTCAAGGCCAAGTTGAATGGCACTTTGAGCAACCTGGTGTAGTGAAAGATGCTCTAGCACTTGGCAAAGGGGTTGGATCTAGATCATATGTAAGGTGTCTTCCAACCCAAACCATTTCTGTGATTCTCTGAATACCATTTCTTTATTTCTAGGGAAGTGAAGCAAGAATATCCCCTCACAGTGTAGCACGACCTAGGAAACTTGCCTTTGCATCTCTGCAGCAACAGCATCTATGGGTCTAGCTTGATTTCTCTCTCTTTCCATTTTAGTACATGGACATATTCAAAGGTACTCCTCCATGGCAAGTAATAACCCTTATAAAGAAAAAAAATCATTTAAGCTGTGAGTAAAGAATGACTTCAGGAAAGAGAAACAGAGGCAGAAGTATTTTCAGCTGTATAGAACTCTTCTGTCCAAGTTATTACAAATGACATAACTGTGGCATATATTTTAAAAAATCTTAGCAGTGGAATGGATCATTTTTGCCTCTGACTTTCAAGTCATGATCTTGGACAGGTGATGGGAAATTTTGAGGGTTTTAAGGCTGTTAAGATTCAGAGAGGAAAACCAAAAAGGTGAAAGTGTTGGCACTAGTTTCTTAGCAATCCTCATGGCAGGAAGAGGTCAGTTTCAAGCACCAACAGTTATCAGGACTGTCAGCCAGCTAGCTGCTCAACAAGGATGCACCCCTACCACAAGCAGTGGTAAAAGAAAAATACTGTATTAGTATGTGTATCTTCTCTGAATGCCAATTGTTCAGCACAGGACAGCAGAAAAGATCATTATGGCAGACTTTGACTTGACAAAAGTTGCATCAGAAAAGAAAAATATTTTTCTGTATCTCTTTCTGTTACAGATAATTTCTTAAAAATGGAAGAGAGAAGTATTACTGCCACTCCCCCTGAATACTCCATGTAGGCCAAGACATGCTGTTAACAGTTTGTTTAGAAAAGTATTTCTAAACGTTCTCCTTTTTCAATGAATCCATACAGATGTAGTCTTTGTCTTCTACTAGATATATCATTACCAAGCACCAGAGATTTAACTGTTTGCAGTTCTGACTGAACTTGTGTTTGTTTCATTATCAGACTGACTTCATCGGATTTTTTCTGCTTTTCTTCCTTACTTCTGATATTGTCAGATCTTTGAACTAAGTGCTCTAGCAGTACAGTGGTGTGCCCTAGCCTGGCAACTGGCCATTATGGAGACAAGTAAAGTAATCTTGTTGGTATTGCTTGATAGTTCAAACCTTGTCATCTTTGGGCGTCAATCAGGACCCACAGCACAAAAGAACACCCAGTAGCAATGTACAGTGGCTAAAAAATACCTTACTATGGAAACACCCATTGTTTTGCATCATATTTTCTTTAGGGGTTTTTTCCTTCCCTTTGATAAGAGAATTGAAGAGCTTGTATAGCTCCTGTTTCATCCTCTGCATTACTGTGCTTGAACATTTTTAATATCCTTACTGTTTGTCACGTTTCTTTTTTCACCTATGATCAACCTGAATTGAAAATTTTTGCAGAATGTAAACTTGACAAGATTTGCAGAAGAATTCAGCATTCAGCATACAATAGGAAAAGGTTTTAATTAAAGATGCACCTTTGAAAATACAGACTCTTTTGTGTCCTCACATTTCTGTATGGAATGGGTAATATTTTCATAATATTTCTCTAGAAGTATATTTTCATAATATATCTCTAAAAGTAGTGAACATAGTCTACATAAACTCCTGGTGGGTGGGTCCCATCTGTTTCCACACTGTAAGAAAATGTTTTAGAAACCTAAAGGAAAGGAAAGTTATAAATGTACCCATCCTTACACCCTATCCCAGTTTCTCATTTTCTTAACCTCTTTGATGTCTGTCTATGCAAACGCCACGACTGAAATTCAGCTCTTTTCCTAAATCCCTCTTTAACTCAAAACTTAACTTTCTTGTTTCTCATACCAGTGTTTGAAACTCTTTTTCTCAGTTTTCCTTTGGAAGAGGGTAAATAAGACACATTGGTTATGTACTTACTTGCCGTTAAGCTTTTTATCCCCTGAATTCAGTCTTTTCAGATTACTATTTTTCAGAAGAATCAGCTACAAGATACAAGAACCATCCATAGAAATGACCAGACAAATCTTTCTCATACCACACTTTAGAGGAAATAATTCTAGAGGCAAATTCTTGGCAAGCTTACTATTACAAGTACTGCTGAAAGTTATAGAGAAAAGAGAGGGGAGAGAAAGCTTTATAGAACTACTGGGTTTTGCTCCTTTAGATGGTAAAATTATGTTTAGGCCTTGTAAAAATGCTATGGACATTTGAAAAAGAAAATCATGTATATATGAGCCAGAGTTAAAATGTAATTTGCATTCAGTCACTTCCTTGGCAACACTATTGCTTTAAGCTTATCATCCTTGTCTCCTGATGACAGTGTGTTACTGACATCAGCTTAAGCTGATGGCAAAGATATTTAGAAAATAAAGTGTCATCTCGTGGAAGTGATCTGCCTGTGATACTGTGATGCATGCCGGGGTGCCCACCTGGAGCTGTGGAGTCATAACATTGCCATGACATAGTGGAACAAAAAGGATCACAGTGAAGTAAAAGAGGGATGTTCATTCTTACTGATTTGATGGAAGAATATGTTGGTTCCATAATGAAGTGGAGATATGCCTCGTAAAATACAGATAATAAAAAAAAACTAGTGCTATATTTTATATACTTTTAAAATTGTTTTCCACAGTTCAATCATACTTCCACCTCTTCCCTACATTCATAATGACTCCTAAATTTCTTTCTAAATACAAAAGCTAAGATTCCCAGGCAGTCATATAACTGTCCAGCTAAGGTTTTAAGAAAAATAGGAAACATCGTGAAACTCATTAAAGAATCACAGGAGTTGACAAAACAGGACTAGCCATAACAGTTTTGATATTCCTCCTGTCCACAGGCCCAAATGACATTTAAGACTTTTACTAGCAGATCTGCAGAGAATGTGATCTGCTTTTAGCAAGGAGAAGTTTAGTTAAGTATCAGAAACATACCCTTTGAGACTTAAACTGAGGGCAGATGCAAAAATGGAGAGTCTGCAGCTACAGCTAACTAAAGACAGCTTTCATAGTGACCACATCTTAAAAAATCACTTTTGCAGGATAAAATACAGTTGAATTGCAGCAATTATGGAGGTTTACAAAATAAAAAAATTGTTTTTCTTGCACATCTACTAAATATTGACAATAAGTTTGATTATAAAAATTAGCAGTTCCCTGTTAAGCTATTTTATCTGTCCTTTGCCCCCTGCTCCAATTTATCGTTTTATACCAGGTTAAATGCACTTTTCTTTCAAAGAAAATGCACTTTCTTTCACTTCTTTAGCATAACAAAATTTGATCTTGCTCACACCATGACTTGGAAAATAGCTGTTGTGATGCCACACTGCATGTGACACTCTTCACAGGGTGCTGCAGGAACAGGCAAATCATAGAGAAGAACGGGAGAATTAATGTCTGCCTACAAAAATCAGATAGCTTTGTGTACCCAGAGAGCTAATCCAGAGTAGTGACTTCTTTTCACATATGATGCAGAAATAATTTACTCTTTCCTGGCGTAACATAAGCGATTGTTCCCCATGAAAAGCCACCTCAGCTGACACCAAAATGTTGTTTGAGAATTGAAATAACTGGCACAGGAAGGTTTTTCAGGTTTACATCTGTGACAATACCATGCGACATCCGCTTATTCAAGAAGGAAGATGAAGGTAGTAGGAATAAGCATTGTGTTTTCATATGTCGCATTAAAAAAAAAACCAAAAAAAACCCCACCACCATCACATCTCTCCTTTCTAAAACCAGAACAAATTTTGGTCTAAATGCTCTTTGGGCTTGTAAGCATTGTTTCATTGCATTTAGAGGGGCTCTAGGAAAGTACAATGTGTCTGTAAGAAATTTTATGTAACTGGGCAATTCTGTTTTCTGGTTTTGAGAGTTCTCTGACCACTGCTGTAATGCAGAATGGTGAAATGTAAAGACTGAGACGACTTCCAGCCAGGCAGTATTTCAAAGCTGTCCTGCAGAGTATGGTACCGTCCACAATCCTCAGAATTTGACAGTTACAGGGCACAGAGATAGGCAGAAATTGTGGTATTTTGATTTATCCAAGATAAAAAGGAGGAAGATGGTGTAGCAGAAGTGCTCAGGCATGAATTTTACCTGAAGCATCAATGGTCAAAGAGGCTAAGGCTCCTTTGTTGGGCAACATATCATTCAAATCAAAGAGGACTGTGTTAGGGAAGTGTTATCTAACACTTCAAGTGAGTATTGCAATTCTAAGTGTTCCCCTCCCAGCATGAGCTGAGTACCACTGGGTCAGTGACATCAAGATGGTAGGTACACTGTGTTGGAAGGTGAGCTTCACAGCATTTGGGGACTGCTGGGCTGTAAGAACCATTTACCCTTGTGTGTGTGCATTCATATCCAGCCGCACAAAGGGGTCATGGTTCTCCATTCCTACCGAAAATGGTGGAGACCAGCACTGAAGTTCCTGTGTGGAATGTAAGGCCCTGTTGCTTAAAGGCTAGACCCTTCTTATGAACTGCCTGTCACACAAATTTGAAGTGACTGACTGCTCATCTACCCTGAGAATACTCAAAGGACAACCTAAAAATCCTCTAAGAGCACTTCCTTTGACTGGCTACTCGTACAGAGCCAAGGTGGGCTGCTCCTTCAGTGAAAAACCTCATTGTGCCAAGTGCAAGAGGTTGGCCACTTGTGCTGATTTGGGCATAGCCTAGGTTTTACTTTACTAAGGGGAAACCACAGAAGTGGCTTGTGTGAGAAGCTGCTGGAAGCTTCCACTGTGTCTGGTGGAGCCAATCTCTGATGGCTCTGAAGATGGACATGCCACGGGCCCAATTAGAGAGGTTGGTAACACCTCTGTATTGACATATTTGAGAAGGCAATCAAAACAGTACACAGCCAGTTTTTCCAGGGGTGGCAAGCTGCTGCCACTGGGGCATCCTGACACAGCATGTGGTAATGCACCGCTGCCGATACCATTTTGGCATGGCCTGTGGCAGATGTTGCCTGTTTGGCCACCTCTAGCCCACTACACTGCAGGCAGAAGGGCAGGGGTGGAGGCAGCAGCTTCTCCTTCTTGGCACCCCACATGAATAAAGGTGTTAAATAGCACCAGCACCACGCTGGCCACAGACACCCTATGGTAGTGGGGGAGGCCACGTGGTTAGTGCCAGAATAATGGTGAGCAATTCCCCAGCATGGAGCCTGGATGAGATTGGCCTCTGCGCTGCAAGACATGGCAAGAATCTTTGAATTGATCAAACTTTTTGACAATGGTACCTATGAGCAGCAATTTTTCTTTTAGTTGGAGAAGGGGAAGGAAGTGAGAACATGTGGAGAGACACGTGGCAGCATGAAGGTCAGTGAAAAGGAAGATGGAGGAGGTACTCCAAACATCAGAGTTGAAATTCCTCTGCAAGCCCTGACGAGGATGATAGTGAAAGAGGCTGTCTTTTTGTAATCCATTAAGTCCATGGAGAGTGCAGAAATCCTCTTGCAGCCCATGGGAAAAGTGGCCACACTAGAACGAGTAGAGGCCAAAAAATGCAGTAATCCAGCAGGAGACCTGAAGAGAGAGAGAGGGCCCCTGCTTCCAGAGATAAAGGGCTCTTGCTTCCAAATTAGAGCAGCTTATTCTTAAAAACCTGCACCCCACTGAACAAATGACCCATGACACAGCAGTTCTGGTAAAACCGTTTTTCCCATGGGAAGTACTCAGCATAGTAAAGAAAAGCCCCCCCCACCCCTGAACAAATTGAAATTATCTCAGGTAATGAACTGACCACCACCCTCCCCCTCCCCCACACTCTGTGCAGTGGGTGGGAAGGAGGGAGAGGCTGGGGGAAAAAGGTGTTTTAAAGGCTTTTGTACTCCTCATTATCCTCTTCCGACTCTGTTAATAATAAATTTACTTTACACCTTTAAATTTGAGCCTATTTGGCCCTTAAAATGTTTTCTCCCAGTCCTTATCTCAATTCACGATCCCTTTGTTTTTTGTTTTTTGTTTTTTTTCCCTTCCTCTGCTCAGCTATAGCAGAGGGGAGTGAGTGAACAGTTTTCATGGGTGCCTCACATTTGGCCAGTGTCAAACCATGACACCACTGCAGACTGACTCTTGGCTGAGGATTCCTGCCATCAGCAACCTCTTCTAGCCACCTGTTAGCAAATAATAGTTGTTTTTGTCATACCCATCATAGCACTTCTGCAAGTACCAAAGAGTTCTGCCAAGGTGTCCGTGCTGGGCACAGCAGTCTTGGAAAGCCTGAGGCACCATCACAAGGGCAGGCAGTCATGGCACAAAATGATGTAATATGCAGTTCAGAAAATCTGACTGTTCATGGCTGTTTCTTTTTGTGTTGAACCAGCTAAGTCACTGTCATTCACAGCTGGCTGACTGGGTTTTAGAAGCCACCATAAGAAAATATTAGCATTGTGCAAACAGCCAAGTGATCCATCAGAAAGCAGAGGAAGGAGATGTTTCTGTAGAGAAGAATGTATAGAAGACAAAAATTTCAAATTGGTTGGGGAAAAAAATCAGTGCTTTCTGAGAATTTCTGGAAAAATGAATAAATTATTCTTTGCAGCTCCTTTTATTATTCTGTGCAGCTTCAGGAAAGGGCTCTGCAATTTACATGTGTTCTTGAACTAAAATTCGTAGTCTGGTGACTAGACATGGTAAGAGGACAAGAATTCCTCTCACTTAACAGGATTTCAAAAACTCTGCAGTGTCCTTCCAAAAATGAAGAAGAAATATGTCATCTAAAAAGTAAAAGTTCATCATTCTTTTTAATCTAACGAAGTATTTTACTATTTAAATAATTTCTTTATTTCTGATTAATATTTGAGCAGACAGTGTTCATTAGATGTGAAACACAGACATGCCATATGGAATATTAATATATATATTCTATATATTAATATATATTATATATAATTTAAATGTTAAATTTTAGTTCCTACAGTGGCCCTGACTTAAGTCATACTGTGTTCATTAATAGTTGTTCATTGTTAGCCCATCCTATACAATGGACATTTAGATAATTGCCCTACTGTGCAAGAACCATATGACAAAATGGAGAATTGGATTTGTGGGCTGTACATCATCCACAGAGCATTTTGTTTTGCATGTCTGATGTAGCAGGTGTCCCTAAGAGGGACACAGTAAAATAGACCTTAAAAGTAGCATGTAGCTAGACATAACTTATGTCATAGCTCAGTAAGATCCATCAGGTTTGGTGAAGATCCTACTCATCATGACTCTGTGAGCAATGGTGGGTCAGAATGGCATAGAAACCCCACAATACACAATGTTTCATGTGCTGTTGACATTGTAGGTCCAAAACTGTCCCTTTCCAATGCAATTTTGCTTTCCCGATAGACAGGTACTAGCAGTTGCTAAAAAAGCATGGCAGGCAGGAAAGAGAATCCAGCCTTTTATGAATCCCAGACCATAACCAAGATAAACTTTACTTCATTTTTAATATGATCAGACTGGAATGCTAATAGAGGAAAGCACAATTATTCTAAGTCTAGGGTATTCATTAAGAAATAGCAGACTTGCCATTTTATGGTACCTAAGGGATTGATGTCTGAAAATGTATTTAGAGGATCTCATCAGCATTTTGGCTAGCCAGAAGTTGTGCAGTGTATGCCCATGCCCCTCTATTGCTGGAGCTGCTGACATGCATGGTGTCAGACGGTGATCTCCAGCTTGTTTCAGAAGGCTTCTGCAGGACACTAGGAGCAGGCACCTGTTGGCTGGCCAGCTCTTACTTTCTCTGAATCACTTTAGTTGGTTGAATACACTATGCAAACACTTGAAAGGGACAGTAAAGAGAGGGAAACAGCAAGCCCCTTTTGTACACTGGAAAGGCATGCCTTGAACAGTGATACATATCTGTGCTGTAAAGATGACTCCAATATTGTTTAGTTACTGATTGATGATCATACTCTCTGTGCCCATATTGCGCTGTAGAAGAGTTTATTTATTTATTTATTTTAGTGGTAATTAGAAAAACTTAACATAGGTTAAGATTTTTGCAGCTGAACCAAAATGGAGAAAATTCATATGCAAGTCCAGGAGACCCACAAAGAGACACAGGGTCTGGATTAAGATTATCAATTTCAAGAATACCTCATGTACTACTTTTATATCATGTTACACAAATGCAACTGAAGGGTGTAGGAATGGAGACATATAGTCAGGTGCTCCAGGCACAGCTGAAGCTATGAGGAGGTGACAATGGCCACGTTCAGGACAATATTTTGCTAGAGCCTCCACAGCTGATGGAACAAAAAGCCCATCTCCTCCATTTAAACCAAGGGGGCTGACTTTCCACAGAAAAATACACCTCAGAGCAGATACACAACTGCAGAGCAGAGAAGGCACTTGCAAGAAGCTGGAAGGCAGTAACTGCTGCAACAGTGAAGTCCTTTGGAAAGCAGATACGCGCCTGTGCTTACATTCACATAGGTTTTAAGTGATTGTTGCTCTGGACAGTGAGAATTGAGGTTCCAGGCAAAATGTATCTGGGACATTCTGTATTTACTGCACATTTTTTAAATAAAATCTTCTGACAAATTTCACTTTTAAAAATTAAACTCTTTGATAGATAACATTTGTTCCTATATGTAATGGCTTTAATTTAATAAAACTGGGTGGAAACACCAATTAATGTAGTGGTTTTATGTTCGCTAAATTCTGGTTGCCAAATTTAATATTTATTCCTTTTTCTGTGGGAGAGAGATTAGGAGGAAAAAAACAAAGCAGGCTCAAGCTTAAAAATGAACAAAATAGTTTTATTAACACACACTAAAAGAATGGAAAAAAAGAAAGAAAGTTGGGAAAAAAGAAAACCCAAATTAAAACAGGATGAAACTTCAAAACACTCTTCCCTCCTCCTACAAACTATTAACTTTCTTATAAAACAACATAGAAAGACACAACTTGTGATTTTCAGTCAGTTTCACTATTTAAACATAATCATTCATTACTTAGGAGAAGAGCCTCTCCAGAGTTTTAGGGAGTCACTTGCTACAAGACAAAATAGTCCAGTAGCTCCCAATGTCACAAATCTGCAATTGCCTGGAGTTTTTGCAGACTGTGATATTCCATCAGCAGCCTTTTTCTTTGGCCACTTACGGGCCTCTCAGTGTATCTGGGGTACTATTTACGAATACTTCTTCTAGTCTAAAATCATCTTCATCTCAAAGGCTGAAACCTCCTTTTAACCCAGGAGTGAGGGCTTTAAAGTTCTCAACTAAATCTCAATCCCATCAGTCCTCAATTTTGATTAGAATTAGCATTCTCCCCACCAACATCAAGATGCTCCAAAGAACAGTCCCTTTCTCCATAGTTTACTCCAGAGAAGTCTGGTTAAAAATGTCCACCTCCTCAATCCTATTCCAATAATATTATCAGTTCTTTCACTTCTATTCCACTGACTCCATAAGGTGTCTGTTCTACATACCCTCCATTTTCTTCTCTCTCTCAAGGAAAGATTGTGTTTTAGAAGCTCCATGTTGCTAAGAAGGGGTTAAACTGCCCAGGCCTGCAGTGGCCGTGTGCTCTCTGCCCCGGGCTGCAGGGCTGTGGAGATGCAAAGCTGCGCCAGTAGGGAAACTGGTGGAAGACCTTTCTTCCATCCCTCGGTCTCATCCAGGACAGCCCGGCTCGGAGCCACAAAGCTGTAAGCATGTGGCATTGCTGAGCTGTTCTCTTTTCTCTCCTGCCGGCAGCCAGGAGAAAGGGGCTCAGCCCGGGCCGCTCCCCGCGCGGGCAGCGGCTCCCGGAGGCCTGGCCAGGGCCGGCCTGGCCGCCCGCAACGTTACCTCAGGCTATCTTAGAAGAAAGAGAGCGATCTGCCAGAGATGAGGGGTTTAAATGTGTCCTTCCCAAAGTCGCCTTGGCATCTTCATTGGTTAAACAACTGCCGATATCTTGGCCAGCTTTCTGATAGGTCCCTGTCCTCCTCCACTAAAGCAACTCCAAGGTCCTGGCAGGGAAAAACATTTTTCTATAACTAGGAACAAAACTGTGCCAACCCATGATACTATATAACAAACTGAAAAAAGAAAAGAGAGACTATATGATAACTAAAAAATAATTAAATATACAAAAGGAGTTTGTTTTTTTCTTGTCTGTGGGGATGCTCCCAGTATGTCTGTGTATAAAATGGAGTTCAAATGATTGCCAAAGGATTTGTGGATCTACCATGCCTTCTTCATGACTGCTTTTACCCAACATAAGGTGGACTCCCCCAAATAAAAAAAAACTTAAGAGGAGAATAAGAGGTGGACAAATTAAAGTGTTAATTTGACTCTAAACATCTGGAAAACAGAAGGTAGCATTCCACAGGCTTGTCTTTTGATTGATTACTGGAAATTATATGCAAAGCTAAACCAGTGCAGGAAGCTTGATACAGAAGAGGAAAAATATACCGTCTTTGCAGTAGCTACACTGATTTGTTGACATTTTTAAGATCTGGGTCTTAGGCTGAATAGCAGAAAGAGCTTTGCAGTTATCATTATTTATAGAAAAATGAGTTTCATGCACAGATGTTAGACATCTTCTTTGCATGATATCCATGGAAAAACTGTTGGTCTGTCAACCTCCAGTCTAGTTCAAGCCTTTCTGATTCCAAGTGGCTGTCCCTGATCACAGTATCACAGAATGAATAACAATGGAAGGGACCACTAGAGGTCATCTAGTCCAATCTCCTGCTTAAGCAGAGTCCACCAGAGCAAATTGCACAGAATTGCATCCAGATAATACTTTAGTATTTCCAGTGAGAGAGTCTCAACAATCTCTCCGAGCAACCTGTTCCGGTAATCAGTCACCCTCACAATAAAGGAGTTCTTCTGCATGTTCAGGTGCCACTTCCTCTTTCTGTTTGTTGCCTCTTGCCCTATTGCTTGCCATCACGGAGCAGAGCCTGGCTCCATCCTCTTGACATCCTGCCCTCAGATATTCATAGATGTTGGTGACGTCTCTTTTCTGTTGTCTTTTCTCCAGGCAGAAGAGGACTTGTTCCCTCTGCATTTCTGCATAGAAGGTGCTCCAGTCCTGTTGCCACCTTTGTAGCCTTATGCCGGATTCACTCCATGAGCAACTCCTATCACATCTCTATGTAATAATGCTATTTAGGTCATCTATACATCCCCTCATGCAGAAACCTCCAGCTCAGTGTCAGATAATTCCTATCCACAAAGAAATTAAGTTAAAGAAATATCTTTATATGTTTTCATTTGTGAAGCAACTAAAAAGAAGAGTCTGGGGTTTTTATTATTCCAGAATCAATTAATATAGGTCTGTTTTCAGGGAAGTGTTCAAGCATGGCTGTGGTGAAAAGTACAAGGCCTACCTACAAAGTTTTGCTCTCATATATTACGCTGCACAAACAGCTATAACATTCTGTGAAAGGCACAGAGGAAAAAGCGATCAAGCTCATCTTTAAGTATGTAATCCCCTGGCACATGCTCCCTTTTAGAAGATAAACTAGTTCTTTCCCTGATGAGCCTAGTGGGGTGTAGAGACGGATATCCTGCTTTTGGAAATTACCAGAAGGCAATTGTTTATCTTTGGAGTAAAACATGAGCTTCCCTTGGCGCTACAACCTTTTAAGTTAGATTTTGGGTTTGTGCTACATCTACAGCACATGCCTGTGACAGTGATTCCAATGTTGCATTGATGTCCGGGCCCTTCCAACGGAGATAGCAATGGGTCAGCTGCCTTAAGGAAAACCTTAGTTGACCTTAATGTGAGGAATTAATGTTTCTTGGAATAAACAGTTTGCAAAAGGAGGCTGCTAATAGCAAAACCTCAAAGTCTCTTGCACAACTTCAGAAGGAGGAAGCTGGTGCTTTTGATTTTTCCCGGCTTTGAGTCTTCTGGGAGAAATTCAACAAAGAAGCTGTTGACATCTACACTTGAAGTGGCTCATGATGTATTCCTGGTGGGAAAAAAATTACATTCTTGGGTTTCATAATCACTTTTAGAAGATTTTTATAGGTGGTAGTATTTGTCTTATGTGATCTGAGTTAGAAGGAGACTACTGTATCACATCAGGAATAGTGCTAAGGTCCTAATATCACAAAGGAGGAGCCTCCCACCTTCAATCTGATGCAGAAGTTTAAAATACTCTGCTGCCTCCACTGCAGAAGCAATGACTTTTGTGTCTGAGGCATAGTTACTGTTCACTGTTACTATTTTTCATTTGTCTTCTCAGACAACAAACACACAGGGAACTTGCTTTCGGATTTGGTGCCACTGTAATTTATAGACCATGGCCACATTTTATGCAGCAGCCAGACACCTATCTCAAGGAGACACAAGGAACTGACACAAATGTGCAAGAGCTTCCTCAAGTGGGGCAGACAAACAGCAAGGTTCTTTTTTGAAAGCTTTTGAACTCATAAGCATCCCATCTTACCCAGTAAATTTCAATTACAATCACAGGAAGGAGGAAATTACAAATAGAGGTATTGATATGAATGTGTGGGCCAAGAAAAGTGGGAGAGAGGAGTAATGATTTAATTGGTGTGCAGTCTTCTGGAGGCTCATGCAATAATTCAACAGATGGGAAGGGAAGAAAGAGATGAAGAATTGTATAGAGCCAGGTTTGAGCTTAAGAAAAGGACAGGCAGAATGGGCTCAAGCCCACCGAAGTTAAAAGGTAGTTTGTCAATGGTTCCACCTTGCTTTGCAGCAGGCTTTGATGCTCTCTTTGCTTTTAATTCCCTGGCTGAAATTCTTCTACTCTGTCCTCAAAATCAGATTTTGGGGTGTTACTCTCGGACTTTTGTTTATGAATCGCTTGAAAGTAGAGAAGCAGAGTCTGCCTACCATCTTATGCATGACAGCCTGTCTCAGGACACTCAAGGCTGTAGGGAACTAATGGATTTTTTATGATCATTTTTACAGGCATTGGAGAAAAGGGCCGGTCACTCCATCCAGTCTGTTGTACCATCCTGAGAGTAAAGAAACCATTACGGCATTTTCCCAGTGCCTTACCTTCTAGGGGAATACAGTGCAGCTGTAAAACAGCTGTGCTTCATTTGCAGTCTGCAACAGAGCCCTTTTGTCTGCTTTAACTGCTATTTACCATCTTCTCTTTCACCATTCCTGCCTTCTCCTTCTGCTGCTACATTTGGCTCTTTATAGGCAAAGCAGTTGCTGAAATACAGGTTATCTCTTTGAAATGTAGTATTTTCTGGGCTTAACATCTATTTGGATAATGCTAAATCTAAGACAACTTTCCCTATTTGTGCTATGAAGGAAAATTAAGAATTACTCCCGTTGAGTGAGTACAAAGGGATGGCACGTCGCTGCCCTGGCTCCAGTTTCATTGGAAATAATGGATTTCTCACAGACCTTTAAGCACTTGGCAGAGGCCCTGATCTGTTAACATACTGAAGCAAGTTTTCCAATCAGCCATAGCTGCTTTGCAGACACCACATTTTAAATTGTTTCTGTTTGTTGGTCCTTGAAAAGAGGTGTTCCAGTTGTAGCATCTCCAGTGTGTCTCCAGTGTCGCAGGGTAAAAATCTGAAAATTCACATTTCCCATTTTATCTCTAAATTGAGGACAAAGCTGAGTCAGACAACAAGCACCTTTCCAAAGGCAAAATACTGAAATGAAAGTACAGCACCTCATTCTTCAAATCCAAGTGAGAAGGTTTGCTGTGAGCACCTCCATCAACACCACTGAGATTATGGGCAGCAGTAGGCTGCTTGTCTTACTTTAGTGCAGCATAACTTCACCACATTCCAATGTCATCTTCACTTACAAAAATACTCCACAGGATTTGATATAAGCACTAATATAGCAGAAACAGGTAGACCATTTCTAATGTATGGATCAAAAGAAGAAAGTGACATACTCCTTTCATTTATTACCTGTCCCGTAACTCAGTGCACAGGGAGTTGCATCAAAGCAGAATTAACCAATTTCTTAAATAACTTTACAAGTATAACAGTATGATCACAAAGATTTTGTGCAGCTCAAATTTCTGCTGTGTAGCTGTGGCAAACAATGAAGTGACATATTTTGTAGTGGTTTATGTCACTTTTCCTGTGACCTGTGCAATTTTAGCAGACACAGACATAGTGTTCCAGGCTGCTGAGGGGCTGCTCTTTCAACTGTTATGATTTTTAAAAGTTAAAGTCTTTTAGTGAACTAGATGGTGGGCTGGCAGTGGTATTTTGGGCACTAGTGCCGTCCGGTGGCCTACAAAGAATGCTGTATACCACTCAGTGTCCTCAAGGAACACTAACGCATTGCATTTTCAGCCAAAGTAGAGCTGTGATGAAAATACAGGATAGAAAATTAAAAGCCCTGAGTTTTAGAGATCCATATTTTATTATTATTTTATGTACTCTGAGTACAGGCCCACTTGCAAAAAAAGGGATGCAGTCTTTGGCCGTGTTTAGTTCAGTTCAGGGGTCCCTGACTGACTCAGAAGTCAGCACAGCTATCTTCTTTTGCAGACTGTTAGTCATTCTTCTCAGCATTTAAATCAGATTATCAGGGATTAATACTGTTTATATGAAAAAGGAGAAAAATAGCTGATGTTACAGTGTGGTATAGGTGGACAGTAGTTCTGCAATTTAGCAAAAGAACTTTTGTGACATCTGCATATTGATTCATAAACATATATACATCCAGAAGACAGCAGGAAATGAGACAAAGTTTATTAGACCTGTTCATGCTGCTGGGGAAAAAACAAGCAAACAAGAAAAAAATATGACTGTGACCTTATTCAGGTAAAAGGAGAAGAAAGGAAAAGGAATGGAAAATCTCAGGCTATACAGGAACCATTGCCCTGAGTTGTGTTACTGAGATAAATAATGAAAAGGAATTTCAGTTTAAATAGAGGAATGATAATGTGGGCCATTGGGAAAATTGACAGGTGCTGTGAAATCTGCCATGTCTTGATCAGTTCTTCATTTGTTCTTCTCGCTTGCTGCTCTTCAAGGGCAATGTGTCTTTGTCCATGGTAATTTTTTTTCAGTTGGTTAGTTTTATTAGGGAAAGGGGTTGCCTGAAGACTAGGAGGAGGAATAGACTGAGGAAAGATATCGAGACGTGAGCCATAAAGCAGATGTTTGTAATCCAAGAGTATTTGACAGTCTCTTTTGTCTATATTGAACCTTTTGTTCTTGAAAATTCTTTAATGTTCCTCATCTTACTATTTGCAAAACTTGAAGGCCCTCAAACACAGAAAACTTAACATAAAATTGACATCTACTAAGATGAGCAGAACAGCACCAGGATTTTTTTTTTACCTATGGAAA
Organism: Hirundo rustica; assembly: GCF_015227805.2. Taxonomy (NCBI): domain Eukaryota; kingdom Metazoa; phylum Chordata; class Aves; order Passeriformes; family Hirundinidae; genus Hirundo; species Hirundo rustica. The sequence goes on from NC_053488.1 coordinate 64,575,099, forward strand.
TTTTATTTGAGAGTGCTGCTGAAAATTGTAGCTCACGAAATGACTTCCAGGAGGAATGTGAACCACATGATCTATAGAATAACCAGCTCTGACCACAACTAGTTACTGGAAAGAAAACAGGCAGCTTCCAGTAAAGTACATACTTAAGGCATAAACCCTGGCAACAGGATTAAAGTGTGATATGCACGGCCTGAGTGTCTAGCTTGATCCCTAGATTGTCTCACACAAATAAATTAATTTGTTGGTGACGAACAGCAGAGACCTTGGCCTCATACTTGTTTGGATGTGGTTGTTCTTGTGACATTAACATGAATAGACTGATTCACTATTTGTACTCCTGCCTAGAAGATGGTATCTTTATCAAAACGTATTTCCAGTTCTCCGAAGAGTACTAAAAATTGTAGAAGTGATAAACCAACAGCAGGAAACAGACTCTATGGATCATCATTTACTCCAACCTATTTGATTACATTGGTTTCTAAAAATGAATAACATGGGGAAGGACTCAGAAGAAATTATGCTTGTTGTTTTTATAGATGTATTATAATTGTTAACATGCAATCCTATAATGCAAGGAACAGGATTAGCTCCCAAGGCAGACCAGAAAATAAATCATGACTCCGGGAATGAGAATTTATTTTAAGTTACCTCTTTTAGGAGATCAGATGCAGCCAGTCATTCCCTTTCATAGCTCAGATTCTTTGTGGTGTTGATATTTCCCTTCGGCCATACTTCTGTATGATGTAAAAACTTCAGCGTGGTCCTCAGCAGGTCTTCTCACTGTGACTTCTCAATACAAGAATAACTTGTGCAAAAAAGCAGAGACTCCTCAATCTCTTATTTCTTTGCCTTCAGTGTGATGACAGCCTGGCAAGATATTATCTAGAACTAAATGACCAATTGTGCTATGGAATATACTCCTGCTCCAGGGAAGTGACATGGAATCCAGCTGTTGCTTCCAGCTGTTAGGCCAGAAAATTTTCATGCCTGAAAGAATGGAGAAAAAGTGTGATATATAAAAAAGAATTCCTCTGGATTCTCCCTTGGCTAACTGCCATAGAAGTAGACATTTCTGAAGAAAAGGAGTAGATTATGGGGAGCAAACCATATATTCTGTGGGTGGCAAACAAGTTTCTGTTATGTTTCAGCTGCCTGTTACACGTCTCCATAGTTGTTAGAGACAAAGGACTGACTTACTATGTGCGTTGCAGAATTATGATGAATAAGTACCTTTTCTTTATAAGTAAAGGCCATGACAACCATGTCTAACAAATTCTGGAGGAAGAGGTCCTGTGAAGGAGCCTTTGTGGCTGTGTAGAATTGCTTTGGCAGAAAGAAATATACAAGGAAAGGTCTTGCTCTTTTTCATGCTTACCATAGTACAGAACAGAGCCTGGGGCCTGGAGGCACCTGGTGGAAAAATGCTGATTTCCTAGCCTTTGGTTGAAAGTCTTCCTTCTATGATGTTGTCCTGGTTTGGGGACAAATTTGGGAGAAAACCTCTGTATAGGATCCCTCTGGGAAGCAAACCCAAGTGGCCCCTCCCTCCAACTGGTCCGGTAAAAAAAACAAACCAAAAAACCTCTTTGGAGAAAAGTGGAAAAAACTATTTTACTAAACAAATGAAGTGCATACAAGTATAAAGAATGAACAATATGAAACAATAAAACCTCTCCTTCTGAAGTGAGATGGCAAATTGAGAAAGTCCTTGCCGTGGGTGGAGCTCTGCTCTCTCTCAGTCTCTCCTCAGTCCCAGTCCCTCCGGCGCTGCTGGAAAATGCCGAGGTCCAGGCCCCGGTGGGCCGCAGGTGCAGCCCCCAGTGCTCCCCTGGGTTTTCTGTCCAGAGCAGGTTTAAACAGTTCCAAGAAAAAGGAAAAAAAAAAACAGTCCAGGGAACTTCTCTGCCCTAGCTAACTGAAACTAACTAAAAGCAAAATAAATCTCTGTCCTGCAGTCTCTCCAAGCCTCCGCCGAACACACCGTCCGCAGAAGAACGTGGAGGAGTCAGGCAGTTTTCTCAAAACAAACTCCGCGCTTCTCCTTGCTCTTAGAACCAGTCTTAAAGGCACAGGACTCAATATACAGCACAAACAGAACAGACGATTGGGGATACAAGCATCGTAAAATTACCCTAGGACAGATGTGTATCTTTTATTCTGGCATTTGGTGTTCTCTCCCTTCTTTCCAAGAAAGTGCTTCATCAATGGTTGTTTTGTATGCTTTTGCTCACCATAAGGTGAGCAGGCTTATTTAAGTCACAGAATCACAAGACAGAATTTGTGTAGAGATACCTCCAGAAGGAGCTCCTTGATACTATGACTCTTTCTATGAACACCTCACAAAAGTAGACTCAAAGCTATTTTTCTCTTCAGACTGTTCCTTCAGGTGGTATTTAGTACTAGCCTAAATTACAAATTGCATTTTTGCCTACATAGCACATTAATCAGGGGAGCATGATGACTTAGGTTTTATTTTCACTCGCAAAAGCTACATAGAAGATCGTTTGAGTTTGGATTGTTTGGAGGGTGGCAAGAAGTTGGGTGTTCTTCTTCCCATCAAACCCAGACACAGAAAATGTGGCTATCTGCAGATGAAATTATTTAACCTCTAGGGGAATCCAGCAGTTTGCCCCTTCAAACATTAGAATTATGAAAGAGCTTGTAATATTACTGATTGTTGCCAGCACATCCTACCCCCATTCATGCTCATGGAAGTCATAGAATCATAGTTGTAGAATGGCTTGGATTGGAAGGGACCTTAAATACCATCTCATCCCAACCACCATGCCAGGGTTACTTTTCACCAGACCAGAGCCCCATCCAGCCTGACCTTGAACACTCCCAGGGTAGGGACATCCAGAACTTCAAGACAACCTCCCACAGTAGAGAATTTCTTCCTAACATCCAATCTAAAGCTACTCTCTTTTGGTTTGAAGCCATTTCTCCTTCTCCTGTCTCTGCATGCTCTTGTCAAAAGTCCCTCTTTTTTGTTTCTTGTAGGGTCCCTTCAGGTCCTGGTAGGCTGCGATTATGTCACCCTGGAGCCTTCTCTTTTCCAGGCTGAACAATCCCAATTTACTCAGACTTTTCCTAAAAGAGAGGTGCTCCATCCCTCTAAACATCTTGGTGGCCTTCTCTGGACTCAAGGTCCATGTCCTTCGTGTGCTGGAACCCCAGAACTGGATGCAGGGTTCTGGGTGGAGCAGAGTCCCCTCCCTCCCCTGCTGGCCACACTGCATTGGATGCAGCCCAAGACACATTTGGCTTTCCAGGCTGTGAGTGCTCATGGCTGGGTCATGCCCAGCCTCTCGTTCACCAGAACCCCCCCAGTCCCTCTCACAGGGCTGCTCTCCAGTGTCCTGTCCCAGGTGCAGCACCTTGAACATGGTCTTGTTTACCATGAGATTCCCATAAGCCCACTTCTTAAGCTTATCCAGGTCCCTCTGGATGGCATCCTAACCTTCAGCTGTCCATCTTGTAAGCTGTTGTAGGCTATCTGCTAGAAAAAAGAGGACACAGGTCTCCCTCTTCCCATCCCTGCTTGGCAACAGGCAGTTTTGTACATTTGATTTTCAGGGGATTGTGGAGAGCACAGGTACAGTGGCTTGTACTGATCAGTAACACCTCCCCTTCAGGCTACATCTTTCACTTCACAGAGCAATCTGCTTGGCAGTGAATTCACTGTGATCTGTCTACAGGCTGGAGCACTTCTGTCAATTCATCCTTGCTTGACTGGAGGGATACTTAGGAAACACCCCGTATTTCAGGGACAGGAGCTTCAATAGTGTCATTACTTGCTGGCTTGTTGTGATCTGATTGTAATGGTACTGTGCATGCTATGTCAAACAAAACTCAGCTTGCTGTAAGACATTAGTGTTGTGCCCTCTTCTATTTGTGGTATGCATCCTGTCTTGCAGCTTATCATCTTCAACATTTTAGTTGTTCTGATGGGGAAAATCTATTCTTTCTAAGGGCTATGCAGAGCAGTGATTTTGCAGGCAAGTTGACCCTTGTCAAAAGTGGATTGCAGATGATTTCAGTGGTACAGGAGACAGATGCTTTATCAGATCAGATGCTTTATGAGATGCCAGATCAGTTATGTAGTCTATAAAGTTTATTCTGATGCAGTGGAAAAGGATGCACTCTGGATGTGCACGTAGTGATGTCATTCTGTTCATATTAAAGGTAATGGATGAAGTCATTTGAAAATCCTGGTGATAGTTTCAAAGTTTTCTTTAACAGTTATACTGAGAGCTTGATATTGTGTCAAATTCATGTCCTTCAACAGGAGGGGGAAAAAAAAAAAAAAAGAAAAAGAAAAAAAAAAGCTTGAATCATTTGAGTAAGTTATAAATCCTGAGTAGCCCTTCTTTGTGGAAAATCATTTGTCCCTGTTGCTTTTATGAGCCACTGCCTCAAGAAACTTTTTGCCTGACAGAAAGCATCCTGAATGAGTGTGTTAATCTATAGCACTGTTGAATACTTAATGAGAAACACTATGTGCTCCTCCTTGGGCTTCCACTGTGCTTGTACTCACATAGTGAAATGTGATGGGGGCAAAGTTGAAGTAAGTTCCGTTTGTTCCTTCCTGGAGGAGCATGACACTACATCTGTGCAAGATACCTGTCAGAGGATCTGAGACACAAAAATTCACAAAACACAAGGGTTTGATATGTCCAACCTCAGGATTTGCACAGAATTCCTGCACACAGTGCTTACATCTGGCTGTGAGGCTCTTTCTGTTATAACAATCCCAGTAGTTTGTACCTCTTTCTATTAGATTTTGTGCAATTACAGAACAGAGGAGCTATACTTGCCACAAAGAGCTTGCAGTCTAAGTAAATTTTCCTGTCTCTTGTGGCAGACCAGTTGGAAGCCAAAATACAGTGGGTTGTGTTGCCTCTGCCATGAACTGAGAGATTAAGAGAGACCACCAAACAAACAGCAGTGATCATCAGGAGTGGTTAAGGATGGAGATGCTTCTTTTGTTAAATGATCTTACAAAACCTGAATATTTTAATATTCTATATGATTTCTGGAGCCCAATCTTGGTTTGCCAAACTGTGAGCAAAAACAAAAATATTTTTCCGAGCAGACTTTGCTGAGGCTTCTAAGTCCTTTCTTCATTTGCACCATTTGGTCCCCTCCTGTCATCCCACTTGCACCCAAATGTGGTACGCACTTGAGCTGTGGGAAGTGGACCTTGTATAGAATTCAGCAGCCACTGCTGATGTTAGTGACTGGTCCACTAACATTCCGGCCATGAAGAACTTCCCATTAATTCCTTCATTGTGAGGGGTAACTGATTATGCATCACATAGGTGCTAATGCACAAAGGAGAGGGACTTTTCAAACTCTCTTCTGTACCAGGAAATAAATTCCCAGCACTCCTCCCAGACTCTCATGCCATCCCTGGAAAAGTCTTGGATGCGTCTTTTCTTAGTGGACCTTGGGTGCTGGCTTTACATGGTCTTCTGCAGGTCCCTGCAAAGACAAGTGATTCAGTTGTGTGCGGGATCACACTCAAGCCTGTAATTGTATCCTATTTGGCTCTGCAGTGGTCCAGTTTTTCAGGTAGCAGCACAACCATCAAGCTGAAAAGAGATTTGTGTGGAAGATGTGAGTAGTTAAGTTAAGCAGTTTTCTTTAAATAGTGAAGATAGGCTTAAAAAGCTAATTTTAGCTTGGTTTAGAACAAATAAAAATAGTCATCTTACTCTGGAAAATTCCTTCACAAGATGGGTGAAGAGCTGTTGTCCCTTTACCTCCCTCCTTTTTCCTTTACTTTGAGGTAAAAAAAGAAGGTAATCACTGTATCAATGCAATACAGTATCTCTGACCATGTTTGCCAGTAACATGTCCAGAAGTTACATCTCTCTGCTCATAAACTGGCAGAGTTAGTTCTGATAAGGCAAAGACAGCATCACCTCAGAGACCATGGAGCAGTCTGGTCAGCAAGGGCAGAAGCCATTAATCATAATTTATAGAACAAGACAGCTTTTTACTTCCAGATTTATTATCATGGAGAGAGTATAGGAATGGTTGTTGATATAGTGTAGCACAAGCAACAAGTGGAGCAAATACTGTATTGAATTCTCACAAAGTAACCTTACACTGTGGCATGAGAGGCAGGTGCTTCAGTTTAAGTGGTGCATTGCATCCCTTTTGAACAATGTACTTGAGCATCTTTTGCCTTTTGGGCATGTTTCTTAAGGTCTTTCCATATAAAAGGTCAGAGGTCTCACTTGTGGATGTCATCCAGGCGGAAGAAAGTCTACAGGCCAAGGCAGTGGTATACACTCCTTGGAACCTGCTGCTCTGCTGCAAGATGTCATGACTTCTGTCATGGTTTCAACAGTGCAGCCAGCTTATAAATTGAGACCTTTACTTTTTCTACAAGCTCCTGCAGGAAATCAGAGTTTGCAAACCATGTAAAATATTACAACTTGCTGTATTTTTCACCTTAATCCAGTTGCTGCATAAAGAGAAACAGAAATTTCACATAGACCTGTATTAAGTAAGATCCTTCAACAGGGACACCTACAGGGATGTGCACAGCAATGTGGTGAAGACTGCAGCAGATGATGACTGTTCACTGACTTTATGTTGTCTGAGTTCCTGGAGGTAACTAAGTTACCCATCTTAAAATGATAAAACTAAGTGCTAAGCCTTCCATGAGGCAGCCTCAGAGAAGGATCTGACTTTCCTTAAGGATATTCCTGTGTGCAAAATTATGTGTTCTGCTATATCCAGATGGAGTAACGGTAGAAGGAAGAAGGGGTATGACTTTTGAGAAGAGATATGTCTGCAGTTGCATCCTCTCCCTCCTCTAGCTTCACAGAAGGAATTGCTGCAGAGATGTATTTTCAAGTTAACAGAGAAGCAAAATTGACAGAAATGTTCCATGAAAGAAGGAGAAGGAATGGTTTCAAAATCCAATGTTATACAATAGTAAGTCCTCCTTTGTGCAAAAGTCTGCAGAACATCCAGACAAAGACAGAGGTGTTGCACAGAAGTAGTTAAACGGGACCTGCATGACATTTTGAGATGGCCACATTACTCTGGCTGGAGAAGGCAGGCAGGAAGAGGCAGGAATCAACCCACATCCCCGATGCCTCTTCTGTTACCTCCATGGTTTGGTTTTGGCATTTTTGGTACATTCATTGCTGCTTAATAAGCTGTTCAAATGGTTTACAGTTTTATAAATCTGTCAGGTGTGTGTGTCAGGTGAGTGTGAAATTCCTCTAAACTGTACAGGCTTTGCTGTTTCAGATCTCCATAAACTCTGAGCACCTGGGCAGACAAACCTGCACAAACCACACAGCAGGACATGTGGGTCACTGAGATGACCTTGGAGCTGTGAATTCCCTGATACACATCACAGCAGGAGTGAAAATCATGGAAAAATGCAGGCAGTTTTCTTTCTGAAGGGGACAAACCTTTGATGACACAGCAAAAATTTGCCATCTCTACATGGATTTGGGTTCTGGAGCCAAGCATCAAGGCAGTGAGATCCAGGCAGTGTTTTTCTGTTGCTCTGCCTGGGGTCTCCCCCCATCAGTGCAGCAGACTGACTCTGTGGACTCCTCTGCATCCTGCCTGTGGCGTGCAGCCATAAGCACCCTATCTTGAGGATCTGCAGCTAATCGATTCCTGGACAGCAATCAGGCACGTCACAGGCTTCATGTGCTTACCAGTTCCTCCTTACTTGATGTGACCAGATGGTGACAAAAACCTTCATTGGAGGTCTCTTTGTATTACCAGGATCAGGGTGGTCTTTGCCTTTGATGGTGAAGGGAGACAGCCAGCAGATTAATTTGTTAGGAAAGAAGAAGTGAAATGTCCCAGCTGTTCCTATTCACACAGAATGCATTGGGATGCCTGACCTAAGAATGACATAGCAGTAATTCCTCTCACATACTGCTAAGGTTCAGTGTTGAGGCATGTGATCTTACACCTGTCAGATTAAATACGCTTTCCAGAAGTAAGCTGGCTGGAGATGAAGCCAGTTCTTTTATGTGTTACAAAGGCAAGATGCCAAGGCCAAGGCTGGGAAGGATTTTTAGCATACCTGGATCACAGCATGCTTTTTAACCAAGCACATGGATCTACTCTCCCAGTCATGACCAAGGTCTTCATTTATGGTCAACGGTCTCTCTGTGTTCTCTGTTGGAGTAATGTGACTCCCCTGATTAACTGGAGAGGTGGCAGAAATGGCATGCCCAGCAGTCCCACCAGTCTCTTTGACTCAGCAGGGATTTACTCCCTAACTGAAGAGGGACACTCATGCTCTCTCAAACCTGTGTGGGTCTTCACAAGGCGCAAATGTATAAGATCTCCAGAGCTGGTCAAAAAGCAAGAGGAGCCCAACCCTCTAGAACTGCTTCAGGAAGAAGGGAAAACTTAGCCAGAATGGTGGTTTGTGAACTGGTGTATTGTCTCACTAGCATCACCAGTTTGGAAGGGTACTAGCAGATAGAAGGTGGCAAGTACGAGACTTTGAAATGCATCACACTGCGCTCCTAGGGGAGGTTCTCCCTCTTTCCTTTCTCTGTAAAACCAGGCATGAATGTAGAATTACATTCTTCCTGAATGCAGAAGTTAGGACTCAAAGTAGTTAGGACACCAGCAACTGCCACATATATTAGCAGATCCCTCACCATCAGATAATGTAAGTATCCTTAGCTAACGACCTAGTTCGGACAAAAGCTTAAAGACAGGGGTTTGAGATAATAATTTTATCTCACAAATGAGAAGTATCAGCAGAGGATCCCTGCACAGTCCAACTGCCAAGCACAGCCCGGCCACATGAAGAGATTGGGTGGGACACCACATAGGTGCCGAAAGCCTCAGGTGCCGAAAGCCTCAGGGCCAACAGGCAAGCTGCCACACACAAAGACAAAGGGAGGAAGCCTCAGTAAGAACATTCTGATGTGAGGCACTGAGACTCTGCAACAATTTGCTAATCCTGCCAGAATGTAAGGATTAAAACACAAAGCCCAGCTCTATGTATTAATTCCTTCATTTGGGTCTTTTCAACCAGTGCTTTGAAAACAACAAGCAAAAAGCTGGATATGATTCAAGTATCAGAATTAGCACTGGTTGTCCCTGTGGATCCTGGACATTGTTTTGTGCTGACCAGCTGGACCAGTTTGTTCCCTTTCCACTGCAGAGAATCCAATTTCCTCTTCCCACTTCATATGCTGTTATCTTGGGGAAGTTTAAAGTTTCTTGAGGTGAACGTGTCTGTCATATGCAAAATTAAAATGTATAAAGAGGGAAAACAAATCTGAAATCCCAGTCTTAGTAATTCTAAGTTCTCACCAAGCAAAAATAATGCATGGAGATCCTCACCAGATATTTTCTTAGGGGGAAAACAGCATAAGCAATCATAGCTTCAGCTTGGATGCCTTAAAATCTTTGTGATTTATTTTGTATTACTAGATAAACCTTGTATAGGTGTTTCTCTGCACATTCAGCAATGATCAGAGGTGTTTCCACCTTTACAGTGAGGCTTTACAAGAGCCTCATTGGCAGTATAAAGAGGTATTTAAGGAATGTACGGGGCATGAGGGTAAACAACAGACTTTTATTTGAAGCTGTAGAAATGTTATTAAATTATGCCCACAGACCAAATCTTGGCTTTTTTTCTTTTCAGCAGCAGATAGTGAAAGGGTAGACATTGAATGGCGTGGCTTTAAACCGAAGTCAGTGTCTTGGGTTATGTAACCAAAAAAATGTGTATTCTATTTCATCTGTTGAAAGCTGATTTTTGGGAGATGTTTTGTCCTTCTCTTATCCTTCCAGGGGAGAGGGAGGGTGGATGCCTGCTGATAATGGTCCAGCCATTAAATCCAGGTGGGGCAGTGTTTCTTATCTCTTTCACCACTCCTCCATTCTCCAGGGGGCCATTTTCTGATAATGGGCCATTAGGGCCCACCAATGACATGACACATTCCATCATCCCAGTGTGAGATGCTCCACTCAGTGGGGGAGGAGCCAACTGTTCCTAGCTAGATAAAAACTGGGACTGGAGACCACCAGGTATCCAGTTTTTCCACTGCATGCCTGGCGGAAGACCATATCCATCTTACCACCACTGGACTCTCTACAGGATCATCTCTACTCAACAGAACCACATCTGTTACTCCAGGAGAGCTTATTTAGACTGCTTCCAACACCCTGAGCAACAGGGTGCCAGGTCACCCTGACCCTGTGAAGGTTTTTTCCAGGATTTTTGTTTGCTTGCTTGCTTGGTTTTTTGGGTTTGGTTGTTTTTTGTTTTTTTTTTTTTTTTTTTACTACTACATTTGTATTTTCCTTTCTTTCATATTCCTAGAAAGGAACTGTTACTCCTATTCCCATATCTTTGCCTGAAAGCCCCTAACTGCATAATTACAATAATTTGGAGGGAAGGGAGGGTTACGTTTTCCGTTCCAAGGGAGGCTCTAACTTTCCCTAGCAACTGTCTTTCAAAACCAAGACAATCAGTCAGCAACATGAGAGTAGGGAAAGTTAATGAACTGATTTTCTACAAATGGTCTACTCAGGGTAAAGAAATTCCTTATTGTATACTTTTGCAAATGAGAATGTAAAGTCTGCTTAACATTCTCTATCCAAAATATATTTTTAAGAGAAATACAGAGAAAAAACACTTGCTTATAAAGTAGTTTCTTTGAGAATTTTGCTGGTTGTATAGAGAGAATGTAAGTTTCAGAATTTCTTCTATGTGACATAATCTAGAAAACTCACCTTATTTTTAAGAAGAAAGGCAATTTGCTAGATGAAGACAATTTTTCATCTAGCTCAGGCTGCAGTGGAAGAAGGTCAGTGCCAACAGGTTATATGTATCATGTTGGAGATTAGCTGTAGTCGGCGATAGGTAATGAAGTGTGGTTGCCTGTCATTTATAACTGATATTAAGGATTATCCAGAATAATGGATAATCATTCATGATTTATAGTAACAGGCTCTATACAGTTTTTTGAACGCTTTCCAGAAATAATTGGTGTTGCAAAGAAGGTTGCTTCTCCATTCAGGTGACCCTGAGTTCTTAGCCATTTTCAGGGTTAGTGTAAAAACTTCAAAGTTCTGGAAGACATGGTTATATGGAATTAATAGAGGGTAGGACTCTGAAGGTAACTATTTGCTTCATTGTTGCATCTCACAGAAAATATCCTCAGACCCCAATGACCCTGGTCACCTCTCAGCAGCCATTAAAGAGCCTGACACCTACAATCAAATTATAAATGCACAGGAAAGTGAGACTTTTTTTCTGTCAGCAGCTGTAGGGAAGCAGCATCTGTGGGTGTTAGCCCATGTTCACTTCAGAAATGGGAGGAAAGAAGGGAAGTTGACTAAAACTTTTCGTACTTCAAGGACTCATTATGGTGGTGGCCCAGTCAAAAATGCTCTTGGATTGCGTTAGACCTGAAGCTGCTTCCACTGACTCAATAGCATTCAGTGAAAGGAAGATTTGCATATAAAATCTGGGTTGCATGAAAATGGGTATTACTGCTCCATCAAAGGGGGAATTTCCTTATGGGATACCAGAGGGAACTATGTTTTCTCCTCAAATAATTTTACTTCACCATCTCAATGAGACATTTTTCCATTACGCCCCCTTTCAAAATTGCTAATGAGGGAATTTTAAAACAGGAAATTCCTTCCCATGTTCATCAGTTTTTGGTAAGGCTGTTGTTCAGGGAGCAGTGCCATCCTTTTATTTATTGTTTGAGAGGCATGGTGATTTTAATTAGGCAGTCATTGTCTGTGTGCGTTGTGGTGGTTGCCTTCAGTGACCAGAGAGCTATAATTACAAGCACACAGGGCAAATGAAATTCTTGCTGCAGCCCTTTAGAGGACTGTGGGAATTGCTGTCTTCACCAAAGGTGATCCCTTCTCCTCCTGGACAGTTCTGACTTGGATAATCTCAGCTATGACATTGGCAATGGGTTTGTGGCAGTCAGGAAATTTTCATAATTCAGAACCCCTGAGGCGCAGTTAGTCTTACAGGTCTCCATGTGAATGAACTCCTCCTCTGATATCCCAAACAGACCAGTGGACTATTTCATGTCTCCTGGTTGAACACTGTTTTGAGAGCAATGTGCATGTGGAAGTAGAGCTATTGCATATGCTTTAGGAGGTCAACACAGGAGAACCTCATCCTTTGACATAGTGCAAGAGCAGCCTAATTCTTAGATGAAATGGACCAAATGAATTTTGCAAGAACTGTTATTTCTGCATGCAGGTGACAAAAATCGTCAATAAAGGAGGCTGAAGACCAAACCAATTGTTCCTTTACTGGGAGAGCATTTGGGTTGGTTGATGTGACCTTTATCTCTTTACGTCTCTCAAACCACCATGGCCTTGTGCGTAAGCAAGAAACTTCTCTGACCCTAACTGATGCCTTAAATTTTAGATTATTGTTTAGATGTTTTTCAAATTCTGTACTGCCTAGGGGTGTAGTTCTGAGCCTCATATTAAGTGCTAATGAGCTCTCTTCACATAGCAGATAAACAAAAGCCCTTTCCCTGCTGAAGACCAAGGATGAGTACAACTTTCAGGCCTGAAAGCATAAACAATGATGGACTGAAGAGAGAAACAAGAAAGATGAGATCCCACGACCTGGCACTGTCATTGGATAATTGGGCCCCAATATGCAAATAGACCAAAACTTATAAAAGTATGAGACCTCATGACCCGTCATCCATTTTATTGTGACCATTCTTTGTCCAGCGTGGGTGTAGCCCTGGTCAGGCTCTTATCCTGCACAAGGTGTACCCTAAAGGCCTTTCAAAAATATCTACTTTATTCCCTAGCTCTGTCCAGTCTCTGTTTCAGGTCAGCCTTCCCAAGGCATCATAATTACTACTACTAAAGACAGCTTCCTGCTGTCTATACAAAACAGGAAAGAACAGACACGAGGAAGGGAGCTAAACCCAAACCTTACATTTTGGGTGGATTTCACTTGCTCCCCTCAGGCATTTCTCTGCTGTACCTGTGCAATTGGAAACTCCTGTTATTTATTCCTCGATAACCCATCTGTTTCTTGCTTGGAGTAATGGAAATGGACACAGCTTTATCATAAAGTATGTGGGTATATGGAAGTTAACAAAACTCATTGCAGCAGCAGGCTGTACTCCTGCTATCCCTGTATCCTGTCTAGAACTTTCCAACATACAATTTGCTTTAATTAGGTAAAGAGGTGGTCCACTAAGGTGGGCTATCAAGGTCCTAGGCACCTAGGACGCTTGAAATAATAATTCTGTGGTTTTGGAAATGAGCCTTCTGCACAGAAGTGCTGTGAGTGAAGAAGAGTGTCAGTCTCTTAGATGCTACATAGAAGCAGAGGGTGCAGTTCTCTTAAGTTCAGAAGCTGTATTCTAGTATTCATATGCAGGGAAGTTGTCCCTGGCACATATTTCAAGTGAAGCGAAGCTTTGTGAAGTGAACTGGGGCAGAGGGGGGCTTTCCAGAAAATACGTAAGGGAGTAAAGCCAGTAGCTTACATTCATGTCTTGTTGATGGTGTAATAGCAGAGAAAAAATGGATTTCAAGACAAGCATAGGCTTTATTCTGCTTGGAGCACAGTAGGAGAGGAGCTGCAGGAAGAATAATTCCATAATCAGAAACAACATATATTTTTGCAAGTGCTCAAAACAGGAGACCAGACAAGCCCCTAGCCTGCAATTACAGAGTCTGCATGGCTACCCATAACAACAGGACTTTCACCAAGCATAGTCATGCAGGACAATTGGCAGCAAGTAATGAAAGTGGGCATTGATGATCCAAAAGGAGCAGGCATCTTGCCACCATCCTTCAAGGTGTGATTATTCTGATGTAATAGTGTCTCTGCCTCAGTTCTGCATCCTGCCTCTTCTGGTGCTGTGATTTTTGCTGCCTGCTGTTCACAACAGCAGATAACATTCAGAACTGGAGTCTGCAAAGTGCTGCCAATGCTGGGCTGTATCATTGCAACTGGTAGGGATGGTTGGTCTCAGGAGAGTTTCCTGCTTTCAGACACAGGAGGAAAATAAAGAGGAGGTGACCTGACACGAATGAAGGGGCCGGGGTGGGGGGGAGTTGGGAGGGAGGCAAGAGAGGAGAAAAAGGAAAAAAAGGGAGAAAAGAGCCTCCTGTCCTTCTAAGTATTTTCTTTCCTGTGAACCATTGCTGCCAAACAGCAAAGGAGGAAACAAATAATACAGATTTTAATACAGATTTGATTTCACTTATGTAGTCACCACAGTGAAAATGACCATTTAGACCACCACTCTGATGAAAGTTTCAGTTTCCCTGAGGAGTGGTTTCTTGGGATTATGAGAACCGCAGGCTGAAGTTTTTTACAGAGCCCAGAGTATTCCCCCAAAATTCTGGGTGTCTCCAAACAGCAACAAAAAAATTAGATATCAGTAGTTCTTTTGCTTGGGTTTTTTTCTCTCACTTCCTGCCCTAAAAATATGTGAGTTTTAAATACAGGGGGAATAATAGCTGCCAACTGGGCAGAGTAGACAAAATAATTGCTTGCTGAAGAAATTAATGCAATTCTTTGATGACAATTTTTTTGTAACTCTTTTCCTTGCTTTGAAGCAGACTATAGTCTTCCTCCACTTGTGCCATCTTTGGGTCTATTTATTTTGTATTGTTGCAACAGGCAAACATTTGTATTGTCACAACCTATGTGTCAAGCTGGACACTTGCTTGGCATGCTGGATGATTTGAATGTGAAACCTCTGAAAATACTGATGGTATCTTCTCCAGTGTTGTGCCACCCTTCTCCTCAAGGTTCACGTGACCCCTGTTGGATTTTCTATTGAGCTGGGGATGTTTTCTTTTATCTCATGCATGTTCGTTTGGATACTTGTACCATAAGCCTCAGCCTGACATCAGTTTTAGGCATGTATTTTCACTGTGAGGTCAATCAAATAGTGCTTAACTTCTGTGCTGCTTCACAATGTGCTTTCTCCACAGGACTGAGCTGGCTTTAAAGCAAAGATATCAGATGCTTCTGCCAGTGCAAGTAGATCTATCTCGGTAGAGGTGTATGTTTCTCCACAGACAGTTATGGCTTGGTGGGCTGAGTAATCTCTGTATCACTTCCCACACTCTGCAGCCAGACTTCTAAACAAGAAGAAAAATTATTTTGTAATGGAAAAATTAAGAGTTCTATAACTGCAGTATCATAGGGGTTAGTTTTGGTATAAGTTGGTGGTTTTTTTTCAAGATCTTACACTTGCGTTGGGCTTGAGTATTTTGTGATTGGTAGCAGTGGTTTGTGGTTGTTGGAGTTGTTTTGACTGGAACAGTCTGACAAGTATGATACTAAACTGTAGGTTATCTTGATCAATGTAACACACTATTCAAACAAAAAAGTGAGTAGTTGTTAAGATTAACAATGAAAGAAAGACAAAAGCATAAAAAAACTTAGCAGGAGACCTTAAAATCATATGTGGTTCAGGGGCTTCCTAAACCAGGGGTATTTCAGTTTCTGTAGTAACCGTCCTCACAGTATTCCTTCTCTTTGACTGTGTGCAGTATTCCCTGGGACATCCATCACATTCTAGAAGCCACAGCATCCTGAGGCATGGATTCCACAGCAGACCATTGCATTTGCTTCAAACCTGCCCCATTCAGTTTCACTTGATGGCCCTTTTTTTCCTTAGTGTGGAAGACAGAATGAGCAGCAGATGTCAATTGTCTATTTCCGTGATTTTATAGATCTCTGTTTGATCTTTCCCATGCCTCTTGTCCTTCCAGGTGCAAGGGTTCTTACTGAGTATCTGATACATTTGGTTTTTAGCAGTAGGAGCATGGCACTGATCAGCTTTGGTGCTAAGAATTTCATCCTTTCCAAATTCTAATTTCTTGGAAATAAATTTACGGCTTACATGTTACACATCCACGTATGAATGCCTGAATACAAATCTCATTTTTCCACAACATGAGTCACGTTGCTGTTTGATCTATGTTCTTTTCCCATCCTGCAGATCTGAGTAGGGAAAAAAAAAAAAAAAAAAAAAAAAAAAAAAAAAAAAAAGGTATTTTAACTTTGCCATTATCCTTGTAATTTGGTGAAGGGAGAGATGCGAAGTTTAAATCCTGTTTTGCTCATTAATACCTCAAATATTCAGAATGCCCTAAGACTACCTCCAAAATGGTACTCCTCCACCATTTTGGAAGGGTAACTATCTGTATTCTTACAAAAACAGCACAGAAAGATATAGTTCAGAAAGACATATAAGTTTTTCCTTTAAATATCCTACAATCACAATAAAACTAGTTCCAGTCTTTTCCATCTCTCTTCAAACCAGTTTCTGGAGTAAACTTTTTTATTTAAAGCAAGCACTTTATTTTCTTGGTGTCAGGATCCTTAGAAATTTGTAATTTAGCAGCAATACTTGGGAAAAAGTTATCTGCAAGTAGATGAACAAAGTAATGAGGAATATTTATTGGCTTATTCATAGAAAAGTGCCTTAACAAATGCTCAAGTTAACGATGTGCTTCAAATCCCACGTTTTCAGTAAAGTACTGAATCAGAAGACTGTTTAAATGGAGGATGGCATGATGTCTAAAATCCTTGACATGATGGTGGTGGTAGGATTTTTGTCATCCAGTCCAGTCTTCTGCTTTTCCAGAACCTACTTACGTAAACCAGGAACACATATAGTCCCAGCCTTCAGTGGCACTGGGATAAACCTAAAAGGAATGTGATACAGTGACCTGAGGGTGGAATGTCCTGATAGCTGATTTGCACAATCTTTAGAGGAAAAAAAAAAAAAAAAAGTACTTTTGTTATTATATTCTTCAGCCATAGCTCATATGAAGTCAGAAGGTAAAGGCATGCACACTCAGGCTATCTGAATGCCAGTGGAATGGAAATGTGAGCAATATTCCAATTTAACTCCACAGAAATCCACTAGTTAGTAAGTAGTTCAAGTGTGCCTGCTGTGTTGCTGCCTACAGGGAAAATACTCTAAGTGCTTTCCCTTTCTCAAAAAGAAAAGGAGTTTCCATCTATCTTTTATAAGGCTTTCCTGTCACATCCATCATATAGCACACGCAACCAGCCAAAGGATGTATTGTGGCGGTTTCCATCACATGTTTTAGTGGCAAGGTTTTTGTGGACAGTAGAATACACACATATATATGTGTGTGTGTATACACATTTATATATAAACATATGTGTATATCTATATATATGCACTTCTCAAACTAGATCACTGAACAGTGAAGGCCTTATGCTGGCCTATGGAGCGTCAAATGTGGGGGGTTAATGCCTACATAATGTGAAATCCAAATTTTTTTCATCTGGCCAGATTGACCAAAAAGGGCAGAATTATCCTTGTTCCAAGAACTTAACCTTAAGTTAACCTTCCCTTAATTGGAGCAGCTTTTTTAACTACTCTATTCTGGTCCATGGATGACTAGCTATTTGAGGATAAACAAAACAACCAAATTCTGTTTTTCAGACTCCATGTATGCTGTTAGTACCACTGAAAAAAAAAAAGCAGGAGATGTCCCTGAATAATACTGGGGGTTTAACCCCTGAAATATCTAATACCCTATTCATTTCAAAAATGTAAAGGGCTAATGTAGATTGGAGCATATGAGTGATGATCCACAGTTCACACTTCTATATCAGAAGGATTTTTAAAGATGCACACAAATTCTGTATGCATGTACATAAATGCAAACTATCTTCTGTGTGCAGAGACCAGTGAGATGTCAAGATGGGCACAGTTTGTGACATTTTAGTTACTGAAAATGCTGATTTCCCTGCGCTAAAACAACTACAGCAGACCTGTTGGAGCAAGAGGAGAGCCAACAGGATAATTAGAGGGGTGGAGCACCTCTCCTAGGAGAAAAGGCTGAAAGAACTGGGATTGCTCAGCCTAAAAAAGAGGAGGGGTAACCTGATTGCAGCCTATCAGTACCTGAAGAGACTCTACAAGAAACATGGAGAGGGACTTTTGACAAGGGCTTGTAGAGATAGGACAAGGGGGAATGGCTTCAAACTGAAAGAAAATAGCTTTACATTAGATATTAAGAAGAAATTCCTTCCTGTGAGGGTGGTGAGGTATTAGAACAGGTTGCCTGAAAGTTTTGGATGCTCTGGGAGTGTTCAAGGTCAGGCTGGATGGGGCTCTGAGCAACCTGGTCTGGTGAAAGGTAGCCTTGCCCTTGGCAGGTTGGTTGGAATGAGATGGTCTTTAGGGTCCCTTCCAATCCAGACCATTCCATGGTTCTAGGATTCTATCCTACGAGGATGTGTTTGTTCAGCCATAGTCTAACATATTTCAGACAATGGGGACCGTGTGTGTAAATCTAGATAAATATGAATAATCAGCATGTAAGAGTGTGCAAAGCATTACAGAACTGCTAGACATAATGCAACATTTAGCTACTTTGCTTCTTCTGGGTTCATTACTCCAGCCTTTCCATCACCATTCTGACATCTAACTCTTCAGCAGAAGTGGTCCAGGGAGTTTTCAACCTCCATGTTTTGCTTTGTTTTTAGTAGCTTGATATTCACTAATAATTTTTTTTCAAGTTTCCTGATCTTCCTTGTAAATTTAATGTTTTCCCCCCAAAATGCTTTGTTTGATGTCCAAAGTAAGGATGATTAATTTCTGCATAGGCAGAATCTTATCATATGCTTCTTGAGGATGAGGCATGGAGGTTTGAAATCCCTGGAAAGGAGATAACTTCCACAACATCAGCTGAGCACCTACAAATAAGTAAGAAAAACTGTTTTGTGGATTTAAGGAATCCCTGTATGTATTCAAACCCAACCCTACAGCTACTGAAATATTTAAATAACAAAATAAATGGTTTTGGAGATAAGAAATAAAACCCACTAAAAACAGAGGCTGACTATCCTAATTTATTACTCAGTATTTGTCTTGGCTACAAAACCTAAATGAGAAAAGACCTGCAGGAGAGGGAACCTGGTTCAGGATGGGGATGGATGGATGAAGAGAAATGCTCCCCAGAAGGTGCAGAAGGCTGACAGTTTACTTTAAGAGGAAGGTGTTGCAGGGGGAAAAGCAGGTCATTCTCCTCTTGAAACACCTGATAGAGTCTGCTGCCTTCTGAGGGGAGCAGCCTGGACACAGGGGAGTGGTGATGAATGGGGCTGTAATAACTCAGCAGTGGAAAGGACCTTGCTGCCCTTGGCACTACTTTGTCACTCCAGCTCAGGGACCTGGTAAGGGCCAGCTGCTGGCATGTGCTGGTGACTTGAATGTTAAACACAGCCAGCTGGAGGTTACCAATCCCATTTACTTTGTGTGTAAATCCTATGCAACCTGGCTGAAATAGATTCCCCCCATTGAGCTTGGGAAAAGCCTTACCACCAACCCTGCCAGGGAAAATTGAGGTCTGCAGACTGCTCTCTTCCTCCATGATGCCATCCCCTGCTTTTGTGATACCTTGCTGTCACACAACTGCACCACACTATCCATGGTTTTGGCCCCAGCATCTCAAATGTAAAATCACATCTTTGTGCCTTTAACTTTTCTCTCAGGTTTAATGCCTGTTTTCTCCCCTCCTCTGGGACTGTGCACTCTGTTGCTGCTCTGGGTGCTAGGAGCAAGGGAGGAGAGTTTCTGCTACTGGCAAGCAACCAGCCAGTCTGGGGCTGGCATCTTCCCAGAGCACTGCTGTTTGCATACCAGCAGGCAGAGGAGCAGGTGAAATGGGATGGGTGACATCTGTACAGATGTGTTTGACTGCTTACATGCTGTTACGAATCTGCAACCCTTAGAGCCTCTGTTTCTCTGACGAGATCTCTCTCTCTCTCTCTCTCGATCTCTCTCTCTCTCTCCCTCTTCCCACCCTCTCTCCCCTTCTCTCTCTCTCTCTTTCTCTCAAAATTATTTTTCCAAGGAGAAAAGGAAAAGACAGACAGAAATAGAAGGCAAGAGGCAACAGCTTGAAGACCAGATACTTCAGCTGCAACATTTCAAGGTAAGGGATGCCAGAAATGATGGATTGACTAAATCTTCTCATTATTAGACATGCAGATCACACGTCTGAAAGCTGGGAAAAACACACTCTGACATGAAGCAGCTTTCACTGCCGGAGCCTATCTCTTGCAGTGATCATGTCCTGCTTGCTTTTCATTCTGTGTGCTTCATGCACAGGACCATGTTGTTTAAATGGTTTAGGAGCATGGAGTCGGGAGGGTGTGTGTTTAGGCAGCACAGCAGTGCTGTTATTATTAAATGCTATTATTTATTATACATAATGATAAGACACCAGTCACTGTGGCTTGGGTGTGCACTGCATGGCTTCAGCCAGCACTTTCTGCCTGCAGAGCTGCGTTGCATTTCTCTGGTGCCTGTCATTAGGTTTTGTGTGCGTGTGTTGCAGAAGGGGAGTGTTAGTATGCATCTGTGTATGTGTGTAAAGATTTCATTGTAGGATGAAGTTATTAGGCACGCATAGCATAATAAAATGGGCACATATGTACATGCAGGGAAGGTGTTGATGCATATGTGTGTGTCTTCATGGAGAAGCTCTTTGATATTTAACTGAGTGCCGAGCAATCCCAGTCCCTGTTGGTCTCCATGACAGCTGCAGATAGCATCCTTTGAAAGCCATCCTTGCTGTTTCTGCTGCTTATCCCTCCTGTCAGTAGCATATTTGTGCATAGCAAAGATAAGAAAAAAAAAATACATGTGATCTTTCTGTAACTGGCGAGCATTTGTGGGTCAGATCCTGTTATATTAGTTCAGTAGAGGAGCCTGAGGAATTTCAGTGATTAAAATATCTGAGAAAGATGATTAGAACTGGATGGTTTATCTTCACAGCAAGTGAGCTGAGCAGTGTTCTTAAAAATAAGATATTTAGGTTGCTTGTGGAATAAGCTTATGTGTGTGTGTGTTTGAACGGTGCACCTGCATCGGGAGATGATGTGCTGAGTGTCTCTGCCCACATATGCACTTGTAGACCACACTGCAAGTTATGCTACAGACAGGATCTTTCTCCTGCCTCTCCAAGACCCTGCAGTCATGTTCTGCAATTTATTCCTCCTTTTCTGGTAAACACAATGCAGTTAAGCCCAAGTAATTGATATCAGCCTACATAAATACCCCAATCAAGTTTGCTGCCAGTTTGTGGATATCAAACATTGGTGTTTCCAGTAAAGTTGTGACGCATTTCTGTGGGGCAACAAGAATTGCCATTTTGTTCAGGCTTCCATTGAGTACAGGCAGGGGAGAATTCCTTCTGATAAATGTAGGGTGCTGCAGCAGAGCAGTAAGTTCAGTACCTTCATGATGCTTTTTTTTTTTTTTTTTTTTTGCTACTAAGCTGATGACTCCTTTTAGCATGTTAACTGTTTCCAAGCTAACTGCATTATAATTCTTCGTGACATTCTTTAAGCAGAGACTTTTGGATAGACAGTTATGTCAATTTTCTGCTTCATCTGTTTTACTTTCATATAGCTGTTGCTGTTATGTATTTTGTCGAGACCCATAGGCAAAGTAAAACCCCTCAAGGTGGTGCCGTGGGATCAGCCCCTCAGCTGATGTAGACTCATATTGACTTCAGCCCTGCTATGTTAATTGCCACTAAAGGAGGTTTAGTTTTGCTGCATGGATTTTTTCAGAGACACACATGAAAAATAACTGTGTCCCTTTATATTTTAACCCACAGGCTGGAGCAAGAGCAGTAATCATGCAGAAAACTAATGGGAGGTCAGGACACAGAAATTTAATGGCAGAGACATTTAAAATGGCAGCTTTCTCAGCTAACGTCACAGCCAGACTCAAGGTCTGTAATGCTGTGTATGGGGGTGAGCATTAGGATATGATAAAATCTTCCCTACCTCCCCATTCAGTGTCATCACTTGTCATCAGAGTAAGATTGTGCTGTTTTTACAGGAGTGGTCATGGTGACTGCTGCTCTATGAGCGGCCTGTACCACCAAGTAACTGACTGCTGGGAGACCTGAATGAGGTGATAACAGAGGTCTAACTGGGATTGCAAAGTTCATCCTCATTGCTGGTAGAACCTTTCCAAAATTAAAAGAAAAAAAAAGTTTTAAAATGGAGATAGAACCACTGGCTGGTAGTGTTTCTGTTTGTCTTTGGAGACAGATGAAGAAAACTGCATTTTTGTTTCATACATCATTCAGTGTTCTGGTTGCTTAGTGAAGTGCTGACCAACATTTTATTTTGCCTGCCAGTTTGATTCACTTCTTTGCAAAACAGTGTATCTCCCTGCCACCTCCCCAGTGCTCTCCCTCACTCCACCCTACTTGTCCTGAGCCTCTCCAAGTTAGGGACTCCAAGTCTGATATGAATAAAGTCTCTCAGTCAGATATTGTTCCACAACCTGACACACCAGACCAAAATAAGTGCATCTATTTTCCCTAAGAGTACTAAGTAGAATATAATTAATTTCCTGAATTATGTGGATTTCATCTAATTATGTGCAAGGCATACACCCAGGTTAAAAGACCAGGCTTTTCTAGGAAGCCTCTGTATTTACTCAAAATGCTGTGAGGCTGTTGATGTCCATATAGAGGATTTAATATCAGTGTTCATTAAAATCTGCTGTGAAAAAAGCATTGAAAATGAAATCTGGGTTAATCCTGTGTCTGCAGTATCTGGGCTGATCCCACAAGCCTAACAGCTTGAATTCACACAAAGACATTCATGCCAGCATTCAATGGGTTTGCTTCCTTTTTGTGCAATGTCAGAGTAATTTTCTTTTTTAAATGCACTGTGTAAAATAGCATGTTTGGTTACCTAATAAAGGTTTTGGAAGCTACAGGGTTTCTGTTAATTTCAGAAAATTTTATTCACATTGGAAAAATATCTAATAGAAGTAATTTATTGCAAATGTTTATGCCGATTACTTACAGTTTTCAAGTTTCTGATGACAATTAGACCCCTGAAAAAAATGACTTTACTACTGGTTCATTCATTTTTCCCTTGTTACATATCTGGCTGAAAATAAGGCAGCAGCAGGTGCTGCCCCACTGCTTTAGGCAGAGCAACCCAGCAAACACTAAACCTAGTAAAAGTCAGCACTGGATGTGAACAAGTCTTTCACAACACATTTTACAAAAGCTCCTGAGAATGAGACCAGTGCTGAGGACATCAGAACAAAAGTGTAACTCGCCTATTAGTAGTCTATATGAGATTCAGAGTTAATCAAGTGAAACCCTTCAAATGTGAAAACCTGTGGTAGGAGAGAGTCTAAAATAGTACAGGCTCTAAAAGCTGAATTCTTTTTTGCTGACAGTGAAACCATATCCTCTCTTCTGTGAACCACTGTAAAGTAAGGACATTGGTGGGCACAGACTGCCTATGTAATACCTTGGGGCCATTGAGGGTCTCTGTTGAAGGCAGGAGGCGCATTTGTCTACAATACAATCAGATGCCTTCAATGAAAAGGCCCTAGGTGCTGGAACAGGTATAAAGAGGCTTTGAAAGCCCATTTTTGTGCTCTTTTGCTCTAATAAGAGGCAATTTTTGACAGTTCCCCTAGCCTCACATCTACTCCAGTCCTTAATATGAAAATAATACTTCTTCTTCCATATAACGTAACGTCAATTTTACTGTTTCACAGCAGATAGAGTTGTAGTTTTGTTGCTGTTGTTTAACAACGTCATGCCTCACTAGTTTCTTGGCCATATGCCTACAAATGAGGCTTCCTTGTCCATGGGAGCTGGAGGTGTTACCAGCTTCTATCATTTAAAGTCAGAGAAATGGTCAAAATTCACCTTACAGCAAACATACTTTGTGCAGTACACATCAAAATTACTTGGTTTCTGGAGAAGGGCTGAAATTTGTTTTGATTGTTTAGTTGAACTGAAGAATATAACCTACAATCAACTTTTAAGAATTTGTCCAGCTAGGCAGAAGTTGGGCAGGCCTGTTTTAACAGAGATGTTTACTATTTCAAATAAACTCCAGAGTAGCAGTATTTCTTCCAAAATCTGACTGCCTCTGTTGTTAGTTGAATAAAATTTCTATAATTGTTTACTGTAGCTCTCTTTGTTGGCCAATGGTAATAAGATAAACAGAAAAAAACTCTTAATTGAATTTAAAATTACTTTGTGCTGTTACTTTAACTATTACAATTACAGTAAATCCATTTTCCATAGTTATGTTAGTTCTGAAGTGGTATAAAATTAGGGATCTATTTCTTTTAACATCTGCTTCTTGAAGACTGCAGTTCATGAGCACAATCTGTAACATAATTGCATCTTTACTCTCAAGAAAAAGCCTTTTTACATTGTTATAGAGATTTTGTTAGGGTATGGTTTTAACTGTAAAGATCTCATCTATAAATAAATTTTAATTTTATAGTTCCAATTATATTGCTGTCCCAAATTTAATCTATTCCTAAAATAATTACTGTCAGAAAATATAAATAGGTTTGACTGTTTCTCTCTCAATATATGTAGAAACATTGCAGAAAAATGTTTCTCTCTCTCTCAAACATTGCAGAAAAATAGAGACAACTTTTGCAAATGAAGGAACCTTGTTATTTCTTTATAGCGAGTCCCTTTATGATTTTCAATTAATCCTTAAACCAAATTATTCCTTAATGCAAACGGCAACTCAACCAAGTACACAAAAAACGTTTGACAGTGTCATACAGTCTCCATTCCCTACACGGTCAGTGCAATATTCTCGAAAACCTAGTTCAGAGATAAGGAAATCATGTAGAACAGTGTTAAATGCCTTGCACAAGCCCAGGAAGATGACATCTGTTGCTCTTCCCTTATCCTCCAATGATTTACGGCTCCATCATAGAAGACCAAATCTGTCAGGTGTGATTTGCCCATAATGAATCCATGTTAGCTGTTGCCAGTCAACTCCTTGTTTTTCATGTGGCTTAGCATAGTTTACAGGAGGATCCTACTCCATGATCTTGCCAGGCACTGAGGCGGATGGGACCAATTGGCCTGTCATTGCACAGGTCTTCCTTTTTTTCCCTTTTTAAAAGGAGGGGATATGTTCCTACTTTTCCCATCACTGGAAACAACCACTCTGCCATAATTTCTCAAATAAAGTGAGTAATGGCTTAGCCCTCTCTTCTACCAGTTCTCTCATCAGAGAGACTTGTGCACCTTCAGGTTCCTTAGATAGTCTTGAACTTGATGTTCTACTACAGTAGTGGTTCTATGTTCTCCCAGTCCCTGCCTTTGCCTTCTGCAACTCAGGCAGTGCGTTTGGAGCACTTGCTGGTGCAGGCAGAGGAAAAAAAATTGTTAAGCATTTCAGCCTTCTCCATGTCCCAGGTAACCAGGTCTCCTTTTTCTTTCTGGAGAAACTGGACATTTTCTCTAGTCTTCCTTTTATCACCAGCATATCTCTAAAAGGTTTTTTTGTTGTTGTTGCCTTTGATGTCTCTGGCCATATTTAAGCCCGTCAGGGCTTTATCTTCCCTGACCTGATCCTGACTGTTTGAACAAACCCTTTGTATTCCTTACCTGGAGGAACTGATTTCTCCACTTGTCCTTGCTTTCACCCTCCTTTAGCTTTCTTCTCGTGTCTGAGTTTATCCAGGAGATCCCTGTTCATCACACAGGCCTCCTGGCATATTTGCCTGGCTTCCTTTGGGATAATAATTCCTGAGCTTGGAGAAGGTGATCCTTGAATATCAATCAGATTTTTTGGGTCCCTCTTCCCTCCAAGGCTTTATCCCATGATACTCTATGATGCCAATCCCTGAGGAGGCCAGAGTCTGCTCTCCTGAAGTTCAGGGTAGCGACCTTTCTGTGCACTTTCCTTGCTGTCCTAAGGATCTCAAATTTCATTTTGTGGTCCTTGCAGTCAAGGTTGCCCTTGATCTTCACATTCCCCACCAGCCCCTCCTTGTTGGTGAGCACAAGATCCAGGATAGTTCCTCCTCTCCTTGGCTCCTCTGTCACTTGAAGAAGGAAGTTATCATCAATGCATTCCAGGAACCTCCTGGATTGCTTTTGCCCTGCTGTTGTCCCCCCAAAAGGTAATGGAGTAATTTAAGTCTCCAATGAAGAACAAGGCTTCTGAACATAAACTCTATTTTAACTGTCTGTAGAGAGCCTCATCAGCAGTTTGGGACATGGAGAACTAATTCAGAGAGAAATTTGCATTTTGAGAGCAAGGGGACCCCTCTTTGTCCCAATCTGTATATTACCACCTTTGGGCTGATGCCCACCTTATCCTGAGAAGTTTGTCTCCCACCAGGATTTAAACTGAGAATCAAGAGGCTCTCTTCTGGATCATAAAACAAAGTAACTATCCCAAGTTAAAATCTTTTAGCAATAAGAAAATAGAATTAAAAAATAGAATCATTTATCCAGGCCAGCTACACAAATTGTATACCACAGAGAGATGAGAGCTTAGTCCTTTAACTCATGTTCCTTTACCTGCTTGCATGCCACTGAAACACAGCTGTAATTATTCTGGTATGATCCCTCTATGAGTTGTGCCTTTATTCTTTAAAAATATTATGTATGAGTTGGGCTTTGAATTGGGGCAGAATTATCTTGGGATGATCGTGTAAATAAATATACCATACAGGCAGGGCCTCCTTGAAACACAGCTAAGTTACCAGTCAGGTTTCAAGCAGTAACAAGGTCCTTTGACCACCTCATGGCCACTACAGCAGATTTTGTTCTAGCCAACCTGTGTTGATGTAGCTCAAGAAAGCTCACAACTCTCTGCAACCCCAGCCCCTCCTGATGGCCTGAAACATGTTCAAAAATGAATTTATATCGCTTGAATCCAGCTCTTTAAAATAATGAATGTAAGGACTTTTAAAACTAGAAAAGTAAGGAATCTCTGAAATATAACTTTTCTTTTTGCCTCTTTTGACTGATGCGTGTATGTGGGAAGGAGGGATAAACTGAAGCCAAGGAGAGAATATAGAGAGAAAATTATTATTTTGGGAGGTAATAATGAAAAACCCCTGTGGCTCTGTAGTAATGATAACTTGCAAACTTACTTGTTTTGGGGCGAGAGGTTTGACAATTTTTGAAATATCATATTGTTAACTATTCCAAAAATATTTATCTTTTTATTATTTTTTACTTCTCTCATAGCTACACATTACTTTCTTTGTAAACATGGAGTGAGCACCTGCGGGGAAAACCAAAGCATACTTAAATTTCTGGCACCAGTAGGTAAAATTGTGGCCACTCTTTTCATGTGTCTGTCTTTAAGAGGGGGGGTCTTATTCAGTCTTCAGTCCAGCAGAAGGCCAGAAACTTCAGGTAGCTTGCAAAAGTTTTTTATTCCAATTCAAAAATTCCCTGGGAATCAGAGACGCTCTCATGAACTTAAAAAGTAATTTATGTGCCAACAGCAGCAGGTTTATCATATGCGTATCTTCATCCCAATACATTTGGATTCTCGACCAGGGCAGAATCCTATGACCACTCCCAGGAGACTTGCTCCCAGCTTGGGCCATGTAGGACCTCATTGTAGCATCTCCTTTTACAACCTATGTCCCTGATGGTGTCTGCCTGCTAGGGCAGCCCGATCTCCTCATCCTTCCCCTCACCTCTGCAGCAGCCACTGACACTTATCTATAGTTTATTTTCATTATGGTGCTTAACCTTACCACAAGTGAAATATTAAACTATTGAACAGAGCCATCACTATCATCCTTCAGTGAAGAAGTCTGAAATTTTAAATAGACTCCCTAAAGAGAGACACAGAAAAATAAACCCTAACTCTCCAATATGAAACCCAACTCTTTAGAAGTGGTATCTTCCTGTTACTTCAAGCAGAACTTTCTGGTAGAGTGGCTATTTGTGGGAGAACAGACCGTGATAGTGCTGAAGGCACTCTTGCTCCCAATGTGTTGCACCTGTGTTAATTACTGAAGAGTGGGAGCAGCCTTGCCCTCACAGCTGTGGGTGATAAAAGAGCGAGTCAGTTGGTGGAGTCGTCAGTCACTTGGAGTCTGCTGGCTGTGCTGTGAAGAGGAAGGGGCCAGGAGGTTGTGTGAGGGGCAGAAAGAGTCAGTCATCGTACAAGGGATAGGCGATTGTGTGAGGAACAGGAAGCAGTGAGCTGAAACTGCAGAAGAAAAAAGAGCCAGAGCTGTGTGGGGTTGTTCATATGATTGCAACTTAACAAAGGTATGGAAGGCTTTTTAAATAACATGGGACTGTAATGTAGAGAAGGTATTTTAGGTAACGAGGTACTGATACTTGAGGCCCCCTGTAGTTTTTAAAGAAGCACTCTTGAGTGCTGTGGCCATATTGCCAACAGATATTTAGAAAAAGTATGTAGAAAAGAAGCTGTGCTTCACTGTCATCTTATTGCTCATGGTGTTTCATCTCAGTGTCATCAAGTCTTTAATGAATGTTAGAAACACTTGTATCAGGCCATACCTGTGATCCCTGTCACTAGTGATCCTTAGCAGATGAAGGATCTGAATGAGAGAGATATAAACTTTGTGTCTGTTTTTGTAGAGTCTTGATGATGTCTTTTGCTGTGGTGGGTTTTTTGAAGCTAAAAGAGTTTGGATTTTAGTTTGTCTTCTTCATCTTTAACTGGAAACAGCTATCTACTTGATTTACTAAGTTAAATAAATGGGACCTGAACAATTTAAAAGCAATGTACTCAGAATGTTTACATTGGTGATTTTGCTAATTAATGGGAAGCTTTTTCTGAAGACATAAACAAATGGTTTCTTTTTTCCCCAAAACTCATTCCTAATTGGACCTCTGTCTGTACAGCTGCAATTTCTGTTCCTGTGAGGTTTTCAAACAGACAAAGTGTGAGACCCTCATGAAGAAGCCATCTATAGCTATCATCATCCCCATTCCTCAGGTCACCTGCCACAGACATGCCTTCTCCTTGCATCTGCAGCTCCAGTTGCACGTGGCTCACACTGAAGATGTACCTTGTCGTGGGGGCACCCAGCTGAGATACTTCACTGAGCCCTTCCCAAAGTGAGCACAGATCATGCCAGCTATCTCCGCCTTCCTTCACTTGTTTCTGTAGTCATGTGACACTGTGTTACATGTTCCTGTCTGCTCTGCTGCTGTGCTGTGTGCTTTGAGAAAAAGCAGTGGCTGTGTAAATACTCAGAAGGGCTGAAGAGCAGCCAAATGGACCTGCTACAGCAAGCAAACAAGGGGGAAAGATAATCTCTACAAAGTCTTCTGGCTGCCATTATTCTGGGTGGGGCTTATAATGGTGTCCATTGTTTATTTTTATTTCCTTATTTTCTTGCTTCTTTTATTATTTATTTTCTCATCTCCTCCCGTGTACCCTCCTTATACACACAACCTGGTGGCTCACTGCTGTTGTAGCAAAATTCTGTTTATTTCAGGAGCTGTAGGGAAAGAGGAGATACGCTTTTTGGGGACAGGCAGAGCAACAGTTCCCTTTGGTGAGCTGACTGCCTTGGAGATCCTGGCCTCAGTGGTCCACTGCAGTAAGGATTTTACAAAAAGGAAAAACTCAGGCAAATTATCCATACCTGTGTGGCTGAGAGGAAACTCAGGAAGAGGTTATGCCATTAGTCTCCAATACTTAGTCACAAAAGGTCTAAAATTACAGTGGACAAGTCTAAAAATGATGGGAAAAGTTAATGTGTTTTAATGTTCTGTGTGATGAATGCATATTAAATGACTGTTAGACAACCTTTGCAACTCTTGGACTAAATGTAATCTCATTAAAGAAAAATTTTAAGACATAACTTCCTTAAGATATTTCTAAGAAATGTTCTCTTCATTTCCTGAACAAAGAATAACAGCAACAAACCGGCAACTCTACAGGATAATGTTTAATCTTCTTTATAAAACATGCTGTTTGCTCTTGAGCTGGCTAAGCTTCACCAGCTAAGATATTTGTGGTTGAATCATGCATATGAAAGTTATGATAATGTAATTCAAGACTATAATCAAGCTGCAAGTTTTTCAGTTTGGCTTAGTTCCCTAATCTAGGCAATGCTTGCATCATATCCATCTTTCATGCAGATATGCTCCTTGGACTAAAACAAGTATTGTAGATAACTGCAAAGGCAACAAATAATTTTGCTACTATATAAAACCAGATCACACCAGCAAGCTGGAAATGGCTGTTAGTCCATTCCAGGGACAGTCTTACCATACAAGGCCACATCCATTTTGCAGTAGAGCAGAGTAGAATCTCTTGTGTTTGCTGAGGACCACACCTCTCCTTTGTTCTGCAAGCAGATTCTCTCACACTGAAAACTCACATAGGAAAACTCCGCATCAGTCTGAGCAGAGTTAGATTGTTTCATTTGACTAATGGAAAATTAAATACTACAGCATCACTCAGGAATACATTCTGGAAGGCTGCTTATTTCCAGATGGACTTACCTGTCAAACAGCTTGTGTCTATAGTTCCTCTCTGCATTTGCATGTTTATGCACAAATGGTTAAGGGCATCTAACAGTAGCACGCCTGCCCACACTACAGCCATGAGAATAATTTTTTTTTTTCCAATATTTTGAAAGGCAAGGAAGGCATGCTGGCAAAGGCACAAGTCTTTCTAGAATCTCAGTACCTCCTGTCCCAGTGACCTCTTTTGCTAACGCTGGCAACAGCGCTACGCACCAGCATGCCAGACCCAGACATGCAGGGTAGCCTGAACTAGCTGTGTTAGAGCCAGGTGGATGGCTTGGGGAGCAGTACAAGAATATGACAGCAAGAAATGCAGGGTTTGGAGAGACAGGACAAAGGAGAAATCCCACAGCATTTTTAACAGCCATCATTCTTCCACCTGTGTTCCTTAAAAACCCAGTTTTATCCACACAGGCAGACCCTTGGGAGTGTCCACAAACAGAATGTTCGGCCTCTGCTTCACTGCTCTGGGAGGCTTTCCCTCATGTAGCTGATCCACGGGGTGGCAGGTAGCTGGCAAACAGTTATTTCTATTTCTCAGTTCTCAAATCTGTGGAGACAAACCAAATCACCTGAGAGCAGTGGCATCTTAGAGGATCTCAAGCCCAGTGCTCTTTCCACTTCAGTAACAGAAAGCCTTTTTTAATGACATGGTCTAATTTCTGCTGAAGAATTTAGCCCTGAAGAAATTGTTCTCTTGCAGTAAATGAAGGAATAGTTATACAGACAGCACATAGCATAGCTGTTGCTCTGTCAGTGAAGGGGTTCCTTCTGGAAGTACAGCATATTCACTGTATTCAGAATATTCACTTGTTCCAGTATGGCAGTGAGCAGCACAAATACCTGTATTTTTACAGTAGTGCATGTGGCTACTCTCAGGGCTCTTTATAATTTAGACAATATCTAATCATGCAGCACAACTGTGATGCATAAAGGAGCTTTAAAAATGCAGAGGAGAGTTAAAGCTCATAGCAGACAATGAAGAAGCAATGCTGAGATACAAGCTTGTGGCTGTTTTAAGCAAATGCACAATATTGTTGAACAAGAGTAACTCACACAGGTACATATTTTGGGGTTCCATCCTCCTGCAAACCTTCTTTTAGCACATTTGAGAAACACCTTCTATTCTTCCTGAGATAAGATTTCGCAAGATTTTTAAAGAAACATAACACAAATTTCATAGCTGTAGAGAACAGATGGCAGTGCACTCTCTTTTGTTTCCAGTCTGCATCTGGCTCTTGTTTGCATCAGTCTGGGTTGCTTTGATGTGGGCTGCCTCACTAGAATGTCAAATATCCAGGAACTGTGCTTGAGCACCCAGCACAACTCTGCCACTGCCTCACTACCCACCTTTGGTTTCATTATTTGTACCAAGGCCTTCCCTATTTGTTTGCCCTGCCTACTGCTTCACTCCTACACCAGTTATCTGGCCACAGAGAAAATGCCTCCTGCACAGCAAGAGGTGTGACCAACATCCCCTGGTGTATGCTTGCCTGTTAGCCTTTTGCGTCTGCAGTGAGTGCATGAATACGCACAACCTCAGCAGCTTGACAAATAGATTCTCTGCAGTTTAAGAAATGCTTTTACAAATGTTTCTATTTCTCAGTTTTCTTGTCTGAATTCCTCAGTATAGTATTTAACAAATGCCTTATTTTTCATCTTAAAAAGGAGAGCCAGAAACATCAAAGCTTCCAGTTTTCCTGTTTCAGATAAAATATGCTGACATTTCACCCAAGAGGGAGGATCTTTAGTAGATCATAACATTCTTGTCTCTAAATATGTCTTTTAAGAAGCCCATTGATGCTTTTCAGTTTCAAATTCATGCTATTAATAGGTTAAAAAAAAAAAAAAAAAGTTTAGGGAGAAAGAAACTATGTGTTGCTTAAATTATTCATATAAACAAAGACCAAAACAAAGGTTGTACAAAATACCTTACTTTTAGTGTACAGCAGTTGTACTGAAAGGACTGGTGCCTCCATGAGTGAACATCAGGATGGAGACTCTGTAAGAGCACACTGAGAAAAACCTTAATTTTATCTGTCCTCCTGGAGTAGGAGAGGAGTGACTGTTAGCTTAATGTCTCCAATGCCAGTGCTGTCCGTGCAGCACTTCGTCAAAGGCTTTATTTATTTATTTTTGCTGGAGCCATATCTAAACCAGGTTTAGAGCAGAGAAGGCTGTCTTCATCTTTAGAGTTTGCTATTTAAAAACTTACGGGATTATTTTCCAACTGAGTGTCATTCAGGATTTCAGATTCAAGACCACAGCTGAGTAACATACATGCAGCAACATAGTTCCCCATGCAGCTGGTCCACACTGGAAAGAAAAGGCAGCAGTTCACTAGAGAGCAGTCACCCTTCACTAGGCTTTTTACTGGATCTAGCCCAACTGGTACCCACTTGTTGAGACTTTAAAGGCCAAAGCACAGGTTGTTAAATATTTAGCCCCTCAAGACCTGTACATCCATCTTTGTCTCACTTTGCTTCTCCTTACATGTGATGACTTGAAAGTCCTCTGCTGAGGGGACATTTATATAGCATGGTGAGTCAGAATGAGGTGATGAAAATTCTGGCTGATAATCAGCTCAGTTGAACACAAAAATTTCATTACCAGCATATGAAATGTGGCAGGAAGCACTAATAGATGGTAGTGCCAGGACAAGGAGTAACAAACTGTGGAAACTGAGGCTGAAGATAGCCACTTGCATTGTTTTGGCAACAAACAATTTGGAGGTTATGAGCAAAGCTGAGTTCAGCCAGGTAAAGTACGTCACCAGCGTTAGCAGGTCCAGCTATTGAATGTGATTGCATGGAACAAGAGCGGAGACATTTTCTGTTATGCAGAAGTCCTTATTCATATAGAAATGATTTTAAATCCACCTGGACATCCTCTCTTCACAGCACAATTAAAGCCAGTGAAAGCTTGAGTAATTTATAAAGTAGAATTTAGATGTGTATTTTGTGTTGCTTTATGTCTGCTGCCTTTCTAAAATCTAATTGCCTGACATCAAATAGGTCATGGAGTGACAAAAATAGTTTGTGCATAGATACTATGTCTATATATATACACACACTCTCAAAAACTAGCAAGAAATCCTGGTCTGTCATGTCAAAAATGTTTCTATTTTGGGTAAGGGTTGAAGCTTGCTGTTGGTGGTAAATGTTTTCCTTTATACACAGTTTGCACAAGTCAGGTTTTATTCCATCAACAAGCATGGCATTGAAAATGCAACATGTTTGGGCTGCCTCCGAAATCCAATTTCCTTTAACTGGTGATTTCCTGATTAACTCCTCTTTGCAGAAGAGGAACTGGTTCCTTGAAAGAGCATTGCCAATCACTTTGCTTCCCTTTACTGATTAATGCTAGGGAAAGTTTGGCTGGTCCCCTGGCTTTTTTTTCCACCAGCTCAATTTCAAGGGACAAAGTCCTGTTTAGTTTTGGGCTCCTGGTCTTCCCTGTCCTATCTGCTGCATTCCTCTGTCAGATTTGGGCCAGATAAGGCATACATAGGCATGTATGCTGTGTAAAGCATGGCTTTCAACCAGTCCACCTCCACTGGTGAACTAGCCTGAATTAAGCTGCAGCTACATTAAATGAGAACCAGGTGAGGTTGCAGCCACATTTTCAGTGTCGAAAGCACAACAAAACTCTCAGGAATAATTCTGCTAGTGAAGGATATTGGTGCTTTTTACAACAGTATTTCTGTGTCCTGTCAACCCTTCCACAATTTCTGGGAGACCTCCGTTCATTTGTTCTAACTTGTGTATGCCCAAGAGATGATGTGAGTGTTCATGTTTATGTATACATGCGTGTCTGTCTATCTGCCTGTAAATATATGGAAACACAGCTGTTGTATAAATTAAAAAAAAAAAAATAAAGTATTGATTTAATAGGAGACTAATTTTATACTCCATGAAAAACATTACATTTAGAGTACACTGTTCTTTTGTTTTTGATGCTTTAAAAAGTTTATGACTTTAGTCCTTTGTCTTGGTTTTGAAAGACAGTTGTCTGACAGGGAAAGTTAGAGCCTCCCTTGGAATGGAGAAAAAAACCCCCTTCCCTCCAAATTATTATAATTTTGCAATTAGGGGCTTTCAGGCAAAGATATGGGAATAGGAGTAACAGTTCTTTACTAGAAATATTTTAAAAAGGAAAATACAAATACAGAAGTACAAAAAAAGACAAACAAGGTAGCAAACAAAAATCCTGGAAAAAACCCTGACAGAATCAGGGATACGACCTGACAACCTGGTGGTCAGGGTGCTGGAAGCAATCCAAATAAGTCCTCCTGGAATAACAGATGTGGTTCTGTTGAGTAGAGATAATCTTGTAGAGAGTCCAGTGGTGGCAGGATGGGTCCAGTTTTCCTCCGGGCATGCAGTGGAAAAACTGGATACCTGGTGGTCTCCAGTCCCAGTTTTTATCTAGCTAGGAACAGCTGGTTCCTCCTCACTGTGTGGAGCATCTCACCATGGGATGATGGAATGTGTCATGTCATTGGTGGGCCCTAATGGCCCATTATCAGAAGATGTCCCCCTGGAGGATGGAGGGGTGATGAAAGAGATAAGAAACACTGCCTCACCTGGATTTAATGGCTGGGCCGTTATCAGGAGGCATCTGCCCCCTCCCCCCTGGAGTCACAAGAGATAATGAAAAAACATCTCCCAAAAATCAGCTTTCAACAGATGAAATAGAATACACTTTTTTTTTTTTGTTACATAACCTAAGACATGATTCCAGCACATGTCTAATTTTTTGCAGGAAATCTACACTTTGGTTCAAAAATTTCAGTTCTTGCAAGAGTTGCTAATTTGATATTAAACTTTTGGCTTTATTAGAAACTAAAAATAGCTTAATGTTAAGACATTGATGGTAAATAAACTGTATGCTGTAAAACTGGTGCTCTTAAATGTGAAAGACCTGAATAAACAGCTGACTGATGGTTATCAACTGCCTGAAGAAGTAAGCAGCAATTCAGTGGGGACAAGCTTATATTCAGAAGCAAAGAGAGTTTCTCAATCTTTAGATAGTTTTTGTTCAGTACCTAAGATATGGGATTTTTGTACCTAAGATATGGGATTTTTTTACATTGCAGTCAAAAGCTCTTCGGGAAAAATGGCTGCTACAGGGAATTCCTGCTGGCTCTGCAGAAGAGGAAGAGGCCAGAAGGAAGCAGTCAGAAGAGGATGAGCTGAAGGTGAAAAAGCTGGAAGAAAACATACACAGGTAGGGCTAGCTTCCTTTAGCTTTGCCTAAGAACAGTCATTCCCTTGAGAATTGGAGACTGTCCTTGCCCAGGTCCCCATCTCTGGAAGCAGCTGATGGCAGCTGCCCAGGTGAGACTGTAAAAGGCAGTCACACATACAGCCAAATATGCCCAACATTTGTCTCCTAGATGTCCATGTTGCTCAAGATAGAGTCATTGTGTTGTCTTTGTGTTTAATGGACTTTTATGAATTTCTTTCATGAGGTAACTAAAATGAGCACCAAGTTCCCCCTTCAGATGCATGTGTATGACTTGAACAGCACTCAAGATTCTCCATTCCTTTACACTTCCTACAGCCAAAATGAGTTCAAAGAGGGAGAGCATTCTTTTGCACTCACTTCACTGGTACAAATGACTTTTTGAAATGCAACAGCAGATGCCACCAGCAGATCAAATACCTACTGCTTTCAGAAGCAAGGTTTGGGTGTTAGAGTGATTTCCTTTTATCAGTGTCCCATTGTAGTCTGAGTTGACATTTGTCCTCTTTTTTGTGCTTTTCCTTGTTTTGTTACAAACAAAGGGCTCTAAAGCTCATAAGAAAAGTACTTTTAATCCTGACAAGGCAAAATCCAAAGCTGCTTCTATCGTTTAGGTTATGTAAATTCAGAGAGCTTTGAGCTGGAAAAGCTGGTAAAACTTGGCAACTCAACTTCCACAAATACATCAGCTGAGGCTACAATAGAGGAAAGGGAATAGGACCAGTAGAGGGTTGAGGTATTAACATCTGGTGAACTCAGTTTGCCTTATGGCTAGTTTCTTGTGAAATTTCTTGGAGAAGTCAATGAGAATGTTTCTTCGGGCATATAGACAAGCAGATCTACCCTAAGCCTGGGCAATCCTAAATGACTACTACGTGGAAGGTATAGATCAGCATGAATGTAAGAGTCACCTCATGCTACCTGGCTTTGTCCTGTGATTCATGTTAATTGAAACTGATCTGAGGATGTGTATTGTTCTTTTACATTTGTGGTAACATGAGGCAAGAAAACTCTTTTAGATTTCATATGATATCTGATATTTTACTTCATAGATTAATACTACATATGGAAAGAATACATGGATTATGCTTCAGAAATATGTCCTGTAATACATATTTCATCTAGTGCTGGATGCTGCAAGACACTAAGAGCCCTGACCCCGTCCAGCAAAACACATCAGAGAGTGGCTAATTTCTGCTTTATGGGTAGCACCACTGAAAGCAGTGAAACCTCTTTGTTTAATTAGTCCAAAGTGTAGGATGGAGGACTGTGCAAAACATTTGCTCCTATGGTTTTATTTTTTGCTTCCTTCAGTGCAGCTATGAAATCACATATTTGAATATTTGAAAGCAGCAGAGCTCTCTTCTTCTGTGACCACTTATCTGTCAAATGACAGGTTAGCTGCTTTTTCCTGAGTTGAGGTGATATTTGTGTGACAGCCTCACTAACACACTTAACTTCCTTGTTGCCTTTCCAAGGGAATTCCAAAGACAGTAAAAAAGTATTTTAATTTAAATGAGGAAGTATTACATCTGAACTGTAGAGATTAGACAGCAGAGGTTGAGGTCATTAGTCTGATTACAATTTACATCTGTGACAACACGGCATATCCAGAGCCTGTCAAAACAGGCTAAGAAGATAAAGGAGCTGTAGAAGGGGGAAGGAGAAGAGCGATGTCAAGAGCATTATCCTGAGTGAAGTAGAATGGACTCATGCTGAAAGCATTTTTCTTGCTGCCTGTGTACTTCATTTTCCCTCCACATTGTGAGGAGACAATCAAGGGGGAGGATTCCAGGGGGACTGTTCATCTGTTCATGTTTGCAGGCGATGAATAGCCCTTTGGAAGTCCACTATGCACTAT
Source organism: Hirundo rustica (assembly GCF_015227805.2). Taxonomy (NCBI): domain Eukaryota; kingdom Metazoa; phylum Chordata; class Aves; order Passeriformes; family Hirundinidae; genus Hirundo; species Hirundo rustica. Next base: position 64,612,546 of record NC_053488.1, read on the forward strand.
CCAGGGGAACTCTATGAAAAAGCCCAAACTCTGTCAACAAGGATAACAGAGGACAGACTAAGCTGGTTCACAAGGAGGATGGAAAATTACTTTAAGACCAGCCCTAAGGCTGATTCCACAGGAATGCAAAAGAAGAGTGCCATAGATCTTGCATATTCATTAGTGTCACACTGCATCATATGTGCAAGCCCAGAGCAGCTGCAGGATCAATATATCTGTGAAAAATCTTGGGAAACATATACTGGAAAATATATATAAAAATACATAATATATTATTAAAAATATATCATTTGCATTTCAGATCAGTGAAGCTTATTTGTGAGGAGCAATGTCCAGCCCTACTGACAGCCAGTACCCATGACCCTGCTTTAAGAAAAGGGAATGGGAAGTCATCCCTTTCCTCTCGCAGCAGAGCATCCCATTATCATGACAGAGAACACTATTTCTTGTACACACACTGAAGCACTCAGAAAGGTTCCTTTCTCACACCTCTGCTTTTACTACATGAACAGCTGTGGTCCAGGAGAAGTATCCATTGTTATTTACAGGCCAGATGTAACCAGTAGGTCTGACAAACTCAGTGAACTGTGGCACTTAGAACAGAAAACTGAGAGTATTTGAGGCCAGACTAGCATTCCTAAGAGAGGATGTGGCCTCATGTAGGTGGACTCATGTAGCTGGTAGGCTCATGAGCATGTGTGCTGTCCAGAAAAGACCAATACAGTTTGGAGAAACAGTAAAGCTAGCACTGGGTTTGTAGATGGTCTTTAAGGCCTTTGACATCACACAAATTCTTTGGCTGAGTTTTGCTCACTCTAGTCCAGTTTTAAGTGACTTTCTTACTAAAATCATACATTTTGCAAGATGTAAACATACGTCTAATGTTTATTCTCAAGCTAGTGTAACCAGTTCTCCTTTGTGTGGGAAGTGTTTAATTTCAATTGAGGCAGTAAAAATGCGTAAGACTGCAGACTGCTTCTTATTTATGAGACTTCTGGTTTTTTATCATGATACAGGAAGTCCTGTACTTCAGTTTGTAGCTTGCAAGGATATGTGCATCTGACAACTTAGATATAGTAAGTGTAATGATTTAATGAACTTCCTTGTCTGCAAAAGCATCTTAAAGAAGAATGCCTATATTACTCAGCATTTTTGTGCTCTTCATGTCAAGCAATGGAAAAAATATTAGAATCAGAAAAAGAGGAATAATCTCGGTTTCTCTTCCGAGATTCAGGTGGTTTTAGAGTCTTTTTACCTTCTGCAAAGCTCTGAGCCGGATGCAGGAAAGAGACGGAGTCTTCAGGTTCTGATTTTTCAAGACTGCATGCTCTGTTTATTGTTCCTTATCTTACAATTTTCTCAGTGCCCAACTAAGATCTGTGCAGCTGCTCGGGCATCTGGCAACTCCTCCTCGCACTGGGCTGTCACTATCTTTTATACTAAGTGTTATGTGTTCTTTATTTATCATTATTTGCCAATACCTATCACTTATACTAAACAGGTCATCTCTACTTTGATCCAATCTCCTTAAACTACTTTGTGTCACTGTCACTGCAGAAAATGGAGTGAGGGAAGAAGAAAGAAGAAGCAGGAGACAACGCCCCAAATCCTCCATCTTGCTCCCATCCACTTCCATACTAAAAACCCAAACCCACTGTTTTTCACCCTGTGATAAGCTAAACTACTATCTTTCACACTCTTGTGGCCTGCAATCCATCCCATAGTGCAGGAAGCCTTTCCCATGGACTGGGATCAAAGCCAATGTCCCTCTGGGCTCTGGGCCAGGGTCCCAGACCCCCCTGTCCAGGTCTCTGACCCTCCAGGGCAGCCAAAGGAATGCCCTGGACTCCAACAGAATAAAGCATAATAAATAATGCACTGCAAATAATTAAAACTATTATAATGCTGTTACTTAACATCAGGAGGGCATAGAAGCGCATGATGTACATATAAATTAAAGAACAGAGAGTGCAAGATGAGGACAAGGTGCAGGCATATGAATGGAATAACTGGATTACAGGCAGAATAGTGATTTGACAGTTTGGATTCGTTTAATATGTTTAGAACCCTTGTAACCAAGAATGCAAAGTGAAAATCAAGGAGTCAAAAGAACGGACTAATTTTAATCTTGGATTTCCTGCATTCCTGCTTCAGTCTTCAGAATAAGATGCCCCATGTAAAAATCCTTTGTCTCTTGCATTTCATTTAAAGAAGTGGTTGGTCCAATGGACTTAATAAGGAGACTGAACCCCTTATTCAACATTCATTGAGTCTTTAGTGGACTGGATGTCTGTTAGTAGTGGAATAATGTTAAATGTTTGAAACCTGGCTGAAAGACTAGCGGCAGCATGGTATGAATGTCAGAATGAAGCCAAACATGGATATCTCTTGACACAAACTGCTCATAGACATAAACTTTTAAGTTACTTAGGGTTTTTTTGTTCCTATAAAGATCCTGGATCAGTGGTAAAGGAAAGCAGAAATTTCTGAGTTTCTTTCCCATTGTTACAAAGTACAAAAAGTGATCTCCTGTTTGTTGCAGCTACCATAGATTTGCAGTAAATTATGGTAAAGGGGTGAAAAATTAATGAAAAGCATTTTTCTGTCTTTAAACTTATTCTCCAAATCACAGACATGGAACATATTATTTGGAATAGCATTGATAGGGATTCCCAGTCAATTTCACAGACATATTTGTGATAATGTGCTGTAGATTAAACAAATGCTGCAATTTGTTGCATGTCTCCCATGGTTTGTTTTTTTTACTGCGTGATGGTCTGGGTGTTTTGCAGCAGTGAATGGAAAATTGACATTTGACATCTGGATATATTACAGGTAGTATTCATAGAACAGGGCAGCCCACCCAAATCCTGCTATTCCTTCACAGCATTTCAAATGCTCCCCTAATTATTTTATTTTAGATTAAATTATAATATATGGGGGTTTTGCTCTGAAGCTTTTGGGTAGCATGGAAACAAGAAATAGTCTGTATCTCCTTACTTGATGATGAACACTTGCATGAAGTACCAGGACCAGACTTGTGGTTCCCGGAGTAAATAGTACTAGTGAAATAAATGTTCTTCAAAGTGGCATATCCCTCCAGCAATCAACTGTGCATTTCTTCACCTTGGATGAGGAGGTGCCCAACAAGTCTAAGGAGTAACAAATTATTATTTTAGCCCCTTTGGACACATGGGCCAGGCAGACATCTTAAACTGGTGGATTCTGGATCCCCAAAATGTACATGCAAGACCCACTTGTGGCACTTTGGCACTGCGACAGCTCTTGTGGGTGAAGCAGTGCAAGACAAAGGCCAAGGAGTAAGCAGATCCCTAGTTCTTTTCTCAGGACTACTCAGCTGTCAGCACATCCAAGCTCCTAATGTTTGCACAAGCTTTTTGTGGTTGTGAAATGCTTTACCTTTCTGCATGCTGGTAATAAGACACTGCTATGTGATCTCTAGGAGAAAACTTTTCCATGGTGGTCCAGCATGGAGGAAAAGCTGCAGTGTTAATGATGGGAGGGTCTGTGCTTTGGCCCAGAGGGCATGAGCTCTTTCCTGGGGGCAAGAACATCCTTGATGGTTGTTGCTATCTTGCTGATGTGGGCAGGTAGTAAATGCATGCAAAAACCCCTCCCTCCCAGCAACTACCATCTCAGAATGCTGAACTGAAAGATGCCTAATGAAGGGGAGTGCAGGAGAAGCACAGCTTCCAAGAAAATCACTTAGCCTGGGAGACCAAAATAGATACTGACTGTAAGCTTACATGATGCAAAACAGATGATAAATGTAAGCTGAATATAAGCTTACCACATCTCCCAAGCAAAAGGTGCCTTGGTTGGGCACTCCGTTGTTCTACTGTGCTCGATCTCTGTCTGCTTACCAGTATAAGTCCAAATCTAAGTGGAAGCAGGTGCAAAATATTGTAGAATTTCTTCAAATTTGGCAGAAATGTAATCTTCTCCCATTGCTGCAATTGAATCTTACAGGTAAATGCTTAGATTTGACTTTTGTCAGAGAGGCTGGGCTAAGCTATGAGAAGAAAACCCTCCCCAAGCTGATTTGATATGCAGAAAATAAAATATCCTTAATACATCTTATTAATATACTATGAGTGTCTCACAGGTCTGTGATGCTAGATGGGGTCTACACTAAAATCTTTTCTCATTGAAAAGTCCAGCAAGTACAGACTCATGATTCAGCTGAGGTTGTTGCAGCTGCTGCACCTTTAGTATTTTCTCTCCTTCTGGCATCTATTGTTTCTTTTTGTTCTGATGCCAATGTTTGTTTCCTGCATCTTCTTTCCATGACAAAAACCTAGTATGTTTCAGACTGGGAACTCTGAATATAATTTAGTCTATCTTGCACTGTCTCTTGTAGTCTTTGCATGACAGAGAGAGAGGGAGAGAGAACTTAAGACAGATGTAACTGCACTCCTTCAAGAGAAGGATCGTCTGATGTCAAAACCAGCTGCTCAGACCTCCCCTGTAGCAGATGGTGTAAGCTGGGACCAGAAATGCCATAAACGTCTCCTTAGCCATGTGTCAGCCATTGCCCTTCAGAATTAACCTCCAGGGAGTCGTTCCTAAAGTTGTGCTAATACAGAGAATAGTATGTCTTGTTTTGTGACTTCACATTGATGGCAGGTGGAGAAAATTATCAGGAGCATTGTTTATTCAGCATTTTTGGCTTTTACCTAGAATGCCAGATGCAGCTTCAGTGTACCTCCATATGCTTCCCGTCTGACCAGTTCTGTTGGTTGAGCTCTGTAAGAGTGAACTTGCAAGAATATCTCTTCATGGCTGTGCAGTGCCTTCAAATTCTGCTCACCTTATGAGGGAATATCAAGCTTTCTGCACAGGAGTAGCTGTTCATCCCCAAGCCTTCTGTCTAGTTCTCCACTAAGACTGATCAACACCGGTTCTCATATGCTGTAGGTCTGCAGATTCCAATTTCAGCTATCCCCCGGATCTGTGTTTTCCAAAAGAGCACAACCTTCACCTCCCACTGAGCTCTTGATGGGGTTTATTTTCATATGTGATACATTTCTTAGGAAAACAGAGACCAAAACAAAACCAGGAAAAAGCCTAAAAACTAGGAAGTTACAAGTTTTCAAAGGAACCTGCTCTACAGTGTGTTTAGAGAGTTTCTCAGAATTTGCATGATGGTTTAAGAAAAACAATGAGCTAGGCGTTGCTGGGTAGCAATGGATTTGAAGGTTTTTTTCATATAGTATAACATATTCAGATATAATACTTAAGAGAAAAAAAAAAAAAAAACCAAAAAAACAAGCTGACACTAAAAATAATAACACAACTTACTACTTTAGCTCTGAAACTCAGCTCATACTTAAAATAGCAGAATGACATGCCAGTGCCTTAACAGTTGCTTAGATGCTGGTGTTCTGAGTTTAATAGTTGCAATCTCTGGATCCCCCACATTTCCTAGGCATTGTTAACTTGTAATAACTTAATGATTTCTATGCATCTTACAGAATGGACAAAAATATAGACTCTTCAGTTGGGGCACAGACTCACTCTACATCATCTTTGTCTGCTCTCCTTATATATATGTACCATATATGGGCCTTGATAGACACCCATTTGCCTAATTTGACAACCAGATATAAAAGAAATCTCCAAACTTTGCCTGTACATAGCAAAGGATTTTCCATCTCTGGTGCTTCTGATACTTTCACCTATGTCAGTGTGCTATAGATTTAGAGACATGTTCCTTGAAAATGGAAGCAGGTTGTCAAGGTCTCCTGTATTCAGCTAGGGTAGAGTTAATTTCTTCTGATGGTGTTTTGTCTCCAGCTGGGCTTAAAACCACCACACAAGGATACATCTTTTATAAAACTTGTAAAGTGCCAACAGTTTCTGTATGAGTTAACACTAGCTCACATGCTTCACTCTCCTGTGAAAGGGGCAATACCTCTAGGTCTGGTTCAGCAAGAAAAGATGCAATTTCAATAACTGCAACCTTTCAATGGAATGGACATTGTGTGCAAATCTGGTTTCTGTTGCCTTACTAGATGAGACATAGTGAAATATTATCAAATGAAAAAGTCCTGAGCCTCCTTGGCTTTAATCCTTCTAAGTTAAAAAGTGCACATCTCCTAATGTGATGGTGTTAGCCAGAGAGGGAAATCTCTTCTTTACACATGCATTGTCTTATGTATTGAATCACCACAGATGCAAAGATCCTCACACCTCTTTTTAGAAGAACTAGTAGAACTGACAGGGTTTCCTGATGCAGTAAGCTGTACTATAACATGAGGAGTGGGAAACTGTTGAACTTCGTTACGTCCGAATTAAATATTGATCATTATCCAAATGGGATAGTTGCCTGGATTAAAAGAAATCTGACTAGAGTCCATTCTTTTCCTTGTTATGCTTACTTTTGTTAGGGTTGGCTTGTTGGTTTGCTTTCCTTGTATGCCAGCCCTAACACAGGGTAGTACAGGTGAAACGCCTCCTTACATACAGTTGGTTCACATAGCACTTGGTAGATGGGAGAAAATGAAATTCTGGAAATTCTATAACAGGAAGACAAGTCTGTGTGAAGGTAACCTACATGTGCACAAACTTGAAAGGCATGACAAACCAGGAGTGTATTTAGAAAGGTAAGGCAGAGAGATGGGCAACAGCATGAATTTGTTTATTTATTTACGGGACCGTTAGTCTCTCTTCAAATTAAATCAGAGGACTTGCTGTTCTGTACCAAATCACTCTTCATGTGCTGGATATAAATAGGCCAGAACATGCAGTGTACAGGTCTGTTTGTGTGTGTGTGTTGATAAAATTCTGAGGTCAGGGCATGCAGTGTACATGCACACATGCTCACACACATGTGGTCACGGAGCGAGGGAAGACACAGCTGCAGTTCTGGCCCTCAATATTCCCTTCTCCCAAAAGGCCAGGTTTATCCTCTTGAGCTCCAGGAGCTTAAATAAGTCACCTACATTGAATCATCATCTCAACTGGCCCCACCATGCAGTAAGTGAGAGAATAGCATCACCCCTCTGGCCTGTGTAAACCCCTCCCTCTCTTGACTTCAGGCAGCTCAGTTACATGCCTCAAGGGCAATGCGTGGAATTTAGGCCTCGATGTTTCTTGCTGCACAGGCACCCTCTACTGGGCCTCTGGGCACTATCATGATACAAATATTCACCAATAACTATTACTTATGTGTCTGGCGCACCACTTGCGCTGCCCTGTCACTCTTGCTGATCTCCAGCACTGACACGGCTTCTGCAAAGCTGGGCTAACGCTGAGCAAGTGCAGGTGGGGCAAGGTGCAGTGTCTGGAGCCATTCAATGGCCATTGGCAGTCTGAGCCTCGACTTTAAAAAATCCAGAGTCTGAAAAGCATGTCACCATCCCTGCAGAGTATTTTCACTCTTGCAGTATATGAATCCTAAGGCAAAAAGTAAAGCAATTCCCCATTTACGGTCCACTGAAGCCAAAAAGAGACTGGATGTGCAGTAAGGTATCCTGATTAATAAGGAAGGGACATATATAATGAATTTCATTGAGAATTTGCTGTTGAAGAAAAAAAGTCCTAAGGAGGCGTGTTCAGGAACAGAGAGTAATCTGCTTGCACATATATCATGGTTTCACTTTAAAAATGCAAACCAGCTGTAACAGAGAAGGTCAGTGCAATTAGAAAAAAACCTGTAGACCAAGAATATAACGCATGACTGATGTGGTAAAAGTAATAATGGTGCACTTGGACCAGCATGTTATAAAGGTAAAACAAGCTCATTGGCATGTACAAATGTAGGCTGAAATGGTATATGGCTCTATAGTGTAAGATACTGAGCCATCAGACCCCAGCACCAGATTGCTATAAGAACTCAAAACAGAGAACTGACTTGATATGACGTGCACTGGGGCAGCAAAACCTATGGGGAAGAGATAGGTACTAGTAAGTGGAGGCAGTGAGAGACTTTATACAACAAATGCACATGGATTAAAACCATTTCAAAGTCAGACTTGCGTGGCATCTGCTGTGACCTAGTGTAGCCACAGGGGAAAAAAGACTTAACAAAGATGTCAAGAGTACTTCTAAGCAACAGAGGAGGGGGAGAGAGGGAGGAAAGAAGGAAAACTCAAAAATTTTTCAACACCAACAACATAAGAAACTAGTTCAAGGTCAGATAAAGCAGAGCTTTAGTAGGGGTTTCCATCTAGTCAATACTCAGATCTGCAGTAAGGACTCCTGAACAAAGCATGTTGTGTGTTACAAAATTTGGTCAATAAGGTCGAGCAACTGGAATATTGGATTATGTCTTTAGAACATCATTTAATGTCTTAGAAAGAATATTTGGAATGAAAGATAAATTCCAGTTTATCAGGCATTGGAGTCAGACTTGAACAATGTCCATGCTTCTTTTTAGAGGTCCTTCAGCCGGTGAAGACTACCTGATACGCACAAGGAGTCATAGCTATGAGACAGTGAAAGAGAGGTATATACTGAAATTGGTTCACCTGGGTACTACCCATGTAAAAGAACCTGTGAACCAGGGTCTGATGTGCTCTAGGTGCCAGTAAGTTGGGTCTTCTGGGGCTTGAACGGGGATCTGTTCTTCCTTCTCTGTAGCTGTCAGTCTACCTCAGGACAAACCTGAATACAGTACCAGAGTCCTAAGAAGGCAAGTAAATTCAAAAACAAAGTCCCTGCCAAGGAAAATACTATCTGACATAGATGAAGCTGATCTGAATATCTGGATCACTGGTGAAACTTCAAAAAGCTGTAAAAACATTTTTTATATTGTAAATGGTCGGGAAGGCCTGGCAGAGCAAAACCATGTTCGTGCTGTCCCATTCCCAGGAAAATGCATTTAGTCCTCCTTGTGAAAGTTTGTTAAATTATGCCAGTTCTATAGTAGAACATTTTTGCTAAAGCAGCTACACAAGCAAAGCTTCCCTCTGTGGATCGATGTTTTTACCAGCAAAAAGTATGGACACTTAAATGAAGTGAGCTCTATAGGCAGAGGGTATTGTAGCCATGTACTTGTCTCTCTTCTAGAATACATATTGAAATAAAATGTTTTTAATAATAACCTACCCTGTAGACAAAACCAGCTATCAATGGGAAAGTTTGCATTCAGTGCTAGTGGCGAGAGTCACAGGAACCAAGTCTTTGCATCCTGCGTTCATCTAGACAATGCAAGTGGTGCAGAGTGTCTCTCTGGAAATTGCCTCAAGGAAAGAAATCCACCATGGGAGGATGAAGAACAGAATTACCCCCGGGTTAAACTCTTACCTCTACCAAGACTTCTTGCATTATTTGCAAGGTATTTCAGCAGTTCTTCCACATCTTGTACTTCAGTGTTCATTTGTGCAATTATCTTTCTCACACATTTAGTATGATGTGACCTGAGCTCTTTGGTACAGGAAATGTTTCTCATTGTATGAAGAGAACTTCATTGGTGCCCTTTGGAATACCAAGTGAATTTTTGCTCTTCAGATTTCTTCATGTTTTTCTCTTATTTTGCAGAGGCAGCTGTGATACAGTGCTTCTGAAGACATGGATTGAGTTAATTTAGACCCTTGGTGTGACACACCTGCATAAATTAAATAGCTTTTGTTGATAACTCCTAAAGGAGTTTATTTTTTAATTCAGCTGTCAAAATCCAGTTCCCAAACAATTGATGAATCTCTTTAATGTGATGATGGTTTTCCTATCTTTGCCCGTTAACCACTGGGCTTGTTTTATTTCTTCCTTTTCTCCTGCTGTCGCTCTCTATGTGCAGTGAGTCAGGAATTCAGGATTCCTACTGGATCCCCAGGGGGGTTGCATCACCCCACCCAGTGTTGTGCACAGTAGTATATACTCTTTGCTGCAAAGACTTTATATGCATGTCATCAAGGCAAGCAATGGCTAGAAAGGAAGTGGGGACCAGAAGAGAGGACTAGAGCCTAGGTTTTCCAAACTTAAGTGATCTGTCATGTAGATATATTAAGTCTACAATCAACTGGCGGACTCAAATTGTAACTTAGATATGTAACACCAGAAGAAGCGTTTGTCGTCTGCAAACAGGTACCAGAGAGAGAAAGCAATTGCAGCTCAGACCCTGACATCTTTGATTGTGGCTCAGGGAAAGTGTCCTAAAGGGTGGTGTCATTACTGGGTTATTTAAAGAACTTTTGTTTGTAGGAAACCCATTTGGGAAACATGAACTTGCCTACAGAACCCTAACTGCACAAAGTGCAAATAGACAGATATTCCCAGTAAACATGAATTAGTGATAATATGTAAGCATATGGTAGGGAGGTATGTAACACTCATGTCAAATAAGAGACCAGAGAAATAACTTATAATTAAATCTTGGAGCCCAAGGCTTATATTAGAAGTTTTTCATTCCGTTTTAGTCTTGTTCATTTTTTAAAATATACTTAGAAAACTGTAAGTACTGTTCCCTGGTATGAGTCCATCCTTTGCCTCATTTCTGCTCTTTATAGGTAAGGGTACTCATTAATCAGGACAGTGAATTTCACACAAGTGATCCTCCCAAGAATCCACATTGCAATCAGGACCTGGATGGGCAGTCTGGTTTGCAATAAGATCTTTTTCTGTAGGTCCGTTAGATAAAGGAGCAATCTTAGGTAACCCAGGTAGGGTTTGTTGAGACTTTCAGTTGAAGACAAAGCTCTTAGTTCCAAAAGCTGCCAGACTATGACAAAAGGCTAAGGGTTTTCTGACTTGTCAGATGACCTCTGAGCTTTGTGACTTAGCACACCTGGAATAAGCCCAGAAAGGCAGAAGGTTCCTAAATTTAGACGTGCATTCCTGGCATCAGCTGCTACAGAGCAAAAATGTGTCACCAGTAGAACAGGGCATGTAAGAATTCTCTTGCTTGCAGCATCCAGATGGGAAAACCAGAGTAGTCTATTCACCCTCCAAACATCATTCCAGAGGGGTTGCACAGGGCTAGCCATTGATTTGGTCCTGCAAGGACAGCCCACCTCCCTGTCAGAGGTTATACCCAGCAATAAGACATAATTTCTGATGCAGGGGAGTAGTCCATATTTGCTAAACTGGCAGTCTAGTTTTCAGCTGAGAAAATAAATAAAAGGCAAAATAACATCATTCTGACTTTAGGAAAAATTGCAGCAAGAAGAAAACAGTGAAGATACCACAGAATTTACATGTGTACCCTGTTTATGACCCAAAACATGCAAGGGAAATACCTCATGCCTCTGAGCCCTTACCATGTTGCTATCACCTTCTTGGGAGAGCTGTGGAGAACTGCAGGGTGTCACCATGCCAAGAATGGTGTCACCATGATGATCCTCAGCTCTATTTTCTTCTTGTGAAATAAAATTACTTTCACTTAGGCACAATCTAAAATTTTCTGCCTGCCAAAGGCTGGAAGTAACCAGCACATCAGATATAACTTATCACGCATATGGTTATGTCATATGGTTATGTCACACATATGGTCCTTGAAAGCCCAGTTTTAAGGCTATGGGCAATGTTTTGTAGTCTTCCAGGCAGGCAGCAGTGGTCAGCTCTCCTTTTATCATCTTTTAAACAAGTAATTTCAGGATCAACCACCCTACATTAAAAACCTCTGTGTCATTCTCTGCTTTTCGCTACATAAAAACAGCTTTACAAATGCAAATCATTAATCATATTGAAGCTATGTCACAGAAAAAAATCATCCTATTTTCCTCGCCCTGTTAGGGCTGTCAGGGAGGTTCATTCATGCATGTGTAGCATCAAAGGTCAGGTAAAGAGGCCAGCTTGGTCTGGACAGCAGTTGCTGAAAAAATATAGATTCCTTAGAAGAATGAATTGAAAACAGGTTCCAGTAATTGAAGCTTACTCCGCACAAACAAGTTTCAATAACTTATTTTCTCCTTACCAGCTATTTTTTTTTTTTCCTAAACTTTTTGTAAAAACACTGTTTCTACCCAGAGACTTTCAATTATCAGGGATTGGTATCATCAAAATGATACCTCCTAAGACAATACAAAATCTTAGGTGTAGCGGAAAGATACTGTATTACAGCGATTCATTAAAGGCTTTTATTTAAAATTTACAGTGCATGAACAGAAAATATGACCAAATCAGACCAATGTCCACCATGTAAACTCTTCATCCGTGCCTCAACACTTTCCTCTCTACAGAATAGGAATATGATAGCTAAAAATGCTTTTATACCTGCAAGCAGTTAGCAGAACACAGGAGAGTCACATCCTGATGTCCTGGCTTACAGCATCCAAGGCTACTGTGGATCCCAGGATCAAATGGATTTCATGCCTGCAGTATAAGTTGCTGCACATTACATTTTGCAAGGCTGCTATTGCACTGCATCTCATAGGCACTCATTCTACTCTTCAGGCATTTCAAAGAAGAATGGAGAATAGAACATCCACAGTTTCTCTCTCTTGAGTGCAAATGGAGGCGACGAGAATGCACTGTGGTTCTTGGGAAGTGAAAACTCCTGCTTAAATGAGGCATGTGACAAATGACAACATTTCATGATCAGTGTGACTCTTACGGGTGGCTCCTTGGTGGAACTGTGCTTTGTCAGGCCCTCCACCAAAAACCACTAGTCTCCCCTGGGCACCAGGTTGGCTTTATGTGGCACTGGAGTGCTGTTGGATTTGCACAATTAACTCACAAATTTGCTTGTCCCAGTGGAGTGGTTCTTGACATGCCTCAATTGCAAACAAGATAACACAGGTTTTCTTCTGGATGATTACCAGATCCACAACAGCTGTGAAACATGATGACTCAAGCAAAGTAGAGTGTCTGATATTCTTTCCTTACTTCCAGTGCTTATTTTGTCATATGAAATGTCTGTAGGGCAAAACTGAAAAATTTCCTATCCTGAAAATGTCTTTTTTCTTGTTAAGAGTGCTGGTATTTAATCATTTCCCAGCTTCATTAGGTGTCTTGTCTTACCACTTTACTGCATCAGTACAGACTGCATCACACTGGCATCTTGAATGAGTAATACATTGATATTTTTCCATCTTAGCGGCCCCCGCTGAGCCACCTCATCTCCCAAATGAGAAGACATTTGAAAACCTGATGCAATGACCCAGAATTTCTGAAAGGTGAATCCTTCCTCATTAGTCTTTGCTTTACCTGCTGCAGAGCAGAAAAGGAGCAGAAAAGTGCAATGAGGGAAAGAAATACTGGGTTTTGGGGGTTGTTTTTTGTTTGTTTGTTTGTTTGTGGCTTTTTGTGGTTTGTTGTGTGTGTGTGTGTGTGTGTGTGTTTTGTTTGGGTTTTTTTGGTTTTTTTTTTAATGAAAGCTTGTATTTGGTTCGGGAAGGGGTAGTAATCTCCGACTGTGCTGCTTCTTGCTTTGTTAGATATATAGATATCTGAAAGTACTGTGTGTGAACAAAGCTGAAAATGGGTTGTAAGTGGGCTTTCAAATTCCTTTCTCTAAATATGAATAACCTTTGTTCAAAAAACAACCATTATGGAAGCGCCATATACTACAGATATCTGAAATTTTTCATTTTCAAAAAATATATGTGACTTGTTTTATTGCCACAAAAATTATATAGAGAGATTCTCAGAAGCTGTAGTAGCCTGTAATACACTGATTTTACCCCTAGATATTTGAGACAAGTTAACCATAATACAAATATGTGTTGGATTAATCTGGGGTTTTGTGGGGGTTTTTTTGTTTGTTTGTTTTTTGGTTTGGGTGTGTTTTTTTGTTTTTTTGGGTTTTTTTTGTTTGTTTGTTTTTGTTTAATGAAAGCTCTTCTGAATAGTAACTACACACTAAAACAGGACATGAAAAATCTTGATTTTACCTAATTTTCTTGTTTTACAATTTTACTGGTGAAAAGTTCATGCTGCTCTATGTAGTGAGAACAATTGGAGTGATGAATATTTATGAAGAATTTTTTTTTTTCATCTGAACCACAGGTATTTTGAAAATGTTCCAATCTTATGTAATTCTTTGAAGGATTTTCTTTCCTTCATAGGGAAGTATCTTCAAAACAAATAGTAGTGTTTTGCATCTACCATGGGAGGAATGCTATCTGGGAAATAGCCCAGACTGTACAAAATGTGTTAGTGTGTCTGTTTGCCCCAGGGATGCTGAATCATGTGTTTGTGAGAGTATTCTGAGAGGGTTTGCATAATGAAGAGTTTGAAAAATCCATTTTCTACAGCTTTTCCTGGAGAATAAGAATCCAGTTTTTGCATGAAGAAAATGTTAATAAAGAACTGGGAAGCTTTGGGAGGCAGAGAAGATAGCTTCCCAAGGAGAATCAAGGTGAAGTGATAAAGCACCACCTTCAAAATCACCAGAACTACCCCAGTAGCTCTCACGGTTGTTCTGCTAAAATCTCTTTTTTTTTTTTTTTTTTTAAATAAAGTAGCTCCTCTCTAGTGGTTAGCTGAACTCCTCTTTTCAAACAGTGTATATTTTTTGTAAGAAATATTAGCGTAAGAACCATGCAGCAGTTATTCATTTGGTGATAAAATATTAATTGTGCCTCCTCTCCCCCATCCACTAAGACAAATGAAAGGAAGGAGAACCAACAGAGAGCCATTCCTTTTCTGCTGCAGTTAGGTGGACTTTGTTGGTAGGATGATTTGTAAGGATTTAAAGATGTCATGGCTATTAAAGTTGCTAGAGTTTAACAGCTCCCACAGCTTTCTCTCTCTTAAATGCTATTTATATCCATATTTTCCTCTCCTGCCTAGCCTCTAGTTTTATTTAATGTTTTATTTTTAAAAGTTTGGTAACTTCTTCATCATGGCAAAGGGTTTCTGGGAAACAACAATTTTCTGCAGATTCCTCTCCTGTCACATCTCAGCAATGCAGGCAGCCGGGTCTGTAGGCAACATTTGACTTCCCACTCTCCTCTTTTGTCTTATAATTCCCTTTTAACTCTGAACAGCAACATGAAATGGCTCCATGATGAAACCCTCCTTTTCCTCTGCACTCATCAGTGGTGTGTTCCTCACTACCTGCTTCTCTCTAGGGCAGCAGACAGGAATGCTCTTGCCACTCCAGCACAGAGGAAGCTAGGGAGTACCAGAAACTTTTCCAGGCTTTAGCCCTCATTTCTTTGCCTCCTTTCGTCTCAAGGATTGTGAATGGGAAGACTTGCAAACCCGCACACAGGAGTTTTACTCCGTGGTATAATGGGCCTCTGTTAGCTGTACCGTCCATGCTCACTGAGCAGGGGCCTTGATGGTCAAGCATTACTCGGCCTGTGTGACCATGACTGGAGAGGGTTGGACAACACAGGTCAGTCCTGTTGATCCAGAAAAAATAGGTCACAGCACGATGGTGTGATTATTTAATTCCAGAAGGAATAAGGAAATGTAAAAATTATAGCTTCTGTTTCAGCACAGGTTCTCCTCTGTTTCTCACTGCTTCTGCTCCCTGCTTCCCTCATTTTCCTCATTATCACCCTAGGAATGCTATTTTTTAATTAAGTGGGAGGGTAGACTTGCAGAAGAGAGGGAAAATCTTTGTTCATTGTGTTCCACATTGATTAGCATTCTTGTAGCTTTGCTGTTTGCTTATCTAAAAAGAAGCTGTGATTTGACTGAGGCAAGAATAGCTTTTGCATATTAATTTTCTCCTAACCAAAAGCATCTAGGTTATCCTAATGATACTGGAAAAAATTTAAGAATCAATAACCACTCTCAGATACATTTAACTAGTAGCATCCCCTGACAAGTTCAGAAGAAACACTTACAAGAAGAGAAAGTCATTAAAAAACTATGCTTAATTTAAAAAGAGTATTAATCATGTTAACCTCACCATGCACAGGGAAGCAAATATTTGGACCATAAATACCTCTTCCTGCTAACTGTTCAAAATAAGGAATTTCTGCAGAGTGGTTAGTCTGTGGTGAGACCCAGAAAATATAAAGATTAGGGACTAGGATGACTGTAAAATTACGAAGTCTGTGATTTACAAATGGAAAAATAAATTTAAAATAACGGATTTGGGGTGGGCAGATTTCAATAAATTTGAGATTTCATAACTGAAAGCTTTGATGGTTAGAGGAGTTGCACAGGGTGAATGACCATAAAACTGACCCCAAAACTGGCCAGGGGAACGATAGCAGTGGTAGGACCAGACTCACTGTACTAAGTCACTGACTTTTCCTTGGCATTAAGCAAAGACAAAATGTCACAGAAAATGGAAATTAGTTCAGATTGGCTAGCATAATTTGAAAGACTTGAAAAAGCAGGTGAGGACAAAAGCCAAAAGGTAGAGGCATAACATGATCTGTACCATAATAGGAAATTATTCCATAGTAGTGTTACTGGTAGAGAGAAAGCAAAGGAAAATGCTGAACTGTTCCACAGAGAGGAAAGATGGCAGATGTCACAAAGAGTCTTCTTTTGTTCTTCAGTCTTCACTGAAAAGATGTGCTGCAATTGGGCAAGAAGTGGAGTTGCACCAGGTACGTATCTGGAGCAGAATGAGGAAGAACAAGTTGAAGAATACTGAGGCAAATCAGTCCTGTTTCAGATCATTGGAGCATGGTGAGATCCATTCTCAAACTGGACCTCGGGCTGAAACCATCTCAGAGTCTTGTCCATTTGAGATCTTGAAAGGAGACATTCATAGGAAAAGCAAATGTCATGCCTAACTTTACCAAGGGAGCAGAGAAAAGAGGAGTTAGGGGATACCAACGTAATTGCATTCCTGTGGTTGTCTAGGAGAATACACAGTGATTTATAAACAACCTGGATTTATCAAATAAGGCCTGCCAAGGTACCCAGCTTCCTTGACAGGCACTTAGCAGACCATGTCAGCTGAGGACGTCATTTACCTTAATAGTAAGGAGTCTTTGATACTTTTATAATCCAGCAGGTAGAAATATGATATGAACAGAACTTGACTGAGACAGAGACAATACTGGTAAGAAGCTGTTCCATCAAACTTGAAGGGAAAAATTTGATGGACTCTATGCTGGTTCTTAGACAATTTTACCTTCTCATAAAACTGTAGGTGATGAGAAGGTTTATGAGTAGATGCTCTATTCATTAAACTTGAAGACAACATCAAACATGGGGGCACATGGTGAAGAACAGTATGGTAAATGCAAATCAGAGATGATCCTAAAAACACAATAGAAGGAATTTGCAAAACTTTACCTTTGGGCATAGCCAACTGTAGAGACAGTTAACTGTGGCTGTCAGCCCAATTTTCTTAAAAACATGTGGGAACTAGGATGAATGAGAAGCTGGACATGAGTCAAGGATTTCGGGCTGTAACAATGTTTTGGTATGTAGGTAATGAAACATAAAAGAATACTTTGCTGATCGTTAGTAAGGCCTCATTTGGATTAATACACAGCTGAAAGTACAATTGCCCTGGAAGTTCAGTTCAGACTTCCAGAAAATCAGGAGGAAGTGGTTGGGGTATATGGTCTACAAGGAAAGGGTGCTCAGTCTAGTGCAGAGAGTAGGTCTTCAAATACTTCATCAGCCACTGCGATGTGAAGGAATAATGGATTCTTTGTGTTCACGGTAGAAGGGGCAACAGCTACCAAAATTAAGTATTGGCAATGGAAATTCATTAGGGAAATCCTTCCAGCAATCAGGACAGTGAAGCGCTGGAGAGGCCATTTAGGGTCCATCATTTCAGGTCTGTGAGATGAGATCAGAGACAGCCACCAGGAGCAATGTTAGTTCAGCCAACACAGTCTGCAATCAAGGACCTTCCTTGACCCCTTCCCCTGGGCCACTGGGGTTCAGCACAGGCAGTCAGAGGCTTATCTCCCTCTTTCTGATAACAAAGATCCACAACTTGCAGAAGAAAACTGTTTTGGGAAAAAAGAGTTGAACAGGGATATGATAATGTCTTCAACTATTTTGAAAATAGCTATAAAGATGAGGGAAATAAATTTCAAACACAAGATAAATGGGATTTAAATGCCAGAAAGCCAGATCTTTAAGAAAATAATCAAGTATTTCTCCTGCAGACCTTTTTCAAGAGTAAGCATGTTGAAGCTCTGGAGTAAATTGTCAATTGCTACAGGCGATTTCTGCTCCTGGACAATTTTGGGAGGAAGCTTGACTAGCTTGTTGAGACACTTGATCTAAGAGAGAAGGCAGTGCTATTTTCTGTTTCTGTTATTCTCTTGGAGAAGGGACATACTAAGTATATGTGGAAATGAAACAGAGTAGTGAGATCAGAAACTGCTTTTCACTAGAGTGAATGACAGATTGTGAAACCCAAACCAGGAAATTAAAATGTGGGTATGGGGGAACTCCAAATTTTTTGCGTTATGAACAGTCATCTTGTTGCACTTGTGAACTCATATAGTGATGTATTTTGGAGAATACCATGTAGAGTCCCCAGGGATTAACAGACTGTATTAGTGCTTGGCTGTTGGCTCCTGCAGTGTATAACAAAGCCAGCTTCTTGCACTTTAGGTAAGGAAAAAACTTTCCTATATGCAAGTCAACACTGAATTTTTGGTCTGTTTCCATGAAATATCTAAAAAGAGCAAATGCTAGGCACAAAACTGGATGGACTACCAATGCAAAACAGCCAGCCAGTTCCCAGTACAACTGTTTGAAATCATGATGGAGTTTTCTTTCCACTCCCTCTCTTCTCACTAGCTGGCAAAATATTTCTGTGTTGGAGTCAATTGTTTCAGAGTTCTTATTTGAAGGCATAAATACATCTTCTGATTTGAATTCAGAGTTGCAGTTTTGCTCTACAAATAATTTTACATTGTTTCACTGGTCTGAAATAGACTCTGGATTTTCATGCTTTGTCTTTAGAGCTGGAATAGACATCTATGAGGAGGAACAGAAGGCATAAATTTTACCTTCTGCACACCCTAGAGAACAAGATTATGAGAAGCTGGAGCTATAAAAGAAGCGGTAGCATAAAGTGATTACTTGAATGGTTCACACCCAGAAATTTCAATCACAGACAAAATTTTAATAGTTTGAAGTTTCAACACTGTCTCAAAGGCAGAGAAAAAAAAGTTTATCAAAATATTATGAAAGAGAGGAATTAATATTATTTGTCTGACCTCCTGGAAACATTTCTTTTGATAAGACTAAAACATTCTCAACACTGACCCTGGAACATTTTATCTGTTCTTATGTTTGATGGTGATGTAAAAAAGCAAATGTTTCTGCTTCACAGAAACAAAATATTGAGATAATTTCCTGTCAGATTATCATGAAATATATAAATTCCTGTAAATACTTTACATTTAATTAAGTCAGTGTTTTACAAAGGAGTAGTACTTCTCAGAGAAATCATCAGCCATATGCCATAAATTTCCAGTGTCCTTTAACCCCTACAGATGTCAAAACAGTATATGCTTCTAAGCAAAGACAGAATAATAATCTACGGTCAGAGAAGTAAAAAGTCATTCCCAGGGTGAAACAAAACAACTGCTCAATACTGCATATAAATACTTTGTAATTGTTTAACAGTTATTTACCAGATTGTATCTACGAGGAGAATCAAACATATTTCTTTTCTGTCACAGCAGTTGCTCAATACAGATGGGTCTTAAGAGTTTTGTCCTTCCCTTCAGTGGTCTGTTATATCTCTTTATTTTATATCTTCCAGATTTCTGCTAAGAATTGCAAAAAGCATCTGAGAGTCTCTGGTATTGATACAGCATGCTAAACATCCAAGGCAAGGGGGAATTTATTAAGCTGCTCTCCTAACCTGTAAGATATCACGAATGCTGTCACAGGGAACGTGTGGTTCCCTTCCTTCAGCCTGCTATGTGCTGTCACAGCAGCCGTGCTGCCGCACCCCGCTGATACCCATCCTCTACCCGTGCAGCACTAGGTGGTCCTGCCCTGGGGCCTTTCATTGGTACAGACAGGACAGCCACCTCATGGAAAGGGACCCAGGAGGCATCAGTACTGGAGCCAGGAGAGGATTCTTGCCCTCTCTCTGCTGTTGTTGGTTGCCAAGGCCAGGGACCCTGGTGCTTCCTAGCTGGTCTGTTCCCTTCTCCTTTTAGCAACAATGTAGCTGGGATTGGTCCCATCCATGATCAATTGCAACAGGGAGATGTGAAAATGCCTTCTCTGCTCCTGTTCCTTCCTGCCCTTATTCGTCTTCTCACTAGCCTGCCTTCCAGCTCCCAAACACGTGTTTGGCATTCCTGACTTTATGTCATGGCAGTGCCGTGTTCCTCAGCAGCACTCAGGATAACTCAGCAGCCACTCAAGCATTGCAAGGCTTCATCCCTTCAGAGAAGTCATCTTCATCGGATTGGTCTTCAGCAATGACTTCTGCTTTCTGTTCTGTCCTGTCTCAAAAGCAGAATATAGAATAACTCTCCTGCCATATTTCATGTTAAGCATGAGGAGAAGCAGTGTGAGAATGTGTAGTGTCCTGGACAGGAGAAGAGGTGGTGCTGCTTTACAAGGTTGTGTCCCACCGTCAGCAACCAACAGGCGAACTGAGAATGGCACTGGGCATTTACTGTGGTGGGATTGTGCAGGCCTTCTCTAGAAGCTGCTGTCCTAAATGCTATCAGGTCACCTTTCCTACAAGTACCACTGCCTGACTCCCTCTTATATGTTTTTGTTTATTTCTGCATAGTTGTTTTCTATGTAAACACATCACCCTCCATCCCTGCTCATTTTAAGTTAAGAATAACAAAATCCTAGAGCATTTCTTGTATGGAATGCTGAGTTCCTCACTACAGCCCCTTCTGAAGACATGTGGAAAGGGCCAGCATCAGCCTGACTGCTTCCCAATGGAAATGTAATCATAAGGTCACAGTATGGTTTTTGCATTATTTTTTTCTTTTCTTTTTTTTTTCCTTTTTTTTTTTTTTTCCTTTAATATGGGACACTGAAGTGTCCAAAATATAAATAGTTAACTAAAATACAGAGGCTTATATGACCGAGTTCTCATGAAATAATGTCAAAATCCCACCCCAGAGAGTGGAGAGCTGTTTCCAGCCATTAGGAATTACCCCTGGGAAGATTTAATTTTGCCACAGAAAAATACCTTTACATCCCTCTCTTCCTCAGCCAGAACTGGAAACAGGCTGTAGATTGCATCTATTTTTGGATGTGGGACACACAGGTCGGCTACTGGTCAGTGTGGCGTGGGAAAGGCTGCAGTGATGTGCTGAGCATCCAGACTCACCAAAAACCACTTCTGCTCCTGCCCTGAGGGAGAGTGCAGCACCCTGCTGACACACCCCACTGCCTGGCAGCTGGCAGAGACTGCACCAGCATGGAGTGCTGCACATGGCCCCAGGTCAAGAGTCAACGTCAGCACAGGTTTCTGCCAGGCTTAAACATATTTCAAATGCATTCCTTAATTAAAAATGTTTTAATGAGCCAAAACAACATGAGTAATCCATAACTAAAATTTATTGTATTAAGGTACTTCCTTAAGCTATCCAGAATCACATACTCCTTTAAAAATAGTGTAACTATACTCAAGATAAAAGTCTGGTGGAAATCAGGGACCAGAATATCAACAAACATTGCACCGAAGTGTGTTCAGCAGAACTTTTTTTGGCAGACCTCTAGAAATGTGTTGCATTCAATGAATCACTTTATAGTTCTCATTAATAAACATTTCCTTCTATCCTCAGGAGAATCACCATGACCCCATAACGTGTCAGCTCTGCAGCAGGCTCAGGTTTCACATCACCACTGTAACTTTCTTCTTAATGCCTCTGTCATAACACAAGCTTTCTGCCTGCTGTGCATCATATCCAGTGCCCCTGTCCCTCTCAGCCGGGGCTGTCTCCTGGATGATTCTGACCATGGGAGAGATAACACACAAAAAGCATGGACTGCCAGCTCATAGGCTAACTCCACATCTGGAACAGCTTCTTCCCTATTATAACATTTACGGCTGGAAGGGTCATTGTCATATTTTAGGCTATGTGATTAGCTTTGATGGGAGCCATTACAGGTTCTGTCTTGCCATAAGATACCAATGTATGATCTGTCTAGCTGTTTTTAAACCAAGGAGATGTAGGTGGGAACTGGAAGTACAATAGATGTAAAAATTGCTATTTTCATTTTATTTTTCATGGCATCATGTGAGAAGTCATCCCAGGTGAGGTTGTCCTGATGCCACACTCACTGGAAATGTTTGAGTTTTGGAACTTGCAGAAGTCATAAGGATGATGTGCTACCTGGATATTAAAGAAAGCTTTTCTATCCTTGTCATGCATATCCATCTGCACCACAAAGTGAGGGGTTAGTGTCTTCTCTATAATTTTGTGAAGCACAAAGGCAGCTGGCACCTCACTAAGATTACAGAAGATGCCATGAGTTTATCAAGTAATTTATATTTTCATATTTCCAAAGTATCCACAAAGAGGTGCTTCAGGAGAGGAAGTTCAGGTGATGTAACCAATGGAAAGTGAAACCGTGGGCTTTCTCTTTTTGTCATATTTTAAAAGAAAATACCTTCTTTGCCAGACAAAAGCTGATGCATGCATGAACTGCAGGAGAAAACTTTGGATGGATTCATGTTAAAGGTTATTTGTTTAATAGCACAAATATACAGCCCCAAAGACCACATTTTATGCATCCTTTGTTCCTGGTGTGATAGCAAGGTGGCTTGCATTTATTTATCTTACAATAAATACTAGCAAGAAAAGCATTAAGAAGACATCTTTATCTAGAATAAAAATAATTTTCTTAAAACTACAGTAGTAGTGCCAGGGAGGTCTGAATTCCTAAAACCTGCCACCAAGTTTTTATGACCGTGTGTGTCCATTTACTGGGGGTTAGTGTCATACATGTATGATAGCAGTATCCCAGGCAGTTATACTCAGGAATTGTGGGCATTCAAGCTCCTAAAGAAGCAAAAGCCTTTCTTCCTATCTTCTGCTTAAGGAACTGACAGATTGCCTGGAAGATTTTAAGCAACAAAACCTTCCATGGTGGGGGGTTAGAGGGGTTGGGGGGAAGTGAAAGAATAAGAAAATAATTTTGAGAAGAAAAAAACCTGGATTTTATTTACATGAAAATATTACTAGTGTTATATCACAGTTTCCAGTCTTTAAACCTGAAATAAAATATATCCAACCTCCACTGAAATAATCCAAAAACTGGCAATGTTACAAAAGATACATTATTTTGTATACTAGAATGCAGTACTAGAAGTGTTTGAATACCACGTTCAGTACTAGAAAGTTGCTTTCATGTAACAAATGCTACCATAATTACAAGGACATAACAGTGAATATCTAAGTGAGGAAAACCTCCATAAGAAAGATTTTGGTGCCTCCACATGTTGCCTTAGGTTTTTGAAATATCAGCCTAATACTGTTTTGAAGAGTGACATAGCCTTTTTGTATGGGTTAGCATAACTGAAAATTTCACATCTGTATAACATGCTTCCTAGAATGAGGATGCTGTAAGGAGCAGGAAATGAGAACTTCAAGCCAAGCCATTGTTTTCCATAATATGAAAAACACTACAGCAAAATCATCTGCTGAATTCAATTGTCAGAAAAATATGGACTTTTTTCTAACTCTGAGATGTTATATTTTAACACTTAACTTCCCAGTTTTAAAATACATTGGGGTTTTTTGTTTGTTTGGGGTTTTTTCATTTGGTTTTTGGTTTTTTGGGGTTTTGGGGTTTTGGGGTTTTGGTTGGTTTTTTTGAGGAAAAAAGGTCATTTTGGACATGAAAGTGCAGGGAATCATTATTTTAAAATAATAGAATCTATAAAAACCCAAGTATTTTTAAACTAACTATAACTAAAAAGCTGTATTTCACCTCTCTCCTGAAAAGCTTTCTATTTTTTAATGCCATACTCACTAGTTTCCTCCTCTCCTACCCACTGGCACTTGCCTGCATCTATTCCCTAGTCCTCTGGTTTAAACCTAGACCCAGCAACCCAGTGTTGATTCAAAAGTGTCATTTCAGAATGTTCTGGTCTTTCTCCTATAGGCTGAAATAATGTATGCTGCCACATTCAGTAACATTAAACTCACACATGCTGCTGTATTGTTACAGTATTTGGGAATTTTTAAGAAGTTTGGAGCTTAGAAAATTATTTCTGTCCTTAAATTAGCTGTGGAGAAAATAGTCCTTGCAAATAGATTCATGTGAATATGCTACCCAAAGTCCATCTGATCAAAGAAAAGGTAAACAACAACAACAACAACAAAAATACTGCAGGAAAGACAGTCTAGTGCACAAAGCACTGAGCTGAGAAATAGCTAGGCATCCATCTCCCATCTAAAATGTGATGAAGTTGCACTCAATAAATTGTCAGGATGAAAAATAAGCAGATTTTTATGCAAAGCCAAATCTTTGTTGTTAAGGTAAATAAAATCTTACCAATCTAATTAATTACTTGTTTTCAATATCGGTCAAAAATGTTATAGGAGGAGAAAAAGGAACAGTATTGCACAAAAACTCTGCAGAGTAAGTTACAACCATTGTTTCCTAGCACTTGCCCCTTTTTCTGTACTTGGAATTACTCTTCCACAACATCTCCAGATCCATCCCAGACACAGTTAAAATATATGTCAAGTCATCAGCATCTCAAACTCTTCATCAAGATAAATATTATGCTGATTGTGGGGGTTTCTTCCCTTTTCTAGGGGGAATGTAGACATTGGTGGTTTACTTTGCAGTTTGGAATCCACTTGAAGCAATTCTTATTTTTTATTCCCTTTATACTTTGGTCTTTCTTCATGGGTCTGTAATTCCATGTCAAATCTACCATATATGTATTACATGTGTTAGATAGAACCATGGAAGCACAGAATAATTTGCGTTGAAAGGGACTTTTAAAGGTCATCTAGTCCAAATCCCTGTGCCATAAGCAGTGAGATCTTCAACTTAGGTCAGTTTGCTCAGAGCTCCATCCAACCTGGCTTTGAGCACTTAGAATGATGAGGCATCCACATATTCTCTTGTAAATCTATTTCAGTTTCTTTCTATCCATACCATTAAAAAAAAAAAAAAAAAAAAATCATCCTTATATCTATATTAAATCTCCCCTCATATCCATAGAACCCCCTGTTCTATGGATATGAGCCTGACTTCAAAAAAAGTCTGTCCCCATCTTTCTTACAAACCTCCTTTAGGAAGTAGAAGGCAAGTTCTACTGAGACACTTTTCTTTTCCAAGCTGAACAACCTTAGCTCTCTCAGCTTTACCTCCTAGGACCGATCTTCCAGCCCAATGATGATTTTGTGGCCCTTCACTGGACTTGGTCCAGCAGGTGCGCATCCTTTGGAAGCTGGATACAGTGCTCAGGTGTAGAGGGTCAGAGACGCCTCTCTGAACCTTCTACCTGTGCTTCTTTTGATAACTTGCTCTTTACTCTCCCTGTTGCTCTTAGAGCTGTTTTATCCAACTCTAGTTCTTTATCTGCCCATTTTGAACTTGCTCATTGCCTGTCTCATCACCCCACCCCATCCTACTCCTCACAGTACCCTGTAGCTCTCTTTCCATGCTTCAGCTGTGGGATCGAGCCCATCTTCCTCTGCACAGAATGACTACACTGGGTTCATATGCACATCCTTCCACAGAACAAACTGCTTGGCACTGCTGTCTGTAGATCATAGCTATACCATACAATTATACAGACTGGCAGAAGACAAAGAGGGCATGTACAGAGGGACGGTGACAAGTCCTAAAGTTCTTGTAAAGATATTGCAAAGCTTGGGATCTGTTACTAGCAATGGTGCTACTGTATTTACTGGGTGGCACTGCAACAAAGTTGATTATATTTTGTTTCTCCTGTCTATGGCCTATGTAGACACATGCAAACTTATTGAAATAGCAAAGGTTTCCAGCTCTACATGCTTATTTTCACTGGGACTAATAATTTGACACTTAAAACTAATTTAGATGTCCTAAAATTTGCAGATCAAGGCTTCAGTGGCAGTTCAGGAGAATGTGGGACAATTTGTCATTATGGCAATTATCAAGCTCCATATTTATAGCTGTTCCAGAGACAGATTGGTGAACATGAAGAGTTCTCTGTTGAAGAAGGTGCAAACAGGTGAAAAAATTTTTCAAGAGATAAGAAAGTGAATGTATTCAGTCACCAGAAGACAGAAAAACTGGTGGACCATGTGCTCACGTGGTTCCCAGCGTTTCATGAGATTAAACTAACGTTTACTAGGTGAGTATATTCCAATATTTGCCTTCCCATTTTCTGAAGTACTTCTAATGCAACAGGACAAATTTCTTATAAACATAGTGGGAAAAGTCACTGCAGAGGTAGGAATCACATGCTGGCACCTGAAATGCTGAAGTACCATCCTGTGCTCAGTTTCTACAGCATTGTACCCTGGGTTGATCAATCATAGTTTATACCAGGACAGTGTGACAATGGCTGTAGGTTTTGGAGTCAGATGTAGGTTCGGATATGTTCAAGGGCTCTCTGAGCAGCCACAAAAAGCTATCAAAAATCCAAGATATCTATTGTTGCTCTCATAAACTGGCAGACTCATGTGAAATGCAGAGGAATGGATAGAGAGTGCAGCTGATCATGTGTGCACCCCAAGGCACTCAGTCTGGTCTGCTCAGAGGCAAGGCACCAGGATAGGACTTGGTATAATGCTTTGCATTGCAGCGGTTTCCCTTCCAGGACTGCCAGTCCAGTGCCATATAAAATACAAGCATCAGTTCTCTGAGAACTTGAAATTATTTTAGCACATCACATTCCCATTTCCTTGCCTCTCAGCAGTTTTTTTGTCAGGGAAGACACTCCATAATACTGACCAACCTATATCTCACGGTTTTCTCACCAGCCCAGTTGCTGCAGTGCCCTCTGGCTGGGCAGTTCCCCTTGTCATCCCCAACTGTGCAGCTGAGGACAGGATTCAGTGAGAAGCTGCGCATCACACTGCCCTCCCACTTCCAGTGTAACTGGATTTCTGACTTCCCATAAAAACCCAGCATGCCAAGTTCCCTGACATCTGCCATGTGCTTTCTGTTGTCACTCTCTCCTCTCCTGCAGAGGTTTTTCTCCTTTCACCTTGCAGTGAAGAACACTCTAGAAGTAGCTGTGTGCATACCTGGCTAGCAGCTGGCATGTGAAGTGTCCTGTGGGGGACAAGCAGAACAAAATGCCATGGAAAAAGCTGAGCTGTTACAATGCCTGAGCTCACTAGATGGCCTCATACACCGCAGAGATTTTCCTCCAGTCCCCCCACCTTGTACATTCTGTTTATTACGCATGCAGTGGTAGGGACTTTTTAACTATTATTTTCCCTTTTTGTGTTTTTTTCTTTTTCTATCTGGATCTGGATCCCTCTTCTTGATTCTTTGCTACTTTTCTGTCTCCTGGTCCATGACAGTCAGTTTGTGGAGCAATTTCCAATTATCAAAGCAAGCCTGCAGCAGGAATGGAAATAAGAAAAGAAATCTAGTATGTGACTTTCATAATAATAATATACCATAATAGCACAAGGTGGTGCAGGAGCACCAGCATTAAGTTTAGCATTAGGTGCCTTTCTGCAGTACTCCCTGCGTCCATGGATATATATTTAGCATGACTGCCTCAAGGTTTGTTGAGTATATGTTTTCTTAATATGTATAATAATATAATATTAGGGGAAAAAAAATCTGCTAAACAAGCATTTCCTACATCGTAATGTGTGACTCCACAAAATCTTGTTGTGGGAAGCACATGAGGGAGGTCCAAGGGGAAATGAGGAACGGTAAATAGCTGTGCAAAAGGCACTGGATATTTAACAACTTTGCATTTGATGCGGTATTCTCTTGGTCTCCCTGGCCACAGCTTTTGAGAGCACTACTTATCAAGCAAGTATTTACTACAGTGCTGATTTCAGGAGTGGGAGTTGGGAACAGAAAGAAAAGAAGGGCTCAAACTCACAGTCATTTTAGCAAAGTGCATCATCTTACCATGTTTTAGATGAGCCATGATAATGGACTACAGCCCACCAGTAGCCCTCTTCAAATGTGGGGTGAAGCACAGTTTCAGCAATTTTCACTGGGGTATTTAGTGGCCATATTCATCTGCTGGTCCTTGGCTGAGAGGTTGGCTGGAAATTACCTATCCATGATTACCTACATCATTTGCACAGACATGATAAACTGAATACAGCTCTTCCCACCTTTTACTGGTGTGCTCTTGGTGAAAACCATTCTCGTCATTTGTCCTGCATATTTTTTCCACCTAATGTTGGACATTTTGATGTTTGCAATTGTATTGACCTGTTCAAAAACAGTAGGACCCCTCCGCTTTCTTTGCCGGCAGACTGTAACACCAAGAAAACAGTGGTGAAGCAGTCTGACTGGTACCTTTGAAAACAGTTTCTACTTTCTGCCTCAGTAACACCCACCTGAGACAGTCATGCACAGAATTATAGTGAGAGCTGTGCTTGTGCTGCAGGGCCAGGCAGGAGCCATCCTCTTTGACACCACTGAGCTCTTTGGAACAACCACCTACATGAGGGCAAATAAATTCTCCTGTCACTTTTAGATTCAAATGTCAAACTGTAGTAGCTCTAGATTCAAAAGCAGCCTGAATCAGGCATTGGGGTTTGTGTCTTCTACAAAACAATCTGTGCAGATTTTTTTTTTAACTCAGCATAACATCATTTGCTGGTTTCCCAGCAGTTTTTTGAGAACTTCTTGGCCTCAAGACTTTGGTACTTCCCAAAGACAACATGAAGTGAAGAAGGCAGAAGCATGCAAGTACAGGAGGACTCTCTATGAGAGGATACCTTGATGCTATAGTCCCAAACACATAGCAGGAGGCACACAGTGGGGTGACAGAGACCAGAGAGTTCTGTAGCCAGAAGGCCACAAGACCACTCATTATGGATTTGGATCACAGGGAAGCCAAAGATGCTTAAAGGCACGGTTGTTTTGGGCACAAAGTGGCATCCTTATGTGGTCCTGTTTGCCAGTCTTAAAATAGCATAAGGTGGAAAATATCGGCAGTGTTGTACCAATAACAGAAAATGTCTGTGAATGTCACAACAGCTGGCATGAAAAGGAGAAGCAGGCAAAAATAAAAATAAAGGAGGGTGGAATGAAATGGTGACATATATCTTCCACTCCATGAATGAGGTAAAATTTGGTAGATGAGGGCATGACCAGAAAACCCACAGCTCCTTCAGGGACTGTTATAGACCTTGCACACTGCCTGCAGGGTGTATACCAAGGCAGCTGCCAACAGCAGACCTGAGAACTGCAGGCAGAACCAGGGAGCTCAGCCACAACTGAGACCAATTATAAATGAGGGAGAAATCATTTAGACAGCTAGTGTGGTCCATCTGGCACTTAGTGACTAACCAGCCAGCCCTTTGGCCACTCATCTTGACAGCCTGCACTTCCAACTGCCCTTGTCTGGTGGTAGTCATGATGCAGTCAGTGGAATTTCAGCACCCAGAATATTGTTGTTTTTCTCAGTTTTTATGCCATATCTCAAATAAGACATTTATTTTGATTTTATTTTTAGTCTGTCCATTCCAAAGCACTGGGACAATTTTCCTAATTTTGAGCTGTCACATTAGTGTGATTACCCTTTAAGTTTTCAGTTAGAGACACTCTTCAGCATGTGCTTACATCCAAGTAGTCATCTATTCTAAGCACTGGAACTACATGAACACCTACAATTTGATACCTGTTTATGTCTCTTGTTTAAATTCAAGGCTTTGAATACTGCTCTTTCATCTACTGCCTGATCACTCCAGCTGTAAACATTCATAAATGAAGACACTTCAAACAATAAAGCTGGAAGAGTATTCATAACTATAACCAATAATAAACCAAAAATAACCAATTGGCATGGATATCACAGGAGACAAGCTTTCCAAAGTACCTGCATCCCATTTTCAAGAGCACCTTTACCACTTTTAAGCTGTTTTTGTACATCTCATATGGCACCTACAGACATCTTGTGCAACCTGCAACTGGCCAGTAATATCTTAACTTCCCACATCCTGAGAGTTGGCACACTTGCCTACATGAAGTAAACTGGGAAAATGGCCCCAGCCTTCTCAATACTATGAGCAGCTGTGTAGTCTTTGCCCTTGATCTCATGTTTTAGGCAAAGCAAATTAAAATGATCTGTCAGTGCTCTAAACTCCAGCAGATTTTTGCAACAGTCTCACATTTATTATTACCTAGTCTTACAAGAACTTAACTTTGAGTGCCTTGTTCAAATACCAAGATAAAAAACATAGTAGGCACAGAAAAGAGACAAGGGCGTCAGTTGTACAGGTAAGACCAAGAATGTTCATGGTTTTGCTAAAACTCAGCAGAGGTTTCCTCCAGTCTGGGGTCCCTGAGCATTCGGAAGACTGCAAGACTCAAACCCATACAAAATTAACCACTTCGACTTTAGGAAGTCCCCCAAAACTTTTCTCAATAGAAGAAATTTCCAGAGATATGATATGGACTATCTCCCTTCACTATCCCATCCCCAGTACCACCATTCCAGGCATAGAGATGGTTTGCACAGTCAAGGAAACCTGTGTGAGGGAGGTTCACCATAGTCCTGGGATGCATAGTCCTGAAACCACAGGAGCTGAGCTAGCTTCTCATGACCATCTAGTTCAGGGATCACAGCCAGGAGCTCATCAGGCTACACTTTACTTTCTTCAGCTTGCTGCCGAAAGGATAATGAACCAACTGCAAAGTAATTTATTAGAAAGTAGTGGGTTACCACACTGCTAGGTCCTCTGAGGTTCTCCTCTTTGATATTTACCCTTACAAAGGCAGTCCTGTGCCACCTCTCTGCTATGATCAGTTTGAGGTCAGCCATCAAAACACAGACCCTGGTACATTTTTAGAAGTTCTCTTAAAAAGAGAGATATAAAACCAATCCCATTCTACAGATACTCTACTGGCTTCTTTTTGTTCCACTGAACCAAATCAGCCCAGATGTCTGCGTTATCCTGATTCTGAAGCTCTGCAGCTCTTGGGAAGTCTGGGGTCAAGAATTTCACCCCTCTGAGACCCACGCAGGCAGGAAGTCATCAGCTGACTCCTACCACAAACATGCAGCACTAAGTCAAGGCAAACTTTTCAGCATTCCACTGTTAAAACTGTGCTTCATTCCAAGTTTTCATGAGCCAGTAGAAGGAAATTGTCACATTATTAAATATGCTCTCTTTTTTTGTTTGTTTTTTTTTGTTTTCATTTTCAGAGATCCAGCACTTTGAAGGTTCAGATAGCAATGACTCAGGTCTGGCTGATGTTAGGTAATGTGGAGCAAAGGACTGGAAGAGGGAGCCTCAAGTAATATCAAAGCAATTTATCCCACTCATTTCTTCATTCACACAGCTCTGTAGCTGGCTCTATTCACCACTACAGTTCAGCAATAATATCACACTTCCAGGGATGTCTTTGCAGTATTACAGATGCTATTCAAGGACAAATTCAGTCTTGCAATTTCTCCACAGCACTGTCTTACAGCTCTGTCTTACACTGTACACAAAATCCAAAGATGTGCTCATGATTACCTGAGCAGCGGGAGGGTCTAGGAACTGGTATGCTGTGATTTCTAGTTAAGACTGAAACAACTCTCAAAGGAGTGCAGCATCCAGGTCTTTTGTCCTATACACTGCAGGTGGATACTTGTGAGAGGCATCTGATGCAATAAAAAAAAAAAAAATAATAATCATGAAATTCAGAGAGTTAAAAAATACAGACATTGTGCCTGGAAGGCCTGGATCTGGCTCATCTATTGCTCTAGTGCTGTGGTGAAGTTAGATCATTGTAGATGAAATCCTGTACATTTGGAAACTGAAAGCCAGACTCGAGATGGCAGAGATAAAACTAGAGCCATTAATGTTTAGCATACAAACAGTATTTCCACAGTTCTCTGTATAGATCCCAGGATGCTGTGGACTTGCTGCTTCCAGCTTCTCACCCACCTTCTCCTTCTGTGGGGGTGGTGAGCAATGTCTTGAGCTAGAATTCATTCATCATTTTATAGTATGATTTCATTCTTGTCCAGCTGAGAATAGGCAATGGGAAAAGGAACTGTGCTTTGCACACTGAGATGCAGTTACCACCACGGGTCCACCTTCCCTGAACTTGTATGCCAGAAATTTAGTGCTGGGAGTCTGTGAAAGGAATGGCACAGAGCTCTCCATGTGCCCAAGAGGACCGGAGGCCTCCCCTGCCAGTAGCAGCAGCACCACCCACCAGCCCAGAGAAACACTCCACACTCAAAGAAAATGACAAGAACAATAGCAGGAAATGTCTAAGGGTGGAAACAACAAACCGAACACAGCCCAAGTTTCTGGGGGCTTCCTGATTGGCTTGATTTGCCTCAGCAGGAGCACTTTGGATAACCTTGGAGCTACCCCACCAGGGCAAAAACCAGGGCAAGCCACATTTGTTCCAGTGGCTGTCTGGGACATGGGGATATTTGGTGCCCAGCACAAATTAGTAAATAAGCACAACATAAAAATGCTAAGGTAGATCAGATGGAAGAAGCAGCGTCAGGATGCTGCAGTCATCATGCTCAGGGTGGCAGCAGTTTGGTGCATGTCTCATTGCTCCCAGTGTAAAGTCTACCCATTCCCATGGGGCATGTTCCTTGCCTCACATCAGCCTTCACTCTGGAAAAATTAACTGTGAGTTCCTGTAAGTGAATGACAACAGAGAACAAACTTGCAAAGCTCACATCCAAGAAACTGTTTGTATCAAGAAACAAACAAAACAAGTTACAGCTCCTACTGGGTGTTCCCCTTCCTGCCCTGCTGCTCTTTTTCTGTCCCTATTGGCAAGCAGGCTGCAGGGGGGTGGATCTATGTATTTTTGAGGGTCATGTAATATGGGGAATTTTTAAAGGGACCTAATAAAGTTCAGTGCCTGACTGCCAGCTGCAAATTCCATCTAGTTCAAGGCAAGGAAAAGTATTTTCAAAAACATCAAAGGGAGACATATGGGATCCCTGTCAGTTACAGCTTTTTATGGTAGTTGTGCTTTAGCAACAGGACAGCAGAATAATCCCACCATTATAAAATTTTGATTGGGTTTTCATGTTTGCAGTCTGAATTTTCTAGGGTTCATTTTCATTTTTAGTACTATTCTCAGACGAAATTCAGTCAATCACATGGTGCACCTCAAATCAGAATGCTCAATACTGGACAATGCTTTTTGCACCAACAAGTAAGCTTGTAAGCACCATTTTCCTTGAAACAGTCCTTTTAAGCCACCATGTCAGGAAGCAAATAGATAATCCCTTGTTTGTAGCAGGAATCTGCTACAAAGTTCATGCAGTTCTTAGCAGCAAATATGAGTCAAGTCAAACCAAAATCATGGAAATCTCACATGTACAGTGAATAGAATTAATAATACTATTTAAGACATCTACTAGGGATAAGCATGGACTGATGTGCAACTGGGCTCTATAGGACTGGCAAAATGTATTGGATCAAGATGGGGAAATGGAGACAAAATTATCTGCTGGAGGCTACAGCCTCCAGGATAAGAATAGACAGCTGTGGCTCATGATTGTTATTTTTGTTAGCACCACTTTTCTAGTTAATAACTGCAACATCTTTTCATTCCCATATGAAAGACTCACTTGCATGTGCTTCTACACTGCTAAACATTAAACATGGTGGGGGCAGGGAGGGATTCCTAATAGTCCAAATGGGAATTCTGCTAGGAATGAAGTCCTGGATCCCAGTAATAGAGAAGATGCTGCCACTGACTTTGGACGAAGCTACTGCTACACACACTCAGCAGAAGTCTCAGTGGAAATAACCTCTGCAGAAATTTAAGGAAGAAGGTGGGTGAGGGGGAGAAAGGGAAGGGGAGGCAAAAAGGGAAAGAGCTTGTGCCAGGAAAATGTTTGTCTTTTGTTCTAGGTGTGCTTTTGAGTTCTGTCAGGCACAACTCTTGTCCCCTTTGCCCCTGCCCTTCACTGCAGCAGCCCATGGATGGCAAGCACACCCCTCTGCAAGAATTGCCGTGCATGAACCTCATCAGCTCCCTGAAAAGAGCAGATTGGAGCACAGAGAGCACCTCCCCAGGTCTCACAGGCAGACAAAATAGATAGTTGAGGAAAAAGCTGCAGACACCTGAGGTCCAGACAGAAGACAACATACCATCTTCTGCCCTAGATAATAATGCTACCTTTAAACTCAGTCTCCTATGTGTTTTGCCTTTCAGTGCAGCGCTGTCTGCACTCTGAGCTTGCAGAATTTTATGGCCTTTCTAGCCCCTTGAGAAGAATGTCACAAAGCACCACATCTACGTCTTTTGAACTCTTCCAGGGACAGTGCTTGCATCAATTTCTGTGGTCAGCCTGTTCCAATGTTTGACAGCACTTTCAGTGAAGAATTTTTTCCCTAATATCCAATCTAAACATCCTCTGGCACAATATGAGAATATTTCCTCTTGCCTTGTCACGTCTACCTGGGAAAAGACTAATCTCCACTATAACATCCTTTCAGGTAGTTGTATAGAGCAGTGGGATCTCCCCTAAACCTCCTAGACTCTTCCTCAGCTTTGTTGCCCTTCTCTGGATATGTTCTAGCAACTTGATGCCTTTCTTGGAGAGGGGGGCTCAAAATTCAACACAGGACTTGAGGTGTGGCCTCACCAGTGCCAAGGACAGAGAGACAGTCACTGTCCTGGGCCTGCTGACTGTACTATTCTTGATACAGGCCAGGATGCCATTAGCAGTCTTGGCTATCTGGTCACACTCTTGGCTCATATTCAGATGGCTGTTGACCAGAATCCCAAGTTCTTTTTCTGCAGGGCATTTTTGCTTTGCTCGTGTTCTGTCCAGAGGACCCCGTGGGCCTTACCAGTTCATTTCTTATCTGACACTGTAAATCATAGACAAAACACATTTCCCCATTTGTACATGGGAGGCTGAAATCTCTTCAGAGAAGATATTTTTAGGCTCATCTTTTTGTTGTTGTTTTATTTCCCTTCACTTAAAAAGGTGATGGAGATTTTCCAGGCCTCTTGCCTTTCCTGTAAATGCTGCTAGGTAACTCAGTGTGCACCTCCAGTACATCAGTACGTACAGGAATTGCAGAAAAACATCTTCCTTAGCAGCTTGCAGTGTGAGTACTGCAGAAGGTCATGCATTCATTTTGGTCATACATCTGTGCTAACCTTGGGTATTTGCAGCAGCCAGCACTACTGCACAATGGAAGAATGAGCACTCAGCCGTCATCCCCCAATTGCTCTCCCTCTATTTCTTGGATCTCTCCCAGGGTATAAATAACACAATCCACTGTACAGCTGAACTGCTGGCATCTGTTGCTAAACCTGAACAAATTTCTTGTGCATAACTGCAACAAGCCAACAAGCTGTTTTTCACAGAGTTGGCAACACGTGTGTTGCTTTTCAAGTCTCTGAGTGTTTGCTGCTGTTTACAGGGACTTTTAGGGAAAACTGTGCTTGCAACCCTCCTTCACCCGGACCATGTCTTGCAACACAAGAGGATTTTATGACCAAAAGCCACAAAATGTTTGTACTTTGCACTGTTGTGTCCCCTCAGACATCCCAGGACATCTGTCCTGGTGCTCGTCCTGCCAATTTTACTTGAAGCCATGGGAAAGCAAGCAAGTTTCTGCAGCATTCAGTGTCTTTCCTGAGTCATTGTACCTTCACCTTTCAATTGCAAAGTACAGCATGTATCGTCTCTCAAGTGGCTATTTTATCTTCCTTGCCTTTCTCCTGCCATCCCAGTGAGTACCAAGCAAAGAACCACAGATGATGCACCTCTGTACTTGCAGTAGAAGTCCTGCCTGTTTACCTGTCTGTCCAGACACACGTCTGGTTTGTGCAGGCCGAGCATTTTATATCAGTTCTGGCTCTTACTTGATTTGCCTTAATATTTTGGACGCTGGCCTGTGAAGCTCCAGAGGTAGAAGGCCTGGATTTGGGAGGGAAGGAGAAAATTAGGGTAATGGCAAAGAAGAGAGAGGAAACACAGCTTCACCAGGAAGTACCTAAATAACCATTGTCCTCTTACCTGGCTGGGGCAAGAAACCAGAACATTTGTGCCACTTCTTTTAAACACGAGGGGTCCAAAGTTTGGAAGATTCCGAAGCCAGATGCTACCAGGGCAGGTTAAGCTATCAGGGTGTTTCCTTGACTGAACAGGGACTTGATCGGATCTTCCAGGTTCTGTCTGGAACCTGGTCAGGAACACAAACAGAAGCCTTCTGATCCAAACACTCTGTTATAATCACACAGAGAAAATAAGTAGACTCTGCTCTTTCACCTCTTTGATCACTGGCCACTGGACTGGGTTCAGGTCTTTTTTAAAACTTCTTTTCCCCTCCATTCCCAAAAGAGGATCAATCCAGGTACTCCTCTGCTCTAAGGGCAAGCATCCAAGGCATAGTGATTCACTGACTTCCTGTCAGTGATCTGCCATCTCCTGAGTCAGTAGGAAGTTTTTAAGGTTGCAATTTCACCTGGGCTGGGGACATCTCCCATTTGAAGTATTCTGGAAGAACTGGGCTTAGAAAGTTGTACACTGGTAAAAGACCAAAAACAAGTGTAGGCAGTAAGTGCCGTGAGGACAAAAAATTTTGTGTTACAGTGATATGAGGAAATCATGCTAGGGTGAGGTAACATCTTAAGAAGAGAAAAAGCAGCTCATGAAAAAGTGGTTTCAGTTTGAGTCACACCAGAGTGCTGAAGGCTCACATATTTGGGAGATTTAATGCTGTATCAGGCAAACCTGACAGGCAAAAGTTAATTCCACAAATGTTATTCACTTGGCAAGGAAAGGGACTCAATTGTATAATTTCTTCAATTCCAGGTCAAAGAATTTGCATTACATCAAGTCTTCTACATCCAGAGTAGGCAACATTGTAGTAGTTAAATCAAAATAATGGTTGTGTTTTCTACCTCATCGTGCTTAGCTCAAGAAGTCCTGTGGCCGGTGCTTGTCACCTTCGTTTGTCCAGCATGGTCATCCTACACCAGGCAGATGCAGATTGTTATTACAGTGCTCAGTCTGTGTATGTATGTATACACATTTACTTCAGACAGCAAAGTGAATTGTGGAATTTTACTTATCTTCTCAAGTTCCTCTGCTGGTACTGGGATGAAATTTTTTCCAGGTGGAGGGAATCGTTTCCCTTCTCATGTGTTCAGCAAGATTGATATGGACTACCAGAGCAACTCATTCAGCATCATGCCTGAATCTCTTATCCAAGCACTGGTTGGCAATGAGGGATTCCATTTTTCAAGTCATGGAGGTATTACCCCTTCAAAGATGTTAATTTTAACTGCACTCTGTAAACAAAAACCTGCTCAAAATCATAAAATGTGCCCCTGCCAGCTTTCCTCTTTGAAAGTGAGCTGTTCAAAGAAGGATGAGCACTGCAAAAAGACTAAACTCAGAGGCATTGAGTTGCTCAACTCTGAAATCCCATTTCAGCCTGCAACAGACCTGGAATCAAGCAGGTTTTTTTGCCATCACCACCAGCAGTGTGTTGATACAGAGTGACATCCACAAATGGTCCCACTGGCTTCAGCAACAGCTGCTGTTGGCTAAGAAAACTAAGCCAATGTTGAAACGAAACCAAAGACTTCTGAGTGATTTCCCCCTCCCCTACAACAGACAAAGGGTACTGTTTACGGCTGTGGCATGTGGATTTCAGCTCCAGTCTCATAGGCATGTTGGCTTACAGACAGGTTGCTGGTGCTTGGCAGTTGATACAGGTAACAGGAAGTCTGTCAAGAGCTGAAGTGCTGGACTGGGATCAAGTTATGCTGGATCAAAAGACTTACGTGTCTTTCAGGACCCTTTGCCCTTGCAAGTTCATTTTCCAAGGTTATTCTGAACCTAGGTGAGCTAACAGGTACCCTGCTGCCCCAAAAGGAAATAGGAATGAGAGGCCCATAGAGTGGAGTATTTTTGTCAATGCACTTTTGCAGAAGGCACTGTACTTCCCGGAGGGCAAACCTTATATGTAAAGTTTCAGTTTCTGGTTTTGCTGTGAGGTTAAAAGCTACCTGAGGGCAAAATCCTTGAGACAGGTACAGAGTTTGTGCAGAGATCAGTTTCATCCCTCCAGGCCAAGCACAGTTATCCCTAAACTTGGTGTTTAATTCTCTGTTCAGTAAATATCAGGGGTCTCTTGCAGTATTCTGCTTGTGACTCTGCTGTTTTAAAACCAGCTATAACACCTCAGGATGTTCAGCTCTGGGAGACCTGATACTAATTACTGTCTTATTTGTAGCTTTTATATCAATTTGATATATGGTACCAGTCAAGCAATAGCAAAATAATCAGTTAAAGTTGAACCATCCCCCACTCTACGTATGCATCCGCCACCTTTTCCCTTCAAGTGTTTACTGTGATTAGGTCTTTCCTGTTTTTCTCCTAAGTTCTGAATACTTGTATACTTTCCATATTAGTCTTGATGAATGTTCTTTTTTCCACTGACATGTCAGTGTATATGCCACAGACATAATTTTTGTTACATTTCTGTTTTCACTGCAGAAACTGCATGAGTATTTCTCAGGTACAACCCAGAATGCATAGTTAGCACAGGCTAAAGAAGCTGGTCCATAAACCTGCAGCTGTTCTCCCTGTTTATAATACTGCTACCCCCCTACCCTGAAAAATAAAACATTGCTGAGCCAAATGTAGGTATCTCTAGAAGTCTGTGTCTGCTGGAGTGAATTAGCAGGATAGAGAAGGCTGTTTTCTTCAGGCATAGTTCTGCTGACTTAGGATTTGTGTGTTCTTATTTCAAACTAGTGTGGCTCAGCATCAGCATCTGCATTCACTCTGCTCATGCTCAGGGTCTCTCCTGGGGTCGAAGAAAGGCATCTCGGACCAGATTAGCCTCTGTTTTTAAGCAAAGATGAAAATTACAGGCCAGGTTTGTTGGTTTCAACATATTAATGCAGAAGAAACAGAAGAAACAGGGAAACAGAAGAAAAAACAGAGGAAATCCTTCACCTGAGCAAGTGCATTCAACACCTTCAGAATGGAGCACAAAGCAGTCCTGTATCCAAGCACAAAGTTAGCTGGTTACTGAGTGCTAAAAGTAATGCACATGTACACATACCTCGCCTTATGCCTCTTCACTTCTCAGATCTCCCTGCATAACTCCCCTTTTTTCACCTAAATTACAGTATTCTTTTTGACCTGACATCTCCTGTTGTCCATATTCCTGCATCTTTTCAGGAGAATTCATGTTCTGTTTCTGCCTCTGGTCTTCTCAGAAGATGTACTGGCTGCCTTGTCCACACTCATGTAGTTAGGTCAAAACACCACCAAACACACAGACCAGGCTTCCTATACCAGTTTGGTACATCTCCTTCCCCTGTACTACTGTAAGGCCTGAATTTTGTAGGGCATGATAGCTACAGAGTCTAAAAGAGAAGGTCTGTAAGTAGCTTTAAAATATATTTCCTCCCCTTATCATTCAGGAATTTCAAGACCCAACTGGAAGAAGTCATGATCATTGGGGCTTTATCACAGCTGACCCTGCTTTGAGCAGGAGTTTGGGCTAGAGACCTCCCAAAGTCGTTTCCAGCCTTTATCGTCCTAGCAGTCTGTAGTCTAACTAACCGAGGAATCAGGGTCCCCAAATGACAGCAAAATGCTGTCCAAAAGACAGCATCAGCTGTTTGTGGTCCCTTCTTCCTCATAGCAAGAAAGCACTGTTAAGATGAGAAGGAGTCACTTAACTTCCTAGCTTATACAAACCGCCCTACAGAAAGTCCTCTTACACTTTTGGATGCTTATGGCAGCCATCCATTAGAGAAAGCTGCAGGACAGACAAGCAGTCTGAGTGGCAAAGTTTCCCGTTTTTTTCTGTGGTATTTGGGAAATAGGACTCTATACAATCACCGAAACAAAACCCTTGTCCATGCCACAGCAACTCCAGACCCTCTGAACCAATTTTCTTCTTATAGCAAATCTCAGTCATCCGGTAGCTGATGGGGCCAATGAAGCAGAAATACTAACAGTGTATTTTATCTTCTTCCTCATCGCAATCTGCATTTTCTTTCTTAATTTTCTTCCCTACAACACTTCAGGTATTGTAGCTGTTTGTGTAACAGGATTTATTGTTGTGACCAGCTTTCAAAGGCCAGTCCAAAATCTGCTAAGAAGTCTGCTAAGGAACAAGGGAATTACAGGGTGTACTTGCCAGGTGTCAAATGACAATTAAGTCATATCCTTTATAGACAGGGCTAGAAGAAAAGAACATTATCTGGTATTTAACAGGTTTACACAGGAAGAATGTAAAGTCTTGTATATATATGTATGTGTACATGTGTACTCTGAATGGCTTTATTACTATTTAAGCCATTATACAACATGTTGCTCAAAACAATCATTTGCATTTATTTTTCAGACTAAATTTATGCAACTCTTTTGTGTTGTAGGTATCAAAAAAGCAGGCACTTCTCCTTACTATTGAGAAATTCTGATTATATAAAACTCACTCAAAAAATAAACCATGCAAACCAACCTTCAGTTTGCATGATTTAAATTTTTGCATTGTTGGGCCATATGTAGAAAGAGAGCCCAACTAAGTAGTGCGTTCTCTGGGTTCAAATTTTCCAGCGAGGTCTGTTGGTACCCAAGTTGTTTTCTCAAGAATATGTACAACAGTCTAATAGAAATACTCTTACCTGGAGTATTTCCATTACCTCAGCAGAGGTGCCTCAACTGTTAGGCCTAGAGAGCACAAATTAGAGTCATATAAATTTAGCAACAACGTAAAAAGCAACCCTCTGTGTATACCGATGTCCGGTATAGGACCCCTGTGTTGCGTAACAGGTACATTCTGATGGATGATCTGTATTTTTCCTGCAATTTTTCTGCCTTCTGCATGGAGCCTGGGAGACTCTCAGTCTACCAGTACTGATTTGTCTTGGGTTGCAATATGTAACCAAAAGTGGTGACAGAAAGGCAGGAGCAAGCAGCCATGGGTAAGGAAAGTACTGGATGATGCTGATATGTGCCATCCATGGAAATGTGGTTGAACAGGTTATAAGCAACTACAGATCTTTTGGTAGACAAAGGAAGTTTTAGATTATTATCCCTGTCTTAATGTGTTCATCTTGGCTTATTTTATATATATATATTTTTTTCTTTCTTTCTTTCTTTCTTTCTGAAAGTAAGAAAACAAAAACAGTGCCATACATAAAAGGAGGAGAGTGAGGGGAAAGAGAAAGTATTCCTACATTCCTGCATCTGCATAAATCATGTCAATAAAAGGAGGTTTGAGTTAAAGTAATGGAGAATCTAAACTTTATAAAAGTGTATCCTAAATAATAATCAACTCATCTTAAGGTGTAAGGTGTCAGCTGCTTGGTCTTGACAAGAAAAATGAGAGTGCTGAGTGTTTACTGCATAGCAGAGTAAATTTATTTCCTAAACTCCCTATATATTTTATTATTCAAAGTCTCTGGGGACCCAGAGTCATGCAGTAACAGCAGGAAGCATAGATAGATATCCAGAAGGGGAGTGGGAAAAATACAGGTTCAAGAGAAACTCCTACAACAACTGGTTGACTGCCAGTTTCCAACAGCTATTTCCAGTTTCATTTCCTGGAGTACAGAAACATTAGAAGACACTTATTCCTCTAAATACAACAGCATATTCATAGTTGTATCCTGCGCTGTGATTTCTAAAATGAAAGTAAAATCAGAGATGTTATGGGAATTGGAGTGAAGGGACACTGAAGTATATTTTTAGTTAATCTGTATGTGCTGTTGCAGAAGCAGATAAGATAATTACTGTTTTTCCTGTAAATAGATCGGACTGTTTTACAAATAATTCACATGCCCTTCATGGGCTAGGAAATCAGTTGTGAATAATTAGAGACATAGTTGTTTCTGATGACATTTGAAATGCTAGTTAATACCTAGGAAATTCTCTCTTATTGAACTAATTTTTACATTTTGTCTTTTTGTGTATGTGCATGTCTGTATGTCTTCCACAGACTGGAACATGAAATACAGAAATTAGAAAGTGAAGAATCACAAATATCTGCCAAAGAACAAATAATTTTGGAGAAACTAAAAGAGACTGAGAAAGCCTTTGACAACTTGCAAAAGGTATTTAAGAAAAAAAAGAGAAAAAAGGACACTTGGGCATAGATTGAAACTAATTTAGCCTCTTAACAAAATTTGGAAGCAGCAGTTATAATTCATGCACTTACAGAAAGATCAATGGCAGTTGAAAAGCATGTAGCTTAAACTGGTATGAACAAGGCTAGAAAAGACACAGTGGCATCGGGTCTATTCTAGTTGGGCTATTTGGATTTTCACTACCATCCCAGCATTTTTTGAAGAGGGATTTCAGAGGCTGTCTCCCTATCTGCGGGGAAACCATGTGAGCCTTCAGCCCCTCTTAAAGATGCCAGCAGGATCCTGAGAGTATTTCAAACTTCTCTGCTCTCGTGGCATCCAGAGATAGTAGCATTTGCTACAAATGCCATTTTAAAACGTTACACCCTGCATCAAAAAGCAGAGCTCTTCATCTAGTTGCACCATGTGCCACTCCCCCAGTCTATGATTACACCTAAATCGAAGGAGGAACAATCACAGTTACCCATTTAAAAATTCCAAGGAACCATAAAAGAAAGCCTAGCATAAAAATCAATATGTAAAGCAAATTAAACTCAAAATGTTAAAGGTTAAATCAAACATCCTATTTTTTCCCTTCACAGAGTTTCCCCCACCAGGATGGTGGTAAGTGCCTTTTTACTATTGAATAGCTTTGGGTTTAACAAGAGTTGTTACTATAGTTTTTTGCAGAGGTTTAAAGAGTGTGTTACTTTCCTTCATTGTGTGTTTCTGATTTATTGCTGGAGCCATTACCTTTTTCTTTGGTATTTCTATAATGCAAGCACAAACGTCACTATTGTGGTAAAACATATTGCTTTGGCAGAGTTCCACCTCTTCTTATGCTCACAGAAAGGGAAAGAACGGCATGAGTAATTTAAAGCAGATTTCTGTGTTATTGACCCCTTTCACCACATGATAGCTCTGCACTGCAGACTCCTTCTCACCTCTCTGTGGTCAATCTTCTCTGTTGTATGTGCTCACGCTCTGTTCATAAACAGCTGAATTCTATGAGGACTATTCCTAATGTAGAGGAACAACTATTAAAAGCAGATTATTTCACTGATACAATATTCTCCACATGATGATTCTTGCAGAAGGAAAACCTCACATGGTTGGATGAAAATGCAGTAATCCCTATCTTATTAATTCAGTGTCATATGAACTGTGATCTATACAAAGTGTGAGCTATAAATTTAGGTGTCTGAGTAAACAAATAATATGCATAGTTCCCAGAAAGCTAGAGAAATCCTTGTAGTGCCACTCCAGGATCCTTAGGACCCTGGAAGGATGTAATGCTAAGGCATCTGTAGATAAATATGTGCACCAGATACTCAATCTCAGTACATGTCTCTGAACTGACAAAATAATGAGGTTAAGACTGCCTCCTCTAGCTGCTGTCAACTATATTGTGAGTGTAAATGAGGAATACGCAGGATGATCCCAACATTAAAACACTAGGACACAATGGAAGATACTATGTAGTATTTGAGTTGACTTGTAGCTGTTTTTTCCAGGTGATTAGTATTACTTACTAAGGAGGGCTTTTATTAAGTCAAAGATCTAGTTCAGAAATTTTCCTGCTAGCAATATAACCCAAGTTTTTTGTTAAATGCTGTTGTCAAAAACAAAACAAAACAAACAAACAAACAAATAAATCTCTGATAGTATGTTCCATGGTGAGAACTTGGTCTTCCTTCCCTCTGAAGGATTTAAATTTGGCTACCACAAAGTAGTAATCGCAAATATTTTATACCTATACAGACTTACACCATGGTCATTAGTAAGTTTCCAAAATAGGGACAATACCTGCAGGAATTAGCAACCAAAGTACTCCGGACCTTCTATGACTCCTGCAAGGTGCAGTCTGCCTCTTCATGTGTCTTGTAATAGCAAAGAAAGCAAAGGAAGCTCCAGCTAACAATTATGAAGCAGTTAGCTTCCCTGAAGGTATGTAGCAATGTAATATTTCATTAGGTTCAAAAGGAGCCCTCATGCTCTCCAGATTCTGCCTGCTTTCAGTGGATCCCTTCCTGACAGACTGAGTCAGAATTAAGGACAGCTTGTAATTTCTGAAATGTAACAAAGAACTGCAAAAATATGTCAAAGAGAAGAGACCAACTTGTGCAAGCAAATAGAACAGGGGTTGCATCTCAGTAAACTGTTCCCTCCTCTCTTCTATACCGTTTGCTTTATACATCTTGTCTCTTCCTCTTGGCACCTGGTCCTTGTGGGCTGAGGTGGAATAGGTCATCCCCTAGGTAGTCCTGTCTTCTGGTCCTCTAGAGATGACTGAGGCTGCATGTTGTCCTTTTAGCCCTCCCACTGTGGGCACAATGCAGCCTTGCATCTTCATAAGGTACAAGCTGAGCTGGTCCTCTGTATTCTCTCTGGCAGTGATCTGAGAGGGTAGGTCATCAGAGCAGGAAGAAAACATGTACGTAGCTGTGAGCACTTTGGTGCCATAGATTCTTCCCCTCCTTCAAAACTGCACAGAACTTGCTTTGCTGCTGCAGATCAGCCATCTGTCTGACAACACAGGCTGCAGAGGAAAAAGGTAAGAGCCACTGGATAACCCAGGAAGGCTGTGTAAAACACAGACACAAACCAACAACAACCCGTTTGGGCAATTTCTTCAGTCGCTGCTACATCATGAAAGACTCTCAAGTTCATACATCTCATGTTTGTTTGTTCTGTGTCCCTTTATTGCAAATGCAGTAACAGTACAAAAATGTATTATCTCACCATTGTGTTC
The DNA here is from genome assembly GCF_015227805.2 of Hirundo rustica. Classification (NCBI taxonomy): domain Eukaryota; kingdom Metazoa; phylum Chordata; class Aves; order Passeriformes; family Hirundinidae; genus Hirundo; species Hirundo rustica. Next base: position 64,657,277 of record NC_053488.1, read on the forward strand.
TTGTGTATAATTTTGTACCGTCTATATGGTGGTGACAGAGATTTTGAGTGTGCAGGAGGCACAATAGAGGATGTTCAGAGCCCAGAGAGGTCCAAGCAAAGACTGTAAGGGAAGGAGAGGAGTGGTTGTGAGCACCAGTAACCAATCAAGTGATGCTCTATGTCCTTCACAGCCTTCCTAGACAAAAAGATGTGTTTGGCAGTGAGAATTTCTGAGCTTGAAATCATCCAGGCACAATTAACACAAATTCCACATTTTCCACGGTACAAACACACTGCCTTCGTAAATCACTTTGTAAGAGAAAGTAGAGCAGAAATGCTGAGGCTGGGAGCTGTGGACCTGTCACCTTCAGTTGTGACTGCCATCTCTGTGGCAGCTGACAAGCTCTCCGTTAAACAAGGTCTGAGATGATGCTAGGCATTACACCATCTGTTGGTGCTCAGGTCTGCAGTCAAAACCAGGCAGGCTGCAGTGCTATGCTGCACGCACATCATGAAAAATGGAAAGGAGAGAGCCCTTGCTCCATGTGTGTATGTTTAAACTCAATAAATAAAAGGCACGTATATATAAAATAAAAGGCATGTGAAAATCTGATGTAACTCTCTTGTCTGTTCAATTTGCCTCAGAGGTAAATGCATCCTCTGCAATATTTGGGTGTTTATATGCAAACTATATGCTACCACTTCAGCCAACATACAGAAGCCACAATTACAGTAATTGAACTGTTTGCCCAAACCTCTGTTTGAATTTTGTATGTATTAGCATATATTCAGCCAAAAAGTAGTCTAGGAAAGCTGACCTGAATTAGCTGGTACCCAAAACATTGTTTAGAGACTTTTCTGGTTTTCTTTCTTCTGATATTTACCAGCCGTGCAGCCCAAGAGCAAAACAGATCAGCATGCACTCAGAGGAGTCAAGTACAGCTCTTTGAAGAGTTCTTTCCACATGTCCTGTAAAAATTCATCAGCCATTGACTCTCAGTTGTAGGCTCTTGATAACTTTTTTGATAACTTTTAAATTCAGTCTCCATCTAGAGCAGCCACAATTACAGCACCTCTGGCCACCTGAGTAAAAACCATTTATCACCACCCTTGGAGTGTGACAATTTCCTACCTATCTCATGCACCGCTCAATCCATCTTGGCCAGGAGAATAGTGTCGGAAATGGTGTCAAAAGCTTTGCTGAAGTCTAAATAAACATCATCCACTGCTCTCCCCATGTCCGTAGAAGATGTTATTATGTTGTAGGTGGTGATTAGTCTGTCAAGATTTGTGCTTGGTAAATCCGTTATGGCTTTTCCCAATCACCAGCTTCATTTGTTTTGTAAAGGTTTCTAGGAGGACTCCTTCTGTCACTTGCCATGGGGACAAAGTAAGTCCATTGTGCCTCCAGTTTCCTGTGTCCTCTTTTGGTCCATTCCTGTGGTATGACATTTTTGCCTCTTCTAGTCATCAGGGACATATCTCTGTGTCTTTCAAATATTATAGATGGTCTCCTTACAAAAATGCCAGGCATTTTCTTAACACTCTAGTGTGTGGATTTATGTATTAATGGACAAAAAAAAGTATTGAGAAATCTGCCTTGTCACCATTGTTAGCTGCTAACTTCCCCTTCCTTAAGCAGTAGTCTTGTATCTTTCCTTCTGCTTACTGCTCACAAATACTGAAGAACCCTTTCTTCTTGACATTTTTTCCCAGCTTTAGTCCTAGCTGATCCTTAGCCTTCCTGACTGCATTTCTGCATCCTCCTAGCAAGGTGCTCGTAGTGCCCCGTGGCGAACTGGCTGCCTTTCCACCACCAGTATATTGCTTTTTCTGCTTTTGATTACAGCTAACAATTCATTGTTAAACCAGGGAAGTCTTTTGTTTAGATTTCTTCCTTTGCCTTTGTAAAGAAAGCAAAGCATTGTTGTGCTTTCAGCAGACACTTTCAAATAACTCCCAGCAATCACAAAGTCCTTTGACCTTCATGGATGCTTCCAATGGAATCTCTCACAGCTAGGCTGTTGGTGTATTAAAGTTGTCTCTTCTAAAATTTAAGATCTTCATCCTACTACTGGTCTTCAGTGTTCTAAGCAGGAGTTCCAGCTCCACAATATTTGCTCACTGTATCCAAGGTGTCATTGGTAGTTAGGCTACCAGTGTAAGTCAAATAAATCTTCTTGGTTTGCAAGCAGTAAATCTAGCAATGTGCTGCTCCTAGTCAGCATGTCCAGCATCTGTAGGATCAAGGAGTCCTTAAGACATTCCAGTCTTGGGTTTTTTTGTTTATTTTGGGGTTTTTTTCTCAACAAATATGTGGGTAATTGAAGCCACCCATGAAGACTGGGCTCAGTTGGCCCAAGACTTCACTGAGCAGCCACAGTAAGGATTTGTTGGCTTCATCATCCTGACAGGGAGCATAACATCCTCCTTAGTGATGACCCATCTAATCATGATCCTAAGGCATTTGTTAAATAGAACTGGCATGTCTTCACAGCTCTCCTCTATACACGGAAATGCCTCTGTAAAGTGCAACTCCACCTCCTCTTCTTCCTTCCTTATCTTTCTGAAAATATTTGTAGCTATCCATTGTGGTCTCCTCATCATGGGATTTTTCCCACCACGTTTCTGTGATTCTTCTGGCATCCCTCACACTGGGCCCAAGGCTCTAGTTCCTCCTGCTTGCTTCCCATATTACGTACATTGGTATACATGCAGTTGAGATGGCTGACCTCAGGCTTCTTGCCTTCAGAAAGGGTTGGGGAGCATTTCTCAGTGCTCTGGTGGATGCACTCATCCACCATGTTCCTTATAGATGTACAACTGTCAGTTGTGGGCCCTAACCCCCAAGTTTGTTTAAAGCATTCAGTATGTCAGAGCCAGACCATTCAGCTCCCAGCAAAAGCCTCCATTGATGTTCTTACAAACATGGTGGGCGGGCCAAAATCACTGTTCCTCCTGATACGGCCCCATGCAGCCCCAGAGAGCTTTGTAGGTGGAATGGCCCTGCGCTGGGAGTCAGTATTTGCAGAAGACCCACCACTAACTTTAGTGGTATTGGTATTTTTAAAGAGAATCCATCCCTTGGAAAATTAATCCTTCTGACATTTGACCACAAGCCTCTGTGTGGGAGCTATTCAGAGCAGTTCCAAAGGTTTAGCTCTGTGCAAGCACCCTTGAAGGACTACCTTGCCCCATATGTATTGCCAAGTACTTGTCTCTCTGTTAACCTGGAACAGTGCCATACTCCTAAAATTAATTTTGTTGCAAATAATACAAAAAGACACAGAACCTGTTTTATGGCATCATTAGGTAATAATAACTTACCAAAGATTGAAATGAAAATATTGAGTGCAGTCTGTTCGAATGTTATTTCTGTTCCGTCTTTTAAGGTAAACAAAATGCTAATTTGTATCTCTCCACTCCTTGTAAAATTAGCCTCTTATATCCTCTTAAAGGTGCTAAATAAAAGAGACCTTGTTGCCAGTGAGAGAAAAGGAAATGAGCATATTTGCTTTCTTTGGAGGCTGGGTGGGGGAGGCAGCAACTAGACTGGAGCTGGCAGAATCAACCAACCCCAGCTTGTAGTCAGATACCCTGTTTCTGACTTGTGGCACCACCACTAGCTCCAGAAGGAGCTACATGAGAATTGCAATGTCCTCCCAGCATTCTCTTCTCATGGCAATGGCAGATTGGAGCCCCGAAGTTATTTTTATAAATATTTTATGATAATTAACATACAGAGAATTTCTAAACTAATTCAATACTAACAACATCTAATGCTTAGCCAAGTATTGTCTCCTAAAGCAGGAGGCAAGGGGGAAAAAAACCAAAACAAAACCAAAAAAACACAACTAAAAAAACAACACTCCCCCCCCACCCCCCCACCCCAAAAAAACCAAACAAAAACACTTACAGAGGTCCACAGACATCTACCCCATCAAAGGGAGAGTTTCACCATCAAGCTGTACAACTGAATTTCCCTACTGCTAGATGTCAGCCATGCCCAGTTCCCCCTATAGGTACTGGGGGAAAAATAAATATTTGCAAAGAATTTTGCCTCCTGCAATGTCCTTGCATGCAAACTGTACCCTAGCCATGCCTGTTGATCCTCATGAGCTGCAGAAGTAGTAAGGGTAATTAGTTAACTTGATAAATTCAAGTCTACGTTGATTATGACACATAACATGTGACACATCTGTCACTCAGTAACTGGATGATTGTGTACTGAAACTACTATTCCAAAAGGACACTCTGTGGGATGAATAATTACTAAGTTTGTGCCATTTCCAGAACACAAAGTGCCTTCTTTCCCTGGACCAGAAACACAGTCCCCACTCCTTTGTTCTGAGAAATTACTTCAGTTTTCAGTAATGGCCTACTCATTTGCTGGTGATATTTCACAGAGCAAGAGCACCAAGAATTGTACCAATTTCTCATTAGAGGCAAGTAACCCTGCAAAAGAAAGCAGCTGTTGCTGGTCATTGCTCAGTCAGCTGTGTATCTTGATTATTTGTCCTAGGCTCTACTGCTAAAAATATAAAACTTTGAGGATACGGTATGCATTGAAATTATAAAAGTCCATTTGCCAAGTTTGACATTTGTTCCCTGAAATATGAACCAACACTTCCCTGGAGAGGCTTGGGGATTTTTTCCAATTCATCTGCTATAAACAGAACTAATTTATGTCCTGAATTAGTGGGGGGTTTAAATGAATTTGCACTGTGCCTCTGTGCCTTACTTTTCTGACACCAGAAATGAGGAAAGGGGACTCCTTACCTGAGTTACCTACAGGGGTCCACAGAGGGATGGAGTTTCATCCTGGGGTCTTATTTTTCTGCATCCAGTAGCACCGGTAGCCATCGCTGACTGCTATGAGAGTAAAACCAGTTTGCTAATTTCAGGCTCAATTTTTCTGCCAAAAAAGCTTTGGGATTAGAGGTGGCACATCATGTCTTTCCTGAGGACACTACAAGGTGTAGGTACTTTTTTGGGATGGGTGTTAGCCCATGGAAAATGCGATGGAAGTATCTCCCTTAACCAGATGCAGTCAAGCATGTTACAACAGAACATTTTATTTTGTGTCTCATTTCTCAGTTCCCTCTTATGATCTGCAGTGGTCAACCTCTCTTACCTGTTTATAGCAACAAGAGGCTTCAAGGAAGGGAGATTTTGCCTCCTACCCTGACATGTGGACTAGGCAGTACCAAGGGCTTGACAAATTATACATTGAACTGGCAAAATAACCTTGGAGGAAAAAGAATGGTCTGTTCCACACCAAATAGGATTCTACATTTGAACATAAATTTAACTATCTCCATACGTTTCCAGCAGATAGGAAAGAATGTGATGATTTTTTTGTTGTTGCTTTGGTTTTTATTGGTTTGTTTTATTTTGGTCTGGTGCCTGAACCTTAAGTCAGTTATTTGCACATCTCTCCTCTGAGCTCTGCTCTTAGCTCAGCCACTGAATTCAAGCAGAACAATTAATGCTAGTTATATTTAACCCAGCCACAAAATATCTCCAAGGAATTACTTTTAAATGTATTAATATATCTCCTAAAGTACACATTTAGCTTATGATAAGCAGCCATAATCTCAAATGTAAAACAAGTCAATAATTTAAGACAACTTTCTACTAATTCAGGATTTATTAATGAATGATGGCATGGCAGCACTGGCAGGAGCTTAATACTTACTGAAGACCAAAACAGGTACCCTATTGATATCTATAAGAGATTTCATTCATTATTAGTTAAATTTCAGCTTTAAGAACAAAAAGCCAAAATCTGATTCCGTAATATTGGAAACAACTAGTACAAAAGAGATGATTTCTTATCCTATTCAGTAAACACTAGCATTTTTAGGCCTTTATATCTCTGTTTGAAATGTCATGTATTCTGTGTACCACACTGGATTAGTTCCTTACCTTTCCCACCTCACTCCCCATTTTAAAGCTCAAAGACTTGATAAATCCAGAACCTCCTGACAAATAATTTTATGTGTTCAACTGACATAAGGTTTGAGTCATCTGGACCCATTCTCTCCTGCCTCAGCTAGTCTATTGAACACCAATCACAGGACAGTGACTTTGCACTTTGTTTGCTTTGATCCAATTATCTAGTACAAAGCTCCAGTGACTATTGTCAGGGCTGACAACACTCTGCTGTCTAAGCAATGAAGCCACTGGGGCTCATAGCACAAATCTAACTGTTTCCTGTTCTCTGACACCAGATGCAGTAAATTACATTTACTCCCAGATCCCTGAACTCCCAACCCTCTATTCACGAACAGCAGAGCCAATTCCTGGGTGGGACGGATCAAGCAGAGTAGCTGGTAAGTCTCAAGGAACAAAGTATTATAATGCCAGTCCAGTAGCCATGAACCCTTTTTGTTATATTATTTTAGTGAGTCTGGTGTCCCGATATAATTTAAATGCCAGGAAATACTGCTTGATGTGTATTATTGTAAATAAATCAAGGTTTTTTGAACTGCAGTGAGTACTCTCAAAACAAGGTAGCTGAACTACATACAATTATCATAGGTAATGTCCTTTTTTTTAAAAAAAAACCAAAACAAAAAAAAAAAAAAAAAAAAAAAAAAAAAAACCCATGGAAATATTCAATTCTTTCCATCTCTGCTGGTACAAATACATAATATTTAGGCCAAGGTTTTGTGTTGTCTCTTGTATCCATGTGACTCCAGATCGGCACTTCCAAGACCACATATGTTCTTCAAATATTTATGTCATTTTTGCTGCTTTGTACGCCATTCGTTCTTCTTGGGAAAAGATGAGCTTGTTTTGTGCTTAGAGTCATACAGAGAATTTTCTAACACTTATTTTTCAGATTGTGTGCGTGTAGCACACAATGTAGCAACAAGACTGTTAGAAGCTGAAAATTTTAATTGTTTTCAAAATCCTTGTTTTCTAAATCATATACTTCCTATCTCAAGACCGAATTGCTGGTGGCTCCCTAGGAGGTGTCCCAAGGAAAGGGATAAAATATGGCTTACTTGAGAAATGGATTAACCAGCATAGCAAAGCAATGTCTGCAGCTAAAGCACAGTACACAGCTATGAAATGTGTATTTCTTCCCATAAGTTCTGTTGCAAGCCATTCCAAAATCTTTCCTTCCACAAGTGCTTACCCTGATGTGTCTTTAGAGCAAGTTTTTCTGTGTGTTTTGTGCCATTTTGTCGATGACAAGAAAGTAATAATTTCTTTCATTTTTTTTTGATGACTCAGAAGTCTTGTAAATGTAGTCCTTGATAAATGTATCATGTGAGTGCAACAGGTATTCTTAAAGGTGGGCTGTAACCATCCATCTTAAAACAGGCTCAAAGTGTAAGTAGATTTTTTTTTTTTTTAAGAAAAGGCTCTGAATCCACAAAGAATCTGGATCCTTCTGCTGGCACGTTGGGATCTTGTCCTGAAGTGCTGCATTGTGTTTTCACTGTAATTAAAGCTTGTGCAGAAAACTTGTACTTGTGAATACTGGCTGTCATCTTCAAGTACTGTTTTCAGTTCCAACTCTATTGTCAGGTAGTTTTGTATTCTATTAGTTATCACATTTTGCAGTAAATACATTTTGGATAAATAAAGACATTTTAGCACCAACGTTAGTTCATTTTGAAACTACTTTGGCAAGCTGGGCTGCTAGGTTTTCTCACAGACAACAAACATTATGCACGGGCAGATAAGCAAGGTTCTGTTGTTAATTTCTCTCATGGCAGTGCCTTTTACTGGTGAAGAGCTTCCTAAGAAAATCACATATGTTTATGCATTTCCTTAGCCAAGTAGCTTTAATGTGGTCCCTAGATTGGTCATAAATAACATTATGCCAATATCTAAAATCACTGCAGTAAAATCACTGTAGAAGACATGAAAATAAAATGTTGACAGAGTCAAAAGCTTAAGCAAATTAGCCAGACCTGAAACACCAAAGGAACACACCTGCTAACTTTCTAAGGCAGTGAGAAGAAGTGCTGCAAGGAGTGCTAGAACCAGTTGCCTGAAGTCTCCTTAATAGATAAGACATTGTTACATGACAGTACTCCATACCATACATAAAAATATGTATCTTAAAACTCTTCTTAAATATAGAACCATAAAATTTTAAGTTTGGGTTGGAAGGGACATTAAATATTATCTAGTTCCAACTGCCCTGCCATGGGCAGTGATGCCATTCAGAAGATTGGGTTGCTGAGGACACCATCCAGCCTGGCCTTGAAAACTAGCAGGGATGGGGCATCCACAGCTTCTCTGGGCAACCTGTTCCACACCTAACCACCTCCTGAGTATTTAAATTTGTCCTCTTTCAGTTTAAAACCATTGTTCCTGTCTCTGTCTGCCCTTATATAGTCCCTCTTCCTCATTTTTTTAAGCCTCCTAATGGTACTGGAAGGCTGCAATAAGGTCTCCACAGTCTTTTGTTCTCCAGGCTGGACAATCCCAGCCAACTCAGTCTGTCTTCATGAGAGAGATGCTCCATCCTTCTGATGTGGCACTTGGTATTCCCTTGGTGACCATTGCTATTATTCCATCACAGAAGACCCCCAGATTAGTCAAGCACGATTTTCCATTAGTAAAACCATGATGGCTGCCTCAGATAACCTTCTTATCTTTTATGTGCCTTAGCATACTGTCTAGGACAATCTGCTCCATGGTCTCCCTAGGCATAAAGGTGAAGCTCAGTGTCTGTAGTTTCTCAGTTCTTCCTTCCTCCCCTTTTAAAAAATGTTAAAGGGCAGCATTTCCTTTTTTCCAGTCAGTGGGGTTTTCACTTGGCTGCCGTGACTTTTCAAATATGAATGAGAGTAGCTTGGCAACAACATAGAATTAAAGAATCATTGACTAGTTTGTGTTGGAAAGGATCTTAAAGATCACCTCGTTCCCTCAACCCATCTGCTAAGGGCAGGGTTATCTTCCAGTAGACCAGGTTGCTCAGAGTTCCATCCAGCCTGGCCTTGAATATCAGCCAGTTCCCTCAGGACCCTGGAAATGCATATCATCCAGTCCCACGGACTTGTGGCTATTGAGCTTCGTCAAGTTATTCCAAACATGTTCTTCACTTGAAGTGGAAGGGTCTTCACTTCCCTCACACCCACCCAGAGGATCAGGTACTTCAGAGAATTGGGAAGCCTGACTCCAGTGAAGACCAAGGCAAAAAAGCTCATTGAGTACCTCAGCCTCCTCTGTATTAGTCACCACCAGTTCTCCCGTCTTGTTTGCAGGGAGATACAGGGATGTAGATTCCTCTTGGCCTTTATTTTCCTGATCTGTATACTTACAGAATTCTTTCTTGTTACTTGTCATGTCCCTTACCAAGTCCTATTCCAGTTTTGCCTTGGCTTTCCTGACCCCTGACATTAAACGATATTCCTGTACTCTTCCCCGGTCACTGTCTCTGCTTCCACTGGTAGATGTTGCTTTCTGACTCCTTGGTTTGGGGAGGTGACTTTAGTTCAGCAATGCCTGTTTCTGGCCTACCTTTTTTATTTCCTACACAGGAGTAAACAAGGTCTCTTGCATGCTAAGAGAAGTGGTCTCAAAGCCTTGTAGGCTCTGGTCAGCCCCACAGTCCTTAAGGGCAGTTTCCCAGAAGATCTCATTCACCAACTCCTTAAACAGCTGAAAATTCACTCTTGTAAAGGTCAGGAGTTTGTCTTTGCTCTTTGCCATGATCATGCTCCTCAAGGTCACCATCTCAAATATGGCCAGGTCCACATGATTTAACTATCAAATTTTTGCTATCTGCGTCTGAATTCATTCCCACGCAACATGTCTTCTTCTCATGCACAATACTGACCTAAATTTGTGCATCAAAACAGGGAGGGTCTGGCAGATTGCATCCTCTTCTGCGCTACAAATACACAGAACTCAACTATTTCACATTAAAAACACCAATCTGTAATGAAAAGCCATGCACCAAATATTTTTAATTTTTGAAGAAAAAAGGAAGCACAGGATCTCTAGAGGAGCTCAAGGTTCTACTTCTCTCTAAGAAAATAACAGGCAGCCAGTGATGGGCTGGTGGTGCCCTCTCTTTTGAGCTGTGGTGCTCAGGACAAATCAGGAACTTCTGCCCATCAGAGGTGATTTTCTAAACATGCTGTTGCTGCCTCATGGTTCAGCTTAGCTTCAGTTCAGCTGGCCACTCAGAAACCTGCCAGAGTTAGGATCTTCACCACAGGCAAGCCAGTCTCTATTTTTCACCTTTGTAATGTTGAAAGTTATTGAATAGTACCTGCCTGAGCAGCCCTGGTGAGGTCAAGCGATGTTCAGAGCCCACTCACCCAAGCCCTAGGCACCAAGCTAATAAACAAAATGCTTTGTCCTTTCTTCTTCCCCCTCAAGAAACTGCATCTAGAAAGTTCTAGAGTGTCAGTGTTGGTACCTGCATCTCTTTGTTCAATTGTCACTATAAATTGGATTAAAATCTTCAGAGCGGAGACACTGGGGTAAGACATAAAGAGCACTTGCACACCAGCTCCTGGGCTGGGACAGTCCTGAGCAAGGGATCCATGCTAGCTTCTCTCTAAGCTGCAATATGGTGCTGTCTGCCACAGTTTCTCAGAGCAAATGCTTCATAACTTAATTGCTACCAACCCTGGGGCAATAGTTTTTTTTCTTTATTTCCAGCCTTAATTTCCTGTTTCCAACCATGCCAGCTGCCTTGCAGTCTCCAGTTGCACACCTGAGAGCAGAGGTGAGCTCTCAGCTCCCGTCTGGCTGCCCAGGCTGCTGTGGGATGGCCAGGCATGAAAATGCCTGTAGGGCATTTCAAGCACAGGAGGAAGATAAAAAAACTGTAAGCCCTTCTTTACTGTTTGTAATGGGCATCCTGTGCCCAGGGTCATGACAGCTATGGACACAACTAGTCCATAAACTCCTGAAGCAGTGGTAAAACACACTCCCTTAAGGGCAGTCAAGGTGAGAATGGTGCTTCTGCAGCCCACTCTAGCCTTCAGCAATGCATCATTCTCAGAGGCAGCAAGGCTCCTTCACCCACCATTATCTCTGTCCCCTGGCTCCATGTAGTGTTTGTGTGGTGCTGTACTTGACCTATCCAGTCCTGCTGGGGCTAGCCAAGGTCTGCACAGATGTACACAGCACGTAGACAGCCAGACCCAACCATTTTGCCCATCAGACTGGACTCTTAGTGGACAAATGAGACCATTTCATGGAGAAGACCGTGCACTTGCTCACCAACACATTACATTTCTATCTAGCACTATAGGCAGTGTAATGATTTTATGTATATATATATATGTGTGTGTGTGTGTGTGTGTGTGTGTGTGTATATATATATATATATAAATGATTAATGATTATAAATTTCCCATTGTTGACGGATGATGGATGATGAAATATTTTCCTTTAAGGTTACAGGAAAAGTAGTTCTACTGTGTGTGAATAAAAAGGCTAAGGAAATAACCTGGAAGTAACAGTAAATTTTTATAATAATTATTTTTTTAAATACAAACATACCAAGCTACATTGATTCTTGGGGCAAGGATTTTCTGTATTCACTTGAAAGTAAATGAGGGAAAAAAGCAAACATTCCAGCTTGAAGTATCCCCAGGTAAGAAAAATCATGATTATACCATTGAGGTCCATTGATGAAAGTGATAACTGTACGTCTCACAAACACTTGTCACTGCCTGTGGTGATTTGTAATTAATTGTGTGTGGATGTCTGTCCAGGAGCCAAAATGTCTTCATATGCATACAACGAATGCTTAAACAAATGAACACTTTGGAAAGTCTGAGATACCTTTGCACATTTTTTCTTTGAAAAGCTGTCTAGTTATATGCCATCATATGTCAGAATGGGTGTTGGAACAGAGTAGACTGCTTGTCTATTCCTACTGTGCGGTCTACACTTTTCGTCTCATTACTACATCCTTAACTGCTAGAAAACCTTTGTTATTCTAAAGCAACAGCCCTCACACATTGAAAATTAGTTCATTATTACTTTTTCCTTCAACTTTCATAGTGGTGCTTAATGCTTAATTCACATAAACGAGGGACTGCTTCTCGGCTCTTTTGTACATTCTTTTAACCTGGAAGTAGAGGTCACCATTTATGTCTTAGTGTGAAAGCTGAGAGAGCTGCCCTGCCACACCCCTGTAGGAGAACTCGTCCTGTTTCTGTGTGATTTTGTTTTCCCACATGTAGAACAGAGATAAACAATATTACTTTACCGCTCTAAAATGTTTTGATGCTACAGATGGAGGAGTTAAGAAAGGACAAGCACTAATAATTAAATGGTCTGGGTGTTCCTGCAAACAAAACTTGTTACTGACTAACTGGCAATTTGATGGCAGAAAAGAGAGTAGAGGGGTTCTCTTCGAATTTTTAGGCAAGTTCAGAATGGAAAGTTAGAGAGTAACCTGCATGCTATCACCTCCCCCTGTCTAAGTTACACCTAAGTTACACCTCTTGGTGCTCCTAGTTGGCCAGAGACAGCTCCATGTGGTGTGAGCTGGAAGAGTAGGTCCTCTTTGCTGCAGACACACCCAGCCTCCAACTATATAAAAGCCATAGTGTAATAGTGTCCATAGCGTTGCATCCCACCTCTAACGTAGAACGCTTAGCCCTTTAGAAGCAGGAGACAGGAAAAAGGGACACCATAGTTTTCTTTGTCTGTTTGGCAATTAACCATTCACTGGCTTTTTTTGTTGTAACATGCACTTCCTCTCTTGTTTTCATTCAAGCTTTGTGCACCATGGAAATTAATGTGGAGAAAGACAAACAGACAGGAGAGACCAAGATTGTCTCTGCTTCACCTGTTGGCCCAGATGAGGCCCATCAAAGAGGATTCAAAGTCTATGATGATGGTTCCAAGGTAGTCTATGAGGTTCACTCTGGTGGCACAGTGGTAGAAAACGGAGTACATAAATTAAGCTCAAAGGACGTAGATGAACTTATGCAAAAAGCTGGACAATCAAGTGTAAAAGGAGGTTATGAAACAATGACTGTGTCAGACAAAAATGTGGTAGCTGATGGAAACCTTAGCCATATGAAGGAGCAAATGCTCTTCAAGGAGGCAAAGCTGGAAATGGTACACAAATCCAGCAAAGGATGTGCTGTGAACCCTCAGCCACAAGAAAAACCCTGTGGTGGTGAAATCCCAGAGGCCAGTGCAGATCAGCCAGTGACAATGATATTTATGGGCTACCAGAACATTGATGATGAAGAAGAGACAAAGAAAGTGCTGGGCTACGATGAGACCATCAAGGCAGAGCTTGTGCTGATCGATGAAGATGACGAGAAGTCACTGCGGGAGAAGACAGTGACAGATGTTTCTACCATGGATGGGAATGCTGCTGAGCTGGTCTCTGGCAGGCCCCTGTCGGACACGACAGAGCCCTCCTCTCCTGAGGGGAAGGAAGAGAGCCTGCCCTTGGAAGCTGCCCCAGGTACACAAAAGAAAAAGCGCTGTCAATGCTGTATTGTCATGTGAACACCTCCTCCTCCCCCACTCCAGGCAGCTCCTGCTCCATCACTTACCTAGACCTCACTGTACTTCTAACTGCAATACTGTGAACTGGAAGTGAATGCCTTCATTGCCTCGCAGTTGGGTTGCTTTTCCTTCTAGTTCTTCAGGAAGAGGAACACCTGGTTATTTTCCCATCAGGCATATTATTTGGTGTTGGGGAGGGGTTGGGGGTTTTTGGCTTCTCTTTGTGTTGTTGGTGATGGTGCTTTGTTTTGTTTTCCTTAATATTACAGAGTGAGAGATAAACGAGAAATGGAGCATATGTTTTCATATTTATTTGATTTTTATATATATATTTTTTTCTATATATAATGAAAACACTTTTTACATTTTTTCGTTAAGTATCTGGCAGGCTTGATCAGATTCCTAGGATTTTGTGGGAGTCTGAGTTTCAGAGCCATCAGATATGAGGGCCTTAAAAAATGATGCTTCTCCTTTTTAAGAAAAATCACATTAAGCATTATTTTATAGATCACATTTTTTATTTCTTGGGGGAAGGCTCAGATCACTTTACTGTTTTGATTTGTTAAAACTCAGACATGTCTTTCCCAAAAGATTGCATTATTTTGGTGTTTAGTAACTTTCCAGTTTAGTTGCAGTGTCAGAAAAGCCCATTAGCCATTTCTGCTTATTGGTGATACCAGAAGTGGACCTTAATTATTCTTTCTAGAAAATGTATGAATGATCATTTTGCCTTATATAAATCTTCCAGATTACAGTATTGCATATGCACTTCATCTCCCCAAACTACAGTTGAAATTGACATGAAAAAGATGCAGCTGTCACTCCTCAGAGTTACTTTGGGTAACTCTGCCAATGTTTATACATGAAGTTTTCCTGCTGAACGCCAGTAGAAGAGGGATAGTGCTTTATATTTCCCTAGAATATAAATGAACTTTTCTGACAGTCTGACCCTGTCCCTACCAGATTCAGTGGCAACATTCTCAGTGCTGGGAGTGCAGGCAGGGACAGGGTTTTCGTTTGTAGCTCTTACGGAAGTGTAACTTCTCACAGAGTGTACCTTCAGTGCACCTACATAATGACAGGCAATTGGGTCTGATGCTGCCCTGCTTGAGCAGGTAACACTCCTGTGGAGGCCCACTGGAATTTTGTCAGAGCAGCTGTTTTGGGAGATCCTCTAGCCACAAGACTAATATTTTCAAAAACTGCTGGTGGTTTTGGATGCTTCATTTTCTAATGTGGGGCACTAAAAGAAGCCTGATTTCCAGTGCATTTTTCTTCATCTGACCTCTGAAAATCATGCCTCTTAAAAAAACTGAAGAAGAAAATGTAAAAATGTGAAGGCATCCAAAATCAATAGGTCTCGCTTCTTTTCTTGTTCTTTGGTTCTTCTAAATGAGAAAGCAGCTAGCTTTTTCATGGTGCGTTATTATGAATCTGATTCTTGTATCACACTGGTTTGGCTTAAGTTTAATTTCACTCAGTGTAGTGGAGTTACTCTGGAATGATAACTACATGAGTGAGATTAAAAATAAAGTTTTATATTTTCTGATAGTGCAAACAAATACTGAAGATTATTTTGAAGTGTCTTTGAAACTATCAGACTTATAACAGCAACTACAAAAAGCAGGGGAAAAAAAAGAAAGAAAGAAAGAAAGAAAGGAAGAAAGAGAACAACAAAAGCCTCTTTTCAGTCTGAGATGGTTCCTATGATATTTCTGTTCTTTCTTGGATGGTGCTTTTACTGCATTAATTGTTAGTCCAAAGCATCTGATTAAACACAGTTCTTGCTCTGTACTCTTTTCTTTCTGTGCCAGTAAAAAAAGACACTTGTTCAGTGGTGGTAATATGAGGCACACTGAAAACCTACACAAACAAAAAAAGCAAAAGGTAATTCCCATGTTAGGTCACTCAGCTGTCACTATGAAACTGGTCAATGAAATTTCTCACCACTGCCCAGGTGACTGTCAGACAAAAAAACCCCAAACAAGTAGTTAGAAAAGCAAGAGTAGTAAAAGACAGTCTCACCTCTCTGACACCTGCAGAAATTTTGCTGACCTCCATATCGGCTGCAGTGGCAGAAATGAATAGACTTCCACAAGCTCAATTTGCCTCCCCTGGAGGCTTTTGGTTGGGAGAAGGACCAAATTCACCCAGAGAAACTCTGCACATCATTCTTTGACTCAGGCTTAGGTGGTTAAGTTTTATCACAGTGGGGAAGGGCTACAGAGCCTCATATTGCAACAAAACGTCTGGTGGCTGTTTGTTAGAAACTATCAGCCTGTGTGTGTTTTTGGCTGAGTTGTGTGGGTTTGGGGGTTGTGGGTTTTTCGGGTTTTTTTTGGTTGGTGGTGGTGGTGGTGGTTGGGTGGTTTATTTTTTCCCCTTTTTTCCTAGAAATGCTAAGCATTTACAAATCTAAACATTTCTTAGAACAAGACCATAAGTTTCAAGCCCAGTATGGCAGGTGAGGCTGTCCCCAGGCATGTTTAGGAGCCCTGCAACACAAAGGGTGAAGCCCTTTCTATCTTAACCTGTGAATGATGTGGGAGCTCAGCACCCTTTGCAATAGTTCTGTCACTCTGGGGCCTGCTCACCTCACCAATAATAAATCTCCAACTCCTTCTGGCATGGCCTGTCATCTTGTTGCTGACGACATTTTCCTCTCTGGGTGTGATGCCACCTTCACAGCCATCCTGGCCTCATGGTGCCTTCACAACCTAATCTTCTTCCCCCTGCTGTTCCTGTGCCCATATAGACATTTATTTTCAAAACCTCCTGCTTGGAAAATTTGGGATATCATAATAACTTAGCCTATTCTGTCCCTGCATCTCTTGAGCCATGTGCCCCCCTGAAGGTGGCCTTCTGGTTCAGCACCAACTCAGCATTTTGGGGATGACTCCCTTGGCAGCTGGCTTTGGGAGATGCTTGCTGACGCTGGGACCAGAAGGTGTCTGAGACCACTGCACTGTCTGAGGCACAGCACGGTGAGGAGATGGTGGCACGCCACAGTCCAGAAGTAAGGCCCTTTAGTGGTTAGAAGTAGAGCACAAGTCTTAAACCTTAAACCTCTCAAATATTTACTGCTCAGTACTTGTAGCTAACACTGAGTGCCTAGGAAGGCCAGTCATTTTTATGTGTTCACATTAACTCCATGGTTCACAGGCCCTGGTAGGTCTAGGAAAGCAAAAGGTCCACCTGAATAGGGTTGGTCTTTACAGGTCAAAGGCAGTTCCCCATCTGAGGTCAGGAAAAACATGAAATAGGAACTAATGGGTCTGAAATCATAGGGCCTTAGCTGAAACATGCTCACTCCAATCATCCTCATCCACAAGGGGAGGCCGTGCCTGGACATTGCCTTGTCTCTTCTAGCCATTAGCCTGCAGCCAAGTTACAGGGGAATTCAGATGCATTAGCCCAGGCTGATGGATGCAAACTGGTTTTCCAGGGATGGTTTGGGCTTTGAAAGGGTTGGTATTCTCCTTACCCTTGGGTAGGAGGCTGCTTGTGAAAATCCATGCAATCAGGTGCAAGGGAAGCAGCCTGCTCTGTGGTCAAGCAGAGAGAGATTTTTGTAAGGATCATTATGGGATGGGGTTTTTAATATTGTTTTAAGCAAAATCCCTGTCTGTTTAATTTATGCCATCACATGTACATTTTCAGTTTCAGCATGAGGGGATACAAAAAGCAGAGTCAGAAACTGGTTCAGTAATAGTGTTTTGCCACAACAAACTACTCGCCTTAACTTTTGTAAGAAAAACAAAGAAAAACCACTTTTCAGTGTATTTTTTCCTAGGCTGGGGAAAAGTAACCTAGGAAACTTTTTTATATTTTGTATTTTCTAAGTTTCTATAAACTCACACTACATGTTGTCCCTTGTTTGCATTCAGGGACCATTTCTTTTGCAAACCACTGCATTTAAATTCCTTTTTTGTTTTGTTTTGTTTTTTTAACAGAAAAAAAACCCAGACCAAAAAAACCCCACAACAACAACAACAACAACAAAAAATTAAAAAAAAAAAATCAAACCCCACAGCATTATGACTAGTTGCTAGGCAATCTCTTTCAATTATTAGAATATCAATGCAGAAAGAAAAGAATTACAGGGTTGTTTTCCTTTTTTAATTTCTTGTGGCTGATGTACTGTATGGTATATGTTTACAGAACTCCTCTGGTCTGCCTTTGTGATGTTACCTAATGAATGACAATGTAGGTATGATGTGCCATTTGACAGTTTGCCTTAGCACTCTTGGGTTTCCTTCCTCTTTTTTAATATCTTTTATTTTCTTATTTTTTTCCCAAAAAGTGCAGGCTGTATTCCAAAGCTGTATAAACACAACATTATCTTTAAATCCCCAGCAAGAGAAGCATGCATAAGCCCTTCTCCGAGAAGTATATCTCCACCAGTTCAGTATGAGACTTCAGTCCTGCAAACAAAAACTTGTATGCCTAATTCTGCTGTGTGTAGACCTGTTTCAGTCAACAGGACTGCTCACAGGAAGAACATTGTAGGCATCTGCAAGATCAGGGCATGAATGATCAACACAGTAGTTTGGGTGTTCCTTATGTGTCTATACAGATTTTATGCACTGCTGGGTTTGCCCAAAGTGGTGTAACACAAGAGGCTAACTCTAAGCACTGAACTTCTACTGAGAAAAATACTATACAAAATGGTGCTTAGCATCTGGTAGGATCAGGTCCTGAGCCAGCCTTGCTATCATCCATGAGGAAACATTCCGAGGGACTTCTCTGACAGCCAATATTAGTCCCCTGCCATTGTACCTAAATTCACTACTGATTCTTCATACCTAAAATTATTAAGATACCACAGACTAATCTGAGCAGAAGAGAGTTGCTAGAGAAATAAAAGGAGTTCTACCTTTTAATTTAATCAAACATCAGAATGGCATATTTGGAAGGTAAGCGGGGATATAATAGAAAATGTAGTATTTTACATTTGTGTATTTTTTTAAGGAATAAATATTTTTGTAATGAGATAAAAACCCTAGATGGGTATTGGGTTTTGGAATATCATCCTTCCCATGACATTGAGCCTTTCAACTTTTTCATACGTTTATGACAATGCCCAAATTCTTGGGATCTTTTGTAAACCTAACCACATTTTTTTCCAGGAAGAAGGACCACAACATTTTTTAAAGAGTCAAGTTAGAAGAGTAGAATCCAATAAAACTGCTCTAGACACAGATAAATAGTTAAATTTCACAGAAAAATGTGGACCTATACCTTCTACAGTTAGATTAATTTCTTTACCTAGAAAGCCCACATTGTAGGCAATAGCTAACTACTTTCAGGAGAGTAGTATTGCGAATAGGGGAAATACATGTTTTGTCAAATTTTATCCAACATTAGATTTCAAAGTGCGAAAGATGGTGCCACTGGAAAGAGTTGAACAAAATATTTCAATCAAAGTAGAGGATTTTCCCACACGCTGAGGCATGGATTCTTTATTTTTTCTAAACTCACTAAGTTTCCACCGGTTCTCATTGTCTCTTGGAAAGTTTAGGATTTGCTCAGATTGTGTTTCTTGAGCCTTCTGAGCAACAAGAGTAAACTTTAGCTCTGAGCTTAGTTGCAGACTATGACAGTATCCAACAAAAACAGGGATTGTAATTTTTGTATGTAAAAGAGTAAATTCTATTAAATGGCTGACTTTGTTCAGTTTTGAATATAAATGGATTGTCACCTAGTCCAAAGAGAATATAAATCCAACTTGTAATATAAACTTCTATTAAATTAGCTTGTAAATAGTGACAAGGGTGCATGAAGTTCTTTAAAATGTCCCACTTATATTTAAAATTAACAATTACAAAACTGAGCCTTTTTCCTTGTGGTTCCAAAGAGTCTTGCAAAATCTATAGCTTTTTACCTGTGATGGTTCCACTTAGGCTGTTCAGTGGATTAAGAATAGGTCATTTTTCTCACGGACAAACTTGTGAAGAATTCCGAGCCCCTTCCTTCAGTTTGCAAAAGCTTCTCTTACTTTGCGGGGTTTTGCTGCTATTGTATTTGAAAGCTTTCCCGCAATTGTTTCCCAAATTCTCCTCAAACGTGGATTTAGGTTCCAAAACGTGGTTTGTTCTAAGAATTAATCTACTTCAGAAATTGAATAAAAACCCCTTACTTAAATTTTTAGAATTATCTGAGTAACTCAAGTTCACCAGTTTTTGTATATTTATGTATTTTTAACTTGCACTGGTATGTTAGTGATCTATACCAAAATTTAGACCTTGCATATCTATTCATCAGATCTGTAAGACCTAAAGATTTGCCTGTGAGCATGAAATGAAGCACCCAAGTAGTACTATTTAATGGGATGACCCAGAAAAGTAAAATTTAAGCTCATGCACAAATGTTTATAGGATCTGGTCTTTAAGCAATATGCTACAGGCAAGGCTTATGCTGCTTCAACTGTGTCTTCTCATTAGTTTAATTAGAATTTTAAATGGTGTTGTGAAACTGGGGCACTTTTCTGCAGAGGGTTTTAGCGTATGGTCTTGTTGCTGACTGTGTTTGAGGAGACAAGCACCCTCCAAGAACTCTCAAAATCCCACTGCCTGGGAACGCAGGGAACAGAGGGGTAAACTTTATATCTCCACACAAACACAATAGGAAAGAGGCAGTGTAACTTTTATTTCCAAATTTTTCTCTCTGCACACCCTTGCCCCAGACTCTGTCTGTCCCCTGTCTCTGTGTTTATTCTCATTCTTAACACTGTGGCTCAACTTACCCCTTTTTCTTCATGCCTTTGCTTCCCTTTTTGTGGTCTCCTAGGAAAAAGGGGGGGAAGAAAGGAGAGACCAGACTTATAAAACTCACCCTAGGTCTCCTGGTGTCAGTCCTAAGAAATTATGGTGTCTTTTCCTCATTATTTGGACATTTTCCTGTGTTCTCCTAGATTCTTTGGATATATTTGATATCAAAAGAGCACTCTCCCTCTCTATTCATATGGCATCCTATGGGTTGCCCAAACAGAGAGTTCCATTAAAATCTGGCTATTCAGGTAAATCTGCTGTCTCTCTTACTATTCCTTTGGAACACACTATGTCCCTTGAACTCATATGAGCCAGATATGTCCAGGTACATAAAATAATAGCATCCAGAAAGCAGTTCTTACAGCAGCACAAGGCAATCCTCCCTGCCATGTGTCAGGTTGCTATTACCAGGGCAAAAAACCTGGAGAAAATGTGAACTTCCCCACAAACTGATCTAGCATGCAAAGCATTCTCAGTACAATTAGCTGACAAGAATCTACTGGTATTCCTCCAAGATATTATGTCTGTTAAAAAGAGGCAAAATCCAAAATTAAGAAGGTTTTGTGCAAACCATAGAAAGTCCCAATTAAATGTGTTGCTTAAGCTACACTAACCTTAAGCACATATTTGAAGAGTAACACATGCTTAGCACTGTGCAGGTTAGGGATAGCCTTGAGGGTGTGTGAAGATCAGCCAGTATTTATAATTAAGGTGCTTTACCAGTGATGGTCTCAAATATTGTACCTGTTATTCCTGCTATTTTGCAAGGAACTGCTTAGGGGCAGATACAAGAGAAATAATCTGTCTGAAAGTTTTTGCTTTTCCATTGACCAACTGAATCTGACTGCAGCAAAGGTGGCCAAAGAGTAGGTTAGGACAAATGCAAACACATTTCTGAAGGCTTTCTGCCCCCCCCAACTACGTTCACTCCATAGACAGAGAACAACTCTTTACAGGGGTTCAAGAAAATGTTGTGTAAAATGCAGCTTTTATGGTGAATGTAGATTGTGGTTGAGATTTTTTTAAGCTTTAGTCTCCCACTTTGTGAGCTAATGTAAATAAAATCCCATTTTGTTGGGGAAAAACTGCTGTGCTAACACTGGATTAGAATTGCTGGGGATAGCTGCTGTACTTTGTAACCTGAAGTGTACTTTTTTGACTGTTATGTTTTTTCCTCAGATTAAAAAAGTGAATTAAAAAAAAAAAAAAAAAACCAACAACACCTAAGAACACTGCCAGCAACAGCCATGCTGTAACTATGGCTTCTCTCCTTTTTCTCTGTACAGTATTACTAGTAAATAAATCTGCCTTTTCACTGCGCCTATTTCTGTGTCTTTTACTGTGTTTCTCTCTACCTACTACTGTTCAAGATACCGTATGATCTCAAGGACACTGGAGCTGCCTCTGTCACTAAAACAATTAAAGTACTAACTCCACAGTTAGTTTTTTTCCCTTTCCTCCACTGCTGTGCCCTGTTGCTGTTATTTTTATGAGAGCCTTCATACATATCAATTCATTGTACCTGTTATGGTCTCATTTCTTTTTTCCTTTCCTTCTGTGAGACTTTGGCAAGCATATTGTGGACCCTGTTGCTCTAGGGTCACATGGCACATTTTCATATTTGCAGAAGAAAACAAAGATTGGGTTTAGCCAGCAAGGCAGTATGTTCTGAGCAAACTTATTTCCCAACTGAGGGAAGTATTCCATAGAACGTATATAATTTGTGAGAAAAGAACACTGAATTATTTAAGGACCGATAAAGTAAACAGTGTGAAATTTTCTTTCAGGGCTTTTCACAGACAGTGTCCTCTCTATATCAGGACTGGAAGAACCTCACCACAGTCTGACTTGCATGGGGAAAAAAAGAAAAAACCCTCAAGTAGGGGTCTTTTTTCCCTGAAATGCTGTGTTTACCTGAGGTAGGATCGATAACATAGATAGGCATCATATGCCTCCTTTTCAGAAATTTAAAAATTCATCTTAAAGTCTGACATTTTAAAAATGCACCACAAATTGCCTGTTGCTACACAAGTACCCACCCTCTGTTCCTTTCACCCAAAAGCCATACAGACACACATAGACAGAGGTTTTTCAATACAGTACTTCTTAGCATCACAGAAGGAAAAATGGCCTTGCATTTCTGCTTTATAATTTAGTCCTGAAAGTTTTGCAGTAGGTGGGGGTTCAGATTGGGTATTTTTCCTACTTGTGTTCAGTGACAGAAAGTCAATTTGACTGTCGAAGAGGACTCTGTGAATGCTGGCAGAACTGGCATGGTACTGTCATCAAAGGACTAGACTTGATTCAGCTGAGAGAAATAATTGTTTCAATCTCCTCAGTTTTGCAAATACCTTCCTAATTCAGAATTGTGTGTCAACATGGCAAAAGGAGGGATTATGAACTTGAGTTAGCAGCAGTGTCTGTGAGAAGACCATGAATCAGCAAGGGCATTATCATGCAGCTAACTTAGTGCTTGGACACTTGGATACATCAGGTGCATATTCCATCTGTTAGTGCATACTGTGGCTTGTGACATACTCTGATTTTCATTCTATCTCATTTTATTCCATAGCCTTGAGAAGATTTTCAGCTGATAATTCCTCTGCTGTACAAAACTGAGTCATACAAGTAAACACCAAAAACAGACTAGACAATACTGATGCTGTTTCTAAGGTTTCAGAAACAAGGTGTTTCCATGCATTTCTTCTTTTAAAATTTCTAAGGGAAAAAAAAAAAAAAAAAAAAAAAAAAAAAAAAAAAAAAAAAAAAAAAGGAAGGAGTTGGGGATATTTTTAATAAAATGTTTAGCAGCTGGTCAGATAGCACAGCACTCTCCTGAAGCTCTTCTGGAATTGTTCTGTGGTAGTCAGTGGCTTCACAGAGTAAGGGCATATTCAGCATGTAGAAGGCCTCTCAGGTTTAGCTTCTTTTTAGTTTATTTTAGTAGCTCTGTATTGCTCTGGTAATAGAAGGAAAATAGGCCCTTATTCCCAAAGTTCAACACTCAAGGTGCTTCAGTAATTAAGGAGGGTTGACAAAATGAAATAGCATATTTTCAGAGACCCCCTTACTTTCCTGCAAGACTTTCACAACCTGCCCTTAATGCCTCAAAACTCATACCAACTCTGCAACAGTTCTTACTTCACACTATGATATTTTCAAGGTTACATGAATAAGGCTTTAAGGCTAGTTGTAAGAATGAATAATAAAAAAGGGATAAGAAGTTAATAACAGTTTTTGCTGTTCCAAGACCTCCTTTGCAGTTTTTGCGTGCTGCTCAGATGTCCTTTGCATTATGTACAGTCACACATGAATTTGCTGTAACTGTCAATGGGCAAATACAGGCTGGTCTCTGGAGGAGTTTGCAAAACCACAGCATTTGGCACAGCTGCGCAGAACTTCTTTCCTATTTACCTGTGGTAGAAAAAACTGCTGGTTTTATTGTCACAAGAGTCTAGTTGACACAGATCACTCTCTCAGATGAGACGAGGAAGGAGATACTTGTATAGAAATACAGTTTGCTATATCAGGCTTGGAGGAGAGCACTTCCTAAAATACAACCCAAATTAAGAATTAAGGGCAAAATTAGCAGGCTGAGAGAAAGATTGGATCACTCAAAATATGGGGCAAGAAGGAGTTGGACTGGTGCACAGACCCTGGAAGGCAAACCTAGGAACTTGGTTGCTGCAGAAAGAAGAGAATAGGCTCCCATATTTTGTACACAGCAGTCCTTCCTGGTGTAAGGAAGAGAGGTCTCTGGACCTACTGAGCCCTAAAAAAGATGCTGGCGCAGGTCCTGGGAAACATAATTTCCAATTGCTGCTGCTCTGTGCAGTTCAACATCACCTCACAAAAAGTCTCTCATCTGCAGATCTACAAAAGTATGTGGAGACAACATCATCCACTTGATTTAGATGGGAAGTGCAGGTGCCTAAAATCCTCTGTGAGACCAAAGTTTTTCACATTTTACGTCTGTAATTAAGGATATTTAGCACTATCCTGCCTTGTACAGCTGTGGTGATGTGGCTGTTGGTGTCTGTCACAAGACTACAGGAATGTGGGGCATGCTGTGGTTACACAGCATCATAAAATATCTTCTTACTGCTACAGTTTTGGAGTGGTTCTGCTTTTAACAACATTGCTAAACCAGAAAAAAAATATAGGCTGTATTGCAATCAGACCCAGCCAATTACAGCAGTCATGCTTTTGCTGGGAATTATTGGTTTGCCATGAATTAGGAGAAAAGGGATGTAACTGTAGCATGTTTGGTGACCTGTAGGTAGGAAAACGAAGGGAAAAGAATAGGTGAAGGGAAAAAAGGAGACATACAAAAATGAGTCAGACATGACAAATCAGTTCAGCTTCCTTTTTGAGCATTGCCACTGTATGTAATGCATCACTGGCTACAGATTCCCTCTGGATATAGATAAGTCTGCTCTAGCAATGGCAGCAATATGGTAGCTCTTGTGGGCAGGGGGAAGTTGGTTGAGCTAACCAGCCCTGCTGTAAAAGAGGTTATCTATTCACTAGAGCATAACCCTGTGCTAAAATGACTGTACGGTGGTTACCTCTTAGACGTCATTTCATTGTGGTTTGCGAGCATCCTGTGGCTTAAAAGGAAGAATGCTGCTTAGTACCATCAGGTCTTGCTCATTACATTTCACTGGAGTGCGTTAGATA
The DNA here is from genome assembly GCF_015227805.2 of Hirundo rustica. NCBI lineage: Eukaryota > Metazoa > Chordata > Aves > Passeriformes > Hirundinidae > Hirundo > Hirundo rustica. Next base: position 64,682,175 of record NC_053488.1, read on the forward strand.
TTAATTTTAAAGCAAATGAGATTACTTAGCCCTGACAATTTTTTTAGTAGATTGTTGCTGCTCAGTTTCTGTTGCTTTGCAAGACATTTCTTCTCAACATGCTGTGCTAAGTTATAGAAGCATCTTTATTGCTTCAGAAATAAGTGTTTATAGACAAAGGTGGGGTGCTTCCTTCTGTTGACCAGCTTAGGCAATTTTATATCATTTATGGTTAAGTTACTGGTTAGAAAGGGTAAAGTGATGAATCTGTTAAATACCTCATGCAGTTGCACACTAAGAGCAGGGCTGACATCTGGAAATTCTCCACTGCTGTTATTTCAGTCTGCATTTTTTTTTTTTTTACAGGAGCTGGAGGTCACCAAGGGGTTAGTAAATTGTGAGTGTTAACTAAGATAGATACCACCCTGGGGAGAAAACAGCCCTTAATTTACCAGGAGAGAAGTAATTCTATTTTTTGCTTCTACAACTTATGCTAAATTCTAGTGCTTTTTGAGGCCTTTTCTGAATCTCCAGCTCATGGAGTCAAACAACTTAAGCCAAGTATTTGTTGTAATTAAAAAAAAAAAAAAAAAATCAAGAAGAGAAACAGTAGATTTCGGGCTCCTAAATAAGGATGAAAACTGGAAAATATTTGCCCTAGCTGCAAGTCCTGCAGGTCTGTGGTACTCTATTTTCTGAGCCCTTTTCTGTGCCATTTATGAGACCCCAGACAATATTCTTAGCATTCTTGAATACAATGAGGAAGTGAGACTAAGACAAATGGAGAAGCTACTAAAATATTAGACACAGTTTAGGTTCTTTACTGATTTCATACACCATGATTTTGAGTTCACAGAGCTGGAAATACTGTGATTAATTTACTGATGTATCTTCACAATGTGCCAAACATTTGCTAAATATGAGCAAATCCACAACCTATCACAGAGGCTGTTACCTGCCTGTCTCCATTTTCTTCACACATTTTAAGTCCTACAGAGGAAACATTGGGGCTTAAAGCTCTAAACAATGTTCAGAGTATTTAAAAGCTCTAATTGAAAGTGAGAATATAAGGAACCTAATTCTTTTCTCTCATCCAGCGCCAAAAGGGATCCTCCTCTAATCCATAGACTAAAAGGAATTAAATTCAGAATTCAGTTTGATGTCAAAGGACAGCTTTCACAATTTAACAGCTGCAAATATTAGAAGCAGGGCCAACAAGTCCCTTAGAAAAAAGTCCACATGTGCTTTCTGGGTCAGAACCTTACCCCAAGCCCAGTCAGTGAACTTAGAGTGCCTATGTGAGAAGTCAAGGCAGACTTCTTGTGAAAAAACACTAGAAATAAAGGAAAGTATTGAAGTTAGTTTGGAAAACCCTCTCTGGTGCAATAATATTTTTAAAGCTAGATTCCTGACTGCCAGAGGGATTGCAAGATGTAAATAACCAGTCCCAGAAAGCGAAATTCAAGGAAGGGGACATAGGCTTTGACTGCATACCCAGCTTACTCTGAAGAAGTGCATGACCTGTCACCATCAGCACCTGAGAAACAACTCAGGTTTTTATTTTATGAAGAAAATAAGTGGCACAAAATCAAGATATTTTCACAAAGGCCTCTGCTGTTTGCAGAACTTCAAAAAGCAAATCTCTTTACAGCAGCAAAGTGGGGTTGACCCCACATTTACATTGCCTGGAGTTCCTGGTGTGTTCCAATACTATCCACTATAAAAGCACATGGCTCACTGCCCAAGTTACAGCCTTAATTTTCTTCTTATGTGTTTAGTCATTTTCAATTATGTACAATTATGTTTTAAAAATTGGCCAGAAGAGTTTATAGAAAAGCTAGTAAACTTTTTCAGTAGTAAGCAGTCATAAGTCAGTAAGCATACTTTTAGAGAACAGACCTGTAAAAGATATGTTGGAGAAAAATTTCACCCTTTTACTAGTCTTTGAATCCCCACAAATGCTTTCTGTCATCACAGAAAAGAACTAGCCATCTACTTGAATTTAATAATATGGGTGGCCAAATTTATCTCCATGGATCTGCTTTTCCCATCTCATTTCATTAGCGACTTCTTCACAAAGCCCCAGATAACTGGAAACAATGGAAGATATGAGCCATTCTTGTAAAGAAAACACCTTTTTTGGAGAACAGGATTGTTAAACAGTGGCAAGCAAGAGAGTGAGATAATTATTAATAAGTTCAAGTTGAAAGAGAAGGAATTTAGGTTGGCTATACAGAAGAAATTCTTTACTGTGAGGATGGTGAGGCAGTGGAATAGCTTGCCTGGAGAGAAGTTGTGGATGCCCAGTCCCAGTCAGGGTTGCAAGCAAGGTTGGATGGGACTTTGAGGAACCAGATCTAGTTGGGTGTCTCCCTTGCCCATAGCTGGGGAGTTGGAAGTAAATAATCTTTAAGGTTAGTTCCCACCCAAACTGCTTTACAGAATGCAATTAAGTGCTTTAAATAAACTGATCTGTCTCAGTGATGAAGGTCTTGCTTTCTATGTAACTACAATGTAACTAACCCCCTTTTCTTCCAAGACCTCTGTTTTGCAGAAGTATCTTCTCGATCCTCCTCTGCTAATGGGCATGGAAGCCTATCACAAATGGTCCCTACAAAGAATGGGCAGCAGGGATGGTGCTGAGCAGAGAATGAAAGGAAAAGGAAGCAGAAACTTGAAACACGGTGTTCTGTTTCCAGGAGACTGAGAACACTGTCAGCATTGAAGCAGAATAAATAATGCTGTTTTAATTCAGTGGTGAATACTAACAAATAAATGCAGACTAAAAGGGGATTCTACCAGGCTGACCCCAAAGTGAAATTTTCTGAATTAATCAGTCATTTTTAAAAACACAATTTCAAGAGAAAAAAACCCACAAACCCATAATATCTTATATGGAGTCAAATTATTGCTATGATGTTACCAGGACATTCTCTTCAAATTTTCTATCCAAAATTATTAGTAGTGATTCTACTTATTATTAGTGAATTGTATGTGATCTTGTTCTTTTAGAGCTGATTTTTTCCAGACACTTTGCTGTTCAGAGTCAAAGGGAAAATTTCCTTGGCTTCAGCCAGCACTGCACCTCTATGTGAAGCCTGTGGGGCTGACATTACAATTTCAAATTAAATGTGTCTAATGATGAAGCTAGCTATAGGCAAGAGACTCACAGCTGTATATTGTCAAGACTGGACGATGCTCCTTTTCCTGCTGACTGTAGCTAGCTCTCTGATTTTCCCTTCCCTCCTAACTGCTGCCTCCTTCCCTTCATCTGCATGCGTATTTGCACTCATTTGAGCACTGATGCACCACATAGATGTCTATAAAGCAGAGACCCAGTTTGATGCTGCCATCAGAAAGGAAGACACTGGTCCAACATGCGTTGTCATGCATATGAAGACTAGCACACCTTTTTGACAGATGCTAAAGTTTGTGAATAAACTTTTCTCCAGAAGTTTGTTTCCAAGATCAAAGACGGGAAGTGATTGCTTTTCCTGGACACGTTGTCCCCTGTGTACAAATCTTCCAGTGTCATGTGCTTCTTGAAGGCCGTAGACAATACTGATGTTTGCAGGACTTACATCCAGATATAATGCCTGACCCCAAAACAAATCTTCCCTTTTTCACTTCCACTGCATAAAGTAAGCAAAACTCAAATCAGGTAGTAAAGGTTGAGGCAAGAATATAACAGTTTTTTTCTGGAAAGATCTTAGTGATAAAATGTCTAGTAGAGCCCTAGCTCTCCAGAGAGGTCTCAGTACTGGGATAAGCAAATAAATAAGCAAGTAAGCAAGTAAAATACAACCTTGAAGCCAGAAGCTCTGCAAATCTGGTCAAGACTCAAAGCCATGGTCTCTGCATTCCTTACTCACTTCACCTGAGCTCTCTACATCAGCCTATCTGCTGTCTAATTTTTCAGGTGGAGACATTATTCATCTTAAGATAGCAAGGTGAGCATTAATTAGTGATGGTAGGGACTATCTCTGTCAGGTTGTACAGCAGTTTTGGTGGTTCTGCCTGTTTCAGTACAAATAATTAACACTGATTATATGAGAGTCACTAAGACAGAGTTGCTAGCTCCATTCTGTTAATTTTGTCCTTTAAAAGAAATCCTCTCTTGAATAAAATCTGTGTGTTTTGGTAGAGGTAAACTGGCACTGTATTTAATTTCCCCATGAGACTAGACGACCGCCGATGGCAAAAGTAAGAGTCTGCTCTCTGGCACCAGGTGGGATTTTGCAGCTTTTATTCTCACGTCCTGCCCCGCTTTGCTGGAGACCTTTCCCGATGGCTCACGGGTGCCAGAGAGACCTGGCCCCTCCCCTGCCGTGGCTTTTTCCCCCAGGGGCAGGGTCCAGAGGCAGGGCCCAGAGGCACCACCCCATCTGGGCTGGGTTGCTAATTGAATGGCAGATTCTTATTATCAACAGCCGTTTCAGGATTTTGCCGAAGCTCCAGAAGCAAATCTTTTTGGAGGTCTAAGAGAACTGTAGTATTTCTTGCTAAGTGTGCTTTTAAATGGTTGCAAAAGTATTCTCTTTCATATCCAAATTTGGCCTGAGCTTTGCATAAACCCTGAATTGCTTGTTGGGGGAAGGGGTCCCAGTTACTGTGGACAGCACCCCCTCTTTTTGATTGTTGATATCTGACAGGGGTGGCAGAAAAGCTGGGATTGCTTCCTGCTTCCAGGTTCCCGGCTCCCCCCGCTTCCTCCGGGACGTGGGAACCGGGATTGTAGGCAGGGAAACCGTGGGAACCAGGGGCAGGGAGGGGCTGGAGGCTTGAGTCACACGGGGAGGAGTCGGAGGGCGGAGGTTTGAGGGTAGGGGGCAGAGTCAGAGGAGAGGGAAGTGCTGGGGGTGGCACCCAAGAGAAGGAGGGGTCTGGGGAGAAGAAGGGATTGCGGGAAGGAGGGACAGACAAAGGGAGAGACTCCTGTGGCTTGGGAGCACATGGCTTCGGCCATTTTGGACAAAGGAATCCCCTCCATCTTGTGACCCCCCCCACCTGGGGACCACTGAGATGGGAGGTTTGAGCACTCGGACTGCTTGCAAAGGTACGAGCTGGGGAAAATTCACAAAGAACTGGCTTTTTTTTCCTTTTTGCAATGCAAACTTAATTTTTAAGCTATAGAAAGCAAAATTTGCATCTTCTTTATTATTAGAGGAGCCAGATTCAACTATTTTTTTCATTATAGCCTCCCAAAATTCTGGGGAGCTTATTTGCTCTAATGATAAATGTGGAAACTGAGAAAACAACCACAGAGTTAATTTTTTCAGCTGTTTCTTTGAATAATGGGTCTCGCCATCATCCAAGGCATTTAAAATGTAGTAATAGACTCTTTTTTGAGACACAGACAGCCTTGCACCCATTTTTGGCTCAGATTTTGAGTTTCTGTGTCCTCTTTATTGTGACTGAGAAACTGAAAGGAAAAAAAACCTGGCTGGAGAGAAAAAAAGGGAAACAGTTTCCTTTTCCAGCCCCCAGGCTGCCGAAAGAAGTATGCTATTAAAGCACTTCGAAGGTTCACTCTGAAAGCAAAAACCTTCCCCGAAAGAGAAAATCCCTTTTCCCTGAGGAACTCCACCTCTGAAAAAGATTTTTCCTTAGAAAACCGAAAGTGGTACTCACCAAAATTCCAGCGTTCCTTTCCTTTCTTTCCCAATCACTCCTTTTGCCTGAGACTGACCCTTTTTGGTGCAAAAAGAGCTTCCAGTCTTGGTTCCCAAGGTCATATTTCCACAAGCATATGGTCACCTTCCCTGCGAGCAGCTTGCCATTCAGGGGGGGCTTCTTTGCAGCACTCCGATGGGATTTTTGAGTCCAAAGGAGAAAACTGCAGCCCTGGCCTGTGGAATCCTCTGTTTCAGAGACTCCACAGCGAACGCCAAGCCTGATGGGTCTGTCTCTGCATGGGTGGGCTACGTTTCGTGACTCACGTACCTGCATGAGATTCCTCGGCCATGTGCTCCCCAAGTGGTTCTTCCAGCTTTTTGGGAACTTTTTCTGGCTTCGAGCCCCATGTTGGGCACCAGTTGTAGTATTTCCCCATGAGACTAGACGACCGCCGATGGCAAAGGTAAAAGAGTCTGCTCTCTGGCTTCTGGTGGGATTTTACAGCTTTTATTCTCAAGTCCTGCCCCACTTTGCTGGAGACCTTTCCCGATGGCTCACGGGTGCCAGAGAGACCTGGCCCCTCCCCCGTCGGGGCTTTTTCCCCCAGGGACAGGGCCCAGACGCAGGGCCCAGAGGCACCACCCATCAGGGAGAAGTGGGAGGGAACAGAGTTAGTTTACATTTCAGTGTGGGGGATGGGCACTGCTGGGCAAGGACAGATATATAGAAAAAAACATTACAAATCCGATGAAATATAAACCTAATTAATGCATTACAACATAATACGCTGTCCATATAATCACATGGTGCTTTTTAAATTTCAATATTACTGCAAGATAATTCAGGGTCCTTGTGTATGAAGAGGGTAGATTGGAAAATTGTCCCTGGCCCAGTCAGGGAACAGGATTCCCTCTCTATTGGCGCGAAGTGTCATCAGTACTCCCAAGCAGACGGTCAGATGAGTGATTTTTTTTGTAGTTCAACGTATATTCCCACTCTGACTCTTGAAGTGGGAGGCAAAGACAGACAAGCGCCTAGTTGGGCAAGCTATGGCAGACGTCCCAGCTCAGCTTCCCTTTCCCTTAACTCAGGGAAGTTAAGGAGAAAACGGACTTCTCGTGCAAGGGAGTCCTGTGAGAAGAGAAAAGGAGGAATACTTGCAGGTTTTCCCAGTCTGAGGAGATACAGGGAAGCCCCAAGGACCAGGTGGACAAAATACCAGTTCTTCACAGCATTCAAGCTGAACATGGGATTTGAGCTCCAGTCTGCTTAGCTGGTCCACCAGGAAGTCCCCAAACAAGTTACAAGTCAGTGTCTTTATTTCTTGGAAGCAACCAATATGTCATCTAGTCTACAGTAAACAAAAACTCAGAAGGCAAAAGTAAACTTGGGGAGTACAGAGAAAAGTTTACTTTTGATAGTTTTTTGAGGTTTGCTGCAGCCCACTGCAAGCATTCCAGGTCAGTACTACCACAGTCCAAACATAAGTTTGCTGTCCCTGTAATTCAGAGTAGAGAGGATCATAGGCCACAAAGGAGCTAGGCAAACTTCAGGGTTAGGCAAAGTGTAGGTTTTGCACAAGAGTGACAGACATCCATATGATTTAAAGATGGACATAGGTCCAGGCTTTCCCAGAAAATGGGTAAGCCAGCACCTGTGGTTTGGCATGCATCCATTAATGTCATTTGTACAGAGATGTGCTGTACAGAGCATTATGCCCACATCAGACCATACTATTAACCAGACCTGTAGACAAAGCTGAAATGCCTCCATAACATTAACCTCAAAAACAATCCAACCTCAACCTTGACAAATTCTCAGACCTGAAAGATCAACTTCAGCCAGAAAAGAAGAGCACATTCAGGTCTGAAGACATTAACTTCCCTCTCTTTCGCTATTTAATTTAAAAATAAGTTCTCTGTGGAAAATGGTTGCTGTAGCAGCCCTTGTCTTGAAGGGTTTAGTCAGTTTCAAAAATTACATAGGCTGTATGCTGGACTTAGAACTGGGCTGAACTGGGCTGAGTTTGACCATAGACTTCACAGTCATGAATAGATTTATACCTGCAGCAGTGAATGATGGGTGTGGATATGAGTGTTCGTGTATGCGGTGAAAACATCCCCTGACACAACAAATACCAGCTTAAGTTTATGAAAAAATATTTTGTATTAATTCTAAACAGTGTATCCTTTGTTAGTATTTGCCTTTGGGTTTTTCAGTTTTGTCAAATCTCAAGTTCACTGAGGCAGGACTCCTTCTTCTTTTTTTTTTTTTTTTTTTTTTTTTTTTTTTGGCAATATAACACGAGTATCCTAGAATGTGGCAAGAACAGGGCAAAGGTGAAAAAATTCTGATGTCTTATGTCAAAAAACTGGCCTCAGATCCTACATTTTACAAAATCTGGTGAACCTTCAGCTGTGCAATACCGCCTACTCTGAAAGCAACAGCTGGAGTCCTGGCTCCACTGCAATCAAAGGGAATCTTGTTTCTGATTTCATGGGACCAGAATACACAATGAATCTCTGTGTGTAAATCTTTGCAGGCCTGGATCCTAAAAAATTTACATGAAAGGATGTACTACTTTCCATAAACCATAAAATTAAATCAATATATTAATATTACAAATGCTAGCTTTCTGTGAAGCTTCTTTCTGAATATCTTGTAAAGCTTCCCATTGTAAAAAAAAATAAATAAATTATAATTGTGTTATTGTCACTGTAACCAATCCCATCCATTTCCCCTAGTAAAGAGATGTTAGAATTCAGCCTGGATATTAAATATTTAGCAAAGAATTGAATGGAAGTGGTCTTTAGCAACTGAAGTGCAAAAGATACTGTGAGTTACATTTTAGCATTTAATGTGTATTAAAAATAAAATAAAATAAAATAAAATAAAATAAAATAAAATAAAATAAAATAAAATAAAATAAAATAAAATAAAATAAAATAAAAGCATCCTATTAAGGCAGAGAAGGGCTTTCATTATTATATGAAAATGAGGAACTAAGACAGGAGACAATGAACTGACTACCTACAATGTGGTAGCTCAGCCATTTCCTCAGAAAAATATAGTTTTCTGATGCTAGTATGTTTCTTCACTGTTGCTATACATGCACAGTTAATCTACACAGAGGACAAGTCATAAACCGAAGAGCTACCAGGCAGGTAATTCTTTTTTGCAGTGGCAAGGAGCCCCGTCAAAAACCCTTCAGAGTGCTTCAGTGCCCAGGGTGGGAATGATTACAGCCCTCAGACCTACTGTATGTACAATTATTGCTGATGTGTCCCATCAGCAAACATTCTGTGTACAACAAATCATCAGAAAGCTTCTGCTTGCCCTGCAAATGTGCATCACTGGCATAGGGAGCTGTTAGGTCCAGAGCTTGTTATGTAATAGACCAGGCTGTTTTGTAGGGTGTGCTAAAGCCAAGGAAATATTATCTGCCCTTGCTTTATGCCAATGCACTGGTACAGGAAATGCCATGGCATTACATAGGAGAAGCATGACTTGCTCCCATTATGGCTACATCTTTTACTGCTTCCTTGTATCACAAGTGTTCTGACAATGTCTTTGGAGGGCAGAAAAATATCTTCACAAGAACACAAATGTTTAGTCTTCCTTTCTCTTTTTCTTTGCTTTTCCAATGACCAATTCTGGTCATTTTGTCTCAACTAACGTACAATTTTTCAGTAAGAATTTCCCAAGTCACTTATTTTTAACAGGAGCACCCTGAACAAAAGCAAGTGGGGCAATCAATATTCCTTAAACCACAGTAGACAAAAATGTTATTACATAGCAGCAAATGCAAAAGAACATCTCATTTTACTAGGATAAGATATGTCTTCTAATTTTATAGCCAAAAAAAAAAAAAAAAAAATTTATAAACCAAAAGCTATTGGTACTGGTTCATTGAAAAGGAGAAGACAAAGGGAGACTGTTTGTTAACCCATTAGTCTCTCAGCATTGCTTCTCAGATTACCCAGAGCTAGACAGAAGCCAAAAGACACCTAAACAAAACGAAAACACAGAGATGGTGAACTGCTAGCTTCCAGTCCTCCTTCTCCAAATACTCACCCACACAATGAATGTAATTCTCATTATAACTAAGAAGAGTTGGGTACCCCACAGCAACTCTTGTAGAAACTCAGAAAGAGATCAACCTCAGAGTGAGGGAACAAGGATTCATAGTCCCGTTCAACTTGGGTTGCACAGAACAAGCCTCTGATTGTGTTTCCATCTATTTGTTTCCATTATGTATATACAAAGCCTTAGGCCAGGCATTTTCTTTCAACTACATTTGCATTAATCAGGAAACATCTCTGCTCGTTAAATCTACTGGGTTTTAAAGCGTAAGCTTTGGGATAGCACCAAAATATTTGTATGATCTTCTCATCTTAAAAAACAAAGGAACAAACAAACAAACAAAAAACCCCACCACACCAAAATCCTCAAGCATCTACTTGAAGTCAACCATTCACCTCCTTCTGCAAAACGTAGGGAATCAAATTCAGCCGTGATAGGAATATGTAAACATCTCACTGACTTCAATGGCCATTCAGCTTAGCTGTGTCAAATCTGAATTAGGCCTTAGGTCTCAAAACTCTCTTGTCTACTCTTGCCATCTGTCTTCCTTTGCTAACCTAATTCCTTATTAAATAGTGTGTCCTTACTGAGTGTGAACCTATTCTGCTGATCCTTTCTCTGCAACAAACATTGCTAGAGGCTAAAATTCCTGAAAGTTATGACTACTTTCAGTTCCTCTGCCTCTAGATACTATGAGAGCTTCCTTTAAGGTGGTCTGAAATTCAGACTGTGAATTAAAAATTCCCGAGCACTCAATCTTTTCATAGTCATATCTTAGACGTTTAAAATTACTAAGCTGATTTACAAGCCATAATTTACAGCAGTTCAGTTCTCGGGTTAACTGTCTGTTCTCCTTAGAGGTTTCTGAACTAGTAGTGCTAAACAAGGTTGTTCACACGCTGTGTAGATGGTGAGGGTGTTTTGCAGAAGAAAAAAAACAAAGTAAACAAACAAACAAAACCAACAACAGCAACAAAACCCAGACAGACAAATGTCTCCACGTTAGCAAACCAATGGATAATAGATTTAGAAAACATATTAAAGGGACAAGACAGAGATGTGTCCAGTGACATCTCTAATCTAGTGGTTGTGATGCTGGAGGAAGTACAGGGGATACAGACTGGTACAGGGTTTCTCCTTATGTGAAGCCTCTTCCTACTGCTGTCAAAAACATGTTTCTAGTCCAGTAGGGCATTTCTTGTGCTCTTAGAAACTGTCTTTTACTGAGATAGAAAACTCACGCTGTTCTCAGAAAATAAATGTGGAAAATACAAGAAACCTACCTGCACTGTTAAAATAAATCAGGCATGACAGCTATTTTTATCTGTTACTTGGTACACATTGTGAAGAGACTATTTGAATAGCCTGAATTAGGGAAGAAGCAGTCACAAACTTACTTTAAACTCAGGCTGAACTAACTATTCACAAATTGAGAGCTGCTGAATATCAAGTAATTTGATTGTCATTTAAAGAGAAGGGAAAATAAAAAAGAGAGAAAAAAAAAAAACAATAAGAAACACAAAATCACCAAATGCCACCTCTCTTCTTTATTCATTATGTTGCACAATATTATGTTGCACAATATTATGTTCCATGCAAGACTTGATATGAAAGTAGAGTGGTTCTTTCAAAAAGAGGCTTTCTAATCTTAAAAATCTCACAAGAAATGTAGGTGGCTAGATTTCAGTGGGAATGGTTTAAATAAGCAGCCTGACATTTGGGGGCTTACCCTGAAACCTTCTGAAATTTCCTGCTCTTTGTTTGTTTTCAGAGCTGGATTCTCTCTCTTCAGGGCAGGCTTGCCTCTTTAAAGTGTTGTTTTAAAATCTTATAAATGTAAGTAATAACTCTAGCAGTGAAGCAATAAGTATTTGAGTTACAGGTAATATGAAAGATAATTGAAGCCCTGATGTAATTTTATGCTTCCTTCATGCCCCATTCCACTGCTATTATGAGCTTATTTTCAAGATCGGAGCTGCACAAAATTATTATTACTACCCTAGTACAGGCTCTGTACTGTTTTTATTTTCTCAAGATGGTAGCTAATTCTCTCAGTAAGACACTTTACTCAATCAACACTATTCAGCGTTCATGCTAAGGAGGAAGGGAGGGAACAAAAGACATAAGACAGATAAAGAGAGATGTAAGTACGCTACAAAATCTACATTTTTAAAGGAGGTGAGTTTTGCTTATTACAGCTTTAGAATGCCCCCAGCTAGGCTCAGGGCTTGAACTCTGCAAAAACTCCATAGTTATACATACTGTACATGCATCAGCTTCCACTTTGGCACAGCCTGCACAGATGGACTGCCTCATTAGGCAGGGAAGCCTCTCACATCATGGGCCTGCCTTGCATATGACTTCTGCCCCAGCAGGCAATGCGGATGCTGTAAACAAAAATAATGTGACTCCAAAAAGTTGAAACCAGATATAACTATTGAAAGCGAAGCATCAGTCTTTAATGTGTTTTGATGTACTCTGGAATGCAAGTGCATAAAGACTTTCATTGCCTCAAGAATATTTTTAATTTTGAATTTAGACAGTGCATGTCACAGGACAGATAAACAGCTGAGAGAGAACATGTAGAACTGAGTTGATAATTTCCACAAGCCTGCAGGAGAAAACCAGATTTTTCCTACTGACTTTGGATTGTGCCATAGCTCTTTGTTCTACACTTGACAAGCCATGTTTAGCACACCACAGACACAAGAGTCAAAGTTTTTGAATTGCATCAGCAGGGCACACTTTAAGGAGCAAATGTTGTGACTTCGAAGAAGGGAGAGAGGACAAAGCCCTTTGAGAATACATGTCTGGCCTATGCTCCTTTAGGAAGTGCAAAGAGAAAGCACCCCTTCAAACTCCCAGCATGTTTGCTTATCTGGAGGCTTAGAGGTTTTACTGATGTACTGGTATTCTGTTTCTGGATGATGTCTTTACATGAGTTCTCAAAGCATGGGACAATCTGGAAAGTTATATCCAGTTAGCCCATCTCTCTGCAGTGTGACTTAAAAGTAATAGAAGCGTTAGAATGTATGGAGCTCACAGTTGGCAATGGCACAGCTGACAGCAGCTGGATAAAAATCAAGAAATAATGTGGATGTCAATGTGGGGATCTTCCATAGACCTCCTAGCCAGGACAATAATGTCAACAAATTCTTTGAGGAACTAAGGGACAATCCCAAGTCCCAAGTCAACTGCTTTTGTCTTTGGGGACAAGTCCATTGGGATTTCAACTTGCCAGAAATTTACTGAGAGAATCATACAGCTAGTACAACCCAGGCTGGAGGATTCCTGAAAGACCTGGATGACAGCTGTATGGAGCAGGTCCTAAGGGACCCAACTGAGGAAGACGCCTTCCTGGATCTGCTGCTCATCAACAGAGAGATCTCATGAGCAAAGTGGAGATGAGCAGTCATCTTGGCCACAGTGATCACAGGGCATCAATTTGTCGTCAGGAGGAAAAGTGCAAAGTCTCAGCAAAGCCTCAGCTCTGGGCATGAGGAGAAAAAGTTTCAGGCTGCTCAGGACACTAGTGAGTAAAGTCCCCTGGGACAATGTTTTTGCTGGTGCCCAGGTCCATCAGTGCTGCTCACTTTTCAAACATCACCGCCTAAGGGCATAGGAGCGGGCAATTCCCAAATGCTGGAAGTCAATCAAAAAAGTCAGAAGGCCAGCTTGCTTGAACAGGGATCTTCTCTTGGAAATGAGGGAAAAAAAATGTATACACACAATGGAAGCAAGGTCAGGTGATACAGGAAGAACAGAGAGACATTGTTTGCCACTCTAGGGAGAAAATTTGTGTAGCCAAAGCTCAAATGGAGTTGAAGCTGGCCAGAAATGTGAGGGACAATAAAAAGTTTTACCAAATATATTAATGGCAAAAGGTAGTGTAGAAATAACATTGGCTCATTACAGGATGAGAAGGGTCACCTCACCAATAATGACATACACAAGGCAGAGGTGTTTAATGCATTCTTTGCCTCCGTCTTCAACATGACTAAAGAACCAAGAGGGTCTCAATGCCTGTAGGACCATGACTGAGGATGTTCAACTCCCAGTCAAACCTCAAATTGTGCAGGATCTGCTGCTCCAGCTGGATCCCTACAAATCTATGGGGCACAATGACATTCATCCAAGAATCCTCAGAGTGCTGGCTGATGTCATTTCAAAATTTCTCTCATTGATTTTTGAGCAGTCTTGGGAATACAGAGAGATGCCAGCTGACTGGAGATGATAAATGTTGTCCCAGTTATCAAGAAGGGCAAGAAGGATGACCCTGGAAACTACAGGCCTGTCAGTCTCTCTTCAGTGTCTGGTAAAGTTGTGGAGAAGATTATTCTGTGAAGCATTAAAAAACACCTGAAGAATAACACAGTCACTGGTCTCAGCCAGCACGGCTTCATGAGGGAAAAGTCCTGCTTATCAAACCTGATTTCCTTTCATGACAAGGTAACCCACCTAGCTGATCAAGGGAAACCATTTGATGTAATCTCTTTGGATTTCAGTGAAGCCTTTGATGCCGTCTCTTGCAGGATCATTCTGGACAAACTGTCCAGCACATGGCTGGATAAACAAATTATGTGATGGGTGAGCAACTGGCACAAAGGGTTACAGTGAATGGGGTGGTGTCAGACTGGTGACCTGTCACTAGGAGGGTTCCACAGGGCTCCATCCTCAGCCCTCTGCTCTTCAACAGCTTCATAAATGGCTTGGACACAGGACTGCAAGGGTTCCTAAGCAAGTTCACAGATGATACAAAACTGGGAGGAGCAGCTGACTCCCTCAAAGGCAGGGAGGCCCTGAAGAGAGATCTTGACAAGTGAGAGGATTGGTCAGGCACCAACCACATGAAATTCAACAAGGGAAAGTGCTGTATTCTGCACATGGGATGGGGCAACCCTGGATGTACAGACAGACAAACGAATAACAGGCTGGAAAGCAGAAATGAGTGCAGGAAAGGGACACGGGGGTCCTGGTTGAACATGAGCCAGCAGCGCCCAGCCAGCCAGGAGGGCCAAGTGTGTCCTGGGAGGCATCAGGCACAGCATCACAGCTGGGCAAGGGAGGGGATTGTCCCGCTCTGCTCTGACCCAAGGCAGCCTCACTTCGAGCTGGGGACAGTTTTGGGTGCCACAACATAAAAAAGACATTGAGCTGTTGGAGGGTGTCCAAAGGAGGGCCAGGAGGATGGTGAAGGGTCTGGAGGAGAAGCCGTGTGGGGAGTGGCTGAGGCGACTTGGTCTGTTCAGCCTGGAGAAGAGGAGTCTGAGGGAAGACCTCGCTGCAGGTACAACTTCCACGTGAGGGGAAGAGGAGGGGCAGGCACTAATCTCTTCTCGGTGGTGACAGTGAAAAGACCCAAGGGAATGGCCTGAACCTGTGTCAGGGGAGGTTTAGGTTGGATATTAGGATAAGATTCATCACCAGGTTGGCTGGGCACTGGAACAGGCTCTCTAGGAAACTGGTCACAGCACCAGCCTGACAGAGTTCAAGAAGTTTGGACAATGCCCTCAAGCACGTGGTATGACTTTTGGGGATGGAGCTGTGCAGGGCCAGGATTTGGATTTGAAGACCTTTGCGGATCCCTTCCAACTCAGCTTATTCTGTGATTCTGTGAAGAGTTGGTTGTTTTATATATATATCTCTCATAATGACCTAAATATTGTCTGGAAGGTGATGGATAGGGCATAACTTGACATTACACATTAACTTTGCTCTGTCCTGAAATAGTAAAACTTTTAGGTGAAAATCATATCCCAATATCATAAAACCAAAATCATAATATATTTTCTTTTTAGTTTGGCTTTTTCTTTTAAAGCACTTGATCTCTTCCACTAGTAGGGAGTCAAGAAATTCTTAACTAAATTCTCTAAAGCATATGGCTTTAATAAGAAACATCACTGGAGTTTTGACCAGAAAGTCATGCTTCTTTTGAATGTTGTGGCTGGGAAATCAAACATTTCACTAGCTATTTTAACTGGGGAGTTGATCTGTGAATAACTGAGCAGGATATACCATATCTGGGTATTATGTTTGTCAGTGAAAACAAGGAGTACTTTGAAAGCAAACATTATAATTTTTTCTAATTATATATAATTTTCTAAGATTATCCACAGAGGCCAGTGGCTGATGCATCTTCTCAAATTGAGCAGTAACTTACTCTATAAGTACCCCCTCTGAAATAACTAAAACTGATTACAACGTGGCACAACTAAGCTTAGGTGAAGACGTGTATCTTCATCTTTTAATATCTTGGTCATATCTCTGATGTCCTTTTGTAAAAACTCAGACTACATTAACCTTACATCATCAGTGATTTTAATTTGATTACACATTCAATAACTCTGTTCAGTGCTCTGGATCTCTTCTTGCAGATAGTGGATCTACCCTCACTTTCAGGTGAATATATGGGCTGAAACAGCACACTCTCCTGGATTGCATGGCTTTCCAGCGTTGTCAGGGCTCATACCATGATGACACCAATTCACCTGCACCTTTCAGCTCTCATATACCAGGTCTAGCAAGATTTGACTCTACCATTGCAGATTTTGCATTAATTAACACCATTTTCTATCAAGCAAAACTGGTAGTTTGACTTTGCCATAAAGTATTGATATAATTTTTTCTGAGAGAAAAGTTGCACATTTCTTCAAAACAACTGACAGTACAATCTTAACACAAAGTTAGATCAAAACTCGAGACCAAAGATTAGACCCAGATAGTCTGGGCTATGTCTGCCTCATTGCAGTCTGGCTCTTAACCCCTACAAAATAATTGGGCACACAAACCCACTCTCAGTGTTCTCAGGGGTCTTCTCATTGCTTTGTCAAGAACTGAATTAGTTCTTCAGGGCTTTATGCTATAAACCTCCTTGTTTTACTAATTTAACTCATGGATAACCTGTGAAAATCTGGCAATATGACATTTTTTACCAGTATGGAAGGAAGTTGCTCAGAATAAGTTATACCTGTTTATTCCTAAATCCACAAGTGGATGCAGGCAGTTCAATCACTTGTAGTCACCTTCAGAGAGCCTGATGTTTTTGCAAGATCTCCAAATGCATACCAGATTCAAAATGTCACCTCCTAAGAGACCATGAAGCGTGAAAGGAAAATTGATGGCAGTAGTTTCTCTCATATGCATCTAAATGTCAGCAGAGTATGTTCGTGGCATCCCCTCTGCAGTTATGCCTTCCGACATATATAAGGTTTTATCCTTTGATTTAAACTGGTTTTTCATCGGAAAAAGCGCATAATCGTGATTGGAAAAGCATCTAAAGACATACTTAGCTGGAAAATGGAGATTGCTTTCCTGCCGTTCCCAGGAGGTGCACTGCAAAGGCACAGCCATTTACTTCAGCAGTTGGATTTTGATACTAGTAGGGAATTCCCCACTATTTGATACTAGTGGGGAATATCCTGAAAAGTTGGCTTAACTGCACACGTCTATTTTGACTATTGCAGATGCATCCACAACATCTTCTGCATATGTATGGAGAATTCCCAACCACTGGTACATGCAGCTGCAGCTCTAATTCAGGAAATATAAAAAATAATCATAATAATGCACCTTGTCTGCATCAGTGTGGGCAAGATCAGCATGACGAAGAGAGGAGATAAGCTGATTCAACAGCTATGGGAATTTGACATAGCTTTTGCAGTCATTCTGTTGGCTATGATGAGAAGGTTAGAAGCTCGTCTTCATGGTTATTTACATACATGCATTTCTTGGGGCCAAGAAATCCTTTATACCAGTGCAGCGAGGTTAGCACCACAAGCATTACAGATGCACTTTCAGTGCTGTTTCTGTAAGTGATGGATTTTCTTTCTCTTCACAGAGAATGGTTAAGCAGATAATCTTTCTGCTACCTTCTGCTTTCTTTCTGTGGTTAGGTTTAAGACGTCATGATTAAAATGAACTTGCATTACATCATTTGTGCTTCCTTACTTCAGACCATTCAAGGAGTTCTCTGCTAATTTTAAACCTTCGTTCAAGATGATGAATTCATCATTTGGCTGCACTTTTGTCACATACAGGAACTAACTCTAGACAAAGTTAGGAAGCTATCTGTTCTTTTAATGATAGAATATCACACTTCTTACCTGGTAATTCCAAATAAGAGAATGTACTCCAAGGCAAATTATTACAAGCAAGAGAAACAAAATTCACAGGTTTTTCCCTTATTCGTGCCTCCAAATTAATGTCAGAGTCTTAGCTTATGTTTTGCAGACATTTTCTCTGTCAAAAATTTAATCCACTAAAGCAAACTCTCTCACTTCCATCGAAAGTTCTTCACTGCAATCAAAATTGCAGGGACTGGGAGTTATTTTCTAAGCAACATGGCAATCTTATTCTCTTAGAATAGCTTTAATTTTAGGGCTGGTCTCTACTTAAGGTTTCTTTCCAAAATATATGTCGATTATGGTTCTGAGGGCATTTTGATTGCTTCATAGCAGAAATTATGAACTTCATTGCACACTTACAGCTATTTTGTGGTACTAGAACTAACTATTTACTAAATAAACTAACCTTTTTTTCTCACAGAGCTAAATCTATGAGAAAATGCACACAAGATCTGAATCAATAATAGTTCGTCACAGTTGGTCACTAGAAACTATGTTGGTAGGTAGAAGATCCTTCTTAAAACAAGTAAAGAACAGATATTGAGACTGGTACTGCATGACCTTGTAGCGAATAGCTGGAGATATAACTGGTCTTCCAAGTGACGATCACTTCCCCTACAACTGAAACATGCAAAAACCATGTCAAGAGTATGGCTAGACTACTTCAAATCACTCCTAAAAGCCTGAGCTGAAGAGAGCTAATCCATTTTAGTGATGGAGATCTGTGCAATGACTTTACTTGCTCTGCCTGCAACCATGGATGAGTCTTAGGTGTTTTCCCAAATAGTGCCAGACATCTGCATCTGAAACGTGCACCTGAATCTTGGACATTTATTCTTAGTACAGGTGCAGCACAGTGCTTCTGGCATGGTCACAATTAACAATCTGAGGAATATCACCAGTCAAGGCACCTTTTCCTTGGGCATAAGTGTGACTTCCCTCCTACTAGTACAAGAAGGGAGATTTTCTTCTTATTTGTATTTAAGTACAAAACACATCACACTGTGAAAGCTGAAAAAAAGAAGAATCATTTGGAAAAGAAACGCAAATCAGCAAAAGAAAATTGTGCCATTAGTTCTATAACTTGTAATTAATCTGGGCATAGTAACTCCAGTTAATAACAGGACTATCAGATGCAGAAAAACAGATTGTGTGAGCTAAGGTGCTTCAGACAATTACTATGAGACACATCAAAAAGAAATGGCACCTACAGCACTGTCTGCAATAGTTTTTCTAAGACTAAAGATTTTATGAAATAGACTATAAAATTTTTCCTGCCTCATAGAGATGAGCCCTCAAAACATGGTTAAAAGGGTAAGAATTTTTTCCTACTGTTGTTTCAAAATATAGCAAGCATGCAATGCCTCAACATAGCATTAATTGAAGTGCAAAAAAACAGATAAATGAATGGTTTTCTTTGCCACTTAAGTTATGCCTTTCTCTTCCTGCTGCTATGTGACTTCTCCCAGTCTGAACACCAGGAATTCACTAAGCCATTTAGTGGTTTAATAAACAAACATGTCAGCACTCTTGCTAGGAGACCTTTTTTCCCAGACGGTGTCTTTTTTTTCCTCCCTCTCCTCTGAGGATTTCATTTTTCTGAATGACCTTGTATTAATCACAGGTATCACTTGCGACAAACTCTACTTTGTCGTGTAACATGGCATCTGTCTGCTGGCTCAGTTGGGCACTGCCACAATATCAACATAAGGACATAGTTGATATTTCATTTTAAATGACAGGTCGTGGGAAGCTGAAAGAAAGCAGACTGAGACACAGCAGGAATTACTGTGATCCAAGTCAAGTGAAAGTAGTTGCCCTAATAAAGTGCTTCATTGGCCTCTTCAAGGCCAAGTTAAATGATGATCCAGGATTTATGTGGTTTGAGCTGACCTGTTCCCTTCCAGTCTGAACAGGGCAGGAGGCACTCTGGTAAACAGCAGACAGGCCAGTAAACCCAGTATATGAACACCATGTAGCAGGGAGGAAGGACCAATCTAGGAGTGGCAGTTTGTGCTTTTGGGACACATATGCAACATTCCTTGGCTAGAAGTGTTCCCACAAACAACCTGTCTCAGTGAAAGAGAAAAAACTGATCCATCTGCATGCAAGCAGACAGTTGATTTGGTCAGACAAAAATTACTGTCTTGGGAGGAATGAAGAAAGCTTGGTTTAGTTTTCCTGGTGAATACTCTTAAGTGCTTTATCCTCCTTTTCCTCAGAGGAGATATATATTTGCCCTAAAATTGTTCTCTGATTCAGCTTCTCTTATGGTACAACCTGCTCCTTTACTGAACCAATTTCTTTGACAAGAGGATGTATGCTGCCAGATTTTGGATGGCTAGAGACTGCACCAATGTTAATGGCTGTACGGCGTAGGTTTGGAGTTGTTTCCTGACAGCTTAACAACACAGCAATGGAATCTGTATGCTGCAAAACACAGAGCTCTCTTGTTGCTAAAACAAATACCAAAACTAGGCTCATAAGTCTGTAGTTTCTGGGTTTTCTAAGGCAGTTTTGAGTCATTGCAGAGTTCACATAATTTAATAGCTGAATTGCGCCTTAAAGTTTCCCTTCTCTGTCTAGCTTCTGTGGAAGTAGAACTGAAACTCAAAGTGTTTGGGAGACTGAGACTGATAGAGCAAGGGCCCTTGAAATGAGTGTGGTGCCCCCAGGACACAGCTAGCCCAATCCGAGGTGTTTCCCTGTGGTCACAGTGCTGACCATGAAGAACTGTGATTCAGGAACAGGTTGATTGAATCTCCCTTTGCTTGTTAAGAGTAATGAGAAGGTGTGCACAGCAGTTTTCCAGATTCCTCATCAGTACCTTTCTTTTCCATCCATATTTTGCACATTCACTGCCTAATACATCACCAGGAACTACTCTTACTGGACTTTTACTCAAATTTCATTCCTCCTAACTTGACAATGCTGTTCATTTCTCTACTGGTAGATGCTGGTGAGAGCCCAAATTTCTTCTCATTATCTACACCTTGATTTCTCTTCCAAGTCTGCAGGGATATGTCTCTTAAGGAAAAACTTTTACCTCAGCTTCATTCCTGCAGTATTATTTGGTCTTCTTTATTGCAAAACTCCTGTCATCTATCAAACCCTATTCACAGTTGAAATGAACAGCAGATAAAAGGAAACAATGAAGTCAGCACAGTCCTGCACAGAAGTGGAGCTAGCATGCACAGAGACAGATGAAAAGCCACTGAGCCTCAATAGTGCTGATGGAGCTGTCCTGCAGCTGCTCTGGTTGAGTTACTTCATCACTGCTATACAGATGATTATAAGGGTAAAACTTTAGCTATGCTAATGGCAGCAGGAACTGGTACTATCTAGACCTTTAAAACATGTCCATGGATGTGAACATGCTTGCATATTTATTGTTTTTTAATCCAAAGGTGATTATGAAGTTGCCATATCCTTCATGTAAATCAAGTCTGAGATCCATGCTATAGCAGATATGGCCTGTCATCGAAAACAGTAGGGGATGAAGTCTATTCATGATACTTATTTTGTGAGATGTGTAGGAAATATATAATTTTCTTATGCACGTTAATTTATAGGCCTCAGACTTTCACGACATTTTTCTAGTTATATGCTTTTATTACCACTGTAATGCTCTCTTCTTATTCTTTCAAGAGTTGCCACATCAATGGTGAATATGTCTTTCAAGTGGAGAATTTGAGACAATACCAGTGCCTTCCAAGGGGTATGCAGAATGCTAGTTGTGGCACAAGTGTGAAATTAGGTAACCCACATCTCCACTGAGCATCCTAGCCACCAGGCTATGCTTCCTTGGTGGGCTCAGGCTGCACATACCTCAGCATTTCATCAGAGAGCAGCAGTATGGTTTTTAGTGAGCTCAGCCCTCTTTCCTCTACCACATTTGCAGCTGATTCAGATGTG
Source organism: Hirundo rustica (assembly GCF_015227805.2). Classification (NCBI taxonomy): domain Eukaryota; kingdom Metazoa; phylum Chordata; class Aves; order Passeriformes; family Hirundinidae; genus Hirundo; species Hirundo rustica. Next base: position 64,703,891 of record NC_053488.1, read on the forward strand.
GAGTGATTCACACTACAGATGTACTTCTGAGTCTCATGCAAGAGTGCTTTTAGGGGAAACCAAACCAGAAACTCTGCTGCAGGGTCACAGAAAACACTTTCCAAAACCTAGTGTAAACATATTCAAATCAAGTAGTACTCTTTATTGCAGTAGGGTAACATTCACTCCAAGGAATCAGACTAAGTCTATTCCGACATCAAATACTGGAAGTATTTATAATGTAGACTTAGATATTTCAGCACCAACTGCTCCCATCCTCTGATCCAGTCCAACACCTACAAGGTAATGTGGAGGCATCCATTCAAATGATAACATGCAAAGGCTCCACATTTCCAAATACATTGCAGAAAAACATGCACAGTAGCTTGGGTTTGAAGGAAGGTTTTAGTGAAATGATATAAAAAGACACACAGCTCTATTTCACATCTTGTTTTGGAGAGCAGGAGAGCATATAGGTGTCAGTAGACAATCAAAGACCCATTATGCTGAAATGTTATATATAGGGACATAAAAATGAGGTTCCTTTTGGCCTGACATTAACATGACTAAAGCTATCAAAGAGAGCTGGAAAGAAAAAAAAAAAAAAAAAATCAGAAAAAAAGAGCTCAGGGCAGAATAAACTAGTTGCTTTTTCTGCAGCCTCACTTCCAAAGCAGTAATGCTCTATGGGAACCCCACAGAGCACAGAGATGAATGCAAAGAAGGGATCACTCCTGTGGTAAAGTCACAGGATTAGAGTTCTGACTTTGTGGACTGTTTCAGAGTGTGGAGAACACAAGAAAAATGGTCTCAATTCCATTACTACTCCCATTGGTTTTAATGCAATTCTCAAACCTGCCTGAGGGTTACCTATTGGCTCTGTGGACTACATGAACAACATAGCTCAGCAGGTAGGAAGAGGAAGGGCCAGCTCCTGAGAACCTGTGCTGGAAAAAGTTTAAAGCAGGATTTTCAGGATTATTATGGGAAGATAAGTTCCACTGGTACTTTTTAATACTCTTCTCCCGGAGCAAAAGAAGTCTAACTGAAGCTGCAACCAGCCAATATCGTTAGAAGGAAAAGTGCAGGTCTTTAGTGAAAGTCTCTCAACTACAGCTCAAGCTAACACTGTTAGCATGTGCCACTGTCCACTGGAGGAACAAATATGCAAAGAGCATCTCTGAAGCATAGTTCCTTTTTGCGTAGGTATTCGTTACACAACTGTGGTACATCACAAAGAGGGTTGAAGAGATATGCTCAAGGTTATAGACTCAAGTAGCAACAGAGGGCATTAATATAAGTCCTTGTATCGACCAAGGGCTGCAGAGCCATTTCAAGACATATTATTATGAGAGACCTGTTTCAAATTTAGTAGGTATGCACTGCACTGTGGTAGCATAAGGAATATTATTCAATGTACTACCTGTGTGAATGTGTATCTTCAGCAGAGCTACTCGATATACAAATCATTACACATCTTGCTTCTCTACCGAGGAGATCATGTAACCTCTGTAATTTAGTTTCACAACTTAGAAAATATTCACTGATTTAATCTGACTCTAACCCAGCTGTATGTAATTATCGCCATTGCTACAGAAATTCCAAAAGCAATCAAGCAGCTATCTGTAGCTAGATGTGCTTAAACAAGATTGTCCCTGAAGGTGAAATCAGCAGATATGTTCTTACCTTCTTCAAGGTCTAAGCTTGATGCAGAAATAAAAGTGCAGAAAGGCTGCCCACACCATGCCCTGCAAGCTGTGCTTGTGACCTGACATGACCCAATAAGCAGTGGTAACTACTGCCCGCATGACAAAATGGCATTCTTTAATGACATACTTAGGAGCCTAGATGGTCTTATTTACCCTCCCCTTTGGATACACAGAAGTGATGAAAAGTCATCTGGCTTCTCCTAGAGACAGTGATAGTGTGAGCACAGGCACACCTTCAGCGCAGCAACATGGGAGAGCACAGTGCAACCAGTGTCTCGAGAACTGCCTGGGGGTGACGAGGGCCATCCCACTTCTCCATCAGGAACCAGGGCAGCTCTGCCACCGGGAATCACCCTAGGGACAGGGATGGCCACTGTGCGGTCTGAAATGGAGTGTGTTCTTCCTGAGCCATAGCACACTGTGTCAATACTAAGCATCCGTTTCATTTTTCCCCGGAGCAGCTATCTCTGTGCAGTACACAGAGCTGTATCCAGCTGGCAAAGATATTTGCCAGTCACAGTTTCTGTAGCCTTTCTACATTCTTCAACAACACTGACAAAACACCAGGTTGGTGACAGAGTGTGGCAGGTAGAAATGGGATCCAATCAAAGCAAAGTGACCTCTCAGCCATGTGTGTTCTCCCATGGGCAATAAATGTCTTTGGTTTTGTAGGTGCGGGAGGACTGGCTATGCTGCTGAGGGACCCATCGGGACCATGCTCCTGTGAAAGTTCTGAAGCCAAGAAGGGTGCAGGGGTAAGTCTCCTCTCACCGTGTCCTTGTGGGAGGCACAGGGATCTGCATTGTGCTCAAATGTAATTCTTGATGGACCCCATTTTCAGTGGAGTGCATCACACCTTCAGCTCCAAGGAGGCTGTCATGCTGGGAGTAGTTTTGCAGACCCCATTGGTATAAACTGGATTTGCCTGGCTTCCGCAGGCCCTCTTTCTAAATATCTACCAGTCTGTGCAATAGTTAGGATTAGGAGGATTTTCAACAAAAGTTTCTCTTGAAATTTTGGTTAAATAATCCTGGCAGTTCATGGGTGTTAAACCAATGCTCTATCCCTCCTCAGTATCAGTCAATCTCTCACACATCTTCCTTGCATGTTCTATTCTCTTCTTCTCAGGATTTCCTGCAAACACTGCTATCCCACCTCCTTTCATCTGCTGGGCAGCTTCCTATAAGCATATTCTCAGCATGAGAATGCTGAGAAGCCTTGCACTGACCTGGTGTACCCTGCTGTAGTGGGGTGCATGTGGAAAAGCTGTTTTGCTGGAAAAACTGTTTTGCTGGAAAAGCTATGACAGGAATACTCCTTTTTCTTTGTTGTTCTCACTGTGATCGTGTGCAGCCAGGTGTTTTTAACAGGAGGACATGACATTGTCAGTAAGATAAAGAGTGGAAAGGCTGTGAATTGGCAAGTGAATTCCTGCAGGGCGAAGACATTCATCTTCACAGTGGCTGACATTGCTGAAGAAGTTTTTCTCTGAAGCCAGAAACAAACATGTTAAAAACTAGCGGTATCTCCAAAATTTTTACATTATAGATAAGACATTTTTAAAGATGCAAACTTGAGTATACATGGGCCATATTAATGCCTAAATTTATTTTAATCTTTCACACTTTTTCAAATTAAATTAAAACAACAATCTAGACACTTAATAGGTTCATATGATACTGATGAAGCCTATTTCATACATCTGATATAAAAGTAGATTTGCTTGGGATTTTTTAATCACAGTTAAATTTCTTTTCAGAAGCATTTAAAGATAAAATGCAGCAAATCTGTGTCTTCTTCTGGTCTGTGCATGGAACTAGTGTGAGAAGCTCACATCAGCTACCTTTAAGATCTTAGAGGTTGTGGTGAATAATCAGCTCAAGCCAGCATCTGCATAACTTCTTTTTTTGAATGCAATTGTAAACACAAAACACATTTTGATTTTTCTTACAATGTTTACTTTTTTTTTTTTTACTAGCTTATATATATTTAATTTTCTCAAAATCCAGATTTTCTACAAACTTTTTTTTTAATTTTTTATTTTATTTTATTTTATTTTATTTTATTTTATTTTATTTTATTTTATTTTATTTTATTTTATTTTATTTTCTACAGTGCTAATAAAATCCAAATGGTGCTGGAACAAGATGATGTTTAAAAAATACCAAAACAAATCAGATCTACTAATAACAGATATGAATCTCTCTACATGTAGTTAACAATTTACAATGGACATCATAACACAGAATTTCACACTCCTGGGTATCAAAAACAATGACCAAATTTAAGGCTAAATCTATATAAAGCAGCAAGTCAATGCATCCTCAGAGATACCAGTCAATAATAAATTACTTTTCATTAGGGAAATAATTTATAACACAAGCAATAAAAGTAAGGTACAAATTGGTAGGGGAAAAAAGCCAAAATGAAACCCCTTCATGTTACATTTAAATCAGATATTTAAATTATTCTGATTGGAGCTGGAGCATGGACTTGCACAGTCATTCCCAAACATTGTGCCCTGGTTGCTATCAGCTCTCTGCTCACTGTAGTATCACTTCATGGCAGCTCTAATGTCAGAAGGAGGACCTCTAGGGCTGCTAGGAAAGCTCTCATCTGGAGTTTAATCTGCCCATAACATTCTTTAGCTTAAGTTAAGGTTATATTCTTAAGGAAGAGGGGGAAAATGTTCAGTGACTGTGGAATGCAATTTGTTTTAATTGCACAGTACCTCGAATGTTTCGGAGTGTAACATCACACAAAACAAAATCTAACTTAGCATTTTTTCCTTGTTGGTTTTGAAAAAAAGGTGTCATCTTTTAATAAAGAACTCCCGCAGAAGGAAGAAGTTTAATGACATAATTTTGCAAAGGGGAGGCTGACTCAGTGTTGCCACTAATGTAGCGTGAGCAGAATCAGCAAAATGCCAGCACAGGAAAGTCAATAAAGTCCATGAGAGTATCGTTACCCACATGGAAAAAATATTAATTTAATCATAGAAAATGACAAAGAGCTAAAATTTTCTTTAATTAAATGCTAACAATTTGTGGAAGGGACAATCCTGGTGTTTGAGGCAAAGATTATATGGAGCAGTTGGTTATAAACTCTTCCAAGTTTCCTGAGAGAGAAATGCAAAATGATTGTCCTTTCTATTGTTAAAATGTGAAATGGACAATACTATTTTCATATAAGAAAACTATCAGTTCTAGATCAACTCCAAAAGTAATCTATTCAAACCTAGTAGCAGTTTTGTTTCAATAATATTTTCAAATAGAAACAAGAAGACAAATCCTCATATCTCTGTTATTTTCAATAAGCAACTTACTCCAAGGGGAGGCCTGGGCCATCACAAAGTTCTCCTCCCTTTCTTGAACTATTGACAAAGAAGCAACAAACTACACATAAGTCCTGATTTTCTATTGACTTATATGGTTCAAGCCAATGGTAATTTGTGTAGCTTTCAATGAAGTGTAGAAAAAATCTTACATCAAATAGGTAATGACATTCATAATCAGTGAAGACAAGATAAAGGTCAGCAAACAAGTGCTACACTTGGAATACTCTCCCTCATGAGAGGGGGAATTTGTAGTCCTCCCTAAGAGCCATTGCATTAACATGCTCTGAACTAGCCAAACTGGACCTATTGTTGAACAAGCCAAAGTTTTTGAGTAATCTTGAGGGTTTTTTTATGTCTCCTCCTCCATTTCTACATAGCAAAATGCTGCCTCTTCATTGTTGCATTTAAAACACATCCTGTTATGCCTGCAGCTCTCTTTAGAGTGAGAGTTCAGAATACCATGTACTTTATTACTGAGCCACTCTTGCAACTTTTGCTAAAAAAGAGTATGTGTGTGAGAGTAGCATAATCTGCAGCTGGTTGTTTTTATATTTCCACCTCTATTGCTGCTGAATAGTAACAAGGAAGAAGATGTACATGTACAACATTTGTTTATTCTGTAATACTGCTGTACAGGAGATTGAGACAATATCTTGGTGAACAACCTCTAATTTCAACAAAACCTTTAGGACCAAAAAAAAGATCAGCAGTGGGCTGAAATTTGTCTTGCAGTGCTAATATTTTGGTGTCAAATTTTATCAGAAATATAGAACACTGATTTTCTTATTCATTGGTTTTATAAAATATTATATCACCAAAGAATTTAAGTGAGTCCAGAAATTTATGGAAAAAATAATTAATTTCACTGTGCAGCTCCTAACAAACAAAAAATTCAAGCAGATCTAGGATATGTCCCTTCCCCTCACCTCCCTTTTTTCCTACTGCCATAAATGCATTGTGGATGAAAACTTTCCAGATAACTCAAAATGACAGAGGCTTTTATATCTCCAGCATTCTGGATCAGTTTATAATGGAAATGCTTTTCCTGCATAGTACAAGTATCTGAAGATTGTGAGGCCAGACAGCAAAAATCCCTAGTGATCTTTCAAAGTGTAAGCCTGCATGGCCTTACATCCCCTTCTTCCTGACTCTTCAGGCATTTTCAGATATATCTCACTGCTGTGCCCACCATGATCACATACTGCTGAAATTCAGACATAGTATGCAGCAAAACACCAAGACAAAGTACCAGTCAGCTTCAAAGAGCAAAATAGTTTATATTCTGCGACTGGTGCTTTCCCCAGCTGGCTCCTGCCCACTCTCATCTCTGCTTTCCCAAGATGCCCTGTCCATCCCTGGTCCTGTCCAAATCTTACCTCATGCTGAAGTCAGCAGAGCAGGATAGTGTGATGGAGAGAAAGATTCATCTGAGTTACTGAACCACATGTCACAGCACACAGCTAAGAGTTAATTTCCAGTTACTTCTGCTAATTGCTCTCGAGTGCATCTTTGTATCATGATGGAAGCAGGCAACATTGGTCAGGGAAACCAGAGATTTGTCAGTCATTCAAAGTGATCAAACACTGTATTTGACCCTTGGCATTTTAATTTTTGTGACCATGCATGCAAACTGCCTAAGATGAGTAACAACACTGTCAAGCTGTGGCACCTGTTTAAAACATGCCCCTCTACCTCTGCATCCAAAGACAAATAAGATTGCCCACTCCAACAGTGAGTTAGACATTAAAATGCACATCAGTTTTGTAGTGCAGAGCCGGATTTCCGTACACAATACTGTGTATATTTAATCAGTAAACCTTTATCAGATTCTCATATTGTCTTATTATAGCTTCATTTTGCCTGATTGCCCTTCTGATGATCAGAAAACATAGTGAAACTAATACCTCAGCTTATTGCAGGGACAGTCAGTCCTTCAGGTGACTATAGGCTTGGTCATTGGGCCTATTTCCGTTCTAATTAAAGAAAAGGACACATTTTTAGGAAATTGTGATACTGTTACTTGAGAGGGAAAAAACATATTCTTAGCCATGAGACAAATAATTTCTTCTTTGAAACTATTATCCACTTATTTGAAATATTATCCACTTCTCTATGACTTTCTGAGACCCTTTAGGTAGTCTAGGTTTTCTCAGTCATTTCTAGTGTTGCCATCCACTCTGAAGCAGAGGACATTCCAGTTGGAGGCGTTTAACACCATTAAAATAGTGCTTGAAGGAATAAGCATCCAGCTTTCTCTTGTGAGGGTGTGGTAAAATGTGATGAGAAGGCAGCTTAACTCCGGAAGATTAGCACTTCAATGTGCAAAACTCAGAAGATTGAAAAGTATCGAGAATTTGCAGGACCATTCACTAAGACTGTAGCAACTTAAACGGGAAAATGTTAGGAGAGTGGGAAGAGGGTCCTGATGCTCTGTGCAATAGGGTTCAGTCACTGGTAGCTGACAGGGTTCCTATGTAGGAGTAAAAGCAAGGGCAGAAGGATTTCTCTTCTTTATCATGGTCAGAGCACCTCTGCGGTAATGGTCCAGGAAAAGCTGTCATGACAAAATGTGCCTTTCTCCATTTAGCGCATGTTTGGAACAGAAGTAACTACTGTGTTGGCTTTGCCTAGCAATTAGGTGTACAGAATTTAAGAGAACTCACTTGTTTTGGAGGCTGCTACTTTTCAGTTGAAAAGGCTAGGAACATTGCAATATGAGCAGGTAAAGTTTAAATGTTGTTATTTTTAATAATTGTAGAAGTAACTTAGTGTAGTATTAGTTGTCAGCTTTTGATTCTCTTCTTCCTTTCCTGGTTAAAGTTTTGTATAATGCCCTTTTCTGCTCATCACACTTTCTTGCCCCAGACACTAACAGTTCCTCAGTTCTTTGAAAATCCACTTTGTCTCCCTCCACATATTCATTACAAAAGGCTTTTTTTGCTATGACTGCAATCTATTCTAATCAGGCTTCTTTTCCAATTTCTACTTTCTGCAGAAATCCATGCAGGTGTTTCAAAAAAGTACTTTTCACTCTTTCTCTAACATACTTCTCACTCTATCACTAAATTTCTTCACAAGATTACACAGGCCTATTGAAAGCCTCTGATTACATTCTCTTCATATTTTTTCTCTGCTGCAAGTCCCAGGTTCCCACCCCACTTAGTTTCTGCTAAAGGTCAATTTCTGCTAATTGTTTCTCTAGTTTGCTGTCACTTTTACTTTAGGCCCTCTCCTGTATCTCCCATAGTTGCCTATCTCCCTTATCAGACTCTTTTCCTGGGGTGACTCTGGCCCTAGTTTTTCCTGCAGGGGCAGCAGAGGTCTCTGCACATCAACACCCATTATTGCTTGCATTTGGATAACATCATGAGCCCGATAAGAAATCATTATGTCAATGAGATAAACTTACTAAAGGAAAGCCTGTCTGAAGTCCAGTCCTCAGTAAACACTTTGGATCCCTCTAAGAGCTATGGCATAAAAAAACTTCCAGATCCTTCTGTCTTGGTTTGAAAAGACAGGTATCTGCTAGGGAGAGGCAGGCCTCTCTAGGAATGGAAAATTCCAATCCTTCCCTCTGTGTTATTATAATTTGGAAGATTAAAAAAAAAAACTTTTCGGTCAGAGCTATGGGGAAAGGAATAACAGTCCTGTACAAGTAAATAGGACAGACACACAACAACAGCAATTATAATAATAATAAAACAGAACCAAGAACGCTGAGGGGCTTTGTCTCACAAGTCCTGGGCAGTCTAATCTCTCGGGACTCCGAGAGCACCAAGCCAAAACGGTGGAAACTCGGGGCTGATGGCTGGAAATGGTGGGTTGTCCCCAGCAGGCAGGGGGGTGTCCTGGCAGGCAGAGTGGGCAGTGCTGGAGAAGCCACAGTGGCTGGACTCGGACTGACCCAAAATCCAGCAGGGCAGGTGAAAAAAACCTCCGAATTCCTGGGCGCTCCAACAGATGATAGAATTCTCAGGACCGAACCCCTCCGTTACCTGTGGAATCCACACAGCTGAGTCGCTCGACCGTTCTCCCCGGAAAACCGAGAGCCCAAAAAAAAAAAAAGAACCCCCACCCTCAGCTCCTGGGAGCTTTTTTACTCCCCCTAAACTAAGTGATCAACTTCTTTTGTCGGGGTTAAGCACCCTTTAACTATCAGTATTTAATCTCTTAGCAACTTATGGGGGGGGGGGGGAAATTCCACAGGAAAACTTAACCCCCAATACCTTCTTCCACCACACTTTTGATTATTAATGGCAACAAATTATTTCAGTGTTGTCTTTGCTTGAACTACTGGAATTTATAACTCAGTTTTTGCAAATTCTACAAAGTTGATAATCAGTGAAATACGCTATGTATGGGTGTTTACGTGTAGATACTTAAACAGTTCTGGGCTTTACATTTTGTGAACTGCCTACACAAACAATTTGACCAGCTCTACAGTACTTTCTTTTAACTATAGAGACTAACGTGTTTAAGCTGTTGCAGGACAATGCTGCTTTATTCTCTGCACACAACTTTATTCTTTGTCTGGTTGTTTTTAATGTTCCACTGGTAGTGAATAAAAGCCTGCATCTGTTCCTCAGGAATAACTTAATCCACAGTTTATTGAAAGCACTGGAAGAGTCTCCACTGGGCTTTGGATCAAGATCTTTAGTTCACAAACAAATGCTTTTTGTGAGAATATGCTATTCAAGTATTGTATAGAAGAGTTACAGAGGTTCCCTATTTCTAAAATAATGACTACTCTTTAAATCTTTTTGCTATGCCTGTTCTGTGGCAGAAACAATATGCAGTTTTACATAATTGTTGAAGTACTGTAGTCCATGTTTATCATGCATCACCAGTCGATATAAATGTAGAGCATGTAATGCTGTGGTAACAAGTACTGCTATATTTATGTGGCTCTTCCTGTGGAAACAGTAATTCGAAAAATACATGGAGGTACACTTAACTGGCTTGAGGGTAATCAGGCTCAATCAGGCAAGTGGGACATGGCAAGATATCTTTGAGGATTGCCTTATGTTGGTGTTATTGATGAAGCAGACTTGAAAGAGGGGTTTGTAGAATAAAAGAGGGATACTACTGAATGGGATTTTTTTTCTTCCCATAGAAAAAGGAGCAGACTGAAAAGAGTCAAAAAGCTTAGAGTAGGAGAAAGAAACGGGGGGCTATTGTGGAAGAGGGCACAATGAGACAAAGACAAGGCAGGAGGAATCAAAACAGAAACACTAGTTGGAGCAAGACTGTAAAAAACTTTAAGTGAAACTTTACAGCTCCAGATTTGCAATGACTGCATTTCATGCAAGCGGGGAGATCTAGGAGTTGGTTATGCAGTAGCATTCCTGAAAGCTGCAATAATATAGATTTTTCCTTACAATACCACAGGTACTGAATACTTCTTTGGATTTCTTGTGAAGGGAAACTAACAGTTTCCATGAATTGAAGAGAACATTATGCCAGTGAAACTTAGCTGGTTTTTCACTTTCAGAGCAGAGTAACTTCTTGACGTGGGTGTAGATGACAGATACAGTTACTACTGGGCATTACTTCTGTGAAAGAATTGCTTGCAATAAGACACAATATACTGTGTGGTAAGTGTTTGCAGGGTTGCGCATCTAGTTCGTAAGCTGATGGTGACTCAGATAGTTTATGGAGCCAATACTAAAACATTACTCACTCAAGGAGTCACTTCTAAGCCAATGAGATTACTCATGTAGTGAGTGGCTGATAGAGATCTTGCCAAGCTATTCCACCACATGATAGATGTGTGTAAATAAGCCTGTTTGTCAGGGGAATGACATCAGAAAGGAATTTTTAAGTTCATTCTATGTATGAACTTTTTCTATTTGAACTCCATAACCACAGCTGAGCTCCTATTAGGTTTTGCCAACTCCCACTAACCAGCAGTCCCTATCCTAAAACTCATCAACTCATATAGACAAATAAGGGAAAATTACTTGCCTTCAGTTACATCACAAGTCAACACCAATGACAGGAATAGGAAGAGATCTCCAGTCAGTTCTCTATCAGCAGCTCCCTGCCTCCGTAATTCATAACATTTCATCCTTGCACTGAATACAAAGCATTTATGAATATGACCTCCAAACTTTCTACAGCTCCTCTGCTAACTCACTGACACTTTATAAATGCACAGAGAATACACTGAAGTACCATTTTCATCTCATACACATTGTTACAAGCTGGTGCATTCCCTCATCCAGCTCATCTCCATGTTTTTCTGCAGCCGTAAAAATAACCAGAACCACAACAAAAGAAAAACTAATCTAATCACAAAATTTCTCACAGCCAGTCTAAGAACACTTAAAAATCTGCATCCCAAGCAAAACTAATTTTTCATATTCAGTAGAATTCACCTGGAGTTGAGGTGAAGCTCACCATATCAAGCATGCAGGACTGCATTTCACTTAATAAATGCTTAACAAAAGGACCTGGCATATTCCACATCATTACCACAGTCTGGGGTTTTTTTCCCCCTTCTTTTCTTTATTCTGCATTGCTCTCAGCATATTTTAGAGTTCATAGAGAACATGAATAGTGTGCTGGACCGTAAACAGCAGCCTGAAAAAAATGTCTAATAGGAAGAGATATATCCTCTTAGAATTATTCTCCATTTGAAGGTTCACTGCATAACAATATTGAAAAACCTGCCTAGCTGAAGCCAGGCTCCCCTATACTGACAGGGTCCCAAAACATAAACTCTGATTAACTCATCTGTCTCCTGAATAAAGCAGGAGCAGCAGATACTGATACAGCTTTACTCCTTTATCTTCCTTTTTCTCTCTTCTCTCCTCCAAACATCTTTGTCTTTAATTTCTTTCTCTTTAACTCTGCATCCTGAGTTGCCTTGTGTCTCTTCCCCTTTCTAACTCCAGGCAGTCTTTGTTGGCAATGGTTCCATCCTCTTTCTGCCCATAGAAGAGCACACATCTGTACAGAGACAGATTATAAACTAGGTCAGTTTATATGGCAGAGATAAAAAGAACAGAAATAAGAGACTTTTTGTATAATAACAAGGTCTCACATAAGCACATGGCCCAGCTGTCAGAGATGTTGAGCATCTGCTGTTACCACTGACCTCAGTGACACTAGTCCCCATGACTATAGGCTGGAGATGTAGAAAAGCATCCTCAGTTTTGCAGACCCCTGCAAGCAGAAGTTCAGGCATGCAGTCACAGTTCCTTGATCTTCTCCAAGACATTAACCTCAGGATCTGTTTTTGTCAATTTTTCCAACATGTTCAGCACAGTCTTGGGAAGTAAATTGGGCAGTCATTGGAGGAGGAATGAGGTGATACTGGGGATAATGCCTTTTCAGTTCACAAGCACATAAAGCAGGCTTGAAATAGAATGACAAGTGAGGAACTGTCATGTGAGTGTTAAAAATAGCTAATTTTCTTGGCAAATATTTGGTTAATGCAGCTATATTTATATTCTTCCTCCTTTCAGAGTTTTTAGGACAATACCAACTCATCTTGCAATTCATTATTAAGGTAAAGGTATTTTAACGTTGCAGTAAAAATAAGGGAAGCCTGTACTCTGGCAAAGATTAATTGCTCCCTTCCCTTACCTGAAGCTCTCTGTAATGTTGTGAAAAAAATACAGAGCATTAACAAACTGCCTCAGTCTCATTTGTGATATTACTTTACCTAATGGAAGAAAATCTATGCTGCAGTCATACATCAGTCCAATCTTGTATGAGTCCAGAAAGCAGGAAAGGGACAGAAGGTAATTGTTGGAACACTAAGACAGAGGGGCATGAACCCAGGAAGAGAAGCTCTGAAATTCCCCTTTTGACAGTGTAACATTGTTGGTTTCCACAGATCTTTCTCCACAGTCCAGTACTACCAGTCTACAAAACTTGGGGTCCTTAGAGAGCGTGATACTTGACAATGCTTATTTTCATTATGATTCTGAGGCCAGGAAGGGACCTTTCTGCACGGTTCTGAAGGTTTCCACAAGCAAAACCCACCTAATTTATTTCCCTTCTTCCCTTCCGATAACTCCCTTATTCTGTTTCTAGCAGCTGAAGTTCCTAAAAACCAAATAAAGGGTGGTCAGACCTGTAAAACATACAAAAAGGATGCAACCCCCATGCTCTTTTTCACCTTTCCTCCATATCCCCATATTGCCATCTGGATGGCATGCCAGGCCTGGGAGTACAGACTCATACACCTGCAGGGCAGGATTGTGGGCAGGATCAGCGATGCATATCCATGCACAGGTTCGGCCTTCCTTTGCTCCCTGCCTAGTCTCTGCATTTAGGCAGAATGAGAATGTACTGTGGTTCTAGCACCTTATCCTTGAAGGACACAGGCTAAAAGTCCTGTCTTTGGGCAGATAGCTGCATTGCAGACATTCCTGGGGACATTCCTAGATGGTGCAGCTGAAAACAGCCCTGTTCAGAGATCACCTCTCTTCCTCCTTCCTGTGTCCTGTGCCCTGTGGCAAATAATGTTCATTAAAAAAAAAATCTTTTGTCCAGAGAATTTACAGCAAAATCCGAAAAAGAGAAAACAGATGGTTTCCAGTAGGGAGAATGGCAGACAGTCACCTGGGTCAAAGACCTTGGTGGGCCTGTATCATACTCTTATGTGCTTTCAGACACATGTATTTGCAAAGAGGGTGGTCGGCCATATGTAGTTGATTAGGACAGCTTCTTACTTACAGTAATAGCTCCAGCTTGCGGGTCTGCACTTACATATGTATGCCTCAGTTTCCTAATACCATTAGCTTTTATTATAAACCATTTTCATTATCACACAGCGTTAGGGTAGCAACCGTGCCTCTGTGTGAGCATCTGTGTCCTCGAGTTCCCAACAGAGAATGCAGCAGCTGAATTACCAACAGCATGTAACCTCCCATTTAAAACACTGGTGACTGAAGAGTGGAGGGCGGAAAACCTGACACTAAACTTCAAAACAGACTGGAGAGCTAGAGATTTGCAAACCTCATGCCTGTACTGTCCAAATAGAGATGCTAATTGGGTTAGAACTAAAGGACACTTAATGCAATCTATCTGAGAAGAGTCAACATTACTGCTGTAAAGCCCTGCCTTAAACAAACCTCTTGGAGGTATCTGAAAGGGTCAAAAAAACGTGGATAAGGGTAATCTAATTTCCATCTCAGACCGAGTGTCTAAAAGGTTCTTGACAAAGACTTTTAAGGAGACTAAGCAGAGAAAACAATAAGTGGGAAAGCCCCGGTACAGCTTGGTAATTGCTTGGAAGATAAAATTCAAAATACAGGAATAAATCACCAGTCCTCACAATGGAGGGAGGTGCTGGATGGTGTAGAGTTCCGCAAGGGTCAGCGTTGCAATGTGTGCTGTTCAATGTACTCATGCCTCACCTGGGAATGGAGTCAAATAGCAAAGTTCATCAAAATACATTTATTTGGCAGTAATAAGAGGGAAGATTGTGAAGAATTATACCGGGACATTATGAGACTGAATGTTCAGCATCAGAAATCCAGAATAGGTGAGTGTAAAATGACACACATGGACAAACAGTCATTAAAAACGATGGGCTGTGAGCAGGCATGAGTAAAATCTCAGTTATGACAGGCCATAGAAACATCACCTCCTGTGCTCAAAAGTTCCTCACGATGTATTGTCAAGAAAAAACATCATTGTGCCACTGTATGAATCCATGGTTTGATCACATCTTAAATCCTGTGTATTTCCTCAACTCAATTTTAGATCTGTTAGATCAGGGTCATGCTCAGAAGTGCATCAAGGATAGTAAAAGGTACAGAACAGACTGTGGACAAAGGTGCCCATGAGAGCAATCTACAGCTCTTCAGCCAGCAAATATAATGACGTACAGAGATTACAGTGCAGATCTACAAACCCGTGAGCAGGTCTAAGAGAGGGTTAATTGTTCCCCTTCTCCAGCTCAAAGAAAGGATTAGTTGTTCCTCATCCCCGGCACAGGAGCTGAGGGGATAATTAAATTTGTATTGAAACCAAAAATAAAAATCAGAGCTACTTCACAGGCAGGACAGCAGATCAACGAGAGTCCTTGCAAGCATATTTGGGTTCAAGGCAACATTGGAGACGCCCAGAACAGGAGTACAGCCTATTAAAAAAAAAAAAAAAAAAAAAAAAAAAAAAAAAAAAAAAAAGAGCCAAACCACACCAAGAAAGAAAATCAAACCAAAACCAAACAAAAAGAAAACAGCCCGAAACCCGCGGCTTGGAAACCCCCAGAGCTGGCGGCGGAGTAAAGCTCCCGCCCTGTGCACTCCCCGGAGGCGAGCCGCGGGGCCGCGTTCCTTTCCTTCCCGATGGGCCTCGGCCTCCCGCTCCCGGCTCCCTCCCCTCCCGACCGCCGTGGGCATCGTAACAGGAGAGGCTCGCAGGCGGAGGGTAACCCGAGCGCAGCAGGGCGGGGGCCGCGGGGGCGGTCGCGGAGCCCCCGCACGGCGCGCTTCTCCCCGCGGGACGGGACGGGACGGGACGGGGCGGGACAAGGAGGGCGGGCGGGCGGGCGGGCGAGAGGCTTTGCCCCTCTCTTTCGGCGTCGGCCAAGGGGGCGGGCGGGGAGGGAAGTGGGGGAGGAGGAAGAGGAGGAGGAAAAGGAGGAGGAGGAAGGGGGACCCGATGTGCCGGGGCTGCGCGCGGAGCTGGCAGCGCACGCCGCGATCCGGAGGAGCGGGAGCGGTTTGGATAAGGTACCTCCGAGCTCCGGGATGCGCGTGTCTGTGTGTCTGTCTGCCTGCCTCTATGTGAGTGTGCGAGTGTGCGTGTGTGCGTGTGTGTGTGTGTGTGTGTGTGTGTGTGTGTGAGCGCGGCTCCCAGTGCGGCGGGAAGGGAGGCGGCGGTGGCTGCGGCTCCAGCGAGCCGGCCCTCGGCGGGGGAGGTAAGGGCTGGTAGAAGAGGTGCGAGGAGGGGCAGGGGAAGAGGGAATATGGAATCGCGGGGAGGGGGAGACCAGGGGAGGAAAGGAGAATGCCGATGCACGGAGGCGAAGGGAAGAGGCCGGGAGGAGAGAGAGGATGCCGAAGGGGAACATTTCTGCCCTTGCCATCGGTAGCCCCGCGGCAGCCCCCGGCGTGCGCAGCCCGGGCGGGGGGAGGCGCGGACCGCCGGGAGCTGGCGGCCGGAGCGGGGGGGCGCGTACAGAAAGCGGGGTCTGTGCACGCATCCCCCCGATGTCCGCAGGTTGGGGGGCGGCTCTGCCCCTATCTCGGCTGCGGCCGGGAGCGCCGGGGGTCTCCGCTGCCCTCCCTGGGGGCAGCCGATGTGCATGGGAGACGGCCAGGTTGCGGGGATGGAGGGGCGTGTGGAGGGGGTTCAGCAAGACCCTGAGAAACTCGTGACGTCATTATTTTTTAATTAGCGTCTGTTTTTCATGGCGTTCTCAAATTTTCCTGAACTCCCCTTTAACAGAAAACCTCCTGCATTTTTGTTCCAAGTATTTCTATTTTTAGATTTCTCTGTAACAGGAAAGCAAGTTCACGAGTCTTAAATATTTTATTTCTTTTTTATTTGGCCTCCGCTGAGGACCTCTGCAGTGTAAACTTCGGAGACACTGGTGTCCCTTTCAAAAAAGTTATTGAAATTATTACTGAGGTGAGCGGACCGGCAGCTATTGTGAATATACCAGCGTTTAAGTTCCTGATAACATTAATCATTAGCCTTAGAGAGCAGTCATCGTACTGAAGTTAGTTTTTTATCTGAAGATGAATTGCCTGTCAGGTCCCAGAAGATGTGTAAGTACCAGCCTACTGTTAGAAGAGATAGAACATATTCCCCCACTTGTGATTTTCACCAATGACATAAACATGTTGTTTTGTTATGAGTGGTGATTAACAGTTCAACGTTGTAATGATATTCTCTGATTCTAGCATTGTCTCATAGCTCTGGTATGTCAATTTGTATTCATGCTGTGTAAGTGTTTTGCAGAGGTTTTGCATATCTGGCAGGGATTTATTTCAATTTCACAATTACATTTTCTGATCTCAGAAGCCTCAGGAACCCAAAGAAGTTGTATATATACATCAGTATCTGTTACAGTGTGTGACTTTTTTCTTCCTAAGAAATGCA
The DNA here is from genome assembly GCF_015227805.2 of Hirundo rustica. Taxonomy (NCBI): domain Eukaryota; kingdom Metazoa; phylum Chordata; class Aves; order Passeriformes; family Hirundinidae; genus Hirundo; species Hirundo rustica. The sequence continues at coordinate 64,720,985 of NC_053488.1, forward strand.
AGTTATTTCATGTCTTTGGATCACAGATTTTATGTCTCTGCAGACAGCAGAAGTTAGAGTTGAATTTTTGTTCATTTAAGCGTACTCATTGCAAGCATTTATGACCACTCAGTATTGGGTGATTTTTTATTGATTTATCTTCATTTTGTATTTGGATGCCAGTCCATTTGCTGCCCTGCCGTAGCCTCTGCCAAAGTAAGTTTTCAGAAATTTAAAATGTTACACGCAGATATTGGCTTTTGACGACTGATACATTGTTTTTGTATTAGTTTTCTTAGCTGCCCAAAGAGTACAAGTCCCAGGTGAGCTCTTAAGTAAATTAAACCATATTTATAGATATCTTGTAATAGTGCCAGTAAAAAATAGCTCTTGTAGCAACTGATGATTATTTCCCTTGACTGTGGATGTGCAGCTTCTGTAGGAAGGGATGTGTTCAGTCCTTTTAAATGACTCCAAACTCCTGTTGGCTTCAGCCAGAGTTTTGACTAAGTTAAGAATACAGGATCTTATGACTTACAGCATGAAAAGTACAGCCAGCAGAATTCTGAGCAGTGTGATGTATACTTTGATCATAAGATAATTTGATTCATGCCTGGTTTGTCTTGTCTAAACTGCAAAATTCACTTTTGCTGTGGGAAACACCTGCTGATTTAGCAGCTGCTATTGATACTTCATTTATAGCAAGAAAAAAAGAGCTACAAAAAGCAACATCTAGAACTGTCCCTATTGTTACTATTCACAGTGTGAATTTTCTCTCGTTGATGTGCTGCTGTACTGATTCTCTGACAGTTCCAACTTCAACTGATGGGCAGTACGTTTATGGCTGTGGGATAAAGAGGGTTGTTCAAGCTGCCAAAATGGTCTCTCTTTCTTCCTCCCACCCCCTTTAAAAAATGAAAAGCTCTGGCAGCTGTCTCTCCTAGCAGGCTGTGCTGGAGGGGCAGATCTTTGTGCTAGTATGTACCCTGGTTCTTGGATGCCTAGAGTTCAACCCGAATTCTGTGTTACTTTGATGCAATTTTCATTGCTTGTCTCCCATTTTTAAGCTGTTTTTTTCTTCTTCTTCTTCTTCTTTTTTCTTTTTTTTCTTTTTTTTTTTTTTTCCCCATGCTAAAACTTCATGAAGGTTCCTAGGAAATTCTGGACTCATAATTAATTGAGGAAAAGTCTTTTCCAATACTCTCACTCACTAAGACCAAGTCCACTGAAGTTGATGTGGATAGGCTTGGCATTCAAATTATGGTGGAAAAAGAGTTGGCCTGTTAATTGATTATTATGATGCTGGCTTACCTGAATGTTGTATTAGTCCTATCGAGGGTCATTCTTTAATTGACTGCTGACCTAGACCACTAGAGTACAGTTCTGTAAAATTAAGTTTAATTTTGAAATAGAGCAGCAGCACTGAATGAATGCCAGCAGATGCAGTTATATCTATCATTTATATTGTTCCCTGTGAGCCATATGCCTAAATGGTGCTCTTTTTCTTCTGCATCTCCAAAATTTTACATCTTATGTGCTTAACTGATTGTAAGACTTTGTTGTGCATTGCTCCAGTAGATTAGTATTTGAAGTTGAGCAAAGTCCATACTCTGTGAACTCTCCTATCTGGGATTCTTCTGCTGCTAAGAATGTATTTCACATTATAACTTGATGGGGAGGGACCTGGTGAATGATTCTGCTGGTTAGTCTTCAGTGAGGAAGTAAACCTTGCAGTCTTCCTCTTGGGGTAAGTCAAATAAGGATAGTTTCCATCTCAACTATGTTAAAATGACAGGTGTCCAGTTGTAGTTGCTAACATTAACCATTCCCATATTACATCAAATGGGAAAGATTTTTACAGAGTCAGATTGGGAATTTTTGGAGTTTTTAAAAACCTAATGGTTACCTGTCATCATAGTCATTGTAGTTGACTGCAGGAATCTAGATGTTAACTAAGATGACATCTGAGGGCACTTTGGGATTTTCTGTCATCAGTTAAGAGTCATGGTTATTGAGTACTGAAATGTGTACAAAGCTTTAAAAAATATGCGCTGCGCACAGTAACTTGAGGACACTACATGTGTAATCTCAACTCCGTCCTGAAAAACAAGTGTGAATCATCAGTGCTGAAGTTTTTCACCTATAAAACAGAATTCTTGTTTCTCCATTTTTCTCCTCTACATTGGACAACCTTCAGGGCTTTTCCACAGTTTTCACTCAAACACACTATGTTGAAACTGGAATTTCAGATGCTACCGCGGGATGGTTTCCCAAGCAATTACATTCATGGTGCTTGGTTTTTCTGGTATTTGACAGAATTGACAAAAAAGAGGATACTTTTCTTCATATTAAAATTCTGGGTTATCAGCACAGTTTGTTGTTGTTATTTTTGGTGCTGAATAACCTTAATTAATCCATTATAACTATAGAACATTCCACCCCTGAGTTTAAAAAGATAGAATTTTATTTAATTTTATAATTAATGAGAGTTCAGAGTTCACTTTTTGTTTCTTTGATGACAGTGAGATACTCCATTTCCAGGAGGAAAGGGAACTGTATTTTCAGAATAATTCCTCAAAAATGTTATTAAAATACCGTATTGTAACAAGACTCAAGCATTGCATTGCTTAATGTGGGACTTATATGCAATGCAGCATGAAAGTGAGAGTTTTCCCTAGGTATTATACTGGTAGAGAATGATTTAGTTAATTCCTTATTAATAACAGAGAAAAACAATAATGTGTTTTAAATAAATCTGATTTTCTCCAAAACATATCTACATCTATTAGAAAGGTTAGGAATATTGCTTTAAAAGATGTGCACAAGCTCTCTGGAAAACTTTAGTATGTGCTACTGAATCAAGAAAGTGTATCCTGTTCATTTTGGAATTTTCTTTCCATCTTTATCTAATTGACCAAAGAGATGAATCATGATCCAGGGGAAAATAATTCTTCCAAAGCTCTGGATTTTTTTTCTCCAGAATCTGTTGGTTCCACTGATTTCTTCTGGGGCTCTGGGCATCATAATTTTCCTGTTCTCCTGTGTTTCTGGGTTTAAAAGGGAAAAAGAGCATTAAACTCTGTGTATAAATCACTAAATTCACATCACCATATGTACTTCAGAAGGGAAGGGTTCTCAGCTACATTCTACGTGTTTTTGTGTTGCTTTATGTAACATCTGTTTGTAAAATTTATACATGAATCAGGAGAAGTTTTTAAGGGTGTAGTGTGTGTAGTACTGGCAGGAAAGAGTGGCTTATATGCATCTCATTTATTCTCTTTCTAGCTGCTAAAGCTGATCACTTTAACAAAACAGCAGAAAAAAATGTCTCCTCCCATGGTTATTTTAAAATACCTTTAAACTGGTGACAAATTAGGATTATACTCTCTTAAACACACACGCAGACACATACACAACCCCAAAACAAACAAGCAAACAAAACCAGCCATGCAGATAGATAAACACAACCAAACCCATAAACACCGCTGCTTCAATCACTGAGTAACTGAGTAGGTATGACTGTTGACTGGGCCTGGGTGCAAATGCACCTGAGGATAGTATGCAGCTTCCTTCCTAACAGTTCTTCTCAGGGACTGATACTTGACAACAGGGTTGTTATTTTTTAACCATTAAACCCAAGAATTCAAGTGAACATCTTAGGCCTCATTGTCTAGGACTGCAACCAGCGGCATTGTTTGAGTTGACCTTAATAAGAGCCATTTTTTCCCCAACACTCCCGGGAAAAACACAGCTCCATCTGTATATGTGCTAGGAGTGCCCTATTTCTATGTCTCATTAAATGTGGATCAAGTTTAGTAGTGCCAGTTGAGAAGAATTCACTAACAGAACTGCTAATATCCAAACCAGATCTACTCATCTTTGAAAAAGCTTTACTTTTAAGAAGTTCCCTTTTTTTTCTTTTTTTCTTTTTTTTAAATTGCTCTTTTAGGGCAAGTTTCAGGAAGATGACAGACCAGAATTAGGAATCAGATGAAATGTGCACCTGTATTAGCATCCTGCAACAAGCTCTACTGGCAAACTAATTAAATAGATGCACAAAGTAAAGAAGTAAACATTGTTTTTGTTTAAGTTGGTGAGTCAAGTTTGTGCAGAATTTTTGTCTCTCTAATTCCGTTCTGTTAGGAGTGTATCACTGTACTCCTGTAGCCTTGAAAGGAAGGCAGTGTGAAGCCAATCTAAAACCTTTAAATATTTTTCTATCAGCTTTCCTCAGAAATTAGGTCATTTATTTCCAATTTTAGAGTTCCCTATTAGCTGCTACCCTGCCCCAAGAGTGAGGACAAGAAGAGGTTTTTGCTGGCAATGCTCTTGAGAACCGATATGCTGGTGTGGGAACTACTATCAATAAACCCAGCAAGCCATTTAACCTGATTTTAAAACTAAGTATATGCAAGGTGAACAGACTAATGTGGTTTGTGCCATGGTTTGATATTCCAACTGTTCCAGTGTTTTCAAGACATGTTTTACTGGCACAGCTTACTCGTGCTTAAGAGAGGATTACTATGGCCAAAAAATCCAGGAAGGTCTGGAGGACCAGGTGCATTAGTAGGAAATGTAGTCAGTCATGAGCGTTCAAACACATTCAGGCCTCAACACCATGTTGTTTCAACTGTTCACAACATGTGTCTGAGAGGGGTGCACACCAGGGCAGTTCCCAGGAGCATTGTCCTGGCATGGCTTGGCTGAGCTTGGCAGAGCAGAGACTGAGCCAGTTCTGCATTGTTCCTTGCTTCTGCTGCCGATTGCAATCATTAAAAAGATAAATTGATCCAAAGTTACGGTCTTTTTCCATTTCCTTGCATATTTTCAGTATTTTCATAGAGTCGTATATTCATTTAGGTCGGAAAGGCCCTTTAGGACAACAGCGGTTAAACTATTTATGACAGTTCTGTGTTTTTCTCTTGTGAAAGCAGTGTATATACTGAGAACACTGGTCAGTGTATCACTGGAAACTGGCTTAATCAAACCAACAATTTTGACCATTTAGTTAGATCTAAAGAGTAGTGCAAAAGAACCTATGCTGACTTTAGATGCTCTCCTTTGATTTGATAGGTGCCTGAGCCTGTCGTGCATCCATTTGATGTTCCCAGTCTCTACAATGCTTCCCTACATTATAATGTGTACTTTCACTTACACTCTTCTGTTTCAATTCCTGGCTTTGTTTAATTTAAAAATGTCAAAGAGAGACATATTAGCTTCCTCTTACATTATTGCCAGCGAAAGCTCGTTCTTCCTCTCTGATTCGCAAATCCATATGAGTCCCCTCTGAATCCCTGGTGAACAGCAGCTATGAGGAAGGAGAACAGCAGCCAGACTTTTGGAGAGTTCTTTAAAATGTGCTTTAAAAGAGGAACCAAAATAGGCTGAAGGACTGCCCATTCACTTTCTGAAAATGAGACCGTTTAACAGCGTTTTGATGGGCTCCTTGAACAGCCCTATGCTGTGGCCTGTTGGGCTGTTGGAGTAATACACTTGTAAGGCCCAAGTTTAGGCTCATTTTGATGTATAAAGTGTGCTTATCAATTTGGTTAATGAGAACAGAAGTGGCATAGCACATCGTCAGCTCAGTGTGCATTGACAGACTTCTAGCAAACAGTTCTCGCTTCAAATTAAAAATATCTTTTAATTAGTTGACATTTTTGGCATTTTGGGATATATTTTAAGCTCGTAAACTTCTTGAAAAATCTTTTTCCATCTAATTGACTTAGAGGTAGCTCAGGTAATTCTGAAATTTCTAAGAGGATCACCCTTAGGGGAGAAAAATCACATTTGGCGTTGTCACCTGACAGCTCACAACAGCTACTGGCCTAGTAAGACAGTCCTGAAGCCAGTTGGTGATAAGATCAGCACCATAAACAGGACTCCCCAGAATTTAGCTTTGAACAGCAGTTAATTCCACTGACTTTTGCTCATTTGGGGCTGGGTGCTGGTGGCCAGCAGTAGAGTTGGATTCCAAATAATATTTGGTGACTGAGCCGAAGTAGCTCAGTCTTTCAGAATGAAGTGTGCTGAAGAGACTGCAATAGAATTAACGCTTCTATTGGGGAAGTTCCTTGCTTTTGTCTTTTTGTCAGATGTCATTATCAAATGAGCTTCTGCTCTCAATAAAATATTTTTAGGCTATTCTGCCTATCATTTATTCCCCAGGCTTCTCCATTAGTCAGGGGTTTCATCTGTATAGCGGCAGCAGTTCAACAGCAAAATTGCTTTTTTTTTCCCCTCTGGTTCATGTGGGATGTGTGGAAAACTCAGAAGTTCAGCTGTTGGGTATGCCTTGTCTACTGTTCTTGTTGACTCTGGCAAGTCAGTGTATCTTGCTGGCCTGCATAAGGGATATAACTTTGCTGTGGTGAGCTGGATAGGGTTTGTATTAAATGTGTCCTGCTGGAAACCTGTTTTATTTCTGGAAGAAAAGGATGATAGGACTCTGCTCTTGCATGCTCCAAGACTGTTATCCAAGCTTTCTGAAGAGAAATCAGGCCAACTCCCTAAGTTCTTGGCAGAGTGAATTGTCAAAAAAAGGGACTTTCCAACAGGATATTACCAAGCGACCACCAGCTGCCTGGGGTATAGGTCCTTGAGGGCAGAGGAGCATGTACATGGTATTTCTGTGTGTTCCCCTTCCCATGCCTTTGGGACATGTTTCTGCAGAAAGAAAAATAAAACTGGAATAGTGCAGGTGCAGAGGGTAATCTGTGATTGTGTCTGTCACCATGTTAGATACTGGTAAGAGACCCAGAGGCAAAGGAGAGAAAGAAGAATACATAAGTTGTCACATCAATTGCTCAGTTTCTGTTAAAAATAGTGGTGAGTGTTAAAGAAAGAGAGTGAGAAGAGGTTGCTTATGCCAGTATTCAGTAAATTGAGAGCAAGATTGCATTTAAAGCTGAGGCAAAGTTGCATTGGCCAGATGGGTTCATCTGCGGATGCGGTGGATCTGAGATAATTAAAGACTAAGTGCTTCTACCAGTGTAACCTGTGCCATCTTTTACTCTGTGTCAGCCAGTGACACGTGGACAGTACTCATGCTACAGTGCACGACCTCTGGAGAACAACAGGGCTGGGCTCAGGTTGAGCCCCACTCAGTTTTGTGTGAGGAATTGGTTCTTCAATGTTCCACTCATTGCAGATGCTGACTTCTGCAGAAAAGTGAAACGTCAGGCCAGGGTTCACTGCTCACACCTTCTTTTTGAGCATTTGTGTCTTCCAGACGCAGATGCAACTGCTGGTCCAGACTGGGAGAGTCAGCAGCAAATATCTGAGCACCAAAATGCAAGCTACCTCTGCAGGTACTTACCATCTCTTTGGCTGTGCATTCTTAAGTGGCGAGGACTTGTAAGTTTATCAGAAGTGTAGCAGCAGGACACAGTGGTATTTTATGGATGGGGACTGACTTTGTACTTAGAAGGCATGTATATACATGGGTGCTTTGCCCAATACCTCATTGGCATCAGTCATCTGTCAGAGTGCAGCTGCATTGGGAAGTGCACCATGCCATTTAAATTCTCTTTCTAGCTGCTGGATCTAATGAATAATTTCCTTTGGAGGCAACAGGGAGGGGAAGAAATAAAAAAAGGAGACACTGAAGGGCTTGCATTTCTTATTGTGGAAAATGTGAGTTTGAAATAGTGTGCCTGACTTTTTTGAAGAGGAAAAGGGGACCCAGCTTCACAGCAGGAGAATTTCACTTTACTAGGCAGGATGCCAAGGTTTTATAGTGATTTGACAGTTTCATTCCTCAAGAACATGGCGGTGGGCTCCAGCAGCAATGGACCTCCATTGTGGGGAGTCATGCTCACAAAATTTCTCAGGTTCCTCCTAGTCAGGCAGGAATTCAGGCATTTTAAGTAGCTGGACAGTATGGAAAAAAAAGCCTCTGCTGCTCTGTTGCGTTTCACATTTGAAACTAGATGGTGGGTGACACCATTTGCATTGCTTTGGTGAAACGGATTTTTTGTGTATATTCTGTTGCTAGACAGTTATTTCATGCTGAACAATACTTGAAATTTTCTAGTTAATTCACATTTACTTCGATTATATGGGCTTGATATGGAGCTTACCATAGATGATAGGAAAAATATCCCAAGAGACTAAAAACAAATTTTTCTCTCCTGCAACTTTCAGGAATTAATAAAGTCTTCTTTTACTTAACTGTACGGCAGCTTCACTGATAATAAGTTTGAGCTTGTTAACTGTAATTTTTTTTTTTTTTTTTTTTTTTTTTAATCTTCAAAGTTTTAAAACGTTCCCTGGGCTGCAGAGTTAAAAACTAACTAAAAATTTAGATTCAGAATGTACTGTAAAGACCAGATGAATCTGAAAAAATTACTCCTCTGGGTCTTTTCTTGTTCAGATGCTGAACTTCTCTGAAAAGCTCTGAAATAAGCTATCCCTCCTTCAAACCCTAATCCTTCAAACCCAAGCCCAGGCTTTCAGTTAACGCGAATGGACGTGGATTGACAGAAGAAGACCCTGTAATTTTCCTCTGTGCTAATAAACACAAGTAACAGAGAAATATGTTACTAGTCTCAGTATTTCCCGCAGTCTGTGACAGTGTTGTCAGAGTTTATTTGGTTTGGCTGTTAAAAGGATAAAAGCAAAAAATAGCTGTCCTGGGAGTGTCCTGGTTCTCCTGAGATCTATGATGGGAAGGTGATGGTGGGTAACATCATTGCCCTGGAGCAGGCAGCTCTGCTCAGGGGACTGACCAAGCAAGTCAGCTTTTCCAGGGCAATGGTGTTGGCTCAGACCCTTGTTGAGTAGGAGGGGACAACTCTTGTGTTTTCCAGTCTGGGTTGCCTTTGCAATGTCTGTCTCACTTCTGAATTTCTGGGCTTTTGTTCTGCAGGACAGCTTGTGTCCTCCCCGCGCCTTTAGGCTGTTTCTTGTTTGCTTCTCTTCTTTTGGTGTTACTTGAGGGGCTTCTTTAAGTGTTTGCTGGCACTGGGTGTTGAGAACCTAAATAAGAGTGAAGTGTACATATCCTGACTCCTTCCCAGCTCTGGTCACTGATTTGTGTGAGGTTGAGAGGAAGGTTGAGTCATTTTCTTCAGGGAACAGGTCTGAGTGTTCAGGTGATACTGTCGGTTCCTTTCTCACAGAGAGCTGAAGGTTTAAAAAGGAGTGTGATATATGACAGTAATGATGGGAGAACCCAGGAGAACCTTGTCAGCTGAACCGGGTTCTCCCACCAGCTGCGCACCAGTGAGTGTCTGTAACTGCCTGAGCTGCTGGAGAGTTAAAACAGATCTGGTGGTGTGACAGATGCTTCTCACCACGACAGTCCTTCAGTCTGATTCACTGTTTACTTTGTACCTTGGGCAGCTTGACTGAGTTATATTTTTGCTCCTAAAGAGGAGCAAAGGCCTTCCTGGAATGAAGTTACCAAGCAAGCCTTTTCATTTTGCTGATACTCTCCTGTATCTGCATTTTCAGCATCAGATAGGTATACATGGCATGCATAACCATCCTCCAGAACAGAAAGCCAGGAGGGGACCTTGAAGGCTGCATCTTACTGCTGGTCTCCTCCCAGAGTGCCAAAGAATAGACCAGAAGGAGTGCCCTGGTTTCGAAGAGTAAAGTCCCAAGGTGCCATCTGACACGAGCTTATACAGGGGTTGATTTAAACAGCCAAAAAGCACGATTCATCCATGCCTTTCTGTTTTCTTCTGGAATATAATCTTCTCAAACAGCTGTGTGTTACTGCATTGCTCTTGCTTCTTTCAAAGAAAGATCAGAGCTTTCCATGGAAGAACAGCAGTTGGCTTGTACTCCGGGAATTACCAGGAGAAGCTGCATCAGAAATAGATTTTCACTAGGGAAAATCCAGAAAACCTCTTGGAGAAATTACTAAGAGTAAAAGTTTAACTTTTGCTCTTAAATTCTTGTTCTTGCCAGTTGCAGACCAAGCAGTTTATTCACAGGACCTTTAAACTAACAGAACGAAAAAGATATTTACAAACTCTGGTTAGCCCCAGCATAAAGTGGGAATGCTGCCCGTGTGCTGTTACTTTCTTCTTCCTTCTGGTGCTCTGGTCTTGTTTATCCATTGCTTGGATCTTCTGTGAGAATTATGTGGGTTCTTTTACTGAGATTGGTGGGATTTCTGATTTCTTACATGATTATAGCTTTTGCCTTTCCTTTGCCTTGTTTTCTTTATAAAATCAAGTCAACTTTCTGTGATTGAACTCATTGCATAGAAGGAAAAAATGTGAGATGTTTCCTGCAAACAATTGATGACAAATTCATTGTATTAAGCTTGCTGAAAAGGAACTTTTTTTTGAAAGGTGAGAATAAAGGAATTTCCTCCTCCACCCTTCTGTTGTTCTGCTGATATTTTTGAGAGGGAAAAAGTTGCTCTAGTTTTCCTCAGGATATGATTGTGTGATCTTAATGAAAACTTTTAAAGATACAGCTGTCACTCTAAAGGTTTCAGTTTCATGCAGAATTGAAAAATTAGTTCCTGAATTGTTTTTAATTTATAGCAGAGTCAGTTCAGTTACTTTTCACAAAAGATACACCTTTCTGAAGGTTCAGAGATTCCCCAAGTTAACGTTACACTTCAGCGAGAATGAAATCTCCTTTATGGCATTCTCTATTCTCAGTTTGATAATTATTCCAGCAGATAGATAAGTTTGCACTGGCAAAACAATGAAGCCACACAGAGTAAAGTTGTGTGGTTTTTTTTCAGAGGAGCATAACTACAGCTTGGTTTTGTTAGTCACTAGCAATTACATATTGAGCATAATAATTGACTTTTTATTAGAGGCTTCCTAACCAAGTGAAATATCACTGGCATCTGATACATGGTGCAAGAAGTTCATTTCTGATCCAGCTTGACTTCCATTGAGAGAATGGGAAAATGCTTTTTAAGGGCAGTGGTATATTCCGTTTTTGTATTTATCAGGCAAGATGCCTAAACTAGGGTTTGATGTTACCCTCTTTTAGTTCATGTTGAAGTGGCTTTTATTGAAACACTTGCTCAGCGTTATGGTGTGAGTCCTGTGATGCCCTGTGTGTGTATTTTTCTTTATCAGGCTGTAAGCAGGCCCACATTCCCACCTTTTCCTGATTCCTTGGGTTATACTGTAGACACAAGCTATTGCAGCAATGCAGATCCCAAGCTCTTGTTCTGCCATTTCTCTCAAAACTCAAATTGTCTTTGATTTATTTCCCTGATGGTCTAGTTCCTGTTAGCATTCAAGTGAAAGAGAAGGGATAGATTAATGGTGCTCTGAATATTATTAATAGTTCATTGTTACATCCCTAATTAAGATTGGAAATTGGATTTAAGTAATTATATAAACCTGTTATAAGATACAGTTTCTGTCCCAAAATCTAAAGTAGACAAAATAGAGAATAAAGACAGCAGATAGAGCTCATTGCTCTGTAGACAGCAATGCTACTGTTAAACTCCACAGAGCTCACAAGTACTAGATGAGAAGAACAAAATGACCTTGTCTGCATACTAGTTCCAGTGAAATTCAAACTTAAAACATTTCCAATGGTTGTGATTGACAGGCTGAAGTTTCTGCAAGTCTTGGTTTAACTCTAGGTAACAAGTCACTTCCTCCTCCATGCATGAAGAGCAGAAAGATGTAAAACGTGGGGTAGATCCTTAACTGAAGCCTCCTAGGTTAACTCTTACTTTTGTGGCTGTACTTTTAAAAGTCAGCTGAGTCCCTGCCTGCAGGACCAGCAGTCCCAGAGGATAAAAGAAGCCTTCAAGGGTTTGCAGCTTTTGTTTTGTTTTTTTTCCTTGCAACATGGGAGGATCAAGCATAGTGCTTATAGCTTATTCAGACTTTTACACTGGTAAAATTAGGTACTTCTTGGCTCCTGGTGGAGCAGGTATCCATAATTTTAAACATGTAGCCTTTTTAGTGGTTATGTACTTACATCATTCTACCCTTAAACTGTCACAGGATGAAGCCTTGGAAATGGTTGGGGAACAACAGTGAGGCAGAGATAGGGTGAAAGGAAGCTCTTATGGTCTGAGGCTGGGATGATGTCAGGAAGAATAATTGTTTTGTACTCTTAATTGCTAGCTTTACTCATGCAGCCTGAACTGCCATGGGTGGGGAGAATGTGGTGTGCCACATCTGCGCTGACTCATGGGACAGTAGTCACCTGCCCCTTCAATTATTTTTGGCTTACTGTGAAAGACTCAAGGATGGCATAAGGAGGGAGAGCCCTTCATTTTTTAGCTTGGTCTGTGGCTCTGTCACCAAATGTTGTGATAACCAAAGCAAAATGGAAGTTCAAGGTTTTTTCCTAGTTTAAGTGGAATTGTGGTAGGGCAGGTTTTCACATGAGGCACATGGATAGCAAATGAGTTAACACTACCTTGTACTTGGTTCTTAGGCTTTTCTAAAGCGTATCTGTTCTCTACCAGATGCTCTGATCTGTTGAAGAGGATATGGCACATTAAGTTTGAGGTGTTGGTTCTAGTATAGGAGTTGTAGGACATCACTTGGATCTTGCAAAACATGTGGAAGTAGAAATAACTAAAAGTTAGGCTTTTGTGTATGTGCTGTTTTCTCAAATTGGTGTATTTGAGTTACCTTATTTCTATGTGTCGTGGTTTAACCTTAGCCAGCAATCAGGCACCAGGCAGCCACTCACTCATGCCCCCACCAATGGGGCTGAGGAAAGAATTGAAAGAGTAAGAGCTGGAAAACTCATGGGTTGAGGTCAAAACCATCCAGTAAAGAAAGCAAAAGCCACACACAAGCAAAGAAAAACACAACAAGGAATTATTTTACTGTTTTCCTGTGGCAGCTACGGCTGGTCTGTAAGCTGAATAGAGAAAATTGGCCATAACAGACCCCAACTCCCAACCTAGTTCATTAGAGAATAGAAGTTATCAAGTCCTCAGGTAAGACTGATTCAAAGGTCGGATTCAAACTCGAACAGGGGACCCCAGCCAATCCCATCCAACCCTGGATGCAAACATCTAATTGTCCAGTGACCTGGGTGGTGTTGAGATCTCAACCAATCAGGTATTCAAGTACAGCAGTTTTGCACACCCTATAAAAGGGGGCATCCATCAATAAGTGTGGGCTGTTGTTGCAGGATCTCAGCGGGTTCAGTGACGTGCCTGTCTCCAAAACTGCTACAAATGTGGCAGACAGGTGTTCAGCCATGTCCAGGAGAGGAGAGCCCCATTACAAACACCATCACTCCAAATACTCCCCTCCTTCCTCCTTATTCCCCCCAGCTTTTTGTACTGACCATGATGTCACATGGTCTGGAATATCCCTTTGGTCAGCTGGGGCCACCTGTCCCAGCTGTGTCTCCTCCCAGCCTCCCATGCACTCCCAACATCCTCACCGGGATGGAAGTACAAACAGCAGGAAAGGCCTTGGCTCTGTGTAAGCCCAGCTCAGCAATAACAAAACATCTCTGTATTATCAACCCTGTGTTCAGCACAAATCCAAAACACAGCCCCAAACCAGACACTGTGAAGAAAGTTAATTCTGCCCGAGCAAAATGCAGCACAACAGTTCAACTAAAGCAGGTTATGTACTGAAGAGAGGAGATTTTGAGGCTGAATCAGACTCAGAAGATTTAGTGAGAACAATTTGGAAGGGGTTCCTGTAGATGGAGAGTTATTTAATTTCAAAATAAGTTCCCTGTAATTTCCTTATTAGAGGCTAATTATCACAAAACGTGAGTGGCTTCTGGCTCCTTCCCACACATATGACTTCCATGTCAGCTCATCATCTCGATAAAGCAGACTGCATGAAGCAGATTTCTAAAGTGATGTCCATATCAATGCAACTCTCTTCATAAAGCTGTGTATATATAACTCAATATTTTAGTGCATGCTGTTGAGTACCAATATTTCTTTTTAATTGAATGAAGATGAGTGGTTTTTATATGAAAACGTGTGTGCGTGGTACACCATATTGTTGGGTCTTCAGAACGCTCATGTAGTTGGAAAAGGTTGTATATGCCAAATACTTGGTTATCAGCATTTGTAGTTTCCTTAATTTAATACTCATTTCAATGTATTCTTTAAAGCCTGTTTCATACTAGAGAAGAGTTCCCTAATTAACTGTGTCCATGATATGTCATACTCTGGAACAATTCCCAACAGTCTTAAAAGGCAGTGAGGGCAATGCAGGAACAGTGAAGCCAACAAGACAAGTTTTCTGTTGATATCAGGTTGATATAATTCCCTACTGATGGCACGACTGATTTAAGGTAGGAAGCTGAAACTGGTGAAGGAGGATGGAAGTCTAACATCTGATTAGGGCCGCTCTTCTTTTGATCAATATGCTGGTACTCTAGATTGAAAATAAGGCTGATCGAGTTTATAGGAAGAATCTAAAGCCGGGAGAAAGTGTTATGTTATACTACCCTTATGTTTTTAAGTCAATTAAGACAACTCACTGGAAAATATTTGAAATTTCCCTGGTGATGCATAACTGGGATACTATTGAACATACAGGAGAAAAAATCTTAAAGGTGGATATCTACCAACAGAGAATAAATGGAAAATATGTGGGACAGCACTACACACGTGGCTGAAAATCCCTGAGGCACGGCAGTGAGCACGACTTCGAATCAGTAAGGGGCTGTAAACATGCAGCTTTGGCAGTTAGCTTGATTAGAGGAAAAAGGCAGTGATGGAGAGGATTCTACTCAAATGCAGTTTCACTTGCCTTGAAACTTAAGGCTTTTTATATGCAGCTTCAAATCCCATTAGATTTAATCCTCAGCTGTTTGGAAATTTCACTATTGTCATGCATACATTTTCCAGCTTGCAATCTTACTAGCTCTCGATACCTCCATTACTTGTCAGTAGTTCTTCACAATGTTTCCAGATGGAAATTCTCCTTGAAATCAGATCTGAGTTTCTGTTCACTTGAATTTCAAATTGTTCTTCCTAGTTCAGTTGGTAAAGAATATCATGGTCAGAATACATATGTAATAAAACCTCAATTTGACCTGGTCACCATTAACTTGGAATACTTCTAATAGGGTAATGATCTTCTGTTGCTCATTTCTATGCCGATTTCTCACCATATACACCCTACAGCTTCATGTGGCAGCTTTTTTGTTGTTGATATGAGTCGAATCTGTTAGTGCTGCTGTAAAGCTAATATACTCTTTGCATATACAGCTAATTAGCATGACTAGCAAGCTGCCTGAGGTCTGTGAGTGAATTAACTCTCCTACACATACTGCTCAAAACAGGAGCATTGCTGAAATAGCAGTGTAGGGGTAGAAATGAACGACTGGCTGACAGAAGGGAAGAGAAGGTCTAGGAGAAAGGCACTGACAGAAAAGAAGCACATTCTTGTTCAAGTCCATTTTGAAAGAGATCAGTGAGTTTTTAGCTCTTCTCAAAATGTGCTTTGCTACTGTTGGTTCTTCTGCAGGAGGCAGGAAATAACATCTTGGCTGAGGTCATTCCTCCCTAGGCTTCTGTGCACATTGAAAGTTTACCCCTCCGGTCAAACATTGCACAGTTTTAATCCTTGGGATTGAGGATCACACTTTCTTCCAGAAGCAACTTTTGTCACTTTAGGCAGCCAAGGGATAGCTGATAGCAATGAAAAATGACTTGCACAAGATGGGAGGGAATGTCACACACCCCAGATGAGCTGTGTCTCCATGGGGAGAAAGGCAGTCAAAGGAGTGCAGTGTTAGCATACTGTCCAGCTTTACACCCATCAGAAATGCTCACATATGCTTCCCAGGGTGAAATGGATCAACAGATGGTCCATAATCCATTCTCTACAAAAATAATAATATACATCTCCTAATCTGTTAATGAGTGATCGTAACATGATTCACTGGCTGTTCTAGGACTCTGATAGTGCCTTCTGGCAAGCAGGAGCCCCCTGTTCTTTTCCCTCTCCTTCCTAATGCTGCCTTTATGCAAGGTCAGAAAGGAAAGAGTCCAAGGTGTTCCATTAACACACACTGCTCTGAGAACCAGTCAGAATCCTTTCTGCTGCTTTGTCATACTTTTGTAAGTTTACGAGCATGCCACTTCTCACTTCAAGCACTCTCTAGGTCTTGTGGAGCAGAGAGGATTCTTTGCCATTTATAATGAAGGTTAATTTGTATTGAAATTTGCTGCTGGTTGTGCTGAAATGCCTTCAGTCAGCATCCAGCCCTGTCACCCAAATTCACGCAGCAACCTTGCTAGGGAAACACTGAGAGAAGTAGATGTAATTTGTCATGAATTCAGCCACTGCAGCAATCATCCACATGGAAAACCACTGTTCTGCCAGAATTTTGGTTTTTATCCTCTGTACTCTATAAGGGAGGCACTCATGAGTCTGTTTCACCTAGTTTTGACCATGAATAAATTCAGGAATTAGAATATAAAACCAGAAGTGCCAGGGGAGGTGACAGCAGGTGATTCATACTTTATGTATTTTTTTCTAAGTGGTTGGGAGTTTTCCTAACGTGTGGAGATTCATAGTGCGTAGATAGGAGTGGAAGAGGCAGAGTGAGAGGTCTGTAGCCTGCTGCTTCCTAAAGTAAGTTGGTACCAAGGCTTACTGCCAGCATTTGCTCATTTTCGGTGGTGTGTTAAGGAACAATAATTTGCATAGGTTTTAAAAAAAAAGAGGTGAAAGAATTTTTGCATCCTTCAAAAACTGGAGATAGCATGCTCTCCTGCTTGGCTTTTTTTCTGCGTTCCCAAATCACTCCCTGCATATATACTGCATAGTGGGGGGGGGGGTTAACTCCTTTGGTGTGCTCATCTTTTTAAGGATGGTGTCAGGTTCACCCTGGAAGTTATCTACTCTGCCTGCAGGAAAGTCTAGCACAAAGAGCTATGTGAGGCATAGCTGAGCATGGCAGTGGTCACAATAGGTAACTGAATGTAAACAGCCATCTAGGGTGGAGTGTCCGAGGTAGCCTAACAGCTGGAGGAGGCATGGTTGCGTTAGGTTTGTGTGAGTATTCACTTGGTGCCTTTTTCCTCACTGGAGGAAACCAGCAAGCTTTGGAAGTGAGTGCTAGCTGTCAATTACTTGGTTACATGAGCAGAGTGGGGAGAGAGGAAACAGGTCTTCTTGTGTAAGACTTTAAAGAGGGGTGTAGAAACATAACCGGGGTTGACATTTGAGCTGGCAAAATCCAGAGCCACCTCAAAAACCACAACCAGAGGCTTTCATCTTGCTTTGAGCATCTTCCCTCTCCAAACAGCCACTTCCGTGAATGCAAAGGAAGTGGTTACTCCCGCAGCCTCCATCCCTGCTGTGTGTTCTCTCCCCCATGACTAAAGTTAGGGTGAAGCTTATTCAGCTGCTTGATGACAAAACAGAGTTTGGACTGCTGTCACAGCTTTCATCTGGTTTAATAATTTGTTGCTTAATTAAGGTAATACTGTGTTCTGCTCTGAAGATGTGACTGTCGAGTCATTGCTCAGTTAAGTTAGTATCTTGTCCTACACCGAGGCTATGGTTGTTGTGGCACAGCCAGCACTGCAACTGATGGATCGAGCAAGGAACCAGTGGCCAAGGGGTTGAAACTCTGTGCAGACATGCCCATCATCAGTGTGAGTTTGCCCTCAGACCTGGGAGATAGACTCTTCCCAGACAGCCTCTTCATGGCCTCATACTGTTCTGTGCTCCCTGGGAATCCAGTGAATCTTCTCCCACATCCCTGATGGCCACTGGGGATGGGCTGGAGTGGGCTGAGTGGGAAGTGAGCCTTCCTCCCCGGGACACATCTGTGTTCTCCATTTTACTTACTGGAATAGTTCACACCCTTGATAGTGCAGAGGTTTACACCCTGATGGGACCGTTGGATGCTCCTCCAAAGCTACTGCTGTGTTGCCTGTGCAATGTTCTCCTTCTGGCCTCCTGCATTTACCAGCCAAAGCAGGGCCTGGCCATCCGTCCTTTCGTCCTCCCTCTCTCTCTGCAGTCTCTTTGGCTCTTCAGCTGCAGATGAAGCAAAGACTGAGCAATCAGTGAAGCTATTGAGAACCTAATCTTTCACCTAATACAGCCATACACCCTTGCAAAGATAATCTACAGCAGTAGGTCAGACCCATGTTCCTTAATAAGTAGAAAATTGAAAGCAAACACTTTCAATTTGAATTCAGTTGAATTCAATTGAATTCAAATTGAAAGTGTTTGCTTTGAATTCAGCCGAATTCAATTTGAATTCAATTGAAATTTTCAATTTCAATATTACCTCAGTTACTGGAAGCTTTAAAACAAATTTATCTGGAATATGATTTCATTTGTAAGTAGAGCAATTTCATTCTGCTTTTGTGTTTGTTGCCATGTGTGGAGTTTGATTTTTTTTTTTTAAAGGAAGTAAATATTTTAACAGTTTCTGCATCTGAAGTAAAAATTTCATGACCATTGTTAGCATGTCTGCAGCTTTGAGTAAAGTGTATGTAAAAATAAGCAGCATTCCTCTCCCTGAGGTGGATTTAGTGGGCACAGCATTATTCAAGGTTACACCACTACTTCAGTGGATTTCCTGGGAACCAGTGAAAATACTTATACATCCTAATTTTTAATTTATGCAATTAAAAGTATAGAGATTTAAGCTGCAATTGTTGCCTCATAAAAAACAGTTTTGTTCCCATCCTGTTGTGTGTTTGTTTTTTTTTTTTTTTAATTAATTCGATTTACTTGTAGCAATGGCAAATTTTAATGGTATTTCTTTTTAATTAGAGCAAGAACAATTTAACTGAGTGAATCCCAGAGGGTAGATCCTGCTTTGGTTGCAAACTCCCCTCATACAAATAGAATGCTGTTCCATTAACAGTGCTGCAAGAAAACAGATTTCATGATGATCAGCAAGGCACAGTGATATCACAGTTCTGCTCTAAAAATGTCTGAGATTGAGAAAGGCACTTCTCCATATTGATGTGCCTTTTATGAGAGAGGATGAAGGCACTAAATATAGTGAGGAGTGTACTCTAGCCGTTGATGAAGGAAGGAATTAAAATTAAAGCTAATGATCTTAGCTATTTAAGAGAACTTAAATGCTAGGGTAACTTCTCAGTCCCAGACTAAAGGCAAATGTGTGTCAAGCCTGAGCCTATAGTTCCAGTCCCCTGCACTTACATGTCTGTTTATGTGAAGTTGTGAATGTGAAGTTCAGGACAGAGTGCTTAGAAAGTAGGTTTTAAAAGAAAAATAACATCTGGGGGGGCCGGGAGAGGGGTGGTGTTTCCTTTCACCCTTCCACCTTCTCCTGCTATAAATACCATCTCTCCATTTTGAAGAGGAAGTGGGGGAGGAAATAGGTGAGTCTAGAGCTGGAGGAACCTTTCCACCTTCCCTGCTCACAGGTTCTTGTGTCTCTGCCCTGCTGCACAGCCCTGGAGACCAACAGAAACACTAAGCAAAGCCCTCACTCTAATTCATCATCAGTTAGTGGCAGATACTGCATCAACTCCACAGCAACCACAATATCACCTGCTGCCTTTCTCTGGTATTTTTTTGTTATTACATGTGCCTTTATGGTGCAGTATGCCAGTTGTGTACATTGTTCAGCTCCAGTTCCCAAAAAGAACATGATTCTAAGCTTAAAAAAAAAAAAAAAAAAGTAGATAAAAGGGAAAAAATCAGCCTACATATATGGGAAAATGCAAGATAAAACCTATCAAAGGAAATTATATTGTTTTTGTGACGCTCAAAGAAATGTGTTTTATATTGTGAAAACACAAAACAGTTTGCTCTCTTCCTGCACAGCTTGACATCTTTTTTGTTTGTTTGCTTGTTTGTTTTTAATAAAGTTAGGACTTAAAACCAGCATGTTTTCTGGAACATTGTTATTTTACTAGCTCCAGATTAAATAAATCAAGAAATACTTATGTCAGGTGCCTTTTTTAGTTGGACTTTGGTGAAGTTAAGAAGTACAGTGATTCACAATCTGATTTGCTTGTATAGTAGCATTCCAGTCAGAAATCTCAAGTGTTTGTAAATTTAATAGTGAAGTAAGTAAAAACAAGTCTGTCTGAACCTCATCAACTTCAAGAGCCTGGTTAGGGAGGAGGAAAGATGAGAGATACTTAAGTTTTGAATTTTAAAAACCAAAATCTCATCTATTCATCTTTGTGAAAGTCAAATCAAATTTTCTTTCATGTATCCCCATTCTCATTCAGTAGCAAAAACAAAATTAAAAACTTTGCTAACTTGGTGTCTTTTGTAGGTTGGAGGATAATAAGATTGAAGAGGTTTTATGTCTACCATTACTGTGACTATTCCCCATGCTGTTATTGGTTTTACTGATCTAAATTTTCTATACCTCCTTAACCAAAATGCCAGACAGTGATTAGAAAACAAATTCCTTCCTTGATGCAAGGAGAAAATCAGTCATTGCTGCGCCATGCCTCATTTTCCTGCAGTCCCACCTGCAAACCCATTCTTACTAATCAAGCAAGAGAGACTTGCATCTCAGCATTTTTAGACACTTGCACTGATGGAAATCCTTCATGTGCTGCTGAGGGATTTTTATCAACATCTCTCTGCTGTGGTTAATGGCTTGTTTGGTGTTCACAGAAAACTCACAGATACAGAAGAGACACTGAAGCATAAAAACTTTACTTTTGGCCAGCTTGGCATGCTGTTGTAATTATGTATTGCTGTAATTAATTCAGTGTCATCTGCTGCAGAATGAGACCCGAACAAGGAAAGTCACTGACCAGTGTGGCCGATTAACTGCATACTATAACAGACTGTGTATGAGCTTGCTGATTTTTCTTGCTGCCTGCAGAGAGTGAGATACAGCATGGTCATTCCCACTCCAGCCCCAGAGAGCCCCCTGTGCAGTGGGAGATCCCAAGAAATGTGATACACAGGCTTTTTGTGGCAGGTTTAGAAGAGATGGGTTTGGCATCTCATATATCTGAATGCCCTGAGATAACTAACCTCTATCTGCCCTTCAGCTTTTGCAGAGCCTTCAACATAATATGAGGGAGACTCTTTAGGAAGTCATGACTGTAAAACTGGAACAGGAAAAATGCTGCAAAGCCATTGACTGCAGGCTGAAATGAAAGCAGACTTGAACTTTTCATGCACTTGTATGCATGAAGTGGTTTTAACTTTCCTTGCATTTTTTTTTAGTGAAATACTAGTTTGTCCTCTGGTTGTAAGTGTCCCTCAAACAGATAAACCATGCTCTTGATTCAAGGATGTATGAACTGAGGGCAACTTGTCATAGGGCATACATGGGACAAACAGTGAACATGCACTGAGGATTTTTGGTGTGCTTACAGAGCAAAATTCAGCAGCAAAATGTTATCATCAGGTCAGGCAGCGATACAGACCTCCAAGATAACTCCTGCTCATTACCTATGTCTTACTGAATTCAGGGGAAGGCTTTGTAAAGCGCGGCATTATGCACCATTTAAAGGTGCGTATTGCTGTTGGGGTACTGTCAGCACAAGTCCTGTGATGAACATTTTGTATTATTCTTTGAGGTAGGAGACCCAGAGCTATGGCATATGGCTGAGACCTCTAAATTTATTGGAAGATATAGGCAGAAGCAGCTCTTGAAACATGTTTGAGAAGGTCAGACAGAAGAAAAATAGGTCAAGACAGAATGTTTTGCCTTGGGGTTTTCCATTAATAATTTGGTTGCATATGTTTAACATTCCATAAAATTACCTTTATACCTTCTGGGTTATGTTCTGCCTTTACATATAACATTCTCTGCTTCTTTTAGCATACTTTAGGTTTGGAGGCCTCAGCTTGGTGATACAGACCGCTGACATTTACACCCAGTTGATTCCAGGGTGTTAATGAAGTAGGCCTTATGCACTCAAAGATTTCTTTAATTTAAGGCATGCTTAAAGCATATATCTTGCAGAAGATTTTATTTCTGGTTAGGAGCATACAGCATATTTTTAAATAGAATAGATAACTTCTCACTGACGTGACCTTAAAGACAAAACCTCCTGGACTTTGTTTGGACTCTTCATGTGGAACATGTTTTCTTAGTTGCTCTCTATGTGCCCCCAGGATTTATGACCTGGTTATTGCACTAAATCTACACCTATGAATTTTAAAGTGCATCATATTGTTCAATATTGTATTCTTACATCACTCAAAAACTGCAGCCATGGAATTGTCTCCTTTGGCAGGGCTTAATTGTCTGTGGGATTTTTTTTTTTTTTTAAATGAAGGGGTTTTTAACAGTTTTGAAAGCGCCCTTAATTTTTTACAAATTCAAGGCTGACTAGATGCCATCAACAGTTACAGCAGCTGCTAGTATAGTCTACAGAAACAACAGATGACCTTTTCTGCGAAAGAGGAGGTTTACAACAGGTCAGGTGGATTGAATAGGGAGGTCTTGAATGTTTCTGGTTCTCTGGGGAGAATGGTCCAAATTTCACCCTTAAGCGCAGGTGGATTAAGGAGGAGTGGTTTATGATGCCTCCTTTGGAAGCAGCACCCCACTCCCACCACCTTCAAGTGGGGAATGGCTGTAGCAATTTTCACCCTCTCACCCAGTGGGATCACAGCCCCTCTTCCTGTCACGCATTTCAAGGTATACTGGTCATAACAATAAATGGAAGGATCCCATCTCTTTATATGCATGTCTGCCCCTTTAGTCTTTCAATTTAGGTGAATAGGACATGCTTCCAGTGCCCTTCACATGCCCTGATATATCCAAAATATGTCAGATGTAAGAATATGAGAAGAGGAAAGATAAACCGATAAAGATGTGCAGCTTACTGTTTGTTAGTCACAAAAGGATCATACCCTGCCACATAACTGCCACATGACAAAAATTAGGATGCCCTTTTTTGTAGGAGCAAATCTGTACTTCCTTTTCATGCCAAAGTATGTGCTTTGTGATGGATACCATTCTGGACTGTTGCATGAGGTGGGCTCAGGGCCAGCTGAGGCTAGGGGTTATATTTTGTAGTGTTTGCATGGTGCATGGGTACACTGCAGCTGCATCCCAGGCAGAACATGGAGAACGTATGTTAATATCATGCCATGTGTTTACCAGCACTAAAGTTCACGCAGGACCAGCAGAAACACCAGAGGCAGGTTCCATCTTTGCTTGAAATTGCCTTTGTAGAAGCGGGCTTTGATTGCTCATTGCTTTGGCAAAATGAGGAACTATTATGGTAGGAATTGCTGGAAATTTACAGGAGTTTTTAAAGTGAAGAGGATTTGGACTATGGTAGTTCACTGGAGAATTGTTCAATGTGTGAGTAGCACCATAACATAGATCAGGTGTTAACAGGGTGTAAGAGCACTAAGAAAAGAATTATCTTACTGAGATTCTTGGTAAGATAATAGGTTAAGCAGTGCAAGAGAGATCAAGCTATATGTATGTAATCTTTGTCAAGCAAATCCAGTCATCTAAAGGGAGACCTGTTGGGCTTGTGGGAACAGTGCTTTTTGCAGATTGGGGATAGTACACTGGGCCTCCTGGATGCTTCTTCTAGAAAGATGTGTATGGGAATAGACTCCAGGTGCACTGGACAGGTCCTTGAAGAGGCCAGTTTGCCAGCAGTGCTCCATCCAAAAAAGCTAGCTGAAACTGGGTAATACCAAGTTAAACATAGGTTTTCCATATTTAGAGTATAAATTTTAGCTCATCTTCCTGTATCTTGTGAAGATCAGACAGGCAAGAGCAATGCTGTCAGTTAGACACTGAAATATTACAAACTGTAAAAATACTTCCAGTTGTTGTCAGAGAACTCAAGCTGTGAAGAAGTGGAAGATGTTCTAGATGGCTTGATGCAGCCTTTTAATCCTTTGAAATTTCTTCCATGAGCATCTTTAGCTTTCTTCATATTGTCTATGTGTGTGTGTTTATATATATACAGAGAGAGAGATACTTCTTTTTTAACTCCAATGTATGTAACTCTGAAAGAAGCTAAATGAGACAAAAAAAAAAGCCTGTCAAAATTTTCAGGCTTTTCATTCACAGAGGGTGGCCTTCTCCAGAGAAGTTTTCAGACAAGGAAGCCAGATCACAGCCAGCCTTCCATTTCAGCCTTTGTTCTCTTTTGGCATTTGAAGATTGTGATTCATTTACAGATTTACAAAAAAGCACCTTTCTCTTGAAAATAATTGCACTGAAAATCAGGGAGCAAATATTTTCCTTACCATCCGATTGGAAGGAGTTATTTACAAGCATCTGCATATGAATTAGTAGAAGTAGCAGCTGAGCTCCTGGTGAGGGGAAGAGGATGTGCTCCTTGTTAGGCAGGATCTGAAAGTGTGTTAAAAGATAGTTCACCTCTCTCCAGGTAAAGTATTTGAATGTAAGTCCACCAGAAGAAATAATAAAAATCACTTACTGAACATGCTTAAATAACAGCATGGAAATTTCAGATACTCCTTGATTACCTGTACCTTGTTGAAAGGACCTTCAAGGAAAGGGAGACAGGTTGAGGAACATAGATCAGTCCGTTCTTGTGAATTTTCTTCTGAGACTTAAATATTTAGACTGTTCCTGTCTCCCCCCAGTCACTGGGAGGTTGTGCTGTGCTTTGGTCCCTCACTTTTGCTTCCCTTGCAGTTCCAAGTGCTGTTATCCTTGAAACAGACACACAGTCATCAGAGTGAATGGTCTAAGGCAGACAGAAATTGTAAAATGACATTTCAAATAACAAGAAGGAAAATAAGGATAAATAAAAAGAGTCAGTTGTTTCACGCCACTGTTAGTTTCATCTTGAAAAAGAGTGGATGACAACACTTAGGCAGGAAAGATCAGCGGTGCCCTTCAAGGACAGGCAGAAGATCTCTCTTGTCATTTTTGGGCTTAGAGTTACCTGCTTTTCCTAAGGCAGTGTTGCCAAGAAGAGGATTGGAAGTGGGACAGAGAAAATTAGATGACGTTTTCTTCGATCTATGTATTATATTGATATGACCCAAAAGAAGAAAACCAAATGAAATATTTTCCTAGCACATCTGTGAATTTGTGAGCAAGTGTGAGCCTTGTTATTTAGGCTTCTTAACTGATTTCCTGATCATGTCTGGTAATATGCATGGGTTTTTCTGCAGAGTCACGTAAATTTAGTCTTACTGTTTTGGTCTTCAAAGTAAGAAGTCTCAAGAAGATTCTTCCTTTCCCTATATTTTGTGCTGTGATCATGAATGAGCATAATAGAACAAAGTCACTGGTTGGTCTCTTAAGTAAGTCCTTTTTTCTAATAACATTACTTTGTGTAATTTTTCAATAATGTTTCCTTCTGTTTTCATACCAGTTATTCCATAGGATACATACTTTTTTAAACAAAACACATGTTTTTTCCTTAAAAGCGCATGAAAAATGTCCTTTTTGACTAACATAACTTACGTACACATATTGAATTCTTTTAATGGAGTTTAAGGAATCCTAGAGGATGCCAAAGGTAAAATGCAGCATGAGAGCAGAGAATAGTAGAACATTTGTCACTAAGGACAGACCTTGTGTGAAGTAACATTGCTTTTTAATTAATCATTAAAATATGTTAAACACACTTAAAAAATGTTTCCCCACTTTTCTCTTGATCTTGGAGGCAGTCAGACAGGTTAGTTGTATGCCTGTGGACCAAGGGAAGGATATGTAAACTGGGCATGCTTTGGGGAAAATTTAGCTTAGTTTAGCATGAGGACGTCCGGGAGGAACAACAAACCTAGACAGCAAACCATGTGTCTGTGCTGCTAGTTAACATGGATGGACTTTCGTCCTGACCTTTAACAACGTTAACAAACAAGCATCCCCCAGGGGACCTCTGAAAGGATGCAGGCAAGAGGAGACTGGACTGCTACTTGGATCTATTCCTGCATTTTCTTACTGATCTTTAGGCATGGCTTTTACAAGCTTGCTTAAGTTACTCATTTCATATGGAAAAAACACGATCTGGACGTTGCCCAGGAGTGCCACAGATGCTCAGGATTTCCTATTGCCTTTTTCTGCTTCTCCTGTATAAAATGGGCTGAGGGTTTAGCAAAAATGCTTAACATCCCGGCAGTGCCATTGCTTTGTGCCCACTGACCTCAGGTGAGGTTCTGCACCCAGTTTCAATGAGATAAACTGTGACTCGTCGATTAGGCAAAACTGACCGATATTGGTGCTTTTGAAAAGAATTGTTCTCATAGTGCTTCTAAAATACACCAGACAGCGTCCCTTATGTGTGGCTGGGAGATCTCTGCCTGAGCAGTAAGAAAAGACCAGTGAAATCGGAAGGATTAACAGTCGTGATAGGGAGAGCATCAAAGAATGAGAAAAATGGGGAGGGGATCGCAGGCTTGGTTGGGAGTCCTGGGACACAGCGTTTCGTGTTTCTCCCTCAAATGGGTGTCTGTCACATCAGATAGACCAGACATTCCTGCTTAAGTTGGGACAAATCCCTGTGCTTGCTCACAAATGGAATTTGCCTTCCAGCACCTCCAGCTAATGTGTGAACTCTGGACAGAGTCCCACACCTTCGTGCAGTGCAAATAACCAGTCCTCCCCTTGTGTGAACATTTCTTTGGTAATTTTTAGAATAAAATAGAATAGCTTTCCTTTTGACTCACCCACAGACATGCTTATGCTCAACGTGGAGTGATAACACCCTTTATCATTCCATTGTGAGAATATGTGAAGTGCTGCCCAAGTCCTTCATCCTGATAAGCAAGTTGTGAAGAGTTAAGATGTGATAAATAGGAGGAATTGGAGGACTTATGTGTCCATACTTTTTGAAGTAGTTATTGCTCCTCCTAAGCAGGTGGCTGAGGTGCTTGTAGAGCTTTCACGGGAGTCCCTGCCCTTTGTAGCATGATGCCCCAAGGCCATCCTTAACCACAGAGCAGCTGCACAGGAGATTGCCGTTATTTGTGTACACCTCATTAGCCACCATACAGGAAAGGATACGAACAAAACACATCCTGTCCCACTCTTCCCAATGAATGAACCATCTTAAAGGCATTGACTGTCCATTGAGTCTGCTCTGTCTGTGAACAACGTGTCCTCTTCATTCCAGTTGCTTCGGCTGTGCACCATCTCTTTGAGTGTGAATATGCTCAGTGTTTGTGTCAGCTCACTTAAGTCCCTTGAGTCCTTTCCACACTCAGGCATCCACAAAGAACCAGGATGTTCCAAAATGTCTGTCAGAAAAACTTACAAAACTCACAAATAGGTACAGTTCAGACAAAAATCATAAAGTGGAATATGTACCCCATTTTCTGTTTGGTTTTAACTTTAATTGCACAATGGCAAATGCTACTCTCCAGTTGTCTGGTGTTCTTTAATGACTTAGTTACAACTACATACCAAATAAATTTGATGCTAAAACTGAATGTTACAAATGCTGCATCTTAATTAGTCATTTCTCTGTGTTTTCTTGCTGGTACACTTTTTCAGTATCAGCCTTCGTCTCTGAAGGAAAGTTGCTGCGTCTGCTCCCTTTTGAGTCTTACACATCTGTGGTACTTGAAGTTTGAGCTTCTTCCCTCTGCTTTCATTCTTTAACTGAGGCCTCAAGAGGCATGCAAAGAAAGGCATCACATCCACAGCATCATATTCCCTTGAAATTGGTCTTCCATGGAGTAAGATACTAACCTAGGAGAAAGCACTTGAACCATTCTTGCAACCTTTCTTCCCAAGAAGATTTCCACGTTTAACCTACTAGAAGTAAGGACATAAGTTAGATTCAATGACAGCCATATAGAAGTGCTCCAAGAGTAGTTCAAACAGTGACTTTGGTTCATGCACTTCCATTTCTTGCTTTTTCTCACCAGCACCATTTGAAGACAGACATGTTATTGCCTGACTGTAATAGAAACTTCTTTCAATTAACTACCCAAAGGAGCCTTGCACTAATCTTACATTTCCTTTGCTACCCTTGAAGCACAGGAATAAAAGGACCATTAAAAATAAGCCACAACTCTTAAAGAATAAATACAGATGGAAACAGATACAGTTTGGGCAAGATTTCTGTCTGAGGCTTTTAGCGTACATAAAATGTGGTTGGATGATCCTGCAGAAAGGGCCTTGTTTCCTAGAATGGGGGAGAAGCCATTGAAGAAACATCACAAGCTGGGAAATTGTACTTAAGAACATGGCTTAGTAGTGCGCTTGGCAGTGTTGGGTTAATCATTGCAATGGTCTTAGAGGTGTTTTCCAAACGAAATTGTTCTGTGGTGTCAGAGAGACAATGTGGTGGCAGTCAGGTAGTGTCTTTAAAGATGCAGGTGTTTTCCTGCTGCTTGCTGTCATCTTCACATGGCATGGGTAACATGACTTAGGTATTAAACCTCATTTCAGGCGAGCTGCTTCCACCAGAGGACTGTTAAGCAACAAAAAAGTTTCATTTCTCCCAGGCCACGTGTGCAGCACTGACAAGACATACTTCATATGTGTGCACTAAAAGACATACTTTATATGAAGAATATCTTACTGGAAGCAATGTCTGGGGAATGTGGAGGAAAGCCAGTGACTTCCAGGCAGGGAAGAGCAGTGGGTGGGGAAACAGGGTGTGGAAGTGTTGTGCCCTCAGGATGGCCTTTGGGTGGGCTTTGCACACCTCAGTGCTGGGCTATCCCTGCGCTCCACCCAGCACTCTGGAACAGTGCCCGTGGAGCTCTGGGAGGTGAGAAGGGGTCTTCAGAGGGACCCCATGGAGGGAGAAGCTTTCTCCTTCCAAGGTCATGCTGCCCTGCATAGGCTTTCAGGGTCTGGCACTGGCTCCATCTGTGTGTAAGAGCCGGTGTGCATGCTTTACAGGAGCACAGATTTGCCCATACCTCCACAAAGCTTATTCACATAAATCTTGTAGAAGTGAAAGCATTCCCCCCTAAGCTATGTCCGTCCCAGTAGATGGGTCTGGAGGCACTTGAGAGACCAATTTCGCAAGAGAAATTCCTAGGGGAGTTTCGTGCTGAGACATTTGCTCAGGCAACATTTATCTTGTTTAGATGGTATTTTGTTTGGTGGTGCTCCGTAGAAACCAAATATCCACTTCCTTTCTGGTGTAACAACACACTCTTAAAACAATGCTAATCAAGGAGTGTCAGGGTTTCCTTTTAAATGTTGCTCTTGACTCTTAAGAGGTGGGCTGTCACTCGCAGCCAGCGCGCTGGCTGGTTATATCCAAAGGTGCTGCAGTTAGTCAAACATCTGTTTCCACACAGCTTTGGCTCTCACCAGTCCTTAGCTCTTGTTTGCAAATTACACAAGGCAGCAACTGTTGGTGTTTTACTTTCCTTGACAGCAAATAGGAGTGCGCTGCTCTCTCTCCTTCTGCAGGAGGGGAGGAGTATCTCTGATCTGGATTGAAGGCATATAGGAGCAACTCAAAACTGCAATGCTGTGTTTCAGATTAAGGAAGATAAATCAGTGAATTTACTTCTTTTCTTCTTTATAACCTTTCAATTGAAAGGTTTCAATTACACTGCATAAAGAAATTCATATTTACCTCCTTCTTTATCTGTGCTCAGTGGTTATTGTATTAGCTACCAGATTTTAAAACACATGTGTTTGGTTTCAGATGAGTTGACCTGAGTTGAATGATCAGCTGTAGGTCTCTTGACTTTCATGGATTGATACTTTAGCATTTGTTCATTCTTCCACCTTAAAAAAAACCTTGAGGTGAAATGTAGGTTTTCTCCAAGCACAAGAGTTACCTCCATACACAGTATCATCAAGTTTGGATCTTCTCTGCATGTAGGTGGTTGTCTGTGAAGGATGGGTAAGATCAGTCTCTCTGTCTGAATGGCTCTAACCGAGCACATCTTCATTCTCTTTGTGTTGTGCCCCTCGCTGTGCATGGCAGCTACAAGTCTGCAAGCAGCATCATACCTCAGCCTGAAACTGTTGAATAGACAGAAGGAGTATCTTGAACCAAATCTGGGATTTTAGGCTCATTTTTCAGTATCTCTCTTCACATGTGTTCTTAAGACATTTCAAGACATTACAGACCTCTATGAAAGGCACAGTGGTCTCAGGGTCTTGAGCCAAAGGAGCATTTGTGGCTGTGTAATTTGTAGCCACTCCTTATATCCACACAGCCCACCCAGCCAGATGGATGGAGGAGCTGTTGCAACAACATGTGCCTACAAGTTCAATACCAGTAGCAGGTATTTTGTCTTAGTGTGTGGTGGCGAATAAGTGTGGGTAAAAAAAGCAGCTTGTAACAAGTGATTCCAGAATGGCATCATGGTATGGCATTAGTCAGGGAATTAGTCCTGCTGCTGGGTTTCTAGGTGGTTGCAACGACTGGAGTGCTTTCATCCTTGAAAATGCTCTATATCTTAAAGTGAGATTCTTGCACAATAGCGGCCTTCATCCGTCCTGGCAGGGGCAAAGTAACCTTTTGTGCAAGCAACATGGAATTACTACTAACAGTGCACCAGAAACCCACTTGTGGGTCCACACGGCAGGAATATATATTCTTGTACACCAATACAGGCATACACATGTCTGTGTGTGTGTGTGTGTGTGTGTGTGTATACATGGTGTGAGCATCAAAAACATCTGCATATGCACCAAAGCAGCCTTCTGCCTCCCCCGTCCCCTTCCAAAGGTTGTTTTCCCTAATTGAGCCCTGTAGCAGCGATACTACAGATCTGACATAAGAGAGAGCTGGGACAAACTCGGCCTCTGCCTGGTCTGGGCACAGGCTTGTTAAGCACAGTTAACACCAGGAAGGGAAGACCTCAGTTGCCATAAAGAAAACTCAGACTGTGCTGCATGTTGGAAACACTGGAAGTGGGTCTTGCAGCAGATGGGAGCGGGGGACTCTGCACAGATGACCGTACTTATTGTCAGAGAAGGTCTTGTAGTAGAAAGCTCTCAGTGTGAGAAGAGTTCACGAGGCAGTGCAGTAACTTTTCATAGCTTATATATAAATGTTGCTTTATTATAACTAATTAATTAACAGAAAATGAGGGGATTTGTACAAATCCTTTTGCAAAATTTCACTGTTTTTAAGGGGATTGGGCTAAAAAGGAGAAGAAAAGAAGCATTGTTTGTAGAATTAGAAGAGCGTGTCCTGGGGCAGTGGAGTGCTGTGCACTTGATGGGAGGCTGTTGTAGCTGCTGAGATTTTAAAACGGGGCAAGACTTCATGAAATTATAAAAAATGAAGGAACGACAAGTGCAGGCTAAGGTAATGCTGAGCATTCATCAAAACTTGACATAAAATACCTGACACACCTGGAGGGGTATTTGACCAAAGTAAATAGAATATTTATTAATTGAAATGACGAGTAAGAATTTGACACAGCTGGAATCATACTGGTGCTTCTCCTGCAGGTTTTTTTGTGTTTGTAAAATACGGGCTACCAGGATCATGGTGTTTTCATTGTATCTCTTCTTTTTGCGACGTATTTCTATATGCAGCCCTGTCATGGGGTGAATACATGCATCTTTGTTCTTCATCCACCAGTGGTTCTGTGGTGATCTTTATCTGAGGATAGAGTGCCTGAATATGTCCTTTGAAGTCACAGCTTGTCTTCCAAAGACCTGAGCAGGGTACAGACCATGAGCTGTGGAGTTCACTGCTGGAAGGACAGAACCTAGGCAGTAAAAGACAGTTTTGCAATAAAATGAAAGATCAAAACAAGGTGGAAAGAAGCCATGAAGGACTTAGGAGGGATGAGGCTAATACACTGCAAGTTCCTAAAATTTTAGAATTGAGTGGAGTTGGTCTCCAGTCACCAGACTCACCCCAGCTGGATTTAGAAACTGTATTTTTTGTAGAAGGATACATCTACCTACTCCAAGGAAAAGCAGGTGGGTTTCTTGCTGATATTTGAACAGGCAGCTTTTTCTCCAATGATTTTGTCATGCTACACCTTATTTGGCACAAGTTAATAAGGTATTACTCCTGTGGAAAAAAGAAAACGTTAACGTAAAAGCCATGATAAAGTGCCAGATGGCTGGTGAACTTTCTCAGACAAGCTGGTGAGCAGAAACATTTTCATCTGGCTGGAGCGGCTGGAGACTTTCAAGTTGGGACTTTTTCTTTCTGTTTTTCCTCTTTCCATTGCAGTGCAAAAGTGGTGTGTGTGAGACCTAGATGTAGGCTTTATGTAAAGTTTTAGGAGGGCTGAGACTTGAGTGAACGAAGAAGAGCCGAAGTTTTCCTCCATATGCAGTATCACAGCCATAGCTGTGAAGAGTTTGTGCCAATAGGCACTGAGATACATGTACCTGTGCAGAGGTAACCTCTGTTAAACCTTCACAAGGCTGTGCAGCCTGAAATCAGCCCGGCAGAGAGTCTCTTGAGTGCCTGCAGATAGTGCCAGCAGTGCCCCAGCCACGCTCAGGCATGCAGAAGAGGTGCTGGCAGAGGGACCAGCGCACAGCAGGGAATGAGGTGCGAGGATGGGTGGAGATGACAGGGACTGGGGCTCGTAGCAGGGTGAGGGATGTGGCACGCAATTCAGAGAGGCTTGGATCCATATTTCTGAGAATTACTTGTTGCATTCTGAAATTACTTGTGGCATGGCAGTACCATGGAACTGAGAGGTGCTGTTGTCTGAGAGGTGACCGATTTTGTGGCTGTGGTGGTTCTGACTGCTCCAGCACGAAGAGTTAGGGCATGGTGCGAAGGAAGAAGGGATTTTCTCCCTGAGTTCCCCACTGAGTTGCTGAAACTTTCTTTCATGTCAACAAAGTGGTTGCGTGAGCATCCTCAGTTTCGTTTTTCCCTTCTCATGCCATTTCATGCAGAGGAAATGAGCTGCAAGTGTTTAGCTTGGCACTGTAACTTTGGTAATTGTATCCAGGGCATGGAGTAGCATGGGCTGGTGCTTAATCATTCACTCATTAGCTCAGTGTCGGTTGAGCTTGGAAGACAATTAGAGGGTAAGAAATTGTGTCGGGCCGTCTGAGAGGAGCAGGTGTAAGAGTCCATGAAGGACGACATACTTTCTGTGTTTCTTGGTGCACTGACTCACTGCCATTTCAGCACAGTTGTTGCTGCTGCTACCAGTTTTGGAGAGGAAGTTTGTATTTGAAATGCCCATCTGCTTGCAGCTATTGTAGTCTTTTAATTGATATAATCCTGTCGGATGAGAGAAGTACAATCGTGAGCATCTCCTGTGTTGCCACTGACTTCCAGCGCCTTCTGTGCCATGCACCTGTTTTTACCTATGAGCTTTCTTTGTAAATACCTTCCTTATATACCCAGGGGTTTCCCTGAGTGCTGACTTTCCTTAAGAGGATATCTTCTCTCTTTGGCTATGATTACTTGCCAGTCAGGGCATTTTCAAAAGGGGTAGGGGCATGAACTTGACACTGCAGTGGTTGCATGGACAGCCAAGAGATGAAAGCCTGACATACAATTTGAGATGAAAGGAGCTTTACTTTTTTAGTCTAGGAAATTGCAGACTGGTATATATCAAAAGTTTATATATGCATCAGGGATGGAGACAACAAGAAGGACAGGAGGTTACTAAATCAAGTGGTCAGTACTGGGAAAAAAAAAAAAACAAAACAACAACAAAACAGAGATGAACTAGATATTATATATAGACTAGAAACTAGAACCCAGCATTTGAGGATCAGACTGCCATGTACCACTGCCAGTCAGTGAAACTAGAAACTAGAACCCAGCCCTTAAGGATCAGACTGCCATGTACCACAATCAGTCCCCACTGTACCACTGCCATGGCAACAGTGGGGACAATTTTTTTTTTTTAAAGACAGAATTTGAATAATTTCATGAAGATGATAAACTATCATGCTTTTCTGCCATAACAGGTAGTGGGACCAGATGACATTTGTTTCCTTCTGCTGTCAGTTCATTTCATAACATGCATTTGTTAAAGTTCCTGAAGCAGTTTTGCAGTGTGGCCTAAGATACTGCAAATGGAAAGCACATTTGTGGATTTGAACTGCACACAATCACTGCTTCAAACTGTGAGTTGAACAAATTTCACAGTATTAGGAGGAGGGATGCTGAGCTGGTGGCTTGCTAGCTGGCCACCCAAGGTAAGTATAATTATTAGGCTACTGCAGTGTCAGTTTATGGTGTGTAATATGTGTGTTTGTTCAGTTGGAATCTGAATTTACATGCGAATAATTCTTTCCTTTCTTTTTATTGAGATTACTCTTCAGCCATGTCGTCAGACAGACACCCAAACCCAGCTTGGCCAGGGCAGAGGTGAGCAGGATGGCAGCAGGCCCTTTGGCCTTGCTTGCCACGGCTGTATGACTGTGGCTGCCGGCTGCCCTTGCATCAGTATCAAAACCACAGTGCCAGCATCTTTCAAGTGCTGTTGGACTAATGAAAAGCCTGCTTTTCCATGGTTTTTACACATGATCCCAACTGTTGCCATCTAAGTGCTTGTGATATTTTCTGCTGAACCACAAGAGGCTGCAGTCCATGGTTAGTGCATAATTCCTTTCGTAGAAGGCCCGGGGATACACTTGGCATATTACCTAGGACACCCAAGAAAAGCTGAAAACAACTGTTATGCAGTCATTCAGTATTTTCCAGAGCATATAATGTACATAAATCCCACTCTTATCTTCTGTTCCTGTTGTTCCTTTTATTGGTTGTCTCAGGATGATCTATGTCTCTTCCTCCCCACAGCAGTTCCAGTGAAGGCTTAAGGGAGTTTTCTCTTCTACTATAATTTCAGGATTTTTGTTATCTTTACCATTTGTAAAAATGTTTGGCTTTTGGTCTTTCACAGGTTAAAAGGTGGTAAAGCAGTAGTTGTATCTGTTTTGAAAAAAATAAGTGTGAGAATTAGGGATTTCCTGCTTAGGGAGGGCCGTGTGAATACCAGTGAATGAGCGCAGTCTAAAGCTCCTTGCACTCTACAGTCAGATACCCACTTAAATACCTTGTGTTGTGGGCCATGCCTTAGCAGCTGAACTGCAGAACCTAGAGCTAAAGTGGGAATTGCATAATATCTTCTTCCTGTGTTTTTAGTGGTTGGAATTATTTGACAAAATGCTAGGAGGATGTTATATATCTTCACCCAGCCAAGTAATTTCTGTGTGATGTGAAAACCTTATTGATCATGCCTCAATATAATCTCTAGTTTTTTGCAATGCACAAATTGATGTATTCAAGGGAAGTTTTGCAATCAACGACTGTTAAGGTCTTAGCCTTCATCATCTCATGTATGGCTTCTGAAAAATGCAGTCTGGAGTCACATTCATGTATAGCTGCTGAGCATTTGGACAAAATATCTTTTTCTTACACCTTTTCTTACTGCTTTTCCTTTCAAACAGAAGGTAGAAAATCGTGCTCCTCAAGTTCCTTCTGTTTATCTGAATTAATCTTTCTAGACAGTGTTAGTCCAGCCCATAGTCACCTACATGTTTTCACTTTATTCTAAAAAAAAGTCTTTCTTGTGATGAAACAAGTTTGTCTAAGTATTGAGAAAATTATCTAGTACTGGGCAACTCCTTGCATATGCTCTTACTGAAATACTCCTTATGTTATTACTCCTTGGAGAACCTGGTACTAGCTGATGGTCTAATCACTACACACTTTTGTTTTCCCAGGAGTGGCACTTTTTTGTAGGGAAGATGGACATTGAATAATAGCAGCAGTGTTGTATCTACAGAGGTTTACCGGAAATCAATGGAGATGGGTTATGTAGGAAGAAACCATTTATTTTATTAGACTGATTGGGGAAAAAAAAAAAAAGGGGGGGGGCGGGGTGTGAAGGGAATACATTATTTGGGCTCAGCATCTAATCACTACCACACTTGTGTAACAACTTGACTTTCTTCCACAAAACACCAGGATGTTTTCTAGCTTTTCATTCTCCAGGCTTCACATACAGGGTCTGGACAAAACTTTGCTGCTTTTTTTCAAGCTTCTCCATTTGTGTATGAAAATTTGCTTAGCCTTTGTGGTGTGTGATTGGAAAAGGCAGGCTTCTTGTGTTGCTGATACTGCGTTTTTTGGTGTACTATCTGACATCTTGCATATATAGTCTGATTATAAAGATAGCTTTGAATCTGCTCTTTTGTGTCACACATAAAATAGAGATTATGAAATGTTGTGCAACAGAAGAGGTAAGATGAACAAAATGATAAATTTAATTTAAGAGATTTAGAGACTGGCTGCTTTAAAATGTCTCTCTTAACTCCTTTCCAACCTGGAGGCAGGAATGAAAAATGAGGGGTTTTTACCTGTATGAGAATTCTTGTTGTAGGAGCAGAAGAGCATCAGTATAGTAGTAGTGCATACTGGAAATACCTGTCACTCTTTCCTGAGGAGCTCACCAGGCTGGATTATTGGGCTTTCTCATTCAATTCTGCAGTTCTTGTTTTTGCAATGAAGTGCTCATGACATTCAGTAATTAGGGATGGATACTTGGCAGGATTAGACTGCCAAGTACTTTTGCCCAAATTTCATATCATCAAACCGTGTATTTTGCAATTGTCAAACCGTGTGATTATTTAAAGTCTTTGGGTGCTCATGGTCACGACTGAGAGAGCCTCTGGCTCCTCAGTGGCAGTGTCCTTTGCCAGCCAGGCTATGTTCTGTAGGATAGGTATGAGTTGTTCTGTTTCTTTTGTAAGGGAATAACAGAGCACAGTAATGCCTTATTTCTCACACCACTTCTCTGTACATACATGCATATAACATGGACAAAAACAAAGGCATTTCAGGAAATTTCAAATTCCAGTGTGTCAAATGTCAGACATGGTGAGCAGAGGAAGGGAAGCAGAGGTCTTCCTCATACTTCTGAGACTGCATTTGCAATATAGTCTACTGCATGAGCCGTTGCATTTCAGTGGGGCACTGACGGACCAGGAAAATGCAGTGAACTATGTTAATGGGCAGTAAAATGGAAAAAGAAAATTGAAAATCTTGGGTGCCTGTTCTTCTTGGGTTCCTTGGATACCAAAAGAAAAAAATGCAATATGGTTACTTACCTCATTCACTGGTGTAATGTGAGAGATTAGTTCTAAAGTCTTCAAAGGAGATAAATTAGCAGGTGTCCTCATAAGCACAGTCTTTGCATACAATTCAAAATATGCTATAGACACTTTTCTGCTAAAAGACACTGAGGTTAAATGATTTTTTCCAAGATGTCAGAGCCTGGGATTGAGGTTGATCTCAAAAATTCCAGTCTAATATTTTAGACGCGTGAGGTTTTCACAGCAGAAGGTTTTATCTCTTTGATGCTGTGTCTCGTCTTCCTTACTCGTGGACAATTGGAAGACAAACAACTTTTCTGGCTTCAGCAGCTTGAGTAAGTCCTTAACCTTATCCCAAGGCTTTGTATTTATTGGGAAATAAAAGAATGAAGAGTAGAAGGGCAGCACTAGTAAATCCTGTGTTGTCAGAGTCTCACAGGAAGTTGAATGACCCTAGCTTGAGAAACACAAACCACAGAATGTGGGCGTGATATTTATTGGTACATGCTTTGCATTCTCCTCCAAGGACAAATTGCTACTTTAAATCCTGCCTACCTTTTCCAGGAAGATTTCAACACTAACTCTTCTGACAGCAAGCTGCTGGAGAGGGTTGGTAATTTGGACTTCCGAGCCCTGGAAAGTTCTCCCCTGATGTTAATGATTTTTGGTGAAAGGGAGGAATCTTGGGCTTTCAGAAACAGTGGGCCTTCATTGGCGTGTACTCTCTGTTAGCAGACCCTGCTTGGATGGCACAGTCATATGTCTGTGGCTTCTCTTTCAGTGTGTCCGTTTGTTTCCTGTTTCTTCCTGAAGACAGGTCAACAATTGTGTTGACTTTCTGATCTTCATATGCAAATATTTATATTAGCATCAGCAGCTCTGATCTCATGTAAAATTGGCTGTGGGCTGAAGATGTTTTAGTAGTCCTGTTTTTCTTTCTAATTAAAATGAAAGGGGAAAAAGCCTGGATTGAAAGGGGGAAAATATGGCTTACTTTTGCAGAAGATAAGTAAATTATATTTGCATGGGTGTAAGGTCAAAAAAGTTCAGATTATGCCTTTTTAATTACTTGCATGAATTCTTCTTAATGTGAAAGATGTAAAAGCAGCTTCAATGTGTTGTTCACAGTTAATTAACGGTTCCAAATATGGCTGATATTTCACTGTATTTTCAGCTAGCTGGTTTCAGGAGCATTCAGTTCTTCCACTGCAAAAATCAAAGATCAGAGGTCTTCTTTTTAGGAAGCTTGTTTAATGTTCTGTATTAAGGCAAAGCATTTTGTCATTAGTATTTTCCTTAGGATCTCCTAGGTTTCAGGTATTTTTGCAGACTTAGTTCACTGTCAAGTCTGCAGGATTGTATCTTGGTACTTAAATTGATCCATTCTGTATCTATATTTTCATCTAACTTTAGAATTTAAATACTGTGGTATTTAGAGTTAAATACTGTGGAACTTAGAGTTAAATATTGTGGTATAGACTACATCTGTAGGTATAGGTAAATGACCAAGGCACACAGCCTTGAACAAGAGGGGAAAAAAAATTATTGAGAGGGTACAAGAAGTTGTTACTTCAGTATGGCCGTGGTAAGGTTCAAAGGATGTGCACAATGACAATTTCTCACCAAAATCAGTCCTGCCCTTGGCCATACTGAAGTAATTTAATGTTACTTTAGCAGAGAGGTAGCTCTTCCTCCTCTGTATTTTAACTCAAGTTCTCCTGTAATCCATGTTAGTCCAGACCTCACAGGTGTTTGTTGTTTGCCAAGTAGGTGGTGAAATCAGTGCTTTAATAGTGTTTAGGTGGTTTTGTTGTGGCTGTCTGTCCCTTCACTATCAAGAAAGACAAAGTATTTATGAGAGGATACATTTTCTCAGAGAATTTTCTTAACAAAACAGTTGAGTGTGTGAGAGTGCTTCTGCTGGTTTTTGTTTCCCGTAGAACTCACTGAAGTCTGTTAAGACTGCTTTCTGTACATCATCTGAGGCAGGAGCAGTGCTGTGCACAGCCTCAGTTCTCTGGTAGGAGTAGCTACAGAGACAATGTACGGAGACAAATTCTTGTAGAATTCTTCTGCATCCCCGTAATTTATTTAGGTGGCATTGCTGCAGTGCAAGTACTGGAGATAAAATATTGAGGTTCAATGAGTCATATTCCAGTCAAAATAAATCTAAAATTACTTCTTTCTCTCTCACAGCTAAAGAAAGAAAACAGGATAACCTAATTGCTTGAGCTGTTTGTGTGGACTTGTATCAGTGGTAGTTTGTTCTGACAAACAGCTGCCTTAAAAGAAAAGCAAACATGCGTGCCCCTGATACGTGGACAGCATCCCACAGTTTTCTGGGCAGGAGCAGGGTTCACAAGTGCCTTTTTGGTTCATCACTGAAGTAATGTGAAAGTAGAAAATAACTAAGCTTTCCTCTTTAACCAGTTTAATGTCTTTGAGAACAAGCCTTGTTCTCTAACTGAAAAAAAAAATTAATCCATTGAGAAAAATTTTAACCACAAACAAGGCTGCAGTATATTGTATTTCCAGTGTTGCACTGGGGTATTTTGGAGAAAATCTTTCAGTCTCATTTAGGGTGGTAATTTTATTTAATGTGGTGGTTATAACATGAGAGTGATCATAGCAGCTTCTGTGTGAATTTATTATTTATTATTGCGCCGATTGCGAAGTAGAGGTCAGGGTGCCAGAGACAGGGACAGGAGGGAATCCCTCCTGACAGGAGAAAGAGGGATTTCATTTCAGTCAGGCTAAAAGGTGATAGCAAAAATAAAGGCAAGCTACAGATTGTATCTGATAGCTGCTTCTGGACTTGTGAAGTAGAGTCGAATGCCTGCAATAGTAATAAAAACATATTTAAGATGTGCAGGAGAAGGAGTGACCCTGCCATGACATGCTGTCCATCACCCTCTCCTTGGAGAGGAGGAGTGGGAGGTTCAAAGGTTATCATCCTATTTATGCTAATTGAGTTTGAGCTAAGCTCTTCCCAAGGAAAAAGCCTCTTATTGAATTAGTTATTCAGTTCCTCAGGGTGCAAGTGGAATGGCTGTAGCCCTGTCATAGAGTCTGCTGGAGTGGCCCTTGAAGAGTACATCTGAAAGATTTCTCTTTCTTTAAGCACCCCTCAGATGCAGAGCAACACAAAGACTTGAGAGACTTGTGTGCCTTTTGCTGTTTGTCTGTCTTCAAAAGGGGCCAAACATGTTCAGGTACACAGCACCCTGGCAGGTCCTCTGCTTGTCCATGGAGCAGGGTTTGAGGGTAAGAATTATTTATTTTCATAATATTGTTAAACAACCATAATTTGTAATTGAATGTGCTGTAAAGGGGAGGCAGTGTTAGAGGTGTTTACGCAGAAGATGAAGGATCTGTAGGATGTGTCTTGTTTATTCCTTCACTGTATATTTCCAAATTGCTCTAACTTTAGGGAACAAGTCAGAAGTTCTGTAAAAACATGCTGTGCATGTTTATGTATCCCTGCATTTGTATTCATACATCAAACATACATCACTATTTACTTCTATGTAGGAAAATATTGTTAATAATTTTAATTTCCATGGGCCCTTCCATCCTTAATCTTTTGAAAGGTTTATAGAGATGGATTAATTAATTAAACCTCATAGCAGTCTTAGGAGACGCATGTTAAGGTAGGATTGCAGTCTGGATAAATTAAGTATTTTATTCAAGGTCATGCAGCAAGTCAGCAGCAGATAGAGAATGAAATCCAGAACTTCTGATTCTAAGTCACTCTAGTTGGTTAATAATTGTTAGTTGTCTTCTAATTTG
The DNA here is from genome assembly GCF_015227805.2 of Hirundo rustica. Taxonomy (NCBI): domain Eukaryota; kingdom Metazoa; phylum Chordata; class Aves; order Passeriformes; family Hirundinidae; genus Hirundo; species Hirundo rustica. The sequence continues at coordinate 64,761,548 of NC_053488.1, forward strand.
GATTTTCTTAAAAATCTTTAGTCTTGAGGATTCATGAAAGTACCATTAAGTGTAGCAGTAGAACAAATGTGGTCAAGATTGACGTCTGAAAAGAGTAACATTAAATTAATTTGGCTGTCATTATTTGTACACCTATTCTCACAGTCCGTGGCAGTATTCTTTTCCATTAAACAAGTCTACTAGCTTCTGATGGCATTTAATATGAAAGAGTTAGTTTGCAATTCAAAAGTACCTATTGCATTTCCTCTGATCTTCTGATTCTATCGCAACTCTTGAAATACTTGGTGTGGGGTTTGTTTCCAAAAGTGCCAAATGCAGAAAGACCTTTAAACGTTGAAAACAGGTTTATAGGTTCAGAAGTTGCAACAAAATACTGGAAATTATGGTTTCTAAACAATGTCTCCTGCTCTGTCTTTTTGTGTCTCCATCCTTGAAAGAGGCAAATCAAAATTAAAATACAATTTGCACCATTTTATTCTTACCATCTACCAAGACTTGCATCTCACTGGCTTTTATGACTTTTGAAGATTGATTTTTTTATCAGTCTGTCTAGAAAGTGCATACTTAAAAAGAGAATGAGCAAGACCTATATACACCTATGTTTTCCATATGAGGACAGATTGCATTTCTTCTTGCGAAGTCCGTTTTGACTGTTCCCTTTCTAATCCTTTTATCTTACAGAACACAGCTCTACAGATGGTACAGATCACTTATCAGTCATTACATACTCTTCTTTGGGATGGCGATGGGATTGTTTGCTCTAAAAAGGGTGGCCCAAGGCTTCTAAAGGGCTGGTATTTGTGCAGATTTTCCCCCTTCAGCAGGTTCTCACCTGGCTCTGGGGTCTCTTGTCTCTTTCAGCCATGACTTTAGTTTTTCAGCTATTCCTTACTATATCATAAAAGTTTACTTCTGGATAATTATAAATCTGTAATGTATGGCTTTCACAATTAGCAGTTATCTAACTACAATTTCTGCAGAAGTTTCTCCTTTCCTTTGCTCCCTGGTGTCTTAATCTAGCATTACAGGAAAAAAATACTCAGCAAGTGCACGATTTTTTTCTTTTTTTCTTTTTTTTTTTTTTTTGGTCTTGCTTCAATTTTAACATAGTCAGCTCCACCATCATAACTTACAGCATATCTGAGACACCCAGTGCATTACCAAAAGCTATAGATGAGAAGAAAGTTTGGCTGTGTGTCCAGTGGATCCTCAAAGGCATGGCATTCTTCATTGAGTTATATGTTGTACAGAGCTGTTCAAGTACTAGAGCAATGATAATAAATTTCAGATGTTTGTATCCGAATGCATTAAGGTGTCAGCAGAATGCCAGCTGCCAGCATTGGCTGCAGTTCAACTCTGGGCTTCAGCTCAGGGTATTGCCTAAGCCAAAAATTAAATAAGGTGCCTGGGGAACACTCATATAAAATGAAATCGAGTGCCCACTTGCTGTCAAAAAAGGGTTAAAAGATTAAATACATTTACTGTCCTTGTGGTGCAATACTGTGGTTGTGATACCAGCTCAGAGAGGAATATGTGTATTTCTGTTCTAATTGAAATTCCTCAGGAGGATGGGCACTTCGTTGAAATATGTGATACTCTCAGTGATGCTCTGAGCTTGCTTTCCATAATTACTTACTCAAAATCAGCCAGAGACGGCTTCTCCCAAAAAAGTGATATTGCATCCCTACATGGATGAAGTAATGCCTGCTATGATTGTGCCAGGCTATGAAGTCATAGCCTGCTGTCTGCGTACCAGCCATTCATTACACATGTGCCTGGACTACTATCCAGGACCAAGCTGGTAAGTGTTGTGTAGAGCTGTGCTCAGAAAGTCTGAATTCCACAGGATTTTCTCTGGATAATGCTGGAATGGTTTAAAACTTCCAGTGTGGTGACAGTGTGGAAGGTGTCCATAGTCTCCCCATGCACAAATCTGCCCTCTATGTGTTTAAAATAAACAGTGCAGTTTAATATAAATATTTGAATTTGTTACTTACTTGCATTTCTCTGTTGCAGTGAGTTAATGTAGTCAAGCCAGTGGTAAGTTTCACATTACCTTTTGCCTATGCAGGCAGTGTTGTACATTAATATTTATTAAATCATATTAATTAGACAGTTGATGAAAGCATACTGTTGACCTTGCTGGAGGAAGGCTGCAGTATTTTTTTCTCTTAGGCCCAGCCAGAGTCACCATTCAGCATTTCATACTTGGAAAACTGTCCAGCTCGCCTTTGCATGTAATCAGCATTCAGGCTTACAGCCTACTTCTGCTGAAGTCCACAGCAAAACTGTCCTTGATTTAGGACTGGACTTGGTGCAGGGTTTGGTGTAGCAAGATAATGTGACAGTAGTTTGAAGATACTATTTGTAATGATGCCAAAAGTGGTGAAGTTTTGCTGAAACATTGTTGCTGAGGCTTTGGAGTTAACACAGGTATCATTAGCGAAAAGGCAGGGCCACATCTAATCTGCTACATAGCAAAACTGCTCTGAGGCTCATTAGGGGGACATCCCGGCAGTGCAGCAGTACTGGTAATTTGTTTTAATGAATGTCACTCATTTAAAAAGCTGTAATTTGTGCAAAGCCCTTAGGAGGTAAGGAGGAACTGTGGGAACATAAATTCCCTAAAGGAGAGTCACAGTCTTTCCAGGTGCGTGACTAAAGGATAACATAAGACGAGAAACAAATAAAGGCTGTAAATCATCAGAGATCTGCAGTTGGTCCGTTGAGCTTGGCATTCTGATTTTTACTGAATTGTTGAGACTGTATGTTTGCAGTAAATTGTTTTGAATTGGATCAGGAAAAAAACCCAGAAAGATCTTAACAGTAAAGGTAGATGTGATTGTTTAATATTGTTGAGATCATTTGGCTGGGGTGGGTGTTGCTTTTCTTTTACATATACATCTTCTGGTTTTAGCATCACTAGATTTTTATATTTTATCACATGATGTTGAAAAGGCAAGATTTGGAAGAAACACTCATTATTATTACATGCAAATAATACTAGCAATTCTAGCTGGTGGTACCCAGGTTCCAGCTACCACATATTAACTATGGCACTGAAAGCCAATACATTTTCATACTTAAACAGAAGCATTCTCAGTTTGTCTCCAGTGATTCAGATGAATCAACTCATGGCCACTTCTCTTCAGACTAAAGAGCTGATACAATTTCCTGACATTTTTCAGGCAGGAGAAGCTTTAGCATGGTGTCTAACGTAACTCCTCAGCCCTTTTAAGAACCTGTGTTCCCAGGCAGATAAATAGCACTGCACAGTGAAAAACAATGCTCTTGTCTTACAACTGAAGTGATGTTTTCAGACTGGTAATTTGTCTTGATAGCAAGTAAATACAAAGGCATCCCGCAAGGAACTGACTTGCACTTAACATAATGCAGCAGCAGAGCAGATGACTCCAGCTGCATAGCCTTGAATCACATACTGCCTGTCCTCATCATAACAGGTCCTAGCAAAGAACCTCAGTGTCCTGTAAGGTAAATAGAAGAATGAGCCACAAATGTCCACCATGGCTGGATAGTATTGCTTGCACAGAAGTGATTATGTTCTCTCTGTGCCTTTTTGTTGTTGTTGTTTGTTTGTTATAAGTGTTGGAAAATGAGCATTTTGCTCAAAACCAGAGTTCAGGTGACTGAAGAATCATAAAAGAATTTCTGAAGGGTAGGTATCTAATGAGCCACAATAATTTTTTAAATTTTCAAAGGTAAAGAAAAGATTCTCGCATTTTCTAGTATCAGAGAAAAGCTTGGAAAAAAGTCAGACTCACTGCTAAGAACTTAAAAACATGAGGAAGATAAAAAGGGCTTTACAGCCACTTTTTGTGCTGGCAATTCTTGGCTTCCTGGGACTTTAATAATGACATCTGAGCAAATGGGACTGGTTTTATTGCTGTATGGTTAGGGAGCTTTAGTTCCATCAAGTGCCAGCACTACCAGTTGGTTCACATTATTATAGTAACCTGGGTCATTTCATCCCTGTTGTTACTAGTCACACTGCTGCCCGCTACACTTAAACCACTTCTAAGTTGTTGTTTCTGTTCCCACTTGATGTCCTTTTCTTCCTCTCAAAAGTGTTTCCAGTTCTCTTCGACTTCTTTTTCTTTCTTAGTTTTCAGTCTTTTAATGCTGGCTCAGTGGAACACAGCTCTGCTCTCAGTGCGCCTTTTCATGTGACCAAGAGACTGGAGAGTGCTGAAGAAAAGAATGAGATAAACTGGGGAAAGAAGTGATGATACCACCAGAATGCCCAGCCTGTAAACAGAAGCTGTCCAGCAGACATCTCTTCATCTGTTTTGAGCCGTCCACTGTGTTTGACTGTCCCTTCAGTGGGAAAGACTTTCAGGGCCCCTTCTCAAGTTACATTTGAGCTGCTGTGTACCTGCATTGCCATTTTCTGGCAGTAAATTAAAAATTCTGATTTTTGTGTTCATAATCTTTTTTCTGGGCCATTTTGGTACAAATTCTAAATAATTAAAACTTGTCTTCAATTCCCATTAGAATATCTTTGCTCATTTTGTGCTGGGAAAGCATACATGGATATAAATACAAAAACATTAAGCTTCTGCTGAAGTCAGTTTTTGAGTCATAATTCCTGGAAAATGAACTGAACTTGTCCCGGCCATGGCAGTCATTAGGGAAAAAAGTTCTTGAGCAAATCACAGTAAAATATGTCATTAATCATAAGCCACCCACATCTAGGCATCATATCACCAGACAGTTCACTGGAGGAAGGAACAGTACTGTTGATATTCATGACTCACTATATTCATGGATTATAAGGTTTAAAGCATCAGCTATGATACCATGATGACTGGCATTGTGACATAGATTAGTGGATTTCCCCAAACTGATTTTTGTTTTGATTACAACTTACCTTTTAGAAAAACATCCAGTTTTGATTCCACATGTGCTATAAGGGAGCTTTAATCACACCCCTTAATAAATTGTTCCATTCATTAATTATAATAATTGTAAAGATATTCCTGTTAGAAAATAGGCATTATTTTCCTCATGGTCTCCCTGAACACTCCCCAGTGCGATGAGAAATGTCTTGTGCTCGTTCCTCCTCTGAGGGATAGGCTTTGTCTGAAGATTGCAGAGTGATGGGGAGGCTTTTTTGTTTGTTTTTTACCTTGCATAACCTGTGAGGTTGGAAGAAGTTCTGGCTTATGGCTTTAATTACAGTCTTTCTAACTATCTAAAAAACCTTGTCGCTCTCTTCCTTCAAGGCTGACCCTTGTGATGCTGGCAGACACCCGTGGCTGAGAAGAGTAATGTTGATGGCATGTGCATGACCTCCACTTTTCATTCATATTGCTTACATCTCGTTGTCACCTGATATTGCAGCCTGCCTTCATGTGCCCGCCTGTTTGCTAAGCTCTCATTGGAGGCTGTGACCAGGTTATAATTGCTGTTTTAAAACTAGGATATTATCTAGTACATTGAGGTCCCCAACTGAGCTGTGCTGAGAGCTTCTGAGCATTAACCACATTTCCTGATGAAATGGTCAAGGTGAAGTGCCTTGGTTAAGAGTTCTTTTAGCAGTTTCAACGTAGTTTAAGGGCTGTACATACATTACCGTTTCCACTATAAAACTGGCATGTGCGTTGACATCAGACACATGCAGACTCATATTTAGGGTTGGATGAGGACTATTGGCAGCCACTTGCAGTAGTTCCAAGATGAACCCACTATCCATGTGGACTCCAGCCTGTGTTACTAGGCCCAGAAGGGTGTTTCTCCTAAACCCAGTAAGGGGGTGTCTGTGTTCAAACCAGAGTGGTGATTGGGAATGCCACACGAAGGTGTGAGTCTGGTTGAGCTCTGCTTTGAAGACATGCCCTTAATTACACTGCAGGTTTGGGCAGTGCTTCTGTAATGATTGTCAAATCATCTCAGAAAGCTATGATCTTCCTTTATTCCTTTTGAGATGCAAATTTGTAAGAAGAGATGTTGCTGCTAACGCGCTGATAAGCACATGAGCCACTTAGTTGCTGAGATGTTCACAATTCCCTAATAGAAGGCATTTATTTCCTTTGGATAATTTCTGCTTAGCTGACTTACTCAGCAATGCTCTGTCCACATGTGTTTCCTAAAGTCATCAGCTGACATAATACAAAATACTGCTTTATGCGTGTCTGTAAAGAGTACGAAGTTAGAAAGTGTAGCAAAGCATGATGGCTTCCACTGAGCAGAACACCAGCACACTATGAAGGGCGTAGAAAAACAAGAGCTTTTCCATTCCCCCACAGAACAACACAGAGGTCCCACTCAGGTCCTGCCTAGTTTAATTTGAATTATCCTTTTGCAAGCTCGGTATTTTCCCTTGTAGTCAACTGTGAATAATGATGGTCCTTGGTTAGGAGAAATGTTCAGCCCTCCGACTGTGGCATGGCTGTTCTAGATTCAGCAATCAGCAAACTCTTGAAGTAGTCTTGGTAATCTTGGTAACTTTCCTATATAGGTTGTGATGAAAATTAAGTAGTGCTTTACTACTTTCTTTTCAGAATCTGAGATTCTTAAGCACTGGATATTTATAATGATTTGATTTGCCTTCTGGTGTGTATTTTATTTTTCATCTTAGTGGGACACTGATAACCCCAAATTTGCCATTTCTTGGCTGCTTGAAATTTAGCATTCAGGTCTGAATGTGTACACATCAGTAACATCTAGATCTGTCTATCCTTGAAGTAGATGTGTAGTGATTTCACGTTCACTAAATTTTGGTCTTGGTACTTACTATTTCTATGGGAGAGAGACTAGGAGAAAAACAAAGCAGGCTCAACCTTAAAATTAACAGATAGTTTTATTAACATACACTAAAAGAATAGAAAAAAAGAAAGTTGGAAAAAAAACTAAAACAGAATGAAACTTCAAAAACACTTTTCCCTCCCCTTACAAACTGTTCACTTTCTTACAAAACAACATAAAGAGACAAAACATGTAATTTTTAGTCAGTTTCACTATTTGACAATAGTCTTTCATCAATTCTTTAGGGGAAGAGTATCTCTTAGAGTCATGGATCCCACTGACTACCTAGAACAGTTCTCTTGTGGGTTTTAAACTGTCACAAAAACAACTGCCTGGAGAAACCTGCTTTTGTGACCCTCCCAGGAACAGTTTCCCAATCTGCTTATGGGTCATGGGTCTTAGACTTTTGCATACTGGGGTGTCACCTTTTGAAGATGAATAACTCCAAAGCAAAGGATTCTTCACCTCAAGGCACAGAGATATCTTTTCACTTCTTCACTGGCACAGGGGGCTTCTCATCTTTATCTCTGTTCAAGCATCTTATAGGATATTACTTAGGCCATCACAAACACCTTTGCTTAAATCTACACACAAATTAAAATAATCATCTCCCCAAATGCATACCTTTCCCATGATTTAAAGGAATGACCTTAATATAGAGTTCATTTCCACAGCTCAAGTAAGAATAGAACCAACTCTTCAACCCTCTGTCCCAATAGTCCTTTTACTTTTGCTTTACTGACTTCAAGCTGTTGGTTTTTTTGCTCACTTTGTCCTTTCTTACTCTCTCAGAGAAGGGCTAAGCTCTGGAAGCTTCATGTTGCTAAAAAAGAGTTAAATCTGCTCAGAGTCTTTGTCTCTCTCTCTGTAGCTTATGGTGTTAGATGTTCAAGGCTACGCTGGTGAGGGAGGAAGAACTCACAGAAACATCAGAGATCAGAGCACTCAGGCAGTCCAGAATCACAAAAAAACAGGCAGGATCATAAATGCCTTCTCAGCCCACCCACCTTTGGGCTTCGGCCCAAATGGTGCCCATAGCTCTTATCAGGGCCCAGCAGAGATTTTTCTCTGCTCTAGAGAAGTCTGAAGAAAGCAGCTGTTGCAAAACAACCTCTCCTTCCCCCCTTCACCCGGGAGCTGATGGAATCCGGCCAGGCCTCAGGCCAGATCCCCCCAAAAGGGGGGAGCAGCAGGCCCAGCTCGATGTTACCTGTCTCTTTTGGGCCAAAGGAAAGAAGAAAAAGGACCCACCTACAGGAAATTCATGGGGTTTTATATGGTACTTCCCAAAGTCGCAGCTAACAATTTCAGTGGTTAGAACAGATGCTAATATTCCAACTAACTCTCTGATAGGTCTTTGTCCTTTCTAAAGCAATTCCCAGATCTTGACCTGGAGAATTATTCTACATTCTTCTATAACTAAAAAATCAAACTGTACTAACCCATGACAAGATGTCAGGAACCAGTTCTGGGACTTTCACTTTAAGCATCAGGATTCCAGGATTTTTTTTTTTTAATGGCCTGGTCTGTAGTGTTTGTGCTTCCTGAAAACAAATGAGCTCTGCTTTCAGTACATTTGGAGCTGGTCCAGATCTCTGCTGTTGTCCACGTGCAAACTTCTGCTCACCATTCCATAAGAGAGGCCCACATTCATCCCACTTACAAACAGCGTAACAACTTGATTTTTCTTCAAATGGCTTTATTTACAGTGAGTGACTTTTTAATGGTACACTTGGATCCGTGTATTCACAGAATTTTCAGAGTTCATGGTGACTCTGAAGTGTGGCTGTGATTACGAGGGTGTTTTTATTTGTTTTTGTTTTTTTTTGTGGTTTTTTTTTTTTTTTTGTTTTTAATACTGCTAAGAGGATTTTTTTTCACCTGTGATGTAAGAAATGTTAAATGCTATCTGATGAAAATACATTTGTTATTTATAGGTAAATCCAATTATTTAGTTAATGGATCTTAAAAATAGCTATAAGAAGTGGTCATTCATATATTTGTGAACAACTGATTGCTGTTTCCCTCCTGAAAAACATTTGTTGTGATTGATTTGTAAGTAAGTATTCAGCTTTGTGAAAGGAAATCCTGACCTGTTAGCATTATCTTGCTTTATCTTTATCTTGTGTGTTACAGAGAACGGATAAATCAGTGCTTATTGAGACACCCTGTAATTGCATTAGTCTGTAAACTTCTGGTGGCCTGGTTTCCTCTCTTATTAAAAGGAATGAGAGAGGTTGGAGACATACTTGGATACTTGCTTGGATACTTGCACTTGTAGATTAGACATTTCCTTTTTTGGAGGTTGGCTGTACTGGCTTGGGGTTTTTTCCTTAAAAACGAGACATGGTTTTGGTCTGGTGTTATTTTTTGTTCTGCCAGAATACTGTAATGCATTATGCAAAAATGTTCATTTGTTCTAAGCCAAGATTATTTCTCGGTCAGAGTTCTCACATGGTGAGTACTGCCAGCTTTAGGTCCTCATAAGGAATACAAATTCAGTTTTGAGACTAGCTGTTGTATTTCTTTTTCCAGTTACAATAACTAATTTAGGTTCCTGTCTCATTTTGAATGTGTCAGTTTTCATAAATGATATTCACCTCACAAAACTCTCCTGTCTGTTACTTTGTGAGTTACAAAGTATGTAAAAAGAAACTTGAAATACATTTTTATCTTTCTCATAAAAGTTATTTTTGAACACCAAGTTCCTGTTAACCTGTCAGTCAGAAAGGGAAACCACCAAACGAACTTGTCAGTCAGGGCAGGGAGGGGATAGGGGACAGGCAGGGATTACTGTGATGTTTTTGTTGTGTGAAAATCAGCTTGAGATTTTTCCTGGCATCCTGAGTTTCTAAGCTCTCCTGTATTAAAACCAGAGAAGCCAATGGGAGGCAATAAAGTTAGATATGTGCTTAAGCATTTTTTTAGGAACCTACAGCAAGGGGAAGGATTTTTAATGGGAAGCTGCAGGCAGGCTGTTTGCTTCAGCTGCAAGCTGCCACTCCCCCAGTCTCTTCCTTGAGCCCTTCGGCTGCTCCCAAAAAAGTAAACAGCCGAGGTTTGCCCCAAATCTGCTGTATGACCAGAGAATCCTGTTCAGACCAGAGCTAGGCAAACACCAAACATATAGCTCGTACTCCAAACCTTAGGCATTCAGTCTGTAAGTAATTACAGTTCCAGTCCCTTTACAGTATGTATTAATAATGCAAGAGAAATCTTGGTGTTAACTGTTTCTAGCAAGCTAAAGCCCTGTTTTCTACCCAGTCGTTCAAAGAATCGACAGTTAGAAATAAAATTGAAGCTCATCTATGGTCAGCTGTGATCCTGGAAAGGCAGATGGTGTCCTTGGGGTTACACTGTTGGCCTTTTTTTTCTAAGGGTACCTGTTCAGCTGGGGAAGGAGGAAGGCTTAATAGCCACCCCCCCCCCACCCCCCCCCCCCCCCAAAAAAAAAAAAAAAAAAAGATTGCAGTGTGAGTGTTTAGTTTGATGGACGAAGGGAAGCTATCATAAGAAATTTCTCACGAACTCCACACTTTTTTTTACTGACAACCATCCTTGCCCTCCCTGTGGTTGTGTGAAGAAAGGTTGTCTGTGAGGAAGGAGGTTTCAAAATAGACAACTTTGTCAGAATTTTATGCTAGACTAACAGTCTTAGAACAGGAGGAGTCACACGGTTTCCCCTGTTGGTTTCCCCTCCACAAGTAATTCACAGAGTGGTAATCAACGTCTTTCTCCTAGAGTCTGAAGCTGCTCTGCCTTTCCTCCTGAACCATGTTACAGATCTGTGTCACATTTTAGGCCAGTTTATGCTATATATTGCAGGAAGGGACAACTACACTGGAAGGAGAGGAGGTGTTGTCGTAGACCTGTTGTTCACCATCAGGTCCCGGGTAAAATTTCAGAGCCTTTACAGCATCTTGGGTACAGTGTCATACTCAGGCATTAATGCCTTGGCATCTAATTTACAAATCTTGCCATGAGTCAAATAATTGGCATGCTGCTTAATTCTTGTTATTTTTTAAAGTATTTCCCCAGTTTTAGGTTGTCCCAGTTTGCCTTAATGGCTGAATATCCTCGGTTTTGTAATAGGGACTAGGAGGGTGATATGCTGCAGAAAATATTTTTTAAAATACTGATTGAGAATACTCTGTGAAATTAAGGTGATTTCTTGGGATGTTGTGAAACACCTAGGTGCTTACAGTGTGGTAAGAGTTATTTGTATGGTGGGACCAGAAATATGCAAGGTGTTGTTCTGCCCATCATCCCTGTAAAAGAATGACAGAATGGCTTTATGGTTTTCTTATTGCCGGCACTTTTCAGACTTCATATTTTAATATAGGAAATTGCAGTACATCCCGTGTTTCTCCAGCTGCCTATGTACAATTTTTCATACAGTAGTATAGGTTAGGAAGACACTTTGATCTGGGCAGCCTTTCCTTGGCTTAGAATTTGCCATGTGTGTATTGTTACGTGCATAGATGCAAGATATAGAACTCAGCATAAAATCATCCTCTGGTCCCACAGAGTTACCACAGTGGGAACTGCTTCCTGTCTGTTTCCCTCTAAACATGTGGAGATAGATTAGATTAGATTAGATTAGATAGATAGACAGATAGATAGATAGATAGATAGATAGATAGATAGATAGATAGATAGATAGATAGAATGAATAGCATATGCCAGAAGGAGGAAGGGATGAGCTTGTTCTATATGGAGGTTTGATTACTGCAATTGTTGAGTGTATGCTGCAGCAGAGAGCCTCTCACTGCTCCTACAGACAGGGGGCACAGGCTGGAACAACATTTGCAATTACATTCCAAAACCCTGCATTCTTGCCATTGTTAGAACTCTGATTTGCTGAGCATTTGATTTGAGCCCAGGAAATCATTATGGGTTGATTTTATTGTTGCTATTATTGTAATAGGAGGAGGGAATTAAAAACAAATGCCTCAGTGCTAGTGTTTGACTAGAGTGAGAGAATGATATGTAAGTGCCTGGAAAAGGCCAGGCAGGCAGGCTGCTGGGCAGTTGATGAGCTGTGTTTCAACATTATGTTCTGAGTGGAATCCATACAGAGAACCTCAGTGGAAGTCAGCTTGGGCAGAGGCAGGGTGAATGGGCTCAAACCCCAGTGTGTTGCTGTTCCAAGAAGCTTACATGGAAGGAATGCCACTTGATGCGCTTAGCATGACCTTTTTTATCAAGATGCAAGTAGGTGGTGGATAAAATATGCCAGAGGAAGAACTGGCACTGAAGACAAAGCTTGAAAAAAACCAATGATCAAAAGAACGAAGAGAAAACATTCTGGAAAAAAACTAAGAAAAGAGAAATTTCAGACGCACAAGTTAACATAGGTAATCGTAATTCCAAGTTCTCCAGTCTCCAAGAGGCAGCAGCTGCTGTTTGTCTTTCAGCAGCGATGGAGCGAAGAACACCTCTGGCAGGTGTCTTCCATGGAGCATCTGTGGTACTCAAGGCTGGCCAAGAGGAAATTCCTCTTAAGTACAGAAATGATGGGAGGCTTGGTGTCACTGATTGTTGTCTCAGGGTTGGCCACACAGTTGGCAAGTGGTGAACCTCTTCATTAATCTGACTTGAAGATGTAGCTGTATGCAGATGGGGCAGAGCACTTGGAGGGTAGGCTGCAGCAGCCAGGGTACCTCTGTATGTCTTCTCATCCGCTGCTTCAAGCAGTGTAGACCACTGCAACTGCATTTGCTACGTCTTGCAAGCGGAAGTAATGAGCATCAGCAATATATAGAGAGCTTCTTAACGAATGTTGTGTGTTCACAATGTGTGTTCACAGTATATTTACACCTTTTGCAATGTCTCTTTGTCTTGGCAAAAGATGTAGGCAAGTTATAGTGTGAAGGAAAATCAGCTCTGCTAAAAAAAAAAAAAAAAAGGAGAAAGGAGATAAACAGTTGCTCCAGATAATTCTGAGATTAGTAAACTTTCAACCAATACCACAGTATTTTTATAGTAAGATTTGAGGTTTGTCAATAGTTAATGGTTTGCACTGTCTGTGTACAGCCTCTAATTCATATGTTGAATCTCTAATGACAAGAAACTGACAAATATGGCAACACTGCCCAGTAGGCTGTCAGCAAAGGTCCTAAAAGCTTTCTATTCCACACGAGAATACAGATTTGCAGAGGGCTCTTCACTGCCAGTTCTTAAATGAGGAGAAACAATTTGCAGGAGGATAATTTCTAAAAAATTAAAATCGTTTCATTAAGAAATCATGTAACATTCTTACCAATAAATATAGGCTCTTCCAGATATTCTATAAATTAATCAGTTATCACACAAGTAATAGATCTGTAGCCTTCTTTTCAACAAGGTTTTGGCATTATACATGTTTTATTTAAATTGATATTTCCTTTAAAGTGCCCATGAGTCTCACAGTCTCAGACAAACTTCAAGATAAAGTATGTGCAAACCTGTATGCATACATGTTGACTTTCAGAGTGCCTTACCTTTTCTTCCATTTTTGTGAACTTAAGCATCTGCCTTGTCCTAGGACAAGTTGTGCTGCTTGGGGATGTCTTGTATTTATGAGCGTTTTCTGCCTCACTATGTTAAATCTCCTTCAGCATTCTTCTTCACCTCTCCCTCCAAAAAGTGAAAGACAGCTCAGATGTTTCCAACCCAGCATTTTTTAAATAAGAAAATATTATTGCAGGAGGAGTATGCTTGTAGTGGAATATAGTGCTTGTTTCAGTGCATTTACTGTCAGCAAGCTCATTCCTAGTCTCTTCTGTTTAGCTTTATAGTTGAATCTCATGTCTCAGAAAGCAGTGAAATTTCAGGGGAATCCTTAATTTCAGGGGAATTAATGTTGATTGCATTTCACTTGCTTAGAGAGAAATTAATTATTATTAATTCTTCAAATATTTACTTGAAGAATGAGCTATGTTTTAATGCCAGATTTATGTAGGATATTATGCTGCAAGTCTATCTACATTTCTTGGCACATTGCCATCAATTCAGTGAAGCTAGTTTATAGCAGGGAGCATTAGAGTAAATTTATAGTGACTTAGAAGATAAACCAGTACCTTGACACAAGCTTATCAGTAAGACAGTACTAGAAAAAAATTAAGTAATTGCTTCTAAATGCTAGAAAATCACTGTAATCAGGGAATGCATATAGTTAAAGATGCCTTAAGATTTCCCGAAATGTTGTTGCTCATTTGATTAAGCATCACAGTCCTTATCTTTGTTTGTGTGGAGTCCTGCTGGATGGCATCATGCTGTGTTGGCGATAGATGTATGTCTAAGACTTAAGCTGTGACCAGTAGACATCTTCCTTGTGTTTGCTTTTCCCACATCTTTCTGGAGACATAGGAAAGAATATGGATTTCTTGAAGGTTTTTATGAAATGACCTTAAGCTGTGTTTTTAGACCAGAAATTGCCTCTCTATGCCTTCTAAGCTGTGCTGAGCAGTTTTTTGAGGCAAATGCAAAGCTCTGGTGAAGTTTAGCCTCAGAAGCTGCTGCCTATCACAGGGGAAACTTAACATCAGTTGGCCAGCCAGCATCATCGTGGTGCTATGCAGGATTCCCTCTGAGCACTCTGCTGGGACTGGATGATGGTGAAGGGCAGGAGGTTCAGGGTTTGGGGTGAGAGGGAAGAAATCAGGGGAAAAAATCTGGAGTGTCTTTTCCCTGACATAAAATAGTTTTATTGCTGCTACTGTTGTGGCATATAGAGAGCTAACCCTATTAAGAAAAAGACAGCTACCCTATTAATGAAACAAATGAATTGTTATAGAGCAAACTTGGGTGTGTTTTGACCAGTTTGCCAATACTCAGTGTACAAGAAATAATAGCTGAGTAATTACAACAAAATAAGCATTAAATGCAACTTGAAATAGGCTCATCTTTTCTAAGCTTGAGGATGTTTGACATTTTGTAGTGTTAATCTTGATTTGTAATAGACTGGTCACAATCAAATTATGTTGATAAGCTATCCTGTGCTTTTTACTGTTCTCCTTTAGGTAGATGGCAGATAACAGTGGGTGCTGTTATTGCAAACAATTGTTTGGGTTTTTTTCTAGGCTGTTGAGATCTCTCCTTTATAGTTTTCTGTCTGTGTGTTTAGTTGAAGTACTGTGTCTATTCAAAGCTACAGCAACACTGCATCTGGAAGAACACCAAACGGGAAAAAAGTTTTGCTCCAATAAAGAAATTATGCTTCCTATAACTCTGAACATTCCTCTCTATTTTGCCAGTGCAGGACATGTAACTTTGCAAGACAGCACCACAGGTAAAAAGCTTTAGATTTTGGTTGAATTAATAGAAATTAACAAACATGACTCCAGCTTGCAAGACTGAGTGTCTGGGAGTTACCTAAACACTTCATTCTGTTTTAAAACAAACATTTTTCTATCAGCTTTTTCAAAATTCCTGAGGTTCTTTGTTTCTAGCCACCTTATCTAAACAAATCAAAACAAACACTGTGCACAGGTTCCTTGCTACCACAATAAATAGCTTGTTTTAACTGGGGTGTTTGTGGACTAGTTTGGTTTTGGGTATTTTTCCTTGTCTTTTGTGTTTGCCTGAGAAACAGCCTCAGCATGTAGGATTACAGGTCATCTGAAGTGCTAACAACATTTAAAATCATTCCAGAGGAAGCTTCTTTAAATTACCTTGTTTTTGGGGAGCCGCAAGAGACTGCACAGGACCATTCCCATCGGGCAGCTGGTAGAGCACTGCTCAGTTACCCCTTCTGTGTCCACATATGGAGCACAGAGCAGCTAAAGATGGCTTTCAGCAAGGCAGACTGCTTCCTGCTCCTACTGTGTGTAGGTCAGGGCAGGTTGGGTTGGCTGATCTTGAGGACTAAGGGGGCACTCATCTGCTTGCATACCCATCCAGTGAGAGATGCTTAAGTAAGCTTTAGACTTTTAAACCTCAGAAGAGTGGAGGCAAAGAGTTTACTGTGAAGTGACTGTAGTACATGGCTACAGGAGTTACACTGGGTGTTGGCAGTAGCCACATGTGATGTCACAGATTGTGGAGTTTTCACACACCTCAGTATCCAGAACAAAAGCAGGTAAGACAGTGCTTTTGAAAGGTACTGAAAAAGTGGAGAAGAGACAAGAGGAGGTTGTTCCCCCTCTAAGTGGCTTGCAGCAAACCTAAATAATTTTTCATTTCAGGTTCCTTGTTTGCATGTGAGAGCAGGTAAGGAAATGAACAGCTCCTTAAATATTAACTGCCAGTATCTGAGGGAAAGAAGTAAGTGAGATGCTGTATGACCTTTCTTACTTGTTTTTCCAGCCCCCATCTTTTCATGACATGTAGCATTCTCAGCCAGTTGGCATTTATGACTCCATCCCTGGTAATTTTGACAAGATATTTTATGTTTGCTGTGCTGGAAGTAGTCACATGCCATGTGCCCCTTTTTTTCTGAATGGAGAATG
This sequence comes from Hirundo rustica, assembly GCF_015227805.2. Classification (NCBI taxonomy): domain Eukaryota; kingdom Metazoa; phylum Chordata; class Aves; order Passeriformes; family Hirundinidae; genus Hirundo; species Hirundo rustica. The sequence continues at coordinate 64,777,744 of NC_053488.1, forward strand.
CCCCCAAAGCCCCAGTTTCCAGAGCAGTCAAGTGTGAATATGCCGTTTAAGAAGTTTTACCTGTTCAGCATGGAAGTATGAATGAAGACCAGTTTTAGCACTGGAAATGAGTTTCGATTCAAATGACATCAAGAGAGGACCTCCAGATATTCTTTGGGTTGGGTTGAACACAAACTCTTTGTTTCCGCCAGGGTTAAAGGTTTCCTACTTAAGTTACCTAACCAGTAGCCAGCATGAGTAGCCATTCATGCAAGTACAAGTACACGCTAGAAGCAATTCTTCCCAAAGAAGTTGTAGTCTTTTTCTGTTATAAGAAGACACAGCCCTGACAGTAAGCAGCATCAGAGCCTGGCACTGGACCCCTTCCCCTGTGAAAGTGGGCAGCAAAAAGCAACTGCATTTTACCTCCTCACTGCAAAATGCAAAGCAGCAGTGAAATGTAAGAGCCCTCTGCTGCCCCATCAAGGTTTAATGTGACAATTTCCTAATAGAATTTATTTTGGTGGCCACCTCTGGTTAATTTATGCTGAGCAGTTATTCTCCTGCTTCTACGGCAGCAGTCAAGACTGTCTAAAATGCGAGTTTGAGGTGGGGGCTACTCTCTGGAAAGGAGAGGTTTGAGCTGTGAGCGTGTTGTCCATACAGCCCATCTCAGAAACTGGTTTTATTTCTGTCTCATACTGTTCTTTGTAAAAACAGAAAGCCTGGATGTAGCACCAGGGGAAATTAAAGTGACAGAGCCAATTTGTACTCATAAAATAAATAAAACTGACATTTGGATTTAAAGTGTGTGATTTCCTTAGAAGGAGGAGGAGGAACAATTAAGATTGCTCACCAGATTAAATTCTTTGTAATAGCTTGTTTTCAAATAGCCCCTTAAACATGAGGAAATATCCAAGAAAACTATTTATTTTTAAAAAGTATTTGTTGAAAAAAGGAATTTTGTCAAACTGCCTTCCCTTTCTGCTATGAGCTGTCTCTGCCAAAAATTGAAAATTAGCTTGTGAGCAGGCATGATTGGACTGGCATCACAGGTGGATGGGCACCTGCTCAGAAAACTGCCTCCCCTCTCATGAGATCTGCTCCCTGCATCTCTTTATCCTTCTGGAACCATACAGTAAGGTCAGAAATGTTTTACATGGAGAGAAGTCTGGGGAATGGAGCAATTCACATGAAAGTGAAAAAGCACTGAACCAATGAATGATACATGGAGAGAAGTCTGGGGAATGGAGCAATTCACATGAAAGTGAAAAAGCACTGAACCAATGAGCGACAGGCTGGCATTAAAAGCCTTGCTATATGCCCTCTGTCTTTGTTGTTTTACTCTGGTTCCTTGCATGGGGTGCCCTCTGATGTTCACCACCCATATTTAATCCTCCACTGGTTTGGTAAGGATGGATTTCTCAAGGAGGTGTTAAAGATGAGAAGGAGATCCTTAAAATGTTTAGTAAACTCTGGCAGTTGTATGCTTAAGCACCAGTTTTTCTTCAAGCAGCCAGCTTCTGGGGCACTCTTCATTTTACAGTCGCAGAGAGAGATGTCTGTGGAGATTATAGTTTAAAAATAATGGCTGAAATGGTGGCTCTTGGCCCATCAGACCTTTCCTCATGTGCAGGCAACTTTGCTGTCACACACAGGAGAGGAGTAACACTCTCTCCAGTGAGGTATGTGTCATGAAAAGACAGTTGATACAGAAGGAGGTAACGGAAGAGTTCTGATACTGTATTTTTTTCTCTCTGCGGTTGCACATCTTGTATTTAATAGTCATGTAAGGATGCTGTGCTAGTCCAACAGGCTCAGAAAGTCAGGTAGGGTATTTACTCCCTGAATAGGTAAAGGATGCACAAGAGGATTTGTTTGGTTTATGTTAAGTTTGTGTATACTTTCCATGAAGAGGAATGCTTCTTTGTCTCCTTTTTCCCCCTTTCTTTTTTCTTTTATTTCTGTTTTCCCACGTGTTAAAAGAGCACAATAAGCTGTTTACAAGGTTGTAACGATGACCCTGTGGTTCAAGTCATGCAGTTACCTCCAGTGTGGGAAGGTGTTTGGGCTGATAGGGAAGCCTCTGTGGACTGAGGTAGCTAGAAGGGACTGTGAATGCTGTAATTTTGTTACTACTTAATCAGGAGATATAACAGTGCAGATCACTGCTTCTGCTACATTTTTAGAGAATTTGTGTTGAACCAAGGCTGTAAGTTGAAAACTGCTGCTAAAATCTGGGTGTGCCCTGTGTTCAGTGTCCTGTCATGCATTGTGAAGGTTGGCAGAGGAGGGCTGTCGCAGATAGAAGTCTCCCAAAATGAAGTCCCTGGCAGAGAACATGGGGGCATCTATGTAATATTCTTTGACTGGTTGAGCTCTTGCTTTACACACCTCATCTGCCTTAGCAGGTGGCCTCTTGGCATGGACGGAGCAGTCTTGTGACCATTCAGCAGTAACATTCCATGTCCTGCAGGCCTGAGGATCCTCAGATCTGCAGAAAAAAAGATGGGAGTTGTGTGCTTACACTGACATTTCATACACACAGATTTAGACATGAAACGCAGAATCCTCAGATATAACATGCATTTTTGCTGCAAGTTTGGAAGATTAGGGTCTGAAGCAGGAAATCACATTGTAAGGGTCCTTTTTTTTCAGATACTGAGGCCAGCACTCTATCTTTTGTAATCTTGCCCTTGATGTCTCTAGAAGATAGTATTTGCTGATTGTTCAGCAGAGCTGTGGTACTAATACAGACTCTTTACGAGAGAAAAACATTTCAATCTTTGTAGACTTCCTTAATTTCAGTATGGCATGATGTAAGGGACCCAGAAGCATGCTGCTTACAGTCATGCATAAGAGTTGTTTAAAAATTCAGATATGCCAAGAATTATTGCACTTCAAGAAGTTAAAAGGAATAATTTTTAAGTATTCTTGGACCACTTTGACTTAGATTTCTCAATTTTTATTTGTTTCTTGGCTGTTCAGTTTTTTCAAGTTTCTGTTCAAATTTTTTGTTTCAATCAAGAACACTACCATTTTTATTTCTTTTAAATACCCTTTGGGTTCTTTTATGTGGGACTGATGTGTTAAGGAGAAAAAAAAAACCAAACAACAAAAAAAGAAGGAAAACCCCAACTTAGTTTAAATTGATGGCAGTGATGAGTATGAATTCCCAAGGGGAAAAAGATTGCTCGTTTTTCTAAGGTGAGGTATAGCAGAAAAGGATTTAGCAGGATGTATCTGCGGCCTTTGCTACTAAGCTGCACTGCTGTACTGAACACATGTCATTACCATTAGCCCATTCATTCTTGCAACATACCAGTATGTTTTCCAAAACTACTTGGTATGAGAAACAGGTCATTAAAAAGAAAAAAATAAATTCCATAGTGCAACTCCTTTAGGGTTCAGTGAAAACTGACCATTTGCATGTCAAATGGACAATTCCTGTGAGTCTATCAAACAAGGATCTGGAGCTCCATCTCCTGCACACCTCCAGTTACAGCTCTGTCCTCCAGTGACCTCCCAGGCATGTGGGGCTTTAGACACCTCATGCCAAGGAGAGTACAGAAGATCAGTATCTTGTGAGTTTCTGCTCCTTCAGTGACCACAGAGGAGGCAAGGTTACCTAAACGTCATATTGAATCAATAATCAGCTATAGAAATTGCATTTTAAATCTGTTTAACTTTTTTTAAATAGAGTATTTTATTACTCTGTGGCACACTTATCCCTCTTCATAGTGTAAAATTCTGGGATGATCCAAGTGAATAAAATAGCTAACATTGTAAAATCTGTAACTGTGTTTTAAAATATCTACCCCTCTACCGTGCAGACAGTATGTTAAGTGTTACATGAAAGCTTACAGTATTTCCAGTCACTTTAGGCTCACCAAAGCCACTCTTAGCTTAGGACAGGGATGTTGAGTGCCTTTTTTTTTCTGGTGGGAACCTTATTTACATTCTCTTTTCCTAGATTCACTCAACAGGTGACAAAGAGTTTCTTACCTACCCATTTTAAAAATGTTGAGGCTTGACTTGCCTCATTTAATGTAGCTCAGGCAGGTTATGGAGCATCTGGTGAAGTGAGCTACCACTGCCTTCAAGGGCTCTCCGGTCAAAAATGTCACTTTCATCATTGCTGGTGTAGAATGGCTGTACCTTCCCTCTGCTGATGGCCCAGAAGTAGTGAGAAAGCAAGTCAATATATTATGTAATTCCTTAAGTGAATCAAATGTTCTTGAACTATGTCGTTTGTAGCATCATGTGTGACACTAAATTCAAGCCATTTTAACCCAAAATCCAGAGGGCCTCTGCAGGGGATGTCTGGTCAGCACAGCTCATGTTTTTACCTTAAACTATCAAGCCTCCAAGAAACTTAATCCAAGGGTACTCAAATGTCACTAGCCCGCAGGCAGCAGTAATGAACAGGTATGGTGCTGTAGAAAATGTGCTGCCTATTTTCTCTATCACCCTTCTAAATCTGGGTGGAGGGTTTTTGTTTGTTTTCACGGGTGGGTTGTTGTTGGGGTTTTTTTGTTTGTTTGGGGGATTTTTTTACACTCCTTTTGTCCAGTTGTTTTCTAGTGGCTAGTACTTTCCATACAAGCTGTGCAGCCCTACCCTGACCTGAGTCTTCTGAAACAGCTTACCAAAAGTGGCCTAAGCACTTCTGTTAACATTTCAGCCTCTCCTATGGGAAGAATACAGTCAAGCTAATTTTTTGTTTGTTTCCTGATAGGTAAAAATTACTGCTAATTATTGCCCGGGACTTGGTCTTTCACAGCAACCCTTCATGTAATTGCTGTTTCTTAGTACTAAGCCAGCCATATGCTGTGTTGTGGGGCTGTGGCTCTCCCTGCCAGCCCCCTTCCAGCCTCCCCCTTCCTGCCAAAAAAAAGCCCCACCCAAAACATCCAAACAAAACTCAAATATATATATTAAAAAAAAAAAAAAAAAAAAAAAGGAGGAAAAAAAAAGCCAAACAAACCTAACCACAAAAAACCTACAACAGTAAACGCCTGCGTATGCTAGCTGAAAACAGGTCTTTTGCCAACACTCTTTGTGAAAGTATCTAAAAGGAGGTGGCTCCCTTACAGGTTAGGTGAAGCCATGTTCTTTCTAAATAGTGTGAACTGGAATTTTCTTTGTAAAAGAAACTCCATGTGAATGGATTGAGGGTGTGGGATTTTTTTTTTTTTTTTTCCCCTAAATCAGGTCTTCCTTAGCCTGTGATTTAACAGTATTGTAATGAGCTGGCGGAGGGATTTGATTTAACAGGCCAATAAAAGCTAAGGCCTTTATGGAAAACAATGTGTTTGGGCTTTGCTTCAGAGTTCACAGAAACAGAGAAAATGGGCAAGCTAAGGTTTCTGACCTGCCACACATTATCTACACATTTAGTCTTTATCTTTCTGTATTGGGTGGTGTATTTAAAGTATCATTTTTCTAGGTATTTCTGGAATTATTATTAAAATTATCATTTTTCCAGATACTTGTGGAATTCTTTGCGCTATAGCTGGTTTGTTCATTGTGAGCAGTAGTGAAATTTACAACTTTCTACTAGATGTAATACAGGCAGATACTGATTCTAAGGAAAAAATATACTTTTGTATATCCTGTGCGCATGATAACTAGGAAAACCACCCAGCATATTCAGTATATTCTTCAGACAGCCCTTGCAAAGTCTTCTGGCTGACTTTTTAGTTGCTCTGAAGCAGTATGTTTCTTGCTAGTTGACTGTGCTACCCTCCTTGACACTAAAGCAAATTTCAGTTCATAAAGACGCTTTCAGCGTGTCTGTTCAGCTTCATCTTTTAGTTGTTTAACACTGAAGGAAATTATGCATAGTACTGTAAGCAATCACATTTAGTAGCAACAGCATTCCTGGGGTTTATGGCATTTGATGTGTGTGTGCTGTGGCACTTAGTTGATATCTCTGTGCATGCACCAGGATAACACATTCTTTAACTCCCGAGAAATGAGGGTGTTTTAGGGGAAAGTATCTGGAAGCCAAGACGACTTGCTCTCTCCTTCTAGTCTGTGCTTTGGCTTTTAGGTACACAGGCTCCATAGCTGAAGTCTCATGCAGACAGTTCAAATACTGAAAACCAAGCTATTGCTTGTGTGATGTGCTAGTAAACAATACTCTTTTGAGAAGGTCTGGTCTTTTCCCCTCTCTAAAGCAGTTTGGTCTGGAATGTGTCTTGTGTTTCTACAGAAATGCAAGGTGCTGCCTGCTGCTTGAGCCTTTTTATGACTGATCAGAATAGCTCCAAGCAAGTATTCCCTATCAATTAGCAAATTGTCTGAGAAATACAGCAACTCTTAATGTAACAGTTTAGTTGGCCTTAGTGATCTTGCCAACATTAAATTAATTAACCACTGTTAATTTAAATTTTCTGTAATTAGGTGAGAAAGAACCCACAACTGCAGGACTGGGCAATCTGAAGGAATTTTAAAGCAGAGCAGTTTGGTCTGGAATAGGCTGTTCAATTACTACTATTTCTGTCCATCATCATCTTAATTTGTCACATGCCAAAAGAGCAAGCAATGAATGGCTTAATCAAATAATATCCTAATGTAGTCCAGACATGCTGTAGGTCATTTTAATCAGTGCCTTTTCAGCAGGAAAAGAAGGAGTGATGACTTTTTGCTTGGAAGAGGGGAGGGGAGCAGGGCCAGAGGGACAGAAATGATAGGTGCTGAAAGGAGATGTCCCAGGGATTTCTCAACTGCCTTCTCCCAAATAAGGAATTTAAAAAAAAATCCTATGCAAGAGTCTTGGTTCAGAAGAGAGATGTCTGCTAGGGAAGGCAGGAGCCTCCCTTGGAATGGAAAATGTAACCCCCTTCCCTGTGAGCTATTACAATTTTGAAATTAAGGGGCTCCCAGGCAAAGAAATGATCCTAGGAATAACAGTTCCTTATTAGTACGTATAATAAAGCCAACAACCAACACCGCCTCCGGTGCTGGCAGCAAGCGGCGCCAGGAGCCCGGTGAGCCCTGCTCGGCCGCCAGGGGCGCTTTCCCCTCGGTGCAGTTCCGCTCACGGCCGCCAGGGGCGCTGCTGGCTCCCGGCGGGCCGGGCGCGTGCGGTGATTGCCCGTGGCTGCAGGGGGCGCTGCGGCGCGGGCTGAGGGAGCGCGCGGCGGTGGCGGCTCGGCCCGCACGGGGAGGGACGGAGGAGAGGCTTTGCTTCACAAACCCCCTGGGGCAGCCGATCCCGGTGTCCCTGCAGGACTCTGAGGAGCACCAAGCTGGGACGGCAGGATGTCTCGGCAGGCAGGGGCTGTGGGGCTACAGTGCAGCGAAAGCTCGGAGCAGTGCTGAAGAAGCAGCGGGGGCGGGGCAGCAGAGGCCCAGCTCTGAGCAGGGCAGGGAGCCATGAGCCCAAGATCCCAGGCGCCAGAGCAGATGGGGACAGGTCCCTCTTCTAGTGAGATGGGTGTTAATGAGGTCCCAGTTCGGCAGCTGCTCCTACAGAGGCTCACCCCACGGCAGAAAAAGCAGCTCTGGGCTGGGCTCTGGTGGTAGCAGGGAATTCTCTCTCCCAAGCAGCAGCTCTGCCCGTCCACCTCTGAAGCCAAGAGTGAGAGAGAGAGCCAGCTCCTGCCCCAGCCCCATCTCCCCCACCGGCCCCATTCACATGATGGGTATCTCTGCCCCTCCAGAGAGAAAACTCCTCCAGCTGAGAGAAGTGCAACCAGATGCCCTTCTTCCCCTGAGCCTGGCCACTTGTTTGTTTTCTTAAGTACCCAATCGTACCCAGTAGTCAGTGTTTCTTGGAACAAATTGGATAAGTAAGAATGAACTAAAGAAAGAAACCTAACCCTCAGCAGCAAGTCTCACTTTCAATGAAATATTCTCCTGCAGGAGATAGTGAGATGACTGAAATGGATAGTTTTTGTTACGAGCAAAGCATAGATGAAGTTGCTTACTGTTCACAACCCTAAACTCACATGGTACGTCATATTTATAGCCTAGGGACAGCAATGGCATGTGAAGAATTTAGCAACATCCTCTTTCTTACAGACTGTACACATTTGGCCTCTCACTAGCAGAACTGTTTTGTAGACTCTGTAGTCTGACTTTCTGTTATGTATTACATATTTGCTGGATATTTATTGAAATGGTGTGCCAAAGTCCAACATTCTGGCTACATTGTATTCATTTACTGATAGCAAGTTTAATTTTGTTGATGTGTATCTTTGAAGGGGGATTTTTCTACATGTACCATCCAGAAAATTAAATCACGTGATGTGCCCCTCTTGTTGGAAGTGGCTTCTCTTGCCACTTGTGTGTGTAACACAGCTGATGGCAGAGACTTCAGTTATATTCTTGGACCACCATCATATTTCCCCCCTCTTCATTTATATAATGTGATTTACTAAGGAATTTTCCCCTACTCTCTATTCTTTCTCATGTAAGTAATCAACCAACCGTAAAGGTCACTCTTTCCTTGTGCTGATAGTATCTAGATGGGTTAGAGAGTATTAAGAACAAGGCTTAGTTTAGTGTCCTTTCCCCTCCCCTCTGGGATTAGATCATGCTTTATCAGAGCAATTGTTCCATCCTCGACATGTGCAGGGCAGATTTCAACTGCAGCGTTTTGTGAAACTGATTTTTCCTGCATACATTCAGAAGTTGTGTTCTGCTCAACTCAGTATTGGGCTCTCTGTTAAGCTAAACGTTTCTCTTTCCTCATTAAGCTGTGATTTCTCCTCTTTCATTTAACATCAAACCAGAGGCTAAGTGTGAGAGTGTGCTACTTAGCAGCCAAGCCCTTAGCTTGGCTCCACCGGCACCAGCCGAGTGGGGAGCCCTGCCCAAGTGGATGCCATAAATGCAATGGTACAGGATCTGTGACCTTCAGTTGTAAAGAGGAAATTCCCATTCTGTTCCTTAAGGATTTTATCATGCATTGAATTGCCTGCCAGGTGTGGACAGTTTTCTAACTGTGCCATATTCATTATGTGTTAGTTGGATGGGATGCTCTTTGTTTCTCCATCAGACCATCGAGCTTCCTTAGGCAGCACTGGAGGCTGCCTCACAAGATCATACTTAACCAATTTAAGTGACTTAGCACCACAACCTCTTTAAATCAAGTATCCCAGCTGCTGGAATTCAATCTTGTTTCAGCAAATGCAGAATTTGGAGAAAAGCCATGGAAAAATAAGCCTTAGGAAAAATGTGTAAAGGTTAAAAAGTACTAACCATTTGTGGTGGTGCTCTTGGTTAACATTCTTAACATGGTTTGTATTGACCTTGAGTTCAGTGGTGTCCTTCAGTGGCATTGGTTTGTTTCCCATGCCTGCACATAGGATGTGCTGTCCTTTCTGTCCTAGGGAGCTGAATGAAGCAGCATGATAAATAATAATACTTACTGGTGCATTTTAATTTGAGGTAGAAATAATTTTGCAAGTGAAAGGAGCATCAGAAGTGGGAATTGATGAGAGTGAAGATAAAAACACATTTTTCTGGATGAAATGTGTTCTTTTGCATACATTTACTACTCTAATTGAGTTGCACTTTCAGGTTGACCTACATTACAAGAAGCCAACAGTGCAGAGAACAGGAGAATGGCCTTTGACTGCAGGTTCTGGTACCTGAAATCATCACTAATTTACTGATCTCTTGGGTTCCTTAAGCTCCTGCTTCTCCCTATGGGCAACTGATTGAAAATGGGGTGTGAGTGTGGAGTGTTTGGCCATACCAAACAGTGCTGCACTTTCTTAATGAGAGTTTGATCACAGTTTCTTGTAATTTCAGATTTGCATCTTGATTATGTAAAACTGAACAGAGCTTTCATAGCAGAGCTAACCAGCCCCACACAGCGTAGTATCTGTGTCTACACCACTTGAATATACGTGTTACCAGCTGTGTAACCACTGGACTCTAATAAACTCTGCATAGTTTTTTCTTTATCAGAGGTGGTATTTCTTTTCACTCAGCAGTTAGCTGCCTTTTGTCCCTAAATATTAATTTCTGTATAAATCACTTTGTTCACACAGGTGCTTGGTGCAGTTACAGTTCTTTGCAGGAATTAAGGTATTTTTTAAAAGAACTCAGCCTTTTATTGTTGCTTTTTTACAACAGCTGCAGAAGCGTTAGAGAAAGAAGATACTTGATTTTCTTGTTGCTGTAGCACTAGTTGAAATGTAGTTGTTAGGGTTGCAAATTTTTCGTGGAGAGACCAAATCTGTGTGCTTAGGAACCAAGAGAAAATAACTGGTGTCCAAGATCATCTGGTTTCCTAGCAATAGCATACCTATTCAATTTATGTACCTTCGAATTAGTAGGAAATAGTAAGGTTTATTGCAAATTTGGATCCTGGCTTACACAGGAAAAAAAATCACCTATTTATTATTGAGGGCACAAAAAATACTGGAGCTACAGAGGTACATATAGAAAAATACAGTATCAAGTGAATGTGTCCTCATCATTAAAATATCCTGTCACACAGTATATGTTTTATCATTAAAGTAGTCATAATTCTTAGGCCATTTTTATCTCTCTTTAATTTATTACATCAGCAAAAGAAGATCAGAAACTGAAGCCTGTGGCTCAGATAGAATGAAAAGAATATTGCAAAGCCTTTCACATGTTTGCTGGATGGATGCAATCACAACTTCTTTGCTAAAACATTGAAAAAAGGAAATAGGAAAACCACATTAAAAATGTCACGCGGCAAGCTCTCCAAGTAAGCACTTTCCTTAACACTGTATCCCCACATCTCTTACTACTGTCTGTATTCCAAAAGAGCACTTCACTGCTTCCTAGGGGAAGGTAGTATGAAGTTGCATTGATTTTTGTTGTGTTTGTGATTTCTGAAGTGTTTAGGAAACAAACCAGGATTTCACAAAATATTGTACTGTCTGGCTAGCTCAGAAAAGTCACAGAAGAGCGTGGAGAGCTGCTTGCAGAGAGTGTCATTGTGACACTCAACACTAACACATTTTAGCAACCAGATAGTGTTTCAGTCTTTGTATTGAAGACACTGTGTAATGCACTGTAAGAGGAACAGGCCAGGTTTTGCTTTTTGTGTGCAAGTATGATTGTGAATGGAGCTATGAGGCCCTGCTAAGGGAGGGAGGGAATGCAGGAGCCAATGTGAGATAGGAGCTGCCACAGTGGTTTGGGCTGTCGTTGCCACCTGGGATGGGGTGGGGTGGGGGCACCTGTTTGAACACCTGTTGTGTGGTAGGGAACATGAGCTGTGAGGGATGGATGCTATCACCTTTTACAACTGTGGCTTTTCTGATTCACTAAGAAATGCAACGTTTTGGGTCCTACTGTCTTTTTAAAGAAATTACTTACTGTCACTAGCAAGCATGGAGCGATACCTCTGCTGTCTCTGGACAGAGTGTCTGTCTGGAACCACAGAAATTCAGTTGACTTTTGTGTCTTTGCAGTGTTTGGGACTGGCTCCATCTGTTACACGGGTGGTTGACTGTGTTCTTTGAAAGGCTGAGGTGAATGAAGGCAGCTGCTCTCTTGAAAGTTTTCCAGAGTCAATCTCCTAACAAATCCATCATTTGCTTCTTTCTTAATTGCAAATAAGACAATCAGAAAGTCAGGCCAGGACAGTAGGTAAAGAGAGAGAAGATGACTGACATCAGCAAGGAGGTATGGATTAGCCAGTAAACTGTCTGCAAATGAGGTTTTACTACTAAAACTGCTTGATGTATGGTGGGCCCAGTAGATTGAAGAGAAGAGTGGAAATGGTTGAACAGAACACTGATTCAGCACTGAAGCAGGGGAGAAGGAGCAAATGAAGTACAGGACATCTCCAAAAGAATAAGGAAGCTGAAGAAATGGAAGGCTGACAGTGCTAACGAAGCCAGAAGACTCAACAATATCAAAAGCTATCTTGAGACTTGGCTGGAGTGATTGTAGAGGCCCACAATGAGGAAACTTTCAGATTTTCTTAAACCGTGAAACTTCTTAGTTGTTTAATCCTTTCCCTTCCCACCACTGCCACTGGAGCTTCAGAAGAATGTTGATCTGACTCAGAAGGATTTCCTCCCACTTGTTTCCATAGGCATTTTTTGTTGCATCAAACAAAGGAAGGCACTGGCAGCACTTTTGTTGGGTCTTTATAGTAGCACACCCACATTTTTTTCCTTCTAAAAGAGCTGATTGCCCAAACACTTACACTTTTGTAGATGAAGAATTCAGCCAAAGAGAAAATATGCTAATAATTTTCTAAGCTGCTAATAACTGTAGTGTGAGCAGCATTGTAGAAATGACATAATTACCCTGTTGCCTCTTGACTTAGACACACATGAACACACATTCAGGGATTGTGTAAGTGTAACAGCAACTTCTGGAAAATCTGGGTCCAGATGAGTAGTTTAAGGGCATCATTGTGAATGTGGTATGGCTGACTACGATTAGGTTTGAATGCAGCCCTTTTCCTGTTCACAGCTCTTTGTAATGGTGCAAGCTTTGAGAAGCCTTCTCCCTGCAGGCAGCAAATACAAAGCTGCTGGTACAGGCTTGTTGAGGAGGAGCAAAAGCAGCCCCCTGGAAAGCTCCCCTCCTTCTGCCAAACAGCTGAGGCATGGAGTCTGTGTGTATTCCACTGCCCCCCTCCTCCAAACCTCCTCCCACCCATGGTGGCGCATCCCAACATGTGCCATTTCCCCCACCCAGTCAGTTATCCTGGGTGGCTGCTGTGGCCTGAACTGTCTTGGAAAGCTTTGTTTTGCCATCTACTTCTGTCCTTAGCTGTCTTGGTTCTCTTCTTCAGGTAGTTCATCAGTAGATTGATTTCTGCTCCTCTCATGTCTGGAGTGTAATCATCATTGCCGTGAATTCACAGATCTGTCCCCAGATTCTGCCAGAATATTTTGAGGGAAAAGAATGGGTGGTTTTATTAAACGTGATTTTGTTCTCTCCTAGCAATCCTGACTCGCTTCTCTGTCGTGCTGGGAGTCCTTCTGCATGCTCAGTTACTAATCCCTAACACAGAAAGACTTCTCCAATAAGAAGCAGTGTTTCCTCATAGGTTTTACTGCATAATTGTCTGTTTTGCTACCTAATTGCAGGTCCCACACTAATTGCATAGACACAGGCACTTCCAGAATTACATGCTGTCATAAATGCACACCCTGATTAGACTGTTACATGCATGTGCCGTAATTAAGAGTTATGGATTGCAGCTATGGTGAGAGGATGGGCTCTTACTTGGAAAGAGATTTAGGCAAGAAACTGCATCTATAGTTCTGTTACCAAACCTGAATATCCAAATATGATGTGAAGTGGAGCGGTTCACACATTAGAGCAGTGGTGGAAATAGACATGCTTTAGTGAATGCGGTCTCTAGGACAGTCAAGTATGTTTCCAGCTCCGTGGTGTGCAGGTACAAGAAGCACAGGAACAAGGGGCCTTTTGTCTCTGGTTTGTCTCTGCAGTGAGATGTGTTTCAGTGGCAGGAGAACACAACTTCATTAACTGATTTTCTATGTCTGTTCAAGATACATTTTTGTAGCAACAGAGGATGTAGTTAGCTACCAGTGTTGGTAGTGGCTTTGATCTGTCTGATTAGAAGCAAATATTTGTGGGGGCATAATTGCATATCCATGGTTTGTGTGAAAGGGGATGGCTGTCAGTACTGCACATGGCACAGATTACTCTAGGTGCCAACATACTCCTTTTTGCACCAGGAAGTCAAGCAGGGAAGATGTAACCCCAAATATCAAAAAAGTATTGCAGTCTTAAATCCTGTCACCTGATTGCCTGTTGTGTACATGGAGCTCTGCCAGCAAGAGCAATACTTGCTTTTTCAGGTTATAAGAAGCCTTTATCGATGATCCTTTCATTAAATCTCTGCCTATTATAAAAAGTAAGCACTTTTTATGCCTACTCTGTATTTGTTTGCAGAGCATCTGATTTCTTGAGTATATCATTAACAGGACTGAAAAAGAAACTGTCCACATTTAGATATTTAAATTATGAAAAATACAATATGCTTTAAGAAAAGAACTGCTATAAACTTCAGCTGGAATATTTCTAAGTTCAACAGGAAATGAAGAAGTGAAGCAAGTAAACCCACTGAAGTTTGTCAAGGAAGATATATAGACAAAAGCAGGTTGTTTGCTTTTAAAGATTTTTTTCCAATATTTAAGCACAGTTAGGAAGAAAATATCTAATGGCTGAAGCCCACATTGTTTTCAACTGTGTACGACTACATCATTAGACAGAAAGCTCTTCAGAGTGTTTTTAGAAGGAGCTCTCCTGGGTGACTGGCTGTAATTCCTTAAGGTGTGTCAAATGCATTTCACTACCTATATAAATCCAGCAACAATGTGATTGTTCAGGTCACTGGTAAGTACCATTGTGCTCCTTGTTGATCATCTTCTGCTGTGGTGTATGTTAATAGCATGCTGGATAAGGGACAGCAAGGTAGAAGTGACTACCAGACAATGGTGCTCCTGTTGCTAGCCACTGAGTTCACAGGGTTTGATCAATGCCGTTTGCTTTCAAAGTCAGTGTCTCACACATAGAAGCACATACGGAAAGCAAGACAGACCTCAGATACCACCTTTCTGTTTTAAAAGGCAAGTCAAAGTGAATAATGTATCACTTCTGGTTTTCATGATTTAGGAAGTTAGCAAGTGCTTTTTGAAGAACCATTTTTAACATGTCCTCTTTGTCTTTGGTGTTTTGGATTGGTTTTGCCTTTTAGCAGTATAGAATTATTGAGAAGTTAATTGATGTGTTACCAACTTAATCAGAAGTTTCTTCAGACTTTACTCTCAGGAAGTTCATTAAGCTGCTTGACCAGTAAAATCTGCCTTTATAGGAGCGTAAATAGTACTTCCTTCAATAATCTCCTTGTGACCAGAAGTAACACATCAGGGAGAAACATGTATCCAGTACATCTCCTCTACAGATCAAAGAAGTGAGAAAGAGATACCATGACTGTGGTTCCTGTCATGCTCCTTGTGGTGTTCTTCATGCTATGGGAGTTGCAGATGCTTCCTCTCTCCCAACTGCATTCGTGTGTAGGTTTCCATGGGGGATGGAGAAAGACCCCATATCTTTCCAGCACTGTATAATTCTACTCCGTGTTTGATGACCAGGACTGAGCCACTGAGAATTGAACATTATCTATTGTTGCCACATCATTTTTCCTAACTTGGTGTGAATCACCAACTCTTTTGGCACATTGGCATCTGTTTCTGCAATGCACAGTAATACTTTTCATCAGTAAAAGCATTATGAGATTTCCTTTAGGTGTGGAAAGCATTTTTAGAGTGCCAAGATGATGGGTGATGTGTACTGCATGTACAAATCTTTGAGCAATCTAAGCTGCCAAGTTACTGTTAACCTGGAAATTCAAAGCTTATTCCTAGTCACAGACCAAGACATAGGCATGAAATAATAACCAAGTGAGGATGGTAAGCAAGTGGGAGATTCTTAAATGAAAGTTTGTTTTTGATTTAGTACCTTTCCCAGCATATAGTAAGGTAACTTCCTATTTTTTGTGTTAATGGCTTCTCTTGCTTTCCCATGCTCTGAAGGAATGATTTAATCTCAACTTTAAAAAGTGCTGAGATTTGTTTTCCAGGTGGTGTTTGCTCTGCAAAAAATTAGGTGTCCATTTTTTAAGACTTCATATTTTCACTCTCTTTCATTTTAGAAATCTTCCAGAATCTCCGAGGATGACATCAGGTTAAAAAAAAACAGAGACCAAAACTGTGCCAATTTCTTGGAGCCAGCTACTGTGCTTGCTACAAAGGAAGAGAAAATGGAAATTGAAGTTCCAGTTTCTGAACACAAAAGCATCACCACAGTGGCTTCACCACATCCCACAGACAATCCAACCCACTTCTTTTCCCCTGCTTCCAGCCGAAATGGACTTAGGGACAGGCATGAATCTCTGGACAGTGACGTTGCTAAAGAGATCAGATACCTAGATGAAGTGCTGGAGGCAAATTGTTGCGATTCTGCTGCAGACAGTACATTTAATGGGACATCCTCCCCCGAGCCAAGTGCAGTCTCCATTATGGATGGTTCAGGAGCATCTGCTAATGTCAATAAAGAGTCAGTATCCAGTGAAAGGGAAGAAAATGTAGCAGACAAGCAGGCAACCTTGGAGACCGAGCCATGTGAAGCTAGTATAACAGATGAGAACCTGCAGTCTAATGGCCATTCCTTGGGTGGACTGAAAGAAGACACTAGGGAGAGTCTGAAGGTGCCAGGAAGTCCCACCTCTTCAAACAGTTCTAGAAGATCCTCTAAGGATGGAGAAGCAACTCTTACAACCCTTAAGAAAGAGGCAAAGTTTGAGCTGCGAGCCTTCCATGAAGACAAAAAGCCCTCAAAGCTCTTTGAAGATGAAGAAGAGAAGGAAAAATACAGAGTCCGCAGAGTGAGACCATCAGAAGAAATGATGGAACTTGAAAAAGAAAGAAGGGAGCTCATTAAAAGCCAGGCTGTCAAGAAAAATCCCAACATTGCTGCCAAATGGTGGAACCCCCCTCAGGAGAAGGCCCTGGAGGATCAACTGGGTGAAGAGCATCTGGAGTCTCACAAGAAGTACAAGGAGCGCAAGGAGAGGCAGCAGCAAGGTGCAACACCAACATCCCCCAAACAGGTCAGCTGCTCCTTTGTATCCCCAGAGCCAGTCAATATCAAGAAAGAAGATATTGTCACAGAGCAAATTGACTTCTCAGCTGCCAGGAAGCAGTTCCAACTGATGGAGCATTCAGGTCCATCACAGGGTCAGGCCCCTCCGAGGCGGTCAGGAACACCCAAAATGTTCTCCATCAAACCCTTCTACAAAAGCCTCAATTCTCCGCATGTGGACAGGCCGATGCCTTCTGTGACGAGACCCATTTCAGTGTGCGGGCAAACTGGACAGCTTGAGGGTAACAATGCCACAGCTGTCAAAGCACAGAAAGTCTTCTGTAGCTCAGAAGGTGACAAAAGCGCTCAGGCTACCACAGCTGACACAACAAGGGAGTTACCTTGCATTGATAGCCCCAGAGCGGGACCAGCCTCAAAACTGTGGGCGGAGGATGGAGAATTCATGAGTGCAAAGGCGGTCTTCACAATGGTGAAGGATGATGGACAGGGAATTCTAGATCATTTACCAAAGTCAGGCAGCACCTCTTCACCTCCAGAGGAGCTTGACTCTGGTTTGGATGACTTGTCTGTCAGGTCTCAGGATACCACCGTGTTGGAGACCCTTTCCAATGACTTCAGCATGGATAACATAAGTGACAGCGGTGCCTCCAATGAGACCATGAGTGCCCTGCAGGAGAGTTCTCTAGCAGATTTCTCTCTGCCACAGACCCCGCAGGCTGAAACTCTGGCAGAGTGCAGGGCTGAAGGCATCTCCAAGTCTTTCAGTGACCCAGGCTGTGATTTACCTTCCTCTGCCTTGGCAGACTCCATGCTGATGGACGACCAGCTGGAGTACCACGCTGGCCTGCTGGTTCAAAATGCCATCCAACAAGCCATAGCTGAGCAGGTGGATAAAGGAAACCCTAGGGAAGAAGAAATACCAGCAGAGAAAGAGGTCTCAGCCAAAGAGCAGCCAGCCAGCACTGGGCCAGCTCCACCCTCAGAGGAGCATCAGAACCCAATGTTTGAGCCACCCCAGGTGTCCTCACCAGTTCAAGAAAAAAGGGACACCATACCAAAGACTTCAAAAGAGGAAGACTCAGGACTCAGGGAAGGGAAGAGTTTGCATCAGTCACCGATGTATTCAGCCAGCCAGCCATTCCTTGCGGAGGAAAACAGGCATGAAGTCAGCTATTTCAGCAAGTATTCAGAGGCAGCAGAACTTCGTAGCACCGCCTCCATCCTGGCCACACAGGAGCCTGAAGTGACCGTGGGCCCTTTCAAGTTACGGTCAAGAAAACAGCGGACTTTGTCAATGATAGAAGAAGAGATCAGAGCTGCTCAGGAACGGGAAGAGGAGCTGAAGAGGCAGCGGCAGGGTCTGCAAATGGCACCAAACCCTGTTACAAAGAGTGCACCACCCATGCCCATCAGAACCGTGTCTTACAAAACTGCACCAGGTAAGAGCCCAAAGTATCAGAACGGAAGTGAAATGTGACTGAAGGGTCAGGATGGTTTAGTTTTATGTTATTTTTTAATGAAAACATTGTTTTGCAGGGGGTGTGAGGGCAGATGACTTCATCTGCCTGGAAACTGCATGGGACAACTTAGTTTTCTGGCTGTGAGAGCACACCTGTGGAAGGTTCTAGTTTTTCACAAATACAGTGCAGAGCTTGTGATCGTCCTTACTAAACTCCTTTCTCTATTCACCCGCTGCCACATTGTAGCTGACATGTCCATGGCTGTGCTGCTCAGACCACCCACTGAAATTTAGGATCATTTCAACGAAGCACAGCAGCAGTTTTTACAGCTGTGTGGCTTTTTGAAAGACAAACATCCAAGGCCTCCCTTAATAGGCTTCCTGTTCTCTTGCACATGATTAGGGAAGCACAAAAGTAGTGGAGATGTGCAGATTTTGGGGTATGAATCAGATTTCTTTTTCTGTGCATTTTGCTTTCTGTTTTGAGGTCTTGGTCTTAATGAGCTTTGTCTTGTAAAATGCTATCGAGAGCAATGAGTTGCCGTGTATTTTAGCTGGTGTTATTCACTGCTAAATTAAACAGGCATACTGAATTAAACAAACAAAATGTTGAATAGATTCAGTGGAATCAGTTTCTGGGTTCTTTTGCAGAGATTCACAGCAGTTACAGTATATCTCTCTCCCCCTTCTTCTCAAGAAATAATGTCAAGCACTGATGCCTTCTAAATATAATACAGAAAAAACACAAATTAAAAAAACGCCACACCATTATTGAAATGCAAACCATTATTGAAACGCACACCGTTATTTCTGTGTAGCATATACCTGCATATGCTTTGCAAGTTCCTATAAGGTTTATTAACAGTGGTCATTATGAAAAAGTATTCATTTTACCAAGAGTACTTAAATGCTGTCTGTATTTCCACTGGTGTAAATTCAAGCCAGTGGTATTCATTTTCTTTTGAAAGTCATGGTAAGCTTGAATATGATGTAGATTTAGCCCTTTACTCAATAAGATTGTGAACTTGGAGTTTTATGGAGCACATAAACAGTGAATACTTAGTTTTGTTTCTTCTGCAAAGAGGATGATCTTAACATGTATCATTTGAAAAAAATGTAGCAAATACACCAGTCTTTTCTTTGAAGTGCTATTGTTATAACTCCTCTAGTACAGCATTTTCCCATAAGGATCCTCTCTAATCTGAGGTGTTCTGAGAAATATCTGACGAGATGTGAGATACAGAGTACCACAGACATCAGTTAGGAGGACTTGTTTTGTAAAGATGTGCTCATGACTATGTTCAAAAGCAGCGTCATCTGTAACTGAAAGTGCTCAAAATGGGGCCAATAATGATTGTATTTTACTCAGAAGTGGTGTTGGATGGGCTGCTGACACTAATGCTTGTTTTAACAGAGCTTCTGAGAAAACAGTGTACTGCTTTTTCTACACAACAAGGCATTTACTTTGTCTGTAAAAATGTTTGCTGTAAATTACATTCTAGAGAAAATTATAAACTTCTGTTTATAATGAATCATTCCAGGCAGTTTCCTTTAAATGTCCAACTGCCATATGTTTAAAAAAGAAAATTGGAATCTCTTAGCCAATTGGAATCTCCTAGCCACTCAAGCTGCTGCAATTTGCAGCCAGTGACAAAGCAAAGTAATGATTTCTAGGGAAATATGAGTATGTGGGAGTGTTTAAGAATATCATCGAGCAAAAAGCCACAAAGAACATTGCCAAAGTTCTTAGTTCTACTTTTGGTGCTTTCTGAACAGCAGATGTGCTGAGCATAGCTCTCAGCTGCAGGATGTCAGCTCAGCACCCTTAGCATTGGGAAATGTGTAAACCTCAGTTCATCTCTTCCTTGCTGTCCCTTTAGCCAGCTGTATTGCCATTAACACCTGAAGACATCCTTAGAAATAGGGTGGAGGAATGCCGTGTAATCCCTTGCAAGATTGCAGCAACCTCCCTTTTAATAGTTACAGGATCTTTTCAGTATTTGTGGGAAAAGGCAAAATGTAATTTAGCAGAGGCATAAACATCATTCTATGAGGAATGACAGAGCAGAGGTGACATACAGAGCAGAAAAGGAAACCTGCTTCTGTTGGGCCCAGTAAGAAATATGCTATAGAACATGTCTGGTACTGTAGTATGTATATCTTTCACAACATTTCACAAAGAAAAATAATAGTAATTCTAACACTGATGATAATAAAGAAGAAACAGGTATTTCTGTCAGCAAATTGCCTTTTCCAAAGAAAAGAATTGGCACTAACATCAAGATACCTCAGCAGAAAGGGATTAGGGAGTCAAGTATAAATTTGAAAAATTTGTTTCTAATCGTTAAGTGTAGAAGTGCGTACTCACTCTTTTGAGAAGGCATAATAATAAACTTAATTATCAATGGCCTAACAATCAGGCTGGTTTTAGGTGGTGGTCTGGGCAGAGTAGCTTTACTAGGACTCCTGGTGTTCCCTGATTATTTATTACCATATTGCTGCCCTTCATTTCTTTGAACCAGGTGGATACTTACATAGGTAATAGGAAGACAAACACAAAAAGGGACTGCAGTGAACTGCACTTTAACTCAAGTGTGGCAGATTAACACAATTCATTTAGGTGGATTTGTGCTGTAACTGCTAGTTACTTTCGGAAGCAAATGGGCTGGTTTTACTCACCCTGACACTGCAGCTTTGCAGCTTTCATAAAACTGATAGTAACACTCCATTTGTCTGACAATCACCCAACACAATCCAAAAGGTCTCTTAATAATAAATTTCGGGACTGCTAACAATTATCCTTTAAAATTGTTTGTTGATGCTTTGAAGCAATCTTTTAACCCATCTCAGATCGATGACTTGAGACACAGAGTAATTTCAGTGGAATGTGTACACTGGAGAAGACCTTCTCCAGGGCACTCCTAGAAAGGTGAAGATGAAGAAGCTATGTGCATTTTGCCCTGCACCACACCTGCCCCTCCACCTCCCCCCCCCCCAAAAAAAATTTAAAAAAAAAAAATAAAAAAAACCAAAAATTGGGGTTTCCTGCATGAGAAAACTCAAGGAATACCAAAAAGGTCAAAAAGGTGCCAGAGTATTGCTGTATGGATAGTCAACATGGATCCCAAAATATTTGTTGAGCCCTGTTTAAATTTGAACATTTCTTGTGTTGTTTTGCTGGTTGTTTTGCTGCAGCTCCTGCTGCACTTGGCGTGATATGAGCAGCACAGCAAGGCAGTGGTTTCCTTCAGCAGCGTGCAGGTGGTACAGCATCTCTTCCAGGCAGAGCATGTGGGGCTGTCTGACAGTTTATTTGAGCAGGATGATGGAAGTGTGACATGAGAGGAATCCAGTGTAAGCATGGTGATGTAATTCCCATTATTTTTGTTACCCCTTTTGTTAGGGGTAGCTTTAACTATGAAGGACTTGTATCTAAGTTCCTACGGTGCCTGGCTCTGAGTAATCCTGTTCCTCAAAAGGAGGTGTGAAAATCATTACAGGAGAGGTCTTGGCTGAGTGAAGGCTTTTCATTTGGAGCCAAACTCTTTGTCAATGTCTGCTGTCATGATGAGGGATGGGGTACCTATCAGAAGAAGCCATGCCTGAGAGATACTTTGGGAAGCTGCCACATCTGCCTTTTTGGTGCTTGTCACCAAAGTATTTCCAGGTGAGGCAGAAGGCATGTTGTGCTCATATGCATTCACTCAAACACTTGCACAAGCATCAAGGAGAACTGCCCACCATGCTCATTCTCTGTTGCCCTCAGCTGATGAACTTAACGAGAGAATTTCAGTGGGTGGCATAAGCCTAGTGGGGAAGTTGCTGCTTAGAGATGCAAGCAGTCAAATACCTCTAAACTGTAGATAACTCTGAAGGATGTGTGTGTGTTGTCCTTTTCTCTCTTCTGTCTACTTTCTTACCCTGAGTGGTAGGTGTGGAGCTCAAGCCTCTGTCAGAGAAACCACTTCAGCCTCAAAACAATTTTCCACTGCAATTTTTCTCTAATAAAGACCTATGTTTAGGAAGCTTCTCAGGTTCAGCCATAGCCTGAGGATATTTTTTGTGTGATGGAAAGAGAAGCAGAAACTTTGGGGCAAGGTATTTTGTGGTCATTGGCAAAATTTTTAATGCCCTGTATGCATGTACAGAATCTGGATCAGATACAATAGATAAGCATGAATTTCCTTTTAAAATCAGAATTTTGATAAAGGCTAGAGCAGAAATGTTTATGGAAGATGATGTTTCCTTACCCCTTTATAGGCACTGGTGTGAAAAAAGAGAAAGTCAGCAGTTTTCTCTGAGGATTCCTCTGGAGTGCTCATCAGTCATTCCCAGAATACTTCCAGGAGTGCCTTAACAACATACTAACCCAGCTCACTTGCCCTTTGCTTTCTTACTCCCTCTCTGGTGGAGAATGTCTATGAAGTGAGAGAATCTTTGAGAGGTTCTTTATTTACTGTTTGCTTGTTTGTGATTTTGCATATTTGCATTCCTCACCTGGTGCTCAAGAAGAACAAAGAAGCCCAGGTTTCACCTGGTGTGGTAATGAGGCTCTATCTTACTAGAGGGATCTTTTTTTATATATAATTCAGCAATCCCCTGACTCCAGCACAGACTGGTTTCTGAAAACAGATTGTGCTGCTGAAATGTCTTATTTTGAAAAATTTTCATGCAGATGTCTTAAAAAATTTCAGCGGTATCCCTAAGTAAAAAGTCAATGTGTATATGTAGATTTGGGATGTTATAGTCATCATATAAATACACATATGTATAATATGTGTACATGTATTGTATACTTACTTTATATATATATATATATGCATGCAAGGAGTCAATGATTTTGAAGGTCTTTTCCGACATTAATGTTTTTTTGATTCTGTGATTATGAAAATTGATGTGCCTTTCATCCAGGACGAACAGTCCTGCTTCAAGATAACCCCTTTCTTAAATTAAAATCTCCAAAACCTACAGTTTGGATTGTTTTCTGGGAGAAGGGGAATGGAAGGATCTCTTTTCAGACATTAGGCTTGTCCATAGATTTGGGCATCCTGTGGTGTGTCTGTATCCCCGGAGAAGGTACAAGTTGGGCAGACATCTGAGAAGCTTCATTCTTCCTCCATTTTGTAGATCCATTCAAGGCAATTACTACTGTAAGAACAAAGTAATACAGCAAGATATCTGCCCCCTACTCAGGGCTTTCACTTTTACCCCTCTTTTTTACCTACTGGGGCTAGTTGGCAGGGTGTCAGTAGTTTCAAGTCTCTCCTGCTGTGTCTAAGCTGTCACGCATGGGTACAGCTGGGCAGCTCAGAACCTACTGTTGGCCTCTGCTTTGGCAGCGTAACTCCTGTTTATCTGCGGAGTCTGTCCTGATGCAACCCAGAGAAGAACCTGGGCCCGTAGAAAGTCTCACTCCAGTCTCTGGTAGGGTAATATAAAGAGGATGGGTTCCCATCTTCATAAATGCACTGCCCAGCTTAAATTAAGCCTGTAATGAAAAAGTAATCATGCTGGATTTTTCAACACTGATCAGAAATTTAAAAAGCCTGGCAAGGCGAGTTCTTGTAAAAATACCTCTGCAGTGTTGGCTCACTTCTTGCAAGAATAAATCCTGTTGATTCTTACAGAAGATTTCAAGACTGCTCTCTAGTGGCTGCAACTGTCATGATGCTTTTAGCTTTTTGAAGGACCAGCTAGAATTTTCATTTGTTTCAGCAACAAGTTTCCTGAAAATCAGCATGATCCTTCTGATTATTTCATTTATTTTTAGGGGTTTGCAGTGAGGATTTTTCTCTTTTTATGGTATTTTTTTTACATTCATTGAAGTGTCTTATTTTAAAGAGTTTATGATGGTCCCATGGAAAAGGAAAAGATATTTTGGTTCAGCATTTCTTTCTCCTGTCACAGCTGAGACCATCCACATAATCATTCTCATGACTTGGCACTGTCGTCTTCATTCTTCCCAGCAGAACATGGTGGGTGGTTCACCCCAAGTGCCAGGTGATGAGAAAGGCAGGCTGGCCCTCCCCAAGAAGCATGGATTGTCCACTTGGGAATTCTCCTGCAGCTTATAGCAGCAGTCTCTTGTTCTGGTGTGCCTTTTACCTGCCTTTGGGGTCACTGTGCTCAAAACAGTGACCTTCCATGGGGTGCAATGGGCTCAGCCAGTGGGAAAAATGAGTTCTCTCTGGCATTCCTTCTAGCAGGAGGAAACTCAAAAGGCTGTATCTGAACCAAGAGTTTATAGGCCAGAGACCTGATTCTGCTCTGCCACAGGAGTGGTCTGTGAAACCTGCAGGAAACAGCTGCAGGGAAAAGCAGCACCGGGGATTGATCCAAAGCCTTTCTTGCAACAAAATCATATAAAAAACACTGGAAAAAGAGAAGGCAGGTGTGTTTAACAAGACGCCTTCTTTGGATGTCTCGTGCGTGGTCCCTGCCTGTTGCATTGGCTGAGCAAGAAAAAAATCGTCTTGTGGTTTTCGAGAATTTTACAAACGTTTCCTAATCACAGAAGTGTATCCTGTAGGAGGAAACAGGGGTATTTCAAGCAGGTACTTTTGTAAATGGTGGTTTTGTAAATAGATTTTGTAGTGTTTTTGTGTAGTGGTTTACAGGAAGAGGGAGAGGTTTTTTTAAAGTCCATGACCATCCTGATTTACCAGATTGTATCATAGACTTAATTCCAAACTGTTTCTTCATTCAAAACCTGCTGAAAATGCTTCTCCAGGTGTCATCTTTGATAAACAATTTGTGAGTCCTCAGCTTAGAAATGGTCAATTTTTTTCATGTAATTGCAGGGAAGATAGAGAAGATCAAGCCTCCTCCATCCCCCACCACAGAAGGCCCTGCTTCACAGTTGGACCCTCCACTGGAAGATTCAGCAGGAGCCCAGCGACCCAAGAACCTGATGCAGACCCTCATGGAGGATTATGAAACACACAAAACCAAGAGACGAGAAAGGATGGACGACAGCGCGGTAAGTGCGGTTCTCCCTCTCCCATTTTGCTCTGTGATAGAGACTATGACTTGCAAAAACCAACAGGCTCAGAAAAGCTTATCAGAATCTGCTCAGATCAGCTTGCAAGAGCGGGTAAGGATTTTAACCCATTGTAAGGGAGAGGTGTTCAAAATGGAAGGATGCAGGCCAGTGAAGAGGAGGAGCAAGTCACTGCAAATATTAAAGGCAACTCATACTATATTTCATTTTAGTTATTTATGTTAACTGATAATAAGAGCAGTGGGTAGCTGCCCTGTAATTGGCAGATTCTGTTAATTCACACATCACCAAGACCCTCTGATGGGTTATTTCAGTGACACTTTGAAATTTGTGGATCAAGCATGTATTCACAATTGTGTTTGTAGACATACCCCAAAGTCCAGTCCAAGTGTGCTCAGTCTTCACTGTAAGTTGATAACTTCCCCAGAAACCACCCATTGTGGAACTAGACTTGGTGTGTCTCAGAAGTTAACCTGGATCCTTCAACAGCCAGCATGTTGTTGCTGGATTTGTTTCCTTTCTTCCACACAAGCAGTAGTAGAGTTTATCAGAATTAAGATGTTCTTTGTTAGAGACACTAATAAGAAGAGCTAAGGATTTTGTAACTGAAAGAATCAAAATTCAGGAAAATCTCTTGTTTCCTAAGAGAGCATGAGTTGTTTCTTATTCATAGTCATTTTTACTATGCCTTGAATGCAGAAGAAAGTAAGATACAAGTTCAGTGTCAAACTCCTTAAATGGACACATTGTTTTCTGAAGCACCCTGAGTCCTCCAGACATTTCCCAAAGATGTCTGAGCAGTGACCCTACTGCCAAGGACGTTCCAATAAACTGCTTTCTAGTAATGTTCATTAAAGGCAGGTTCTCATTAGGGGTATAGATATAAGTGAAGGTTTGTAGCACAAATACTGCACTAGTCTGGCAGCTTTTAATCACTGCTTGTGAATATTGCACAGTAACAAAAGGGAATAAAGGCAGAAGATGTTGGTGGGTTCCTGTTGCACTTTTGTTGGCTAGCTAAAAACGCAGATAGATTTGTTTCCAGTGCACACCAGAAACTTTCTGGGCCCCTATTCTACTGAAGCCACTGAAAAACAAGGTTCCATTGTCCATCAGACTTCTACAGCAGATAGAATGCCAGCTTGTGCACAGGAGCATGTCTCATTCTGGCAGTGGCATCTTGGGGCCACATCTTAGGAAGGAGCCGTTCTCTGATTTCCTCTCCCTCCCCAAAGCACACAGTGAAACAGGGTGGCCGCACCTGCTCTGGTGAGTGTTGTTTCCTGGCGTCTCCCCAGAGCATCTCTCCCTGAAGGTGCTTAGTGAATTGCAGAGCAACTCTCATGACCTTTGCAGAAGCTTAGAGGACCATTAAAAAAAGATGGGTATAAAACATCCACTGTGCAAACTGGAGTCCCACACTGAGACCGTCAGCCTGGTGGCTGGAAACTTCAGAGCAGCTGAAGGCAAACAAAATAAAAAGACATAAGAATGACATCTGATCTAACTCCATGTTTTTCTTTGGCTGTTTTTTGATCTAAGGTGCTTTTTTTGCTCTTAATTTTCAAGTGAATCTTTTATCATATTCTTTTTTCATTTTGTCCCAAATTTGTTCTGGAATAAACACAATGTAAGGCACTAAGTTATTTTGTTTGCATTCAGCTTTACAAATCTACATCTCTTCTGATTCTCTCAAAAATTCTCTTCTACATTCCTCTGTTAATGGGGTGGCACCCAGCTTGTACTCACTCTGTGCTCTTCCTCTACCCCTGTGAAGACTGAAGGTGACATGCCCAGCCCATGAAGTGGTGGCTTGTGGCTGAAACCTTAGATCCTCTTCATTTACTTAAGTACAGTTCTTCTTCAAGTGCTTGCAGAGCTGCACAGGTGCTCCCTGGAAAGCAGACTGGTCACAGTTGCCTGATCTCTGCTACAGTTTGAAATAATGTCCTGACCAGAGTGCTGGGCAGTGGTCTGGGCAGTGTCTGACCACAGAGCTCTGCTCTGGATGCCATCTCAAGCTCTCCACTGCTGCTAAAACTGCCCAGGCACTGACCGTCCAAATATGCACTGCCAGAGCATTGGTGCCACTCAGACAACCTGTGGGATAGATCCTTTTCCATCATGAATTTTCAAGGCTTCAGTGAATTTGCTAAGTCCCAGTGCACACCAAAGTCATTCTCCTCTTCTGTAAGCCCACTGCATAAAGCCAAACAAGATTTATTTGCTGCTGCCCACCCAAAATCCTGTTAGAGGTCTGTGTCCTGCAGAGCCCAGGGAGAACTACTGAGATCAGCAGGAGTGTTTTGTTTCTTTTCCCTGGCTTTTTCCACTCTCCTTTGGTAAACAACTCTGCCATTGACAAGTGAAAGATAATTTTTATAAGAGGTGCTGCACTTGTACCACTGTCAGTTTGAGTGAATATCTTACAGTCTGGGCTAATCAGCTATTATTTAAAAAACAAATAGCATAAATTTGTCAGCAGAGAGCATTTGAACAGTGTTCTCAGGCAAAAGGACTTCTGGAACTAAAGAAACAAAATAGCAAATCACTGCACTATTTTTAAAAATGCATTAAATACAGTGGGAGAAGGAGCATAACTGACAACCAGACCGGCAGCTGCTACTTGGGGTATTATGTCTTGAGAGCTGAATGTGGCTCAGCATTGCTCTTTGTGAGTGAGGAGAACCAGAGACTTCCTCAAGTACTGGGAGCAGTCAGGGTGCCTGGCACAGCAGCCATGGTCTCCAGAATGGAGAGATTTGTGGGAAGGTTTCATGTCCACAGGGACTCCCTCTCATGCTGAGCACACCGCCAGTTCTGATGTGTAGAGATTTGTTTTTGCCCTGCATAAGACATTACAAAAGACAGGAGGATGGTTTCAGTAGGACTTTTACCCTCTGTAGTCTCTGCTTCAGGCATCACCACCTTCTGTTTCCTGTCTGCCTTGGGTGGCTTTAGTGGCTAAAATGTGGCCTCTCTGGTCAAGGCTTGTGGGTTATGCCTTTCAGAAAGAGAGGGCAAATGAAGCACATCTTGGAAGAACTTTGCTGCTCAGGAGAGGGGCGGTTTCTTCCAGGAGATGTGTTGCAGCAATTGAGTGAAAGAGAAAAAGCAGCAGCAAGGAAATGGGTCAAGCACTGATGGTAAACAAGACTAAGACTGGCCAAGCAACGTCATTAAAATAACGCCAAACTAGCTAATCTTCCCTTTTTATTTTTTATGACACTAAGTTGCTTGAAGTCTTACACTCTGGAATGTGCCAGTTCTTGGGATTTCTGTAATTCTTGTTTCCTAGTTGTAACATGCTTGTTCAATGTACTAATGCTGGTCTTTTCCCTTTCTACCAGTACACCTGTAAATTACTGTCTAGCAAGGTTACTTCTGAGGTACTTTTCAAGTGCTTGTTTATTTTCGTTTCTTCTTGCATGGTGATTCCAAGTGCATGTTGCTGCAGTTGACATTGTCATAGTGTGTGCCAATGCCATTTCATATTAAAAAAAAAGTGTGTGTGTGATATTCCCTTATATCAGCAAATACTTGTGTGGCTGGTTTTCTAACCCTTGGATTCTAGTTACAATTTCTGCCATGGGAGGGATTGTAATTGAAGGGATGGGAGCTGTTACCTGGGACTGGAGCATTCCTGAGAAGTGAGAATTTCCCCTTAATCCTTCTTACCATTTAGCTGGCAAAGCTAAACCTAGGATCTAAGCATCTTCAGATGCTGCATGAAACTTCTGTGGCTTTCCTTTGGCTCTGATTACAGTATATTTAATACAATAAAAAGCTCTGGTATTTTGTAAAAAATCCTGCACACCATCCTTTCATCTGTGGGTCAGATCCAAGTGCGTGGCCTCAGTCTGTTTGATTTTGTGAACTTTTCCATTTTCCTGTCTGTTGTGATGTGATGACTGATCACAGTCCCACAATATCATTGTTTGTCTCAGGGTGGAATAAACCCAAATCTGCCAAATAAAGGGTATTTACAGTGACATTTGATATTTTAGCAAAATAGTAATTGGCATAGTCCTTACGCCCACAAAGCTGGACTTTGCCAAAGGCAGTAATTTTAAGAGCAAGTAATTGATACTAACTACACTTTTTAAATGTTTGTTAAGAATGAGGTGCTCAGTAATGTGTGTATTTCAAATGCCTGTAATTTTCTCTGCAGATTGTGGTAATAGCAATTACCATTTGATACTCATTTGTCCAACATCAGCACTTTTTTTATAAATCTGAACCTTCCATTTTTTATCTATTCCATAATATATTTGATCACATCAGCTACCTCAAGACAAGTACATGAACATTTTGTGACCTGTAAAGTAAAGACAAGTCTATGCCATTTCCTATTCATTAAATAATTTAGAATGGGTTTTATCACACTGATACAAGCCAGTGATTGATCTTTGTGTATTTATAGACAGTTAAATCAGTAAAGAGCAGTGTGCTTTCAGAGTCCTGGTTTTAAACACAGATAGTGCCTTTTCTCCTCCATAATATCTGCACAATAATCTAAGTCAAGATTTGTGAACAACAAGTAGTGATCAGTGTTTGATGTTAGTTGAGAGGCAGAAGTTCAGGTGTAGTTTTTACAGGCCCAGGCTGTGGTCTTCTGCTGGAAAGAGTTTTGTGTCCACCTTGTGTAATGGTAATGATACAAAGAGTAAGGAGCTGGAAAAGAATGTATATGAATGGGAAAGAGGATAGAAATAAAAAATACTGTAGGACACAGCAATTCCTCATGCAGATGAAAGGGTGTTCTCTGGCTATTCCCCAGCATCCAACCTCAGACTGAAGAAACCATGTGATTCTCACTGGAAATCTTCAGCTAAAACCAGACAAGTTGTTTCAGAAGGAACAGCATGACGCAAAGCCCTACATGCCTCTACTCTACTAGCCCCACAGCTGATCTGTGTCTCCTGCTCACCAGCGCCTTCCAAAATGCACACTGGTGCAGGCAGGTGGCTCAGTTTTAATCATCATTGGCAGCCCTGTAGCTGTCCTAGCTGTGCTTACACTGGCATGGGAGCAGGGGCATCTAGTCATCCTGACAGCTCCGCTCTGCAAAGCAGAAAACAGCCCCCCAGCAAGGCACAGTAACTGCTGAAGTTCAGCTACCACAGCAACTGCATCCCGCTTCATTAGGGTGATGTGTTGCATCACCCCCAAATTCCTGCAGCATGTACTAAAAGCACATCCCACTGCTGTTTAGAGACCTGTGTGCATTCCCCGGTATAGGATGTTTTTTTCCTGACAAACTTCTGCCTTTGGCCTTACAGATATACATATATTCAAATATACAGGGCGTTAGCTTGAGTTTCCTTAATACCAGTTATGCTGTAGCGGATAACTGCAGTAAGGAAACATTTATGAAACATTAAAGGCTACTGCTGAAGGTTTTTCTGTGTTACGAAACAGAAGATGAACGTACTTGATTTGATGGCATGGGGCACACAGTTCATGTTTTAATACTGAGAAGGAGCAATTTAATACTGCTACTGTCTTGTTTCAAATAGACACATTTTAATCTCAGAAATCCAGCTCCTCACTGCATTTACTAGCAGTCTGGGTATTCAGTAAACAGCTTTAGATAGGTACAGTAAGGAAAACACCTTCATGCTGGAGAAATAGATTTTCTCTCAGTAGTTCCAGTTTTATTTAAAGCATTTGATTTATCAATTTATTATTTATTATTCCTGAGCAGGAACTCGCTTCTGCAGGAGCAGGCAGCCTGTTCCCTGCATTTATGCTTCCATCTCTTTATGTGCACTGTGCTCCAGGAATGTATTTTCTGCAGCAACTTTACCACACAGTGCTCACAGATTTTAGACCTTTGCAGACCTTTGCGTTTTCCGTTTTCTTTTTTTCTTTTAGTTCTTCCAGATTCAGGTGGGAAGAATCAGTTAAATATTAAACCTCAGAAAAACTGTTTCACTTCCACATCAGTTTTGCCACTACTGTTCAACAAAAATTATACTGTACAGCAGTCAATTTTCTGACTACTCAGAAAACACCACTACTTCAGTGGTTGTCAAATATTATTTGGGCTAAAGTGTGTGTATATATATATGTGTGTGTGTGTGTATACATGTATATATGTATATATGTATATATGTATGTATGTATGTATATAATATTGCTTTCTATTGTTGACAGTAAGAGAGGAGTTATTAAGCTGTAAGCTGTGTACTGGATTTCTTAAATCTGATGGAGGGAAACTCAGTATAGGTTAGCCTCCATCTCTAGGATGGATAGAAAAATTATTCATACACCTAACAGTGGCAGCTGTTTCAAAATTTTTTTCCCCAAAATCCTCAAAAAATAAATGAAATCTTCAAGGACAGAACTCTCTGCAATTGTTAGCAAGACCTCAAGCTGCAAGCAGAAGATCCAGAAAGAAATTTTCTGCAGAGAGGTAAAGAGCAGTTCTTACAGCCCTACATATATTTTGTCTTTCCCTCAAAACTACTTCTGCTCTCCAAGTTCTTCCTCTTCTACTACAGTTGGTATTCAAATCACCTCTGCTAAATAAGACATTTTGTGTAGCATTGCTTTTTTCCCTGATGTGGCCATTTCATTAGAACATAGTTCACAAGCTGAAGAAGCCTAAGCTTAAGAGAAGCATACGCTTCATGATCTTCCTTCTGTGTGCAGTTATGGTTCTGGCTGCCTTAGGGACACCTTGAGCACCAAGCCCTGCCTGCACCTACTCAACTGATGCAGGTCATCATCAAGGAGGGTATTTATGAAGCATTGAGATAGCATTTTTTACTTGCTATGGAGAGCTTGGGGATGCTGCACTCATTATGGGTCTAGAGTCTGCCCTGATACCAGCCAAATGTATTTGAAAATGGAGATAGTTGACCATTTTTAGGCAAGCAGCTTCCTGGGTCATGAATTCAATGCTCCATTGAGGAGTCCCAATTCCCCACTCAGTCATTCCAGTTGCATGCTATAATTATGCCACTGTTTCCTCTAGCGGGTCTAAAACTGCCACAGCCTTGTAAAAACAAGGGTTGTTTTAGGTCAAACACTCTTTTCAGTAGATTGGAATAATAATTTTGGAATAACTATTCAAAAGGATCTTTAGTTTATATGCTGTACCATTTAGTGTTAATACTGAGCCAGACTTCCTTTCCTGCAAGGTCCAAGACTACGTTCAATGCCCTCATGGTACCTCTGATATGAATCTGGATACAGTTTTTCTTGGAGAGCCAGCAGCACTTGTAGAAGCAGACAAACTTTAGGGTAGGTGTGCAGAGCAGGGCTAAATGGAGAAAACCCTATCACCATCTTTTAACACAAGTACAAGCTGACTGATCCAAAGCAGGAATCTTCAAAGTTTAAGTGTCCTCTGGTCCATTGCCAGAGACCCTCACAATACTGTCATGTCCAGCAAAGAAGCTGCTGATTTCAAACTGTTCTAAACTATGTAAAATCCATTTTCTATCCAGCTGGTGTATTTTAGCAGGCAAAATACCACAGACCTTATTTTAAAAATATTGTGGCAGTTTTAGTTTGAAATTTATGCTGAATGATGCACTGATACCCACTCCCAGTTTTGCTTCCCCATTGTTCAGTTTGAGGTGTCTTTCCTTGGTTCAGGCATTCTGCAGTGGGAATAACTCCAGCACACAGCTTACAGGCTGATGTCTCTCACCAATTTTCTCCTACTGATCTACTTTTTTTTTTTTTTTTTTTTTTTTTTTTTTTTTTTTTTTTTTTTTTTTAAATAATAATAATTTGCTAGGTTTATGAGCACATTTGCCCTCTGCTAGGAAACACAGAAATCAGCTCTGACAAAATCCTGTAGTGGACCTGGACTAGCTTTGTAGCCATGGTCAGTGCTGAGAATGAGATGGAGCTTTTGGTATAATTCGTCTCTGTTGGGCAAATTTTGTCTTCAGTTCTTTGGCTTGTTCATAGTAGAAACTAAGAGGGCAAAGAAATACTAATGCTGACAAAACTCCATCCTATCATCAGCTCCTGAATGAAGTTCTAGAGGATACAGATGGCATAAATGCAGTAGTGCATTCTCATTCCCACAGAGCAAAGTTATGTTAGCCTGTAATTTCAGCTGGCAGTTCAGAGCTGATTTTCTGATACTGCCTGTACAGGAGCCTAGTACCTGGGTACTCTTCCAACCACAGCTTATCACAAGCCAGAAGAACTTCTTTAGTCTTGAATTATTTACTTTTATTGTAGTCAGGGCTTAAGTCCTCATGTGACTTTCTTCACAAAAGAATAAAATACCATCATCCTATCTCAAAAGGTTATCTGCTCTTCTGCAGTTAGCAGAGCAGTTTGCAGGAAGCATTAGGGATGAGGGATGGCCAGCATTGCTTCAGTGAAGACTCGTGTATTTTTTTTAACTGATATAAAAGGCTTCAAAAGTTTGCTTCTTTGGGAGGGATGGTTAAAACCACACTGAGGGCAGTTGACATGGCTAGCTCTGTAGTTTTCATCATGGATCTGTTATTCAGTGTGGGTCAGAAAATATGTCATATGTAAGAAGGCTCCAGACCCCTCTATATCTCACTCTGCTGTGTGGGAAATACCCACAGCCATGCGTGTGGGTGGCATTTGCTGTGGAGTACCTCAGACACGTCACAGTAATGCCTTTTGGTGTTGTCTCACTTTATCTTCTACTTTCTCAAAACACGTGTTAAAACTGTTTCTTATATTTTTAGTCAATTGTTTATGTATGTGCCTGTGTACAAATAGATACACAGTGTGTGCATATCCCTGTGTGTATGATTATGTAGATGAAATACATATAAATGTATTGGGTCCACCTTGTGCCAGGCTTTGTGGGCCTTCCTTGTGTAAATCTCCTTCTACATGTGTGCGGTGATTTTTCACTCCAGGAGCCCTTCAAGCCCTGGTTGCATGGTAGGTGCAACCTGATGACCTCAAGAAGGGGCAGGGGCAGGGGCAGCGGGCAGGGGCTGCCAGTCCCGCCTGAGAGGGTGATGTGCTGAAATAGGCGTCTGTCTTCTTCCTGGGCTTCATGTGCAGCTCCAGAGCAGCCTCTGGACAAAGCTGCAGGGTGATTGCTGGCTCCTGGTACTGAAGGTGTGCAGTTTTAGTTTGAAACTAAACTAAATTTGGCCCTGGGGAGAGGCCCAAGACCCTGGCACAGGGCAATCGCAGCTGGGGTGGTAGATGTCAGCTAGGGTTCCCCTGCAGAGAGTTAGGTGCTGCTAGACAACTCCTAATACTTCTGTCCTCCTGTAGTTTGGCTTTGCTCCTGTGTGCCATCCCCCACTTTCACATAATGGAATGTTTCATTGCATGTCTTCTTTTTCTGCACAGGGTGTGGCACTGGAGCCCTGTGGGGAGGGAGGGCTGGCCTGGCTGGTCCCTGCCCACCTGGCTGGTCTCTGCCTGCCTGGGTGATACCGTGAGAGCAGGACCAGCTGAGTGACATCCTGTGCTTTTCTTTTCTCTCCTGACCAGGTCCTCGAGGCAACCAGGGTGAACCGAAGGAAGAGTGCTCTGGCATTGCGCTGGGAAGCTGGCATTTATGCCAACCGAGAGGAGGATGAATAACCACACTGCAGTGTGGAGACAGCAACCAGGCATGCCGGAACCAAAAAACGAGAAAGGAAGAAAGAAAGAAAAAAAGAAGCAAACACAAAAACCCACCATGAAAGCAGCAGCATTTTAGTCCAATATTTATTAAATACACAACAAACTCGATGCACATAGACACAGAAATGATCCAGCTCCTGGCAATCCTAAAACTACAGGAAAAACACACCTAGGAAACAGCCCCTTCTTCTTCCCTCCATCTCCCCTCTGAAATAATGCAGTGGAGAGGGTGCAGGGGGGTGGGAGCCCTTGGGGGTGGGCAGAAGAGGGTGATTGTGCCCACGGACCAGATAGGCTGCAGGCATGTGGCGGGAAGTCATTTGTGGGAGAGTCTGCGGCCAGGGCTCACACTTGTATTTCTCACTGACTGAATTGCCAGCCCTGCTTGCCCCCAGGACCACAGTCGACCCAGCAGCTCCTGTGAGAACCTCCTGCAATTCCTTCACCTCCCACGGTTGCTGTACCAAGACCATCAGCATTAATTTGGCATACTCTTACCCAGCCTCAAAACACAAAGATACTGCCTTCTATTCTATTTCTTTGAATAGACTGAAGGGTTGGGTTTGGGTTGGTTGGGTTTTTTTGGGGAGGGAGTGGGTTCTTGCTCCCCTTTCTAGTAATTTATCTGTTTAAAACAAGAAAAACCCAACAAACTGGGAGGCAGTTACTGCAAATGTACAATCCAGCAAACTCAGTCAAACAGCCCTTGTGTTGCAAACACAAGCCATCACAATTTAGGAGTGGAATAGATGGGGATGAGAGCTAAGCCAAATGGATTACCTTAGCTTTAGGATCCTATATGCTTGCAATATCACCTGAACTCCAGGTTCTCAGAGCATATTTACGCAACAAAGTTTCTAAGTAGAAAATCTGTATTTAGTGGATGATAACTATTTTTTGATGGTGGGGTGGGAAAGAATGGCATATGTGTAAAATCAGAAGATGGATAATTTGAAGTAGAAAGGTAGTGGGAAAGGGATACAAATAAAGAACATTTAATTTTTAAATGAGGCAATAAATGAACTAAGCCAGACTCTGGCCTAGAAAGAGGTATGAAATAAAGAAAGATAGTTATGTCTTCAACTATATTTATACAACTTAAAAACCGTTTGAAGTAGAGTGCTTTGTGGAAGTGTTCACGTTTCCAGGCAACAAAAAAGCTAAAGGGCATAATGAGTTGGAAGGAATGAGCAAGGAAGAGCAGACAAGGGAAGAAAATATTATTTTAGCCGTTCAGCCAGTGTTTTCAGCGCTACAAGCAAACCATAGAGCCTTTAGTTATTGCTTAGGCTTGGGATCAGCAGTGAAGGATTAGTGTGGATGTGTGGGGGATGTGTGTGTGGGTGTGTGGGTGTGTGGGTGAGTGCATGAGACTGGCATACCAGAAAGTGTATGGCGGTGCATGCACTCATTATTTTCTCCACAGCTGTTTACCAGCTATAGGGGTGAGTGCTATTTTTTTTTTTTCTGAAAGGGGATATAAAAATAAGGCACTGAGTTAATGCAGTATTTGTGATATTAAAATTTGACCCAACATGGTATTTGCATGAGTCACAATTGCAAAGTATTGACCAGTTTTGTAAGCTGATGATTAGGAAAAGAAATGTGGTATTTATTCTTGTGCTTTGTATTTATATGTAGTATAGAGGCTGCAGGTTTACTCTTTCTTATCACCAAGCAATACAATAGGAATATTTTCCAACTGGGAACCATAATTTCTGGACTAGAAACCAAAAAGTTTGGGAGGTGATGGGAAAAAAAGACACGAAACATTTTTTCTCTACAAAGTATTATTTTTTATAATTAATCATTATTTCAACATATTTTTAAAAAATCATCAGCCAGGATACTATGTCCTCCCTAAGCCTTTCCTCAGTTTCATGACCTGCTGTGCTGTTTTATCCTGAAACAGTGAGTTCATTTTAAATGAGTACCGATACTGTGAACATACTTCTAGTGCTTTTCTTAAACAAACAGAGAGCTTGCAACCAAATTATTTACCACCACCACCCTTCAGTTCCTCCAGCAAGTGATTTCTGTCCATGCACACTTAAAATTTTGAGGTTTAATTTCAGGGAACTGTAGTAAATACAGTTATATCTACTTATTGACTCAGTTCTTTCCATTTTCTGTGTAAGTGGTACTGAACTGAAGAAAACCAAGAGTTCACTGTGATGAGGACAGTGAGCTTCTCTCAAGGAGAGGCAGCATGGGGAGGCTCCATGCCTTTGAAGGAATTATGTATTTAATGAGGTGGACCTGTTTTTCAGGCATGGTAATCAAGGGTGCATCAAGGGTGATTCATGTCTCAAGGCAGGTAGTTACCATACAGCTGTAGGAAAAGCACCAGCACCAGTGCAGCACTAGTGAGACCATTTGTCACTGCAAATGTGAGCTTTACACACCTGTGTCAAGAAGATTCCTGGCCTTTGGGGAGAGCTTAAGAGAGAGTAGGAAAAAGGAGTTTTCTGAGAACAGGAGATGGCCTCTGTGGTGTGGTGGTCTTGCCTTAAATGGCACTCATCAGAATTTCCCCCAGTATTTGCTCCTGAAAGCTAGGTCAGCCCTGAACTGCCTTCCCAGGAATTTGCGTCTTTATTTTCTTCAGTCTAGAGGCCTGTTTTTCTCTCCAGCTTTCTCACTGGAAGCCAGTAACTAATCACCCATCATAAGACATCTTTTCGTCCATTGTTTTCTGTGTTAGAAGCATTTGCTTTCAGCCCCTGCAACAAAAGTATTTCAGGACAGACAAACTTTTCACCCTGCACAGTTTTTCTCTTCCAGAAATTATGGACACTTTTAGTCAGCAGCACATTCAGTGCTATGGTAACAAGAGTGAGATGATGCAGTTTCCTTGCCTCTGTTATTTCATTTGCATGCTACCAAGCTTAGGTGTTTATAAGTATATGGCAGTAATACATATCTATCTATATATGACTATATCAAATGCAACAAAAGAGCACTATTGCAGAATTACCTTCATCTCCACAAAAGAAATGCTCAGATCCTTTCCCATGGCAAAGACTGATTTTAATGAAACTGTGTATTGAGAAATAGTTAAGCATTAGCATTTGTGATTATAATTGGTTTGGGGTTACAGTGCAGGTTTTCTGAACAATTTGTTTTTAAAGCTGCCAATTTGAGCTTCACCTTGCTCTGTACTGACATTTCTGAGGGGAAATAGAGAGGCATTGACATGTCTGGCAACCAAAAGGCAGCATCTTTGTCATGACTTATCAACCAGTTTCAACAATACCTGGCTTTCTGTATGTTAACCACTTAAATGTTATCCTGCTTCTGTTTTATAGTGACTGTGAGGCCTACAATGCAAGTATATAATTATTTTCTCATTAAAATAGAAACCTGTGTTGTGTTTCTATAAAACTGCCTGTTTCTTCATGTTACTGCAGGAAAGTGTGCCCCTGAAAGCTGCATGTGGCTGGAAGAGAGTGGCCTGTGTCCCACCTCCCATGGCAATCTGTCAGTTTCTTCCTGTGGTTCTTGACTTGGTGTCTCTGTCTAGAGGTGGGAGAGGTCTCTCTCCACTTGATGGTGTCAGTTGCAGGAACAAGAGCATCCCTGCATTTTTTTTTCACACTGTCATGCTTGTGGGAGGTCGGCAGAGGCCAAATCTGCTTTGTGATGAATCTCATGACCTCTCTTTCTTTGCTTCCTTCATCCCTGCAGTAACCCTGCTGTCCTGCACGGCACAGCACACCCTTCAGCCACTTGTCCATTTATCACATGCCTGGCTGCAGCAGCCAGCTGTCTGCCCATTGCCCCTCACGCCCCCTTCATGGTCAGCTGGACCGAGGAGATCCCGTCCCTCACCCCTGTGAGGAAGCTGCTGCCAGCTTTTTCCTTCAAGAGCGGGGGGATGCCAGAGCACCGGGTGCACCTTAGAAGGGCCACAGGGACTTGTTGGGTTCATGCCAGCCTCTGCCCCTCCCTGTGCCGGGAATAGTCAGGTGTTTAATTACAACCCTCTGTGGGAAGCAGCATATCACACAGGTGATTCTGGTGGGAGTTGGCTAGGGACAAATGCTGCCTCCAGTCTGCTCTCCGTAACACCAGCCCTCCTCTCCCTGTGTAGATAGTATCTGAAGTGCCTATGGAGAAATTCAGTTGCGGATTTACATTCCAGTTAGTAAATGGAAATCAGGAAAAGGGCTAGAGGACAAGCTTGAAAATTTATCCATCAATTCCAGTCCCTCTGTCTTTGAAAAAAAAGGTGTTGCTGTCTTCTCAACACAGGAGAGGCTTTCTGTCTGCCTTGCCATGCTCCATGCATAGAAAAATGATGTATTGGGCTTAGTGGCACACAGTGGGAAAAGGAACTCCTAGGCATCTTCTTTGGATTTTATGTGAAATAAAAGTGAAAACTGGATTTCTGCAAGGGAGCATTCAAACATTCCAAAAGTAGTTCAATGACACCAGTGAAGGGCAGCAGGTCAGAAATTTTGCAGTTCGTTCCGTTGTAATCAGCTGTTACCTGTTTCATAATACACTCTGAACATTTAAAGTTCCTGTCACCCTATTGCGCAGCTGAAATGGCGTGTACCAAACTTCAGAGTGTTTGTTTACAGTGTAGGTGAGGAGCATTTTATCAATCATTTCTGGCATAGTCCCATAGAAGGTGAAGGTATTGCACCTCATTTAGTTTCGGGTGTTTTCAAGAGGCCCCAGTACAATGGGAAAGCGAATGGAGAGGCAAAGGATCTCTCCTGCAGAGACAGGTATGATGGAATTGCTTTAGAAGGAGAGAGAGCATTTGATACAGTGTTTTCAGTTGGGAATGGGCACAAGAGATTTAAAAGCCTTACAAACAGGGATCTGTAGTGTAAGGAAACCAAGTCAGAGCACCGTAAGCTGTAATAGGGTGGAGGGACAGGGCTAGGTAGGGCCAGAACTACAAATACAAGCATGAGCTTTATCACTGAAGACTTTTAGTTGGCGTTCTAGTTGCTGAATTGACTGAGGGGGGCAGTGCAGGAAACTGCTAGCAGTCTGTGTCCAGCCTTCCACTGCTTCCCAGGCCAAGGGCTGAAGCCATCCCAGTGTTTCACATGGCTCAAGACAGAGAGCCAAGGGCTGTCCTGTCACTTCAGCAGTAGCACAGGGGGAAAACCAACAAAATACTAAACAACAAACAACCTAAGCAGCAGCAGAAAAATAACCAGGATGCCATCTAGACCTCATGGTCTGTTGCTACCTCTGGCTGAGCGCTGATTAATTGGCATTGTACCCCACTGCTTTATCAATGGGGTCTTTAGAGAGAGAGCTTTTG
Source organism: Hirundo rustica (assembly GCF_015227805.2). Classification (NCBI taxonomy): domain Eukaryota; kingdom Metazoa; phylum Chordata; class Aves; order Passeriformes; family Hirundinidae; genus Hirundo; species Hirundo rustica. The sequence goes on from NC_053488.1 coordinate 64,817,662, forward strand.
CATCAAGTACTAGACGCGGCAAACAGTGTGAGAGCTCCTGCTCCATTCCAGACGTGTGTCAGCTCTGCAGTGAATTGAGAATGGTATGCCACCAGGAGCTGGAAATGATTGTTCCAATCTAGACTGTGGGAGCAGTGGCAATAAAAATCGATGAAGGAAAAAAAATGTGCACAGCTACCGTGTCACATTCTCTGTCACCGCAAACCGCTTGGGGAGCATTGCACGGAGGGGATTTGTGTAACAGCAGTGACATCTGCAGGGAGGATTGCACTGACCGTGGTTAGTGCTGCTTTTCCAAGAACGGTGCCTGGAAGCCAGATCCTGGGGGCAGCCAGTCCACGGCAGGGACATGGTGAATGATGCCCAGTCCCAGGGCCCATTCAGTGCCGAGCTTACTGCAGTAGCACCCCTGCTAATGCAGGAAGCCCTCCTGCGGCCAGCAGAGGATCAGGAAGAGAGCCATGGCACATCCACAAGCCTCCGGTGCAGACAGTTGGGTTGGGGTCCCAGAAAAAGCCACTGTGCTTAGCATGCATGTCCCGTGCCCTGGTCATGCCCCTTCCTACAGGAGGTCCTGGGGCACTGCTGGGAGCAACTGCAGGCTCTGTGTTGCCTTGGCAGGCAGCTTGGTGCCAGGACCTTGGCTGGACACACAGAATGCTTGGCAAGGGGCCTTACTGCACTGAACTCTGCTTGTGGGCAATGCTGCTGGCTGACAAGGTGGATGCAGAGCAGGGCACAGGAGCAGGAGGCTTGAAACTGCTCTGCAAAATGTGGAGGATTTCATACTGAGCTGCAGCAGACAGACCAGGGCGATGCTATCCCCATTGGGTTGTCACTGTGACTCAGAGTGAGCCAGGTTGCTTATGTACAAATGACCCCCACAAGTACTTCTTCCTCTTGTAGTATCTGAGAAGTCTGAACTCTCTTGGCCTTATATTAAAATGAGCATAAAATCCTCAAGCTGCAACTGAAACATGAGAAACCAGGAAAATACTAAAAAAAGTGCATGGTTAATGACACAGCCTTGGTGAAATAGCTCTTCACAGGACTCACATAAGACTTCCAAAGTATTGCAGTCATTAGAAAGGGGGAAAGAGGTGTTTGCAAAGCATTATCTCCATGGAGAAAGGTGGAGTTTCCAGATACGCAATGAGAATTTACTTGTTGGACAGCTTTGTAACCCCCACACTGTGTGGAGGTGGCAGAAAATACTCAGGCCTATTTAACTGGAGTGAAAGAAGGAAGATGCTAAAGTAGGGCACCTGCTTGCTCTCTGAGAAGCTTTGTTTGCTTCTACGAGTATGTTTTTGGTATACAGTGCCAGCCCTAGGTAGACCCAGACTTTCACTGTATTGCCCTTTCCTGCTCCTTGCCATCTCCTTGCCTTCTGCTATTCCCTTCTGGTTTCCACATGATGCTATTGGGCTGGTTTTGAGCACCAAGACTAGGTGGTTTCTGTACACACAGACATATCTCACCTTGCCTACACTGAGTCTCCTGACTGACCTCCACTGTGAGGCCCCATCAGCTTCCAGAAAGACTCCCTCCCAGGCTGGTTTCCTCCCCTCAGCTATTTCACTGGATTTACACTTCTTTGCCAAATCATCCTATGGAAGATGGATAAATTCAGAACCATGAGATAAACCTTAAATGGACTAAATCCAAATGTACCAAAACACTTGGATACCTACCTACCTGTAAGAGGGCTACACTGCGCTAAACTCAACTGGAAGCTCATGGACTGAGCTTGTGCCTGTGTACTATAAAATTATGTGGATATGCTAGTGGGACTGACTGGAAAGAGTGTTGGAGGAGAGCCACGTGAAACGAAAATCTCTTGGTTGCATTACTCATGCATGATTTCTGCTTTTCTTTAATGCTGTATTTGAGGAAAACAACTGCTGAACAGAAGGCAGACTGAGATTGTATGTGGTGCAGAGGGCAGTTTTCAAAGAAAGAAGTTAATTTCAAGCTGTGGGACTTGATGTATAAAGAAAGTGAGGATTAGTAATGCAGGTCAGAGCAGAGTGGTATAAACAGTGGAAAACAGAAATATAAATAGGGGAAAATCTTGCTGATGGGGATTTTGCATGGAGGGAGCCATTTCGGAAGCCAGCTGAAAGCGTGATCAGGCAATGTTTCAGCAGGGGTGGAGAGTATACAGCAAAAAGTGTATTTACCCAAGTAGTCTGGAAACCACAAAAAAAAAAACCCAAAAGAACTCTTGCCAGTTACAGCCTAAGTCTCAGTTGCTGCTAGGTCTGGACACTGATGGTACAGGACAAGATTCAGGTCGGCTGTCCTTCTTGGCCACTGTTTGCTTGCTTGGCCACAGTTTTCTGGCTCCCTTCAGCAGAGAGGAATCAGGAAATAGCTGAATGATATCATTGTTCTTGAGCCTCATAATTTATTGACACGAGGACTCAGAATTTATAAATTAAGAGATATGTCAATATAGTCTGTCTAAGATTGGCTGTGTGTTTCCAAGGAATTTATTATAAAAATGCTCAAGCACTAAAGGATCAAAACAGCATTTCAGTACCCTAATGGGCTCTCTTTTTCCAATCTTGCTTAATCTCTAGTTCCCTTCCTGCACAGAAATATTAAATCAGTGTGGTTTTAAAATGTCAGGAGCTCAGTTTATTCTCCAGGCATCCTTGTGCTCTGTCCTAGGCTGCCTCATTATGTGTACTTGCAGAGAGTGCCTTAAAGTTCATGACCAGACATTACTTACTAGCAGTTCCCACTGGCATCCTGGAGGTGACCTCCAACATAAAATCCCCGAAGGTGACAGCTACGTACCCTTGGAAAGTGGTGGTGAGGAAGTACATCACATGTGGCAGCGAGAGGCATGACCTCACATCACCTACACCACAAGATCTTGGCCCCGTGGCAGCAAAGCAACCTCACCTACAGCAGAGCAAGAGCAGTACCGTCCTCTGGAGGAAAGGGCACGCACGTGACGTGACCCTCAGTTGTGTCCTGTTGGTCTTCGGCCAACAAGAGTGTCTCAGGTCCTGCTGGTACTAGCAGTCTTTCAGAAGGTGAGTGTAGCTGGCAGTCCTCCTTTCAAGGGTGTTACTGGTTCTAGGCTGGTCACCAAGGCACAAAGCCATGCTGAAATGGGTAAAGTAGCTGGGAGATGTCTCCCCATTGCCCACATGCAGTTAAGCAGGGGCTTTGAAACCATTGCCCAGAAATTTAGAGGTTGTAGTGGGAAGAAGCAGCGCTACTCTTGAATAGTATGACCATTTCAGCATCTACACAATTGGGCATAAAAGAAAAGTTTTAGCTCAGCAAAGCCTGAGTGAAGGAACAGTGCTGGAACGAAGCATTGAGGAAATAGCAAACACAAGTAATAGCTGCTGTCCTGCCACACAATTGAAAATTTACATATTTATATTTATATTTATATTTATATTTATATTTATATTTATGTGTGGTTGTTAGACACTGAAGAAATGCAGCCTGTAAAAAAGTTATCATCTGCAATATTGCTGTAAAACTGCCTGGCCTTTCTTGCTTCCTTAGTGCCCTTTACCCAACAGCCCTCTTAAACTCCAAAATTTCCTACAGATACAACAGGATCCTGCACAGAAAGAAGAGGTGCAGTATTCAAGTCCCTTAAATGTCTTTTTCAATATTTTTTTATACCCGTACTGGAGCCTTAAGAACACACAAAATCTACCAAGGCTCTTTGTTCATTAGATGCCTGGGAGGGTGCTAGCTAGCTGCTTTCTCCAAAGCACTATGCTATATGGGCTTCCTCCAGAGGCTGGAGCTGTCTCCTGGAGCATTTTGATGCAGAGTTGTGGGCCTGAGAAACTCCAGACATGTCTCCCCTGTGTTTCAAGTGGAGACTCCCTGTGTCTCTGCATGGGTTGCAGAGCCTCAACAGCCCTTGCTGTTTTCCAGGTAAAGCTACCCCAGCACCAGGACTGCAGCTTGCCCACCCAGGCACAATTCTGCTTTCTTGTCTGGAGATTACACCATTGGTGCCATTTTTCACCTGTGCCCTGAAACAAAATGAGTAGGAATATCTTCCCCGTAGTCTCCCAGCCACCCTCATGGAGGACGTTGGCACCTTACCCTTCTGTCTCAGGGACCTCTCCACCCTGCCAGCTCAAAACAAGCTGGATAATTAGCTAGGTGTGGCTATGGCACATGTTATAAACAGGGTTATCCCTATTATTTGCTGTACCTTGTTGCACAGGTTGTCCGGAAATCCTCAGCTGGCATTGGAGCCTGTTTGCTGTGAGACAGTGATAGAGGCTGCCATGCAACCTTGTAGCCCAAAACCATCTCTGTGTGTGTGCTCTGCATTCAGCACCCCCTGTGCTGAGGGCCCGCTGAGTGGCCCATAGAGGATCAGATGGTGCTCTGTAATCAAGGAGAGCTTGTTATCAAGTTTCCTGTGTGTTTCATCTCTGAGCTGCTCAGGTTGAGTAAACACACCCCACATGAAGAGCTGCTGTGTGGAAAAAAGGGTGGTAAGGCTTAGAAGTGTCACTGGAGTGTGATACAGCCTCTGCAGGTTTTCAGTTGTGTATGCCACTTATTGGGTTTTGCTTTTTCTTTTTAACAAATTACTGAATGTGTTTGACAGGACGTTCCGCATGAAACAGTGCAGAAAAATTATAAATCTAAATTACTAAAACCAATTTCTGTACTCAGGACCCAGCCCAGCAGAGTAAACAGAGAGGTTGTGAGGAGTGAGTTACCATCTGCCCGCTCTGAACGTCTGGGATTTCACTGAGTGCTTACTACAGGTGATGGCTTCAGCATTAACTTTACCTGCCTGAAAAACAGAAATTTAGCTAGGCAAGGAGCTAGCTTGAGACCTCTCAGGTGAAAATAAACAGGTTACCATCACACAAGGGTGTCTCCAGAAGATTTAAAGAAATATATACCTTCCCTCCTCTCCAGAAAAAGCACTATGTTTTGCAAAAAGAAGAAATGCAGAGCCTGTATCTTTATGCATTTATGATGCTTTTGAGGGTCTCCACCACTCAGGAAAATGGTGTGGATCCAGAAAATGGTGTGGATCCAGCCCTTTTCTTTCCACTGTCCTGATGTCCTCTGGCAGCTACTCTTCTTACTTCTTGTAGAGTCTCAGGCTTATGGAGAGATATGCATTCCCTTTAATTGTACCTGGCTAGGACTGAGTTATTTATCAAAGGTCCTATCAGACCAGAAAAATTAGCACTCCTCTTTCCTTTGCTCTCCTCTTCTTCTTTCTTCCCTTCACTTTTAAGGATAGGGGCTTTACTATTTCTTTCTCTTGCTTTATTCTGCTGTATTATCCTTTCCAATATGCTCTGTGCATTATCTTCCTCTAAATTTACAAATTTACATTTCTACAGAGCTTTTATTCACTCCTAATTTTTTTGCAAACATTATTATTTAAATGTTTTTTTAGGCTTTTTGGAACCAATTCACCATTGCCAAAAAGTTTTTCAGACCTAAACAAAAACAAAACAAAACAAAACAAACAAACAAACAAAAAATAAGTAGACCAGCAAAATTATCTCAAAATAGCTTTGGAGAGGGCTTAGGAAGAGGAGAAAAGTTTGTGGGCTTGAACCAAGTTTTTATACATTAATAGTTGCAGTTCATTCAGCAGTGAAAGTTTTTAATAATCATGTTTTTGCTATAGCTACTTCATTTTTTTCAGACTATCCACTATTATGCAAGATAGGACTGCTTAAGCTACAGCACTAGGACAGTTTATTTCATCCCATTTCTCAAGGTCTTTGTTGCCTGCACACTCTTAAAATTTGCAGTGCTTCTATTCCAAACACATATATACCTTGGCAACCATTTTAAAAAAGGCATGAATATAAATGAAAAGGAGGATGTGCATGCATACAAAAATTTTGTTTAGTGCGAGGATTATCTGGGGCTTATCTAAGAGTGACGGCAGGATTTGTTCTGTGGTCCAGCTGATCAGGCAGACACCAGGTACTCCAAGAAGTGTTTTTTCCTGTTTCCATAGAGAAGATTAATGTTAAGGCATATGATTAACTTGAGAAATCTTGGGCAATTAATAGTCCTGACAGCTAAAGGGGAAAAGGCCAACTCAGCAAAAAGTGGTGTGTTTTTATTTTCAACAGGGGATAGGCCCACAGGAGACTCCAACAAGGTGAACAGAGAATTCTGAATGGAGAAAAATAGAGAAAATCATGATTACTGGCAGTGAAAGCAAGGGAACATAAGGTATCTGGTGCTGCTTGGTGAGACAGTGACCATCCTGAAGGAAAACTGGACAAAGTTGCCATTCACAGCCCCTTGCTGCTCTCCCGTGTTGTTCTGAAAGTGGTGGTGAAGCAGTGGAGAGTGCCAGCCTTTTGCAAAGGAGCACTGCAGACCTCCCCACCCTTGTGGGGAGTCACTCCTCCCCTCCATGCTTCATGTCAGTGTACCCCATGAGGTCTCTCCATGAAGCAAATTCCCCCTCCAGCATTTTTGCAACTTGCACACCAGGCTGGACTTTGCTCATGTGGAGCAGTGGGTGAGGCCTCAAGGCATGGGGGGAAAAGGCGCCCGTGTGCTCCCGCTGCCTGTGGCCTGAACTTCTTTTTCCTCCCAGGAGAAGCAGAGGGGAGCAGATGTCACCATAGATGGTCCCAGCATGTCTGATGGTGCTGCAACTCCCAAATGCCAGACTGCTGGCCCAGAAGTCTCAGTATCTGAGGCACCTACAGGTGCACCAGTAAGGACACATTCATGTATTTTATTATAGTAATGGTGCACTTACCAGCTGTTGTGCCACAGACACTGGCACCAGCCCCCTGAACTCCCAAACAACCTTGATCTTGTTTCTCAGAGCCATGGAACAAGGCTGCTAGATGTCTTTTTACATTGTCCAGGCATAAGCTTCCACCATCAGTGGCTCTGGATCCAACAAGACAACTGCCTTGGACTAGAATGCCGCATCCCTGTGCCCCTGGTTTTCCACACAGCTCCCATTCTCCCTTCATGTCCCCCATCCCTAAGAGCAGAACCACACACCTTGTGAGGACAGGGGCTATTTATAATTAGATGACAGCCACCGAATGTTTTGGGCATTTATGATGAAGTATTTTCCAAAGGAAAACCAGCCATCACTAAAACAGCTGATTTTAGTTGAAAACACTGCTTCTCCCCAGTGTTTTCAACCAGATCTCTCACCCTCTGGGCTGTAATGGGGCTGCAGCTCCATTCAGAATCAGACCCAGGCACTTTACAGTTTCCAGTCACGTTTCCCCACTTTACCACTGCCACAAAATCACAGTGGGGAGGATGATCTGCACACACCAGGTAGGAGGAGGAGGAGTTGGAGCTGATTTACTGCCTTGGAGGCAAAATGCCTTGCCAGGCAGGACTGTAAATCAGAGATCCCATTAGCACAGATCCAGAACGCTGGTACTTGCCTAGCCTAGATCCCCCAGCATACTGAAATGCCTGAACTCTGTTCAGAAAGAAAAAGTGATGGAACTGCCATAAATAGTTTGAAAACAAAGAAACAGCAAGACTGCTTAAGAATGTAAAACACCACCACAGAGAAACATAAAACACCTCTGGTTTGGCCAGGCTGACAAACATTGAAGAGTTCAGGAGAAACACATGCTGACCCTGCCTCCAGACCAGATTACTCTAGAGTGAAATGCCCTAAAACGATGTGCTCCTACTCCACCAGGTTTCACCATTCTATTTTTGTTGCTAAGATAGTGTCTGATTCTGTAGGTACACTTTTCTTAAATGTCAAGGACCACTCTCTTAAGGCTCCAGTATACTTACGCTGCATGAACATATTTTTTAAAGCAGATGAGAATGTCCCTATAAATATTAGCAATATAAGAACAGGGGCCTCTGAAAAATTACTAGATAATAGTAACAGATAATAGTAAGAGGGATAATAGTAATAGACAATAGTAATTTTGAAGACTTTGTGGCATCAAATGAATATGGGATTTGTGAAAATTCTTTTGCAGTAAATATTTTGAAGCTTGATCTAAACTCTTACTTTTGCACTTGCTGTTTTGCAGTTACTGACATAGAAATATATCCTTCCATTAGAACTAGTTTGAAAAAGTCCATTTAATGTGAGTGAACACACAGAATATCCTGGAAATATAGATGTAATTCATGAGATCACTAGTAACATTTAGCACCGTTCATTAGCTATCTAGGCCTGAACAGGGTTGGCTGAATAAACCAAGCAGTCTGTATATGCAACAAAGTGTGGAGGAAAATTATCCCTTGAGCAGGAGCAGAGCAGATCTGCAGCGTCTTGAGTGCAGTGATTGTAACACACCTATGTGCTGCAATTTGATTCCTTTACACCAGACCCCACGTCCCAAACTGAAGCTTGAATGGGACAAGGAATTTATCTCTGCCTGTAATTCTGGTGGGAGACACAAGGCTCCCTGAGTGAAGTAAAATGTGGCAATTCCTTTGGTTGCATTTGTTGCTTAAACCGGTCACAGACTGATACTTTGGGGTTTCCAGTAAGGCTGTCTGGAATTTCCCTCCTCGGGAAATGTTTCAGGTTTTGCTGAAAAAACCTGTCCCACTTCTCAATAAAAGCTGAAGAAACCAGATATCTTTTGCAGCTAATCTGGGGAAAAGAAAAAAAGGCAACTGTTGGAACAACACACACTAATTTAGAGCTCGCTAAGAGTATTTTGGTCTAACAAAAACCAAAATCCTCTGATGCAGGTGGAACTTTCTAGGGCAAATAATTCTAGTGGACAGTTTCCCACCTCTTTCCCTGTTAGGTCCTGTATCTTTCTTCCTGTAATTGAAATATAAGCCAAAAATTATTGCACAACCAAACAGAGTGAAAAAGAAGAAACTCTTGAGCCATGGCATTGAGTAAATGTCACCTGACTCAACAAAGAGTCCAACAGATGGAGGTTTTAACACTGTTTTTTCAAATTCATCATTAATTTATTTTTTAAAGTAATGACCATAAATCTTCCTAGAACAGATTGTTATTCTGCCTGTTATGATGCATTAAACCAGTTCAGAATGAGATCATTATCATTTAAGTTAGCATTTTTGAGACTGCCAAATGTCCTCTGAGTACTTCCTGCAGATGAGACTGCAAGAATTTCCCCTTGGAGCTGGCAGCCTGCTTGCACCATATTCTGGTCCAAGAGCTTTTTGTGCCTGTGGCTAGCAGCACTGACGTGCCCACTGGGCCCTGCTTGAGTGCGTCGCTTTACCTGCCCCACAGGCAGCAGCAAAATTGGAAGCTGACTTCGAGCTGCAAGGCCTGAGAGTCTGTGGAAATTAGCACCCTCAGAAATATACAGCCTGAGGAGCTGGGGCTGGAAAACTCTTCTCCAGAGGTGCTCTCCCACCCACCTCAGCCTAAAGCTGAGCTGGCCGATTACTGGGACACAGTGGTCACTGATGTCTTTGGATAAACTGGGACTTCTCTCCTCTCTTGCAAATTCCCACATTGTAAAGCCAAAGGATGCAGCAAGAAGAGTGGCAGCCACAGGAGACAGGTTACCAAAAATAGTCCTTTTCTCTTTTGATTTCTTTTTTGTTTAATTTCCTGACTGCATTCTTGAAACAACAATAACATAAGGGGCATGATGCAGCAACAGGGAAGAGAGAAGCAGATAAAAGCAAAAGAGACAATGACATATTTATGTAGAAAAAAGAAAAATGAGCTGGCAGTAAAGGGGAATTAATAAATTACCTGATAAAAAGGCACATTGCCATTCCCTACCCCCTCAACCACTCTGACAGTTCTCTGACACATGAAGGATACCAAAAGGAGAAAAAAAAACAACACACCCAAAATGTTAACAAACAAAAACCAAACCACTACCCCAAATTACAGCAATTACTTGATCAGGGAATTTTCACTTCCTGTTCTGTGAGAGAGAAATTCCCCAGGTCATCTGACCTCTGTTGAAACTATACCAGGAAGAGGAGCAGTGGCAGTCAACAAGTGCAGGGCGTTCTCTGGCTGTACAAAAGCCTCCCCTGTGTGAGCCAGAGCTCAGAGACATGCAGGGATGTGCAGGTGTATGTACACATAGCGAGGAGAGCTGTGAATATCCTGCCAACCAGATCATCTCTTGCGCAACTCTCTGGTCCTGTGTAGCCCGGCAGACCTTTTGCTTTTCCTTTCACTGCTTGCTTCCAAACATGTCTCCAGAGCAGAGCTTCTGAGGAGCTATTTCTTCATGTGCTGTTTCCTCACATGCTGCTGAAAGCAGCTTTCTCCAAGAAGAGATGGTAGGAATAATGGCAATGAGGACGTGGATTGAGCCAGTGGTTGCGGGTTCCCAAGTGGCCAGTGCCTTCTACGACACAGCACTGCTGCTGATAGTGAAGAACTACTACAACCAGACCAACAGCACTGCTCCCTCCCACATCCTGGAAGATGCTCAGCAGAAGGCTGTATCTAATTTTTATATCATCTACAACCTAGTTCTGGGCCTGAGCCCACTGGTGTCAGCCTATGGCTTGTCCAAGCTGGGGGACAGGATACATCGGAAGATCCCCATCTGCTTCCCTCTTCTTGGTTATTTGGGCTCCAAAACTCTCCTGCTCTTCCTGATTCTGCTCGGCTGGCCAGTGGAGGTGATGTATGGGGCTGCTGCCTTCAATGGGCTGACAGGAGGCTTCACCACGCTTTGGGCAGGCATCATGGCTCTGGGATCCCTGGGGTCCTCTGAAAGCAAGAGATCTCTGCGGCTCATCATTATTGAACTGGTGTATGGCCTCGCTGGCTTTCTGGGAAGCATGGCATCTGGCTACCTCTTTGTTGGCTTCAGTGACCACTATCGAGAAGGCACCGTGCTGGTGAGCTGCAGCATTGCTTGCTATGCCTTCTGTCTCCTCTACAGCATTTTTGTCCTCACAGTCCCCAAGCCTGCTGCTTCTTGCCCAGCCAAAGCCAAGAGTGCAGAGGAGCTGGGTGGTCAGCTACCAGAAGCAGCAGTAGCAAGGAGTTCCCAACCTTCAGAGGGCAGCATCTCCAGTCCAGTATCACCCTCGAAACTCATCATCGTCCTGCTGTTTGTGGCAGCAATCCTCTATGACCTTGCTGTGGTCGGTGCAATGAACATACTCCCACTGTTCTTGCTCAGGGAACCTTTAAGTTGGAATGCCGTGGAGATTGGCCACGGCAATGCTGCTGGGTACGTGATCTTCATTACCAGTTTCCTAGGGGTACTTGTGTTCTCCAGATACCTGAGGGATATTACCATGATCATGATTGGAGTAGCATCGTTCAGTGCTGGCATCCTCATCATGGCCTTCGTGCAGTGGACGTTCCTGTTCTACATTGGTGAGTTGAACAGCCACTCGCATGAGCAAATACACACTGAAAAAGGGGTGTTTCAACTTAACTGTAAGAGCTTTTTTGCTTTGCTTCATGACAAGTTTACAAGGAGGGAGTTAGGCAGATCATCACATGAGCAATTTGCAAGAAAGCATTCTTCTTACTATTCTTCTCTTTCCCCACATCTCCCTTAGTACTCTTAAGACTCAGCACACTACAATATCCTGGGGAGGCATACACTCCTGCCAAGGATTAGTTTAAGGCCCATTGGTCTGTAATTCATCAGTTGGTAAGAGAGCAGATCTGAGCAGAACAGTGTTCACACTCTGGGGAACTGGGAATTGTTGCTGACTCCCTGTACTAGTAGAACCACATCACTGCAACAATAGGAAGCACTTGCTTCTTCTGAGGTAAGACTTCAGGCTACGACAGAAGCAAAATGGCAAAGGCTTCCTATTACATGAACATCTTAAGAAGTGATTTATTTTTGTCATATGAAGTCACTTACAGCTGATGGGAAACTTAATGAAACATGGGAGCTGCGAAGTATCACAATAATGTAGTTTACAAATCTCACACTGTACATAAATTACTAAGGGGCAGGTAACAATACATGGGGCAGCATCCCATGATAAAGGAAAGGCAAGTTTACTTTTGGGAGGCAACTTTTGACAAAAAACAAAATCTAATTCATTGTGGATTGAATACAGAATCAATTAATCTGCGTTGATGGTGGCAGAGCGATCTCACAGAGTACTGTGTATTGCATAGCTTTAAGGTTTTGCTTCTGAAAGTGAGAAAGATAATGGAGATACATGTCCTGAAGTGATTTTTCTGTCTGTCCCTACAAGGAATGAGAAATTGAATATTAAACAAAGTTGTTCTAAAGGGAAAGATGATAGCATATTGTATTTGAGTACTAAGCCAAACACTGAGTGAAAATTTTAGGATTTTGTTTGTTTAGCCAATTAAGCTGGGGAATAAAAGAAAAAAAAAAAAAAGGTTTTTTTTAAAAAAAAAGCTTGCTTAATAATTCAGCTCATCTTCATCCTGAAGATATGCTGCTCTGCAGTGTGTAGGATGCTTATTCCCTGCATTGCAGAAACAGCTTGGTACACTAGACATAGACCTCAGGATTCACTGAGGCTAGTTCTGCTGACAGGAAGGTAATTCTAGCTCCCTATAATTTTTCATAGTAGAGGCAGGCTAGAACACTGCAAGCCAGAAGCACTGAGATACAAGACAGATGTGTGTTACAGTGTTATAAAGGTACTGTCCCTGGCAAGGCCGTGTAGCACAGAGGGCCCTCTCTGCATGTTAAGACTTAAATCATCATCCTAACTATCTCAAAAGAGAGTGAGGATCCCATCTACACTGACATGTCTGGCTGAGAACAAGAGACTGTGGCTAGCTTGGGCAAAGTACCTCTGCTAATGGGAGTAAGAGGTGGCTTTATCTGCCTTGGATGATGAGAGGACCCATTTCTTTTTAGCACTCAAGGGAGGAGAAAAGGTGAATCATGGTGCCTGCCCAAGCCAGAGGCAGTGGCTGTCGGGTCACAAAGAGCAGGTACTGGTGATAACTCAAAATTCATTACATTACAGCACGGGCAGTGATGCTGTTTGCCCTCATCCCCTTACCAACCATTAGGTCTATGTTGTCCAAGCATGTTGAAGGATCATCCTATGGTGAGTATTTTGGTTGCCTTACTAATCAAAACCCCCTGAAATGCCTTTATTCTGCCTAGAGTACTAAAAGAAAGGTAAGTTATTGCTGCAATCTTTGCTTTGTATAGTAATTCCAGAACAGATGATACCACAAGGAAGGGAGAAGCAGAGAAACTTGCTGGACAAGATTCTCACATCCAGTCTTCTTGTTCTTGGTTGCATCATTGTTTATCCACAGAATTTTCAGCACATATTTCAAAAGATTACAATCAGTACGTAGTTCAAAGGTGAGGAAAAGAACTAAGATACTGCTCAAAAACACAGTACTGCAGGGAGAACCAAGAAAAGCAGGCCATTGAGTTGAAGCACTGTGATATTCACACCATTATATCTGGTTTCTTTTACTTCCAGTTCTGGGAAGGATGGATTATTTTCATTTTTTTTTAAAGTTATGCTCTCTAAACATTTCTTCAGGTGTTTGGCAATTTGTTCCTGTCACACCCAATTTATCTACAAAGAATAATATTTGCATAAAAATTGATCCTTCTTGGAACAGCAGCTGGAATTATTTTCCATTAAAATATGTATTAAAAATTAGTATATTGTATTTTACAGCAGCATATTAAGGCCTACCATTTTTACCCCAATGAGCTAGATTTAGACACAAGATATAGGACTGGCCATTCATTCAAACAGCACCACAGGCCCACAACAGCTCATACCTCCTCCAGGCATGTTTCCTCTGCATCCTTCACATCCTTTTCCTTTCTGCCACCTGAATATGACACTGCTTTGTGACCAGTTTGTTCCTATTGCTTGTGCTCCCTCAACATCCACTGTAGCAAAATCATCTACCTGCCACAAACAGCACAGCTCACACCCCAAATTAATCACTATAAATCAAACATTTTTGACCTCCATCTTGAGCCATACAGGCTGCAGGTGACAATGGCATCAGTCCAGACCTCGAGTAGGACCCTGCAGCAGAGCAGCACTTGCCTTCTGGAGTCCATCTCCTTAGCTGGTGGCTGCTGGTGCTGACTGCCTGCAGAAGGCTGCCAGGCCAGCAAGGTCAGCGCACAACCCTGACTTTGCCCCCAGTCTGCAAGTCCCAGCTGGGCTGGGTTACTTCCCTTTCACCCCTTTACCATGACAGAAACCCTTCAGTGAAGAGTGGTTTCAAATAGAATTCAGTTTCTGCCTTTCCTACGCATGAAATATACAAATCACCCACACATCCCCATTTCAGGCATTATTGTATTTTCAACCCTGTGAACCACTTTTCTGGCCTCGGCCAGAAGCAGATACTGACTAAAATTTCTCCTGTCCTGAAGATGTCAGCTCTAGACTATGTTTCTACTTCTAGGAAAAGGAGCACTTACTGACCAGTTTATTGCTGCTCTTACAAGCACCTACCTTTATATGTAGACTGTTTAGGCAGACAGTTTTCCAGTTGCATCTTTTGTCCGATGCCTAAGAGGAGGAAAATTAATTTAATTGAAGTCTAGAACAGAAGCAGACACAAGCTCATGCCATCTGGTGTTAGTGGAGCAATGACTACACAATTGTGATCCTGGATTTGTCAGGAAGGGACCACAGCTGGTTTGTTGATGTGCAGTTACAAACTATGTTCTTGTCTTACAGGTAAGGTGTTTGTCCTGCTGCAGCTGTCTTTAGTCACCACAGGAGTAGTGACATCTACAGTCTACAACAAGATCTATCAAAACACACTGGACTGGTACAGTGGCTTCTGCTTCATTTTGTCTTTTCTAGTTGGCTGCCTGAGTCTCCTCCCTTTAAGGTAAGAAATAGGAAAGATTTTGTTCAAAAGGATATGTTGTATTTACTCAGTACTTCCTGATTCTAGGTCTAAAATATATAATACAGACAAGAAAGAATTTTAAAAAGGAATTAACACCCCCTGCCAATTGAATTTTAAAAAAAGTAAAAATGGGAAAAAACAAAGAAATTTGCAGAAACAAGTTGACAAATATCAAGGAGATTCAAAGAATGAAAGTTGCCATGTCTAGCCAGCATTTTTGGGTTTTTTTTTCTTAAACTTATTTTCAATGTAACATTAATTGCTGTAGGAAGAGTATTTGGCAGTTTAACAGCTAATAATCCCAGGGGACAAAGCATTCACACAAATGTAAATGTCTGAAAGTGTGAAAATAGTAGTAAGTAGAATGAAGAAATAACCCTACACAAAGTAAAATGTTTTTTCCATTTCCAAATGGAATTGGAAAAAATATTTCTATTTCCAAAAATTCCATTATACATTACTTACCCACTGTAACGGAAAAGAATAATGTGAGTCTCTCTCAAATGTTTCAAAGAGAAACCATTACCACAGCGAAGGAAAAGGTTACTTCTCTAGTCCACTGAATTTGCCCAACTGTACCACCATGGAGCGACTGAGACATACAATTTCAGGAACAACTTTTAAGCACAAAACCAGCTTAATCTGAAGGGAGAAAGCTGAAACAACCCCTCCATCTACTTTTACAGAATTTTTGAAGTATCTCCATCCAAATCTCACTTTGTCCATTAGAGCCTCCCCAGGACTCTACAGCTTGTTGCATTACTGGAAACAGCAAGATTCTTTCTGTACGAAAATGAACTGTGAACTGTGATGTATTTAATCCATGTAACTATATTCAGATATAAGGCATGTACTGGATAGGCTAAAGCCTAATTCCAGGCAAAATTCTTGCCTAGCTCTGCTGTAGTTTCAACAAAATATAGCAGTGCAAAGTTTAAAAGCAATATGTATATTGACTTCAGCAGCACCACTTAGAGATGAAGAAAAAGCAACACTAAGGAAATCTCCTTCACCACCACCTCTTTTATACACAGCACCGAAGGCTTTCTGGGCTTGTGAATGCATTTGACAACCAGCATCTTCAGGGCTACTAGTGTGGGGAAGGCAACTTCCTACTCATCATTCTCCTGGCTCTGCTTTCCTCCTTAGATCTTCCAGACACAAAAGAATTGCTTCTTATGCGCAACCCTCTCTTTAAAAGGGGTCACTGGTAGCTACTCAAATGCTTTTTAATACGGGTTCCAAATAGAAGTACCATTATAGTACAAACACAGGTTATTAAAGTGAAGGATGACAAATGGTGCCAATGTCATTGCTTCTATACAAGAGAGGCTGGCATATCATTGAAAGGAATCCTATCAGCACCCAGCTAGCTCCAAACACCCCAGCAAAGTTTAAGACATAGATGTGGAAAGAACAAACTGCAGTTTGAGAAGGTAGATCGCTAATTCTTATTAGCTGCATTTTTTATTGTTCTTTACAGCTTTGTGGCCATCAAACAACGGTCAACCACTGGCTCCCTTGAGATTCTGACTGAGTAACAGAGGCATCTTCTGGTTGTTATCATTAGTCCCTACAGTTACCAACACAACAGGATACATAGGATTTTTATTTCCACTTTACAGCATGCCGCAATCTCTCAGCCACTAAGCTTGCCCAGGAAGAGATGTTTGCCTCGTTATTTTTGCAGCACGCATCCCATCCTGCAGAGTATGAGCACTGGCTATTGCACACCAGCAGTCCTCAGAGCATTCTGGTTTTGCTAGGCTGGTTGGCAACACCAAAGAGGGACAGGAATATAGGCTAGAAATGAAAATGGCATTTCTAGACACATCGTTCAGAGTGGACGCGGAAAGCAGAGGATTAGTTTTCCATAGTTCCTTCTCATCTGTTCATTCAGAAATCTCAGGGCAGTTCTGTGGCTTTGGCTGATGAAACGGGGCTACAAGCCACATGCCACGTGCACAGGGCCATCAGCGGGACATACCAGCTCTTCACCTCCTACAGATGTTATCAGCCCAGCCAATTAATGTTACATACAATACCACTAAATAGAGAAATACCACCATAAAAGTATGTAAGATTAACAGAATTTTAGTAATCCCTACAATAAAACACCCCTGAACAGATGTCCATGACCCTGATTTCTGGGAGATCATCCCACTGTCCCTGGACAGTGCTTCAACACAGCTCATGCAAGGATTAAGACTCAACAGCTAATGCTGATATTTCAGCTCACACCACCACACTGTGCTACTCTTGCAACAGTTTAAGAACAGGTAAGTGCAGCACACAGCTCCTACAGAATTTATGGAGCTAGGGACACTGATACCATGTAATAATTACCATGGAACCTCAGCTTTAATCTGAGTTTGAAAGGAAACTCATACAATACAGCAACTAGCCTGAGATAATGTAACATAAATCCAAACACAAGTCAAAAGTCTGGCAAGTCTCACAAGGATGTATCTGCTTACATGCTGATTTAACTAAGAAGGATTAAGTGGTTTCCAAAGTCCTCGACTAAATAAAGGGAAGTTAAAAGCCCTTAAATAACTGAAATAATCTGGAGGCAAATTGGGCAGCTTCAGTTCGAGCCAGGGGTATAGCAAGTAGGAGTCGGTTCATCATTACAGTATCCCATGCTCTAAGGAAGTTGCTGTCACCCCCACCCCCTCCCTCTCCCAAACCTTGCCTCAGCTCTTTCACTTTCAGTACCAGAAATAATGCAGCAACAGGTCAGATGATTTCTAATTAGATCAACTGTGGAAGAAGAGTTTAGAGGAAGGGTATTTCTGCAGTAAGACAGTGAGCTGCTTAGCAAAATAAGCACACACATAATTTCACCAGTGAAGACTGCAAAAAAATGAAACTTTATTCTAAGTAAAGGAGTAATCTTTTAATACATTTATTGGTGCATTCCATTAAATTAAATGAGGTAAACAAGTGGTGCATTAAAAAAAAAAAAAAAATGTACACACTAATAGAGAATTACAAACCGTTTTACCTCAAAGCATTTTTCTCCATCAATACTAGCTCCATAGTAAACAATGCACAAAGTATATTTAAAGAGATATAAGAAAGGGTATAGAAACATGCCAGCACCAGGAGGCAAGACATTTTCTAGCCTGTGAGTCTGAACAACAGCACAGTTGCCAACTTGACCAAGTACATCCTTCGAACTTCTACATTGTTTACTAGCTAATTCACACAGAGACAAGTCTTTTCACAGCTTTCATTTTGTATTTTAATGGTATGAACAGTCACTCTATAAACGCACTCACCAGAACTAGAGTCAAAGCAGAAGAGTCTGGACAAGGAACTGGCACCGTTTTGGTCCCCATCACTGACACCTTCAACACAGTGTGTGAAGTTCACAGCCAGCTTGCCCTCACCTGCATGGCCCAACTCTCCAGACCTTAGGGAGGGACAGAGGGTTGCAGGCATAGAGAAGCAAGAACAAGGACGGTGCTTCTTCATTTTTGTGTACTGTAGACAAAAGCCCTTTGGCTCTTTTCGTAAGACTGGCCCTCAGCAACCTGTCTCCTTGTTCAGTGGGAATGTACACAACGCTGCAGCTTGATCTGAAGGTATGGATACATCTCCCAGCACCAGGGTTAAGGAAATGGTTTAGCTTCAAAGCATAGAATACCAACACCTTCAAAGTAGTCTAGGACAGTGACTAGCCCTTATTGTTTTATCATGCCATTTACATAAGAGTGATCTACTTATACCTCTTTGGAAAGTTCATTATTTTCTGCAAATTTACTGTGCTTTAGGCATGCAACCTTAAAACTTGTCCAGTTCATTACTAAGTACTTCTACATGTCAGATACTTCAGCAAGACTTCAAAGTGCTAAGCACAGAATTAAAAACTGCCATTTTATTTTGTAAATTGGTTCAACAGCACTCCCAAAAAGTTTTAAATGCCACATTCAGCCTAACAGAAGGCAAGGTAACTCCTCTGATCCCCAGCTTTACTACTTTACAAGAGGGGGAAAAAAAAAAAAAAAATCCAACAAGTCGTAACAACTTGCCTGTCTTTAAACAAAAAGTCCTTGTTTTCCCTATGTATTGTTGTAATAAAACTTCATACACCCAAGGAAAGAATGTTCTACCTTCAGAATTTAAGATGACAGAACATCTAATGAGCCAACTTAGTCTATACAGTTTTGTTCAGTGGTTATCACGACAAGGATTTTCAACAGTCTGCAACAATAATCGTAATGATATGCAGTTAAATTGTGCAAGTTTTAACAAAAGCATAGCTCCCATTAAAACAATGAACAGTTCCTGCTGATCTGGGAAAGAATTCCTTTGTACCCTTGCATCTGCAGGACTGACACCTGAAGCAGTATGTGTCATGAACAGGTTATGCAGAGCCACTGCTTTAAGGCTACTGCACAGTACCTCCACAGAACTCTCTGCCACTCATGCTGCTTTGTTTCTATCAGTTATTCCACTACTTTATCCTTAGCTCAAGTTTAAGTGCAGCAAAAGTCCAAGTAGATTTTAGTGAAGAATCATACTTTATCCTTTAATACAACTCACACCAAAACTGTTTGTATCTTTAGGGCTACACATACTACCTTTTCATTTTTCAATGTATACCTGAAAAAGCTATTATGTTTTAACATCAATGTTTATTTCAAGATTTAGAACCTGATAAAGGTATACATGAACAACGAATGGTCCATTACTGAGCACAGAAACAAGGTATTAGGGCTTGCTTTATTGTGCTGGTGCCACTTAAGAGAATAAACAAACACCACAGAAACTATACAGAAGTAACTGGGCAGCAGTGAATTCTGCAGCCACTGAAGAGCCTTCTTGCTCTGGCTACGGACTATGAGGAAAACTGGGTGGATTTAAGGACTGACGAAAGAACCACGTGTTAAATAGGCTCATAAAAAGGGCACCAGCTACTTTTGGCGTCATTTTGGCACCACGTGCAGACAGTCATCTTAAGTCACCTAACATATTACTCAAAGATTAAGCTCCTGCACTATTCCTGTTTCCCTTTACCACGATCTTCTGTTTCTCTCACAGAAGTGTGGACCACCCAAAGTAAAGACTCTTATTCTATAAGGATTATAGGATAACATGTTAAAGTTTCATTCTCAGTTCAGGACTCAACCTCCCTCTAACAGCAGTTATGTGAAACAAGTGCCACTCTGCACATCTTACAGGAATTTCCTGCAACTTTGGTGGTTTTCCTGACTGGCACAGCTGCCCTAAACATCAGTCAGGCTCCTCCCCACACTTCCCCACAGCCTCTCCCTCAGTGAGTGATTTGCAACAACTCTTCACAAGAACAGACCACTGCACAGCCTGTAGGAATTGGACCCACCTACGCACACCCTTATTACGCCGCAGCAATACTTGCAGAGGACTTCTCCTTTGAATGTCAAGTTTTACTTCCCTTGTAAGAGCTTAAGAGGTTTTGGTGCAGATCACGTAAGATATCCCGATCTTCAGCAGCTCCAGCCTCAACAGTTACATGTTGATTTGAACTTCACTTGGTACTCTCCACTGTCCATTATGCTTCTCATGAACAGCTGTGATGTTAGTTGCTGAATTCCCCAGAAGCAACACCCACCTCGGTTTGACATAAAGCAAAGCAGAAAGAGTCCCTTAATGTTGTAAGGCATCATATAAAACCACCTGTAGGAAAAAACTACCTTTCTTTCTACTCATCTTGTGCTGTTTATTTAATAAGATAGTGGGAAGACTAAAAGTTCAAAATATATTTTGCTTGAGTCCCAGCAATGTTGTAGAGTCAACTCCATTTATTCCGCTAATTTGAACTAATTCAAAAAGCATGTTGATCTTTCTTTGTGGAAAATGGGGAAGCCTGTAACCCTGAAGGACAGACTATTAGATAGTATGCAGGTGCTTATTCTAGATTGCTTCAAGATGATCCCCTTAAGTACTTCTCCTGAACAAGAGCTGTCTGTGACTCTGAACCTAACAGTAACTTAAACCAGAGTTCCCATTTACACCAAAAAGTGCATGTTGACAAACTGACTTTAAAACAAGAAACATAGTTCATTTGTACCACAGAGTTGTCAATGAAGGTTGAGACAAAAAGAAAAATTTCTTAAAATGTCTAATATTTTACTTTTTCATGCAGAGAGCACCATCTCATTAGCCTGACAGCTACCACAGTGCTGCAATAACTCATCTTGAGAGTTCCATAAAGCCACCAGGCTGGATGTTTGGTTGGTGTTTATGAAAGAATAAATTCCAAATCAGACTAGTACCTGGTATGTTGTTACAAGAGAATACAGAAGTTGCACAAAATCAATCACTGCTCACATTCTTTGCAAGAATGTTGCCAGAGAACAAGTAATCACTCAAATTTAGCAGTAAGCACAGAGTTATTTATTGCCCTAAATCCCAGTATTACACTCATATGAGCCCCAACTCCCTTCACTAGGATGGTTAAATCGTGTCAGCATTCTTAAGGCCATTAACACTAAGCAGGTACTTACTTGAGGTTGGATTGCAAAAGCAAGGACAAAAAAGGGACTTGCAGAAGCAGCTGCAATTCTAAAGACCAATGGAAACTACTAAGAAAATAGATCAGTAACAAAAGTAGTCCTAAAAGACTTGCCATGTGGTTCCGCAGAGACAGGTATGAATATTATGTGTACCTAATAGGGCACCCACCTATCCCCCCACCAACCCCTTTAAGGCAAGTTTCATACACTCTGATGCTTGGTGGAAAGAAGTATTTGACACCTTTTGGCTGCTGCAAAGCAAGTGTGGGGAGAGAAAACAAGAGTTGTACTTTTAATATAGCAGGCATCTTCGGTGACCAAGCCTAAAGAAGCACTAGTAAAACCCATATATAAAGCATGGTGTAAGATCTCCACCACACAGCTTCCAGAGTTAGCTTTGGAAAAATTAAAGACTCATGCTTCCTCCCCCATTCCCACAATCCTTGAAGGGCCGCAGTCCAACTCATTCCCACAGTTAGGCTAGTTTTGATCCCCAAGTCAGTCATGAGTACACTTCAGTCACCTGACATTACTTCATAATCACCAAAGTAAACAAAGATACTCAGTATGAACCAACAGCATGCCACACTTACAAAACCACAGGTCATGCTTGCATCACCAGCTATCAGCAGCTGGTGTTGGTAAGGTCTGTCTAGAACCAGCCCGACCCACAGACAAAAAAGTCTACAGAGACCTTTTCATCCAGAGGGAGCACATGGGTGCTAGCAAACCAGAAAATATTCTTTCCCAGCCTTTCCCTGTCTATTCAAAAAGAAAAAAAAAGGATAAGGATTGGTTAGGGAGTACTGTATCACAGAAATAATTATTGGGCTTTTCCTTAAGCAAACAAAACAGAATGATAATAAAGATGTCATTCGGCACCTTGCAGTAGAGTTTTATTTTCACCTTTTTAGTGTTCCACTCATCAGTTCCTTCCACACTAGAGAGGTAAATTTTATCAAGATCCCCATGCACTTTCACTGTGAACCCCAAACACTCCATAGGATAAAGAAGGAACCATTCAAGATAACTCAAAAAGATGAAACATACCCCAGTTTTAACACAAAAATTCAGGAAAAAATTCAAATAGGCTAGAACAGAATCTCTGAAAAACTAAGTGCAGCTGTCATTTCAGTTAACTTAACAAAAGAGTCCTCCATACAGTTCCAGTATTACTAGTGGTACTGAGCATAGAAGTGCTAGACTGTCCATGAAGATACTCCTTATTTGGTCTCTGGCTTGTCTTGCAATAGTGGTATAATTGACTCCCACGCCGTAAGGCACTGAAGAAAGAGAGAAATATTTACAAAATTGATT
Source organism: Hirundo rustica (assembly GCF_015227805.2). NCBI lineage: Eukaryota > Metazoa > Chordata > Aves > Passeriformes > Hirundinidae > Hirundo > Hirundo rustica. The sequence continues at coordinate 64,840,264 of NC_053488.1, forward strand.
TTGTATTGGTTCATGTAACTTCTGACCAACCCTTCCATACCAACAACACACAAGTTGAAGAAAAGTTAGGTGGGTCTTTATAGATTATTACAAAAGGGGGAAAAACCCCAGAATTTAAAACAGCAAGGAAGTGTTAGAATAGCTGCACCTTCCAAACGAATTCAACTAATTCAAGTTTTCCAAAGTCATCCGCTGGCCCAAGATATTAAAAATCACCAGAACACCCAGGATTTCCAAATACTAACCTAGATTTTTCTAAACTGAAAAATACTACAACTTTCTGCAAGGCAGATGAACTGTTTTGAGTAGAAATTTACATCTTCGTGGTGCAACTGTGGGGGAAGGCTGATTTGGACACAATGGCAGCTATTACAGACTACCTCCTGCAAACTTATTTGAAAGAAAACATGCATTTAGGGAAGTTAATTCTGAGACACAGTGTATTCCAGTATGGCTCTGGGACTTGACTCCACTACACTGATGAAATGGTAGTGCCTGGTACAGCACTGGTACTGTAAGTACCTGGTAAGTAGAGTGTAGCTTCTGGGTTATTAGAAAGCTACACCAGGCTTTGGAGTCATTTTCCCAGACACATACACTTACTACAGTCCTTGTACCGTGTGTTGTTACTGTCTTTCAATCACACACAGCACAGAAGTCAAACTGGGCAAATACAGACTGTGGAATCCAAATTATTAAATGCTGGAAATGGGCAAACTCGTCAGCAGCTCTTATATCCACAAGTCATTGTTGACAGACATCTTCCTTCTACCCTTGCTGACTGTACTGCAGATGAATAGAGTACTTCTAGTTATAGAGAGTACCCTGAAGTGACTGGTCAGTTTCTTACCAAAAAAGCTTCCTTGCTAAAAACAGAACTAGTGTACAGATCTAACTGTCAATTGCAGAGGCACTCCCGGATGTTAAGTGGAGTCTCTAGCATCCCCCTCCACAGCAGCCTTAGAACTGAGAGACCAGGGTGAAGGAAGCTCTGTGTGAGCAGTTATGAACAATGACAAGACAGACATTAGACGGGGAAAAGGTATTGCATACTAATGTTACATGGAGAGGTAACCTAGCACAGCAAGAAGCTTGCAAAGTAGATGTGTAAAATTGAACAGTTAAGATGAAGTACAGTTTACTAGGCAATGCGTAAGCCTAGTAGTTCTAATAGTGTTTAATATTTCATAAATATCTAATATACCTAAAGGGAGCTTAAGAGACAGCTGAAGGAGGACTTTTTACAAGGACTTGTGGTCACAGAAGGGACAATTACTTTAAACTGGAAGAGGGCAGGTTTAGATTATACATTTAGGAAGGAATTCTTTACTCTTAGGATAAGAAAACACTGGAACAGCTTGCCCAGAGAAGCTGTGGATGTTCCATCTCTGGAAGTGTTTTAGGTTCATGCCGGATGGTGCTCTGAACTACCTACTCTAGTGAAAGGCATCCCTGCCTCTGGCAGGAGGTTGAAACTTACATGACCTCTAAAGTCCCTTCCAAACCATTCTGTGATCCTATGGTATCCACCGCTGCATTGGGCAGCACTGTTCTACCACAAAGGAAAATTAGACTAGAAGTATTGTCAAGGTCCTTTTAATTAAAAATAAAGAAATCTAACACCAAACCTCAGGTACAAATGCACCAACTGAAAAAGGGCAGAGGCTAGGTATTTTAAGGACTAGTATACAAGGGACAGAATGATGCACAAAGGGGCAGGGATTAGAGTTACTTATACACAGCAGATGTAATCTATATATGACTGTGTGGACATGCATTAACTCATGTAGTTTTGTTCATAAAAGACAGAATCAAGAGATTTTTCTGCTCTGGTAATATTACTAGAATGTGCAGTTCTGGGGCTTTTTTCATCACCACTGCTGCTGCTCAGTAATCTGTTCAATTCAAAAGTGCAAAACAGACAAGCAAGCAAGATAAAATGCTGTAGGAATGCTGACTTGCAGAAGGCCATTAGTCTCACAGAGTTCACTTGACCACAACTTCCATCTCTGATAAAGAGCAGCTTCAGATGTCTAATATTCTTCAAGATAGTGTGAAGATCTCCTGACGAATTATCACCATTTCAGAGGAAAATAAACTACTCTTATTCCTGCCAGTGCTCCAATAGTGACACATACCTTCTCGTAGTACTGGATGTTTTTATCTGCCATCCCCATGAGTAGCTGCCTAAAGTCTTGTCTTTTGTTGTTCTGCCATCTCTCCATATCTGCTTTCAGGTCAGCATTGAAACATTCTACTCGGTCTTGACATTTCTCAACATCTGTGGGTACCTGCAGCAAATGAAAATAAGATTAAAACTGTTACTAAGACTGCTAGAATGCTGAATTAGCTCAAACCTTACTGAGTAAAACTACAGAAGAAAGGGTAAGTTCACAATCCAGAAGTTATCCTGAATCAACTCAGTTATGGCTGCAGGGAAAAGTCACAGTTCTGAACTAGAGAGAATATGAGATTGCTTAATGTGTTTTTCACTGTTTGAGGTGGTGAGCATTTGTCCATCTTCATGCCTGATAGAGAGGCATGGAGGAAGCACTTATTGAAAGCACAGGAAAGGCATTTGGTGTAAGCACTGGTACTGAGGCTCAGCTCTTAGCGCTCAAACTGAGCAGCTTCCCTCCACAGCAAACTTTCCTGCTTCCCATTTACAGCTACAGCATGAATGTTGCAATTTACACCAGTGTATATATAACAACAAACATTAAGGTTTTTCAAAAAAGCTGGGTGAGACACCTTGATATTGACAGATGCAGAATAAATTTCCAAGTCCTTAGTTTCTAGCTTCCACTTTTAGCCTTATAGGCCTCCTGTACAAAATTTAACTGCAAAGCATTCATGATCAACATTGGATGGGTTCATGGATTTCTACGCTCAACAATGGACACACAACCATGCAAGAGCAACAAATGAAGTCTTGAAGGACAGTTTACTGCAAGCTGAGGCAGAGATTTAAATGGATTTTTGACAGATGTCACTGGCCCAAGGTACATACACTTTAGACCAACTAAGCTGGTGTTCTTTGCTTGTGTTTTAGCTAATATAATGTATACCACCAGGCAAAACCAGGAATAATTTATGATGCCTTGCATTGTAAGTATTCTGCTATTTTAATGGGAAAGGCTATCAAGAGAAATAGTTACAAAGACTGGAAGCAAAACCACAGAAGATTTCCTAATCTAATTAACTTAGCTTCTGCTGGGATCTGAAACTACAATGAAGCTATACAAAAATCTGTCTTTCTCACAGCAAGTTCTCTGGCTTGTCAGGCTAAGAGGGCTGTATGAGTTTAGAGCTACAGGGATAACCCCGTGGTCAGCAGATGGGTCACACGTACTCTTATTAAGGAACAACAACAACCAACTCCAACCAAGTCTCCAGAAGCATCATGAAAAGTAGCGTCTGCACATGCAGCAGCCCTATTTGGGAGTGCAAATGCCTCACCTTACAAACTGCAGCTCCCCAGAACATAATCTGCAACAAAGTAGTTAAGACAAAATTTTAAGTTAATTAACAGCTTTTAAGCATTTTATATCAGTGCATATTCAATGCAAAGAGATATTATGTGTTTATAATCAAATTTGGGCCTGAGCTGACGCATCAAAGCTGATGCTTTTATCTGTTTTTACCAATGGAGACACTAAATATTAGCTAACAACTAAGAACCAGGAAGAAAGTAGATTTGATTTAGGGGAAAGTTGCTACTTCTTTAGTGACATCTGCTCTCAGCTACTTAATAGCTCAAAACCCCCTCAAGCCACAAAACCAAAGTGACAACTGGCTCAAACTCCAACACAATCTTAAAGGGCCCAGGACTATTTTAGTGAGTCAATTTCAACCAATAAGAGATGTACATGGAGGCAGGAACTGAGGAATCGTAAATATATGATAAGAAGATCTGCATATACATCTAATCCTCTTCACGCTGATTCTGTTCTTTTAAAAAAAAAAAAAGCTTGCCTAACATCTGTAATTTAGTGTGGTCAATTACAGATAGCATGTCCACTTCAAAACTCCTCTACATTATCATTACCAAATAGCAAATGGTTGTAAAGGAGAACGAATCCAGCATTAATTAGACAACTAATCTTTGCATAAGATATTTCTACCTTCCTAGTTCTTGGGAAACAGTTATCTGCTACAAGGCAGATTTTTAGCCCCCACTTTCTACTTCAAGTTCTGCACTGCTGTATTTACTGTTCCCATAGATCACCACTTCAAAGTCTTGAAGTAGACAGAATAAGACACGTCATCAGAGGAGAACTTCATCTCACCAAAACAAAACCACTCCCATTCTTCAGTGTGCAGGTAGATTTCTGCAAAATCAGCTTCAGCATGGGTGAGGAATGGGTGAGAGGCATTTCACCACTGAAAGGCTGCAGGCTCCACACTAACATCATGATGCCACAGGCGCATAAACACCACCCACGCTGTGCTTTTGGTGTAAGCTTCGGCATTCTGAGCAGTACCTGCTGACAGAGAGTCACAGTAGCACTACAAGCCTTCTGCATTCATAGGCCACTGAGCTCTAGGTTGATCCCACTGCCAGAGCAATCTAATGGCCTGGTGAGCTCTGTGATGCCAGGCTGGGTATGTGCACAGGAGGCCCAGAACGCCCTCCAGTAGGAGATTATCAAGTAGTGATAGGCTTTCCTTTCAAGATCTAAACAAAAGCTTTTGTTCTCTTAAGGTTTTGTTTGGAGTCTTTTTACGTAATTTCTGCCAAATCAGCAAATATGCCACAAGGAAGACCAATGCCATTCCACAACATGACCCTCTGCCTGCTTTTAGTTTCCAGCAAGTCATAGCCAGGAGACCTCGCTGAATGTAAGATATGCTGCTAGGCACAGCTCTGAGCTATCAGCTCTTATAGGTAATGACACATCCTCTGGCTGGAAAGATTCTGAAAACCCTGGAGATAGTATTTTGCGAACAAATAGAGAGATGGTATTTTGTGGACTCCTTAACCAAGGAGTTCTACACAGTTTAACTTCACCTCGTAAATTACACAACACAAACTACTTATGTTAGAAAAGGTAAAAGGAGTTGCCAAAAAATATGCTGATACTCTGGAGAGGAGATGTAAGTATTCAAAAAATTCGCAAGGATTTAAATGCTGCACTTTACACAATAATGTCACCGAGATATGAGATTCAAAGGCCTTTTAATAGATGCAAGATTAGCAAAATTCATCAATTCCACTGCATCAAGATGTCAGTAAAGTCAAATGCCTAAAACCTGGGTTGCTGGATATGCTAGATTTAGTTTCCTCAATCCTAGATACAACTGTTAGAACCTGTTTATACAAAGCTACACTGAGGAAGTAGAGTGTATACCATACCAGCCAGCAAAGGAGCAGGCAGTAGAGCCAAATACAAGAGCACCACAAAACACATAGTACACCACTATTTGTAGCTCATTATAGACAAAAGATCAGAAAAAACACTTTTATATTTCTATGATCTCATCCTCTTCAGCTTCTTAGATCCAAAATATTATGTGAACCTACTATAAAGTGAACCTTATTTTACAGTAGTCATAATACTGGGAGGTCATCCATTAATTATTAACACAAAGATAAGGGAAACCAAAAACCTCCAAGCAGAGGAAGGGAACAAACCCTGTTGCCATCATCAGTTAAAGCTGCAGTGATTTAAGAACAGGCTCTTGCACTCTTTTTCATGCAGAAGTGGGTGGCAGCATAAGCATGTCAGTTCACAGCTTTGCTTTTGCATGGTGCCCAGCCAAAACCAGTCATCCAGTGACACGTGCCATCTCTGTTCTGTATCACACAGGTAGAGCTCCCTAGTAGAAAGGGCAAAATAAGGAGTATTCCACAGCCAAAACTCATGTTCTGCAACCGTACAGTTCCACAGTGCCAGGAATAGAGCCTTAGCTCAGCTAGCTAGCACATTGCTGAGTCACCAGGGACTGTTCTTCCACTGCTTTCTTACCTGTCACTGAACCATCCAACTGACTGCTGGCTGTTGAACCGTTACAGAGTCATCCTGCTTTGAACTATGAGAGATCAGTAGTACAGAAGTTGCTAGACAAGATACATATATTTACACTTTGGTCTTTATTTCACACCAGTTTGCCAACAACAAATTTCTGTTCTGCCAGAAACTGCTTATACTGCAAAGAAGCCATGAGATCCAGAAAAAAAGCAAGTTCTGCTTCTCCATTCTTTTCGGGAAGTAATATAAGTGCAAAATGTTTTTGTAGAGCTGTGTTAAGTGCTAACCTTTGGACGGTCTTCTCTTTTCAAGGCTACTGCTTCCAGTTTTGCTTCATACTCCGCTTGAACTTGGTCTCTCTTCTTCAACACATTCTATGGATAAGAGAAAAGAGCCGTGAAGGGATCCTCTTGCTCCTTCCCCCAGCCCACAAGAAACTCTGAAGTGGTACATCTTCAGGGCCAATTAAGCCCAAAGTCAGATTTCCAGATTTACTTTGTCCTGTTTTCAGAATTTAGGGAGTAGCTTTTAGTAACAAACATCACTTGCTCTCCATCACCTGGCAGGGGCAGATAAAATTCAACCTTTGGACAAGCTGGAGGCATGCAAGATAGAAGCTGTCATGATAGAAACCATTAATATAACCTTGACTAAGTAAATTTAATTCATCAGTTGACCTATTACTGCCATGAAAAGGATATAAACAAAAGCATCAAAGCTGACAAGGACTAATGTAAAGTTTCTGAAATCCTATGCAGCAGACAGACAACAGAACTGTCTAAGTGACAGGAAGACCACCACAGAAGGCATTACAGCTCCCTTTTCACCTGCAAAGACTTCAGAATCCTTTAAAGCAAGCAGTCACTTTCTGGTGTTAGAGCAAAAGTAAGCTTTTATTTTTCAACAGTCTGGGGGGGTTTGGTTGTTGGTTTTATGAAAAAAAAAAAAAAAGAAAATTATGAAAAGGACAATATGAAAAGGACTGAACTGCCTGAAAGAGTTTCTCAAGCAGTAAACATTTTCTTGACAGAGTATTTTCAAAATAGAGAGCTGAAGATGCTACCCTTAGCCTGTACTATATCCACAAAGAACTTCACTACGACTATACTACAGTCTTACAGTTTGAAAACAACCACAGGAATTAGTCTAAGAATGACCTACTAAAAGATAAACAGTTTTGTGTCTACAAGAGCAGGCAACTTACCAGTTCAGGTTTCACAAAGAAACAACTAGAATTTTTTAATTACTCTGTTGATGCAAAGTTATTATTAAAAATGCTCAGAGGGAAGTCAGCCACCACTCACTGTAAACTTGAAATTCTCTTGCAGCTAACTTGGCTTTGAGACTTCCCTTCCGCCATCTAGGACGAATTGTCTGATTAGGACACGAATTGGTAACTAGTAATTTTAACAGGTCCAGACAAGGCTAGTAACACAGTACTAGTCATATGCCCTGCTGCCTACAGAAATATGTTTTTAAAACAGTAGCTCCTTGGAGTTCTAACAGCCAGTCTAGATCTAATTAAGAGCAATCAAGTACATACAAATCTGGACCTACTAATCATCATCATCATCATCATCCCCCTCCTCCTTCTCAAGCCAAGAGAAGGTCACCAGTGCAGTTGCTCTAGAGATGTTGCTATCAACAGTCTCAAACTTCCCATGATAAATGGGAATGGCACCCCATCCACAAAGCTACCATTAGATTAGTCAGTAAAAAGAGGGAAAGTCTGAAGAATTAATCTTCAACAGATTAATTCTCCCTTTTGTTCCAAAAGGGGACACAGAAGCATGCCATTGGTTGTGCTTGCCTGAAAAACCACAAGATTGCCCCTTCTTTTTAGAATCTATGCAACTATGTGGGATGGCCTTTAAGTGATTGAGGTTACCAATGTAACAAAAATCTGAGATATTTAATAGGTATTTCTACTTTGTATCACCTCTTGAACCTGACTCAACTGAAAATTCTTCTGTGGAAAAAAAAAAAAAAATTGCCTCCAGCAATTGCATTTTGCTTTTAGAAGCCTAGAGCTAGGGTGGGAAGCTGAATCTATAGAAGGAGTAGGCAATGATTAACAGTCATTGGAAAATTGTATTCAAAGAACAGGTGTCTTAATTCCCCTTAAGTGCTCAAGTTCACCTATTATGGACCATTAACAACGAGCTTGTGAATACAGTTTTAAGTATCCAGTAATGGCCGACCTATAAGTGATGAAAAAAATACTGCCCTCTCTTTCACTTGTCCCATATATTCCTCTGGCACCTCCAGGCAATCTCCTCTGTTCTAGATCAATGCCTGGATGCTTTAGCAGCATTTATGAAAAGCCCTGTAACAAGTATGTTCAAAATTACCACAGACCATGCAGTACTAGTTAAGGCTTCACTTAGAGAGAAAAAAAAAGTTACAAAAAAAAAGTTGGAAGAAATCAAACTCAAAACTGAAAAAAATCCTCAACTAACACACTTCAGTTATTTCAGGTCAGAACTAAACCAGCAACGTCTAAACACAAAAGACTGCCTAGTTTCAAGCAGGTCCTTCACCATTTTGTATTTAGTTGAAACGTTCCATCTTAGCCTATACAGAGCTTTAGGATTTTACCAGCAGCCTCCTATCTCAAATTTTAATTTCAATCCTGTTTGCACACCACATAGCTTCCTACTGTCACTACACATCACAAGAGGATCTCTAGCTACTTCAGTCCCTTAAAGACACAGTTACCTATTAAAGTAGCGCTTGCTTTAAATGTGTTACAAGTAATGTCCAAGAACACCCCTGGGGATCACATCACACGATAAATCATTCTATCACTGTTGAGCAAAAAGAAGTTACATAACATCCTAGTGTCTGCACTGAATCATGTATAGGAGATTTTGTCCTCTGCACATGCCTCCCAGGGCAACACCACTGTCCATCAGCAAACTTGGTACCACATGTTTGCTGACAAGGGCCTCACTGCACCAGGAACTGAGACATCACCTTGCCATGTAACAGAAACCACAGACCACTAGGCTGAAAAAGACCTCATCCTATCCTTCTTGGCAAAAGCACAGTCTAGACAAAATGGATCAGCACCCAGTCCAGCTGGATCTTAAACATGTCCAATGTTGAGGAATCCACCACTTCCCTGGGGACATTATTCCAAAGGTTGACTGTTCTCATGGTGAAAACTCTCCTCTTGTGTTCAATGAAAATGTTCCCTAGAGTAATTTGCACTGACTGTGCCTGTTTTTCCATGGATCTCCTTGTGAAATGGAAGCTTTCATCAAAATTGTAGTCTATCCTTAAAGACTAGTAGATGGTGATAAAATTTTCCCTAAGCCTTCTTCCTCAAAGTTGAACATACTTAGCCCTCTCAGCTCTGCCTCATACACATGGCTTCTCAGACCCCTGACCATCTTTGTGGTCCTCTTCTGGACCCTCTTCAGATTATCTACATTTTTTTGTGTGCAGCAGAGATAAAAACTGAACACAGTTGTGGCCTAACAAGTGCTGAGCAAAGCGAGTAATTCAGAAAGTGTCTCCTCTAGACACTTTCAGCGCACATTTTGACTCAAGGCCATAACACCAGCTTCTGCCCCATTCTGCAAATCTTTCAGACAAATCCAGAGGCTAGGCTTCCTTCAAATCAGCTAATATTCTATTCAACCAGAACTACTGGACTTTGACTCTGTAGGTGCAGCTCTCCCTCAGAATCACAGAATTTTTTAGGTTGGAAGAAACCTTCACGATCATCATGTCCAACCCATCTCTAATACCTCAATTGGACCATGACACCAAGTGCCACATCCAGTCTTTTTTTAAACACTTCTAGGGAGGGTGACTCCACCATCTCCCCAGGCAAGCCATTCCAGTACTTTATCACTCTTTCTGTGAAAAACTTTTTCCTAATATCCAGCCTATATCTCCCTTGTCGCAGCTTGAGACTGTGTCCTCTTGTTCTGTCTGCTGTTGCCTGAAGAAAGAGACCAACGCCCAGCTGACCACAGCCACCCTTCAGGAAGTTGTAGAGAGTGATAAGGTCACCTCTGAGTCTCCTTTTCTCCAGCCTAAACAACCCCATCTCCCTCAGTTCTTCATACGGCTTGTGCTCCAAGCCCCTCACCAGCCTCGCTGCCCTCCTCTGGACACGCTCAAGCATCTCAACGTCCTTCCTAAACTGAGGGGCCCAGAACTGGACACAATACTCAAAGGTGAGGCCTGACCAGTGCTGAGTACAGAATGACCTCCCTGCTCCTGCTGGCCACACCATTCCTGATCCAGGCCAGGATGCCATTGGCCCTCTTGGCCACCTGGGCACACTGCTGGCTCATGTTCAGCTGCTGGCACCCATACCCCCAGGTCCCTTTCCTCCTGGGCACTGTCCAGCCACACCTTCCCCAGCCTATAACGCTGCAGGGGGTTATTGTGGCCAAAGTGCAGGACTCAGCACTTGGACTTATTAAACCTCATCCTAGTGGACTCTGCCCATCTGTCCAACCATTCCAGGTCTTTCTGCAAAGCCCTTCGTCCTTCCAACAGGTCGACACACGCTCCCAGCTTAGTGTCATCCGCAAATTTACTAATGAAAGATTCCATGCCTTCATCCATGTCATCAATAAATGTCTGCCCAGCACAGACCCCTGAGGGACACCACTGGTGACTGGCCCCAGCTGGATGCAGCACCGTTCACCACCACTCTCTGGGCCAGGCCATCCAGCCAGTTCCTAACCCAGCGAAGAGTGCTCTTGGTGCTCTTGTCCAAGCCATGAGCTGCCAGCTTATTTAGGAGTATGCTGTGGGAGACAGTGTCAAAAGCTTTGCTGAAGTCCAAATAGACAACATCCACAGCCTTCCCTGCATCCACCAGGTGGGTCACCTGGTCATAAAAGGAGATCAGGTTGGTCAAACATGACCTACCCCTCCTAAACCCGTGCTGGCTGGGCCTGAGACCCTGGCCATCCTGTAAGTTCTGTGTGATGGCACTTAATATAAACTGTTCCATTATTTTGCCAAGTACTGAGGTCAGACTGACTGGTCTATAATTACCAGGATCCTCCTTTGCACCCTGTTTGTGAATGGGTGTCACATTGGCCAGCTTGCAGTTGTCCGGAACCTCACCAGTGAGCCAAGACTGATGGCAGATGATGGAGAGTGGCTTAGCAAGCTCATCTGCCAGCTCTCTCATCACTCTGGGATGGATCCCATCTTGTCCCATAGATTGATGGATATCCAGGCATTTCAGCAGTTCTCTGACTGCCACCTCTTCGATAATGAGGGAACCATTCTGCTCCCTGACATCATCTACCAGTCCAGGAGGCAGTTGTCTTGAAGGCAAGTCATCTCCTCACTAAAAACTGAGGCAAAGTAGGCATTAAGCACTTCTGCCTTCTCCTCATCTGCAGATACTAAGTTCCTTCCCTTGTCCAGTAAAGAACAAAGGTTGGTCTTACCCTTCCTTTTAGCATTAATATATTTGTAAAAACATTTCTTATTACCCTTTACAGAAGTTGCCATTCTAAGTTCAAACTGAGCTTTGGTCTCCCTAATTTTTTTCCTACATGCTTTAGCAGCTCCCTTAAATACTTCCTGAGAGACCTGACCCCCCCCTTCCAAAGCTGATACATCCTCTTTTTACTCCTAAGTTCCTCCAAAACCTCCTTGCTCATCCAGGCTGTACGTTTACCCCGTCGACTTACCTTTCGGCACACAGGGACAGTCTGTTCCTGTGCCCTCAAGATCTCTGTTTTGAGGCATGGCCAGCTTTCCTGAACTCTTTTGTTTTTAAGGGCTGCTTCCCAAGGGATGCTCTGAATAAGTCTCCTAAACAGGCCAAAGTCTGCCCTCCGGAAGTCCAATGCACAAGTTTTACTGGTGCTCCTCCTGATTTCAGCAAATATTGAGAACTCTATTATTTCATGATCACTTTGCCCCAAGCGACCTCCAACCACCACATCTCCCACCAGTCCATCTCTATGCACAAACAATAGATCTAACATAGTCCCTCCCCTGGTGGGCTCACCCACCAGCTGCAACAAAAAGTTGTCCTCCATACACTCTAAAAATTTCCTCACTGCCTCTTTTCTGCTGTATTAAGTTCCCAGCAGATGTCTGGTAGGTTGAAGTCACCTACAAGAACACGGACTGATGATCCTGAAACATTACCTAGCTGCTTATAGAATAAGTTATCCACCTCTTCCTCCTGGATGGGTGGACGATAACAGACTCCCAGTAGGAAGTCAGCCTTGTTGGCCTTCCCCTTAATTCTGACCCACAGGCGTTCAACTCCATCTTCCTTAGTTTCAATTCCTACAGTATCAAAAGTCTGCCTAATATAAAGGGCCACCCCTCCACCTTTTCTCCTTTTCCTGTCTCTTCTGAGGAGCTTGTAGCCATTGAGTGCAGTGCTCCAGCCATGTGAGTCATCCCACCACGTTTCCATGATGGCAGCTACATCACAGCTTTGCTGTTGCACCATGGCCTCCAGCTCTTCTTTTTTGTTACCCATGCTGCGTGCATTGGTATACGGGCACCTCAGCTGGGCTACTGACTTTGCCCCTAAGTCAGCCTTGCAACCCTTGGGCCTGCTTTCAGACAGTCCAGCTGCATGCCCCTCCCCCTTCAAACCTAGTTTAAAGCCCTCTCAACAAGTTCTGCCATTTCAAGAGCTAAGAATCTTTTGCCCTTAACAGAGAGATGTATCCCATTTGGTTCCAGCAGAGCAGGTGCTCTAAAAATTTCTCCATGATCAAAGAATCCAAAATTTTGCCTGTGACACCAACCCTTAAGCCACTTGTTCATTGTGTGAGGTCTCCTGTTTCTTTCATCATTTTCCTCTGCCACCAAATGGACTGCACAGAACACTACCTGTGCTCCTGCCCTATCAACTACCTGACCCAGTGCCCTAAAGTCTCTTTTAATTGCCTTGACACTCCTCTTTTCAATCTCATCACTGCCAGCCTAGAGTATGAGCAGTGGGTAATAATCAGAGGGCTGAATCAGCCCAGGAAGTCTCTCAGTGATATTTTGTACCCGAGCCCCAGGGAGGCAGCAGATCTCCCTGTGGGATGGGTCTGGTCGACATATGGGGGGCCTTCTGCTCCTGTCAGAAGGGAGTCACCTACTATGATTACCCTTCTTTTCTTCTTGATGTTAGAGGTGGTGATGCATCTTTCAGGTGAATCATAACTGGGGGACTCACTGGGCAGACAATTTTCTTCTAAATCGTCTAGCTGGCCCTCTAGATCTAGGACCTCATATCTATTCTGAAGTGGCACCTGGCTGAGGGATGGGGAGAAGTTTTTGTTATTATCTCCCCGAGCGGGGATACATTTCCACTCCTCTTCATTTATCAGGTGCCCTTCTATTACCTGAGAGCAGGAGGCATGTAAGTCCTCAGACTCACAGTCAGAGGCCTCCCTTAAAGATGGAAGGGCTGAACTCCACCAGTCTATTTCCATTTCACTTTCCCTGATACTTCTTAATCTTTCAACTTCCTCCCTAAGCTCAGCCACCAGCAAAAGGAGATCACTCACCTGTTCACATCGTAGGCACGCCTCCTCCACAGCACCCCCTGAAGCCACTGATAAGGTCAAACACTCCAGGCAGGAACTGGTCTGTACAGAGGCAGCCTTTTTGGAGAGCTCCACTTGGTCACATACACTTATACCAACCAGAGTTTTTGACCGTGTAGAAACCATTACTAGCAGACACCCCAAAAGCAACCAGGCAGCAAAAATACTTCAAACAACACAGAGGACACCTTACTTACAATACTGCCTGCGCGAACTGCCCTGTCCACGCTCCAGTGACTCACCATGCCCGTTTGCCCGCTCCTGTTCACCGCGCTCTGGGTCGCCGCGCTCCCCAGAGACCTCTTATAATCAGCCACTCAGTATCAGCACAGGAAGCTCCACCCCTTGCTCCTCAACGACCCTCAGGTGCAACAGTGCTCCTGAAGACATCTCTTCATATCTGAACAATGACGATAATTTGGCAGCTCTTACTCAAGGGACATTCAGCCAGCTATAGACTGCTCTATTGTGTTCCCATACCTCCACCAGGAGTACAGTGTGCAACAAACAAAGCAAATCAAGGTTGCACTGAACTCAGAGTACTTGCAGAGTTACCTTCCATCAAGGACACTGTGCAAAAGATGAGCTCTGAAAGACCGAAAGGGACTTTCATCTCACAAGTAGTCCTCACAGCAGCTGATGAAGAGGACTGCACTGCTAGTGAAGAGGACGCCCCTTTCAACAGAAAGTCTCCTGCGCTCCAAGGATAACCTCCTTATTAACCTTGGTTACTTACTTGGTGTTATAGATTCTGCAAGGACTGCTCAGCAGCTGCTCACTTCAGAAACAGAAACAGGCTGAAGTTTTCTAGCAGAAAAAAACCTGAGAGAGTTCAGTTTTGATATCTGAGAGGGAAGGAAAATATGAACGGTCTCTCTTGGCTAACAATAGTTTTTGTGCTTGTTTTTCAAATTTGTAGACTGAATAAAGCTAATAAGATGCCCAAGCCAGACATTAAACAGCATAATCCTTTAGAGAACAAGAAAGTCAAGTCAACAGTCTAAAACATTCAAGCTAAAAAGCAAGGGTTTCTTTAGCTGAAGAAGTACTTTAGACAGTTAAGTAACTGTTGGCTTGGAGCCCTTCTAAAAAGCCAAAAGGAAGCCTAGATGCAAGTCTGTAATTTGCTCTCCCTATGGTAAGTGGTGATTATCTGCCTAAAGTACATCTTCAGCTAAAGAGACCCTTGCTTTTTAGCTTAAAAAAATTTCTTCTCCTATATTTGTGAAGAGTACCTCTCACAATTCACCTTACCTCTTCAGATGCCATCCCTGGTAGGCAGAAGTTCTGAGTTAAAATATTTAACACTAGACTCAGGCTCTGTTTATTTGTAAGCACACACCACCCACCTCCAGTTCCTAGAGTCCTAACATCCTGAGACAAGGCTTCCTACAGCTCACTGTGTTCAAGCAATACTTTACTGTTAACAGACCCATAAAGAATATACACCTCATTCATGCTGGGATCAAATTGATGGTGAGAAAAGCAAAGAATATACACAGGGAATTAGTGCAAAGCCATCTGCAAGAATACTTTAATCACACAGATATACAGCTCCTGAAGCTCAGAAAAAGACATCTACAAGTACATGTTTAAAATCTCAGTCTGAGAAGCACTAAGATGGAGAAGGACTACCATGTTCAGACTGTAAGTTTATAGTGGGCTATTAGATCTGTAAAGGAATGCGTATCATAGCCTTGTAACAGTTGTTCCAAGTGGAAAGTCTTCAGAAGGAACTTCTCTGTAAATACCCTACAGCAGGCCTGATATATATATACACACACACACACATATATATACACATATACACATATATACACACACACATATACATATGGCACACATACTGTGCCATGGGCATGTGGTGAAAAGCTCTGATGGACAAACTAAAGTCCTTGATATAATTTTGTAGTGAAGTCTACTCAGTAATTCTTTTCCTCATTAGATGTGATTGATTACCAATGCTCCTTAACTTCAAGAGAATAAAACCCACATTAAAGTAGCTTTTATTACATCTGCGTAAGCGGCAAAACATCAAGTCCTTAGAAAGATTACAAGTCACAGAAAGCCATCTTTAAGCAGTTACTTAGTATGCAGAACTTAACAACAGGCATATCATGCCTAGGGTATGGGGATGACAGAGGAAACAATATCTGTCATTTGGACACATGGTTTCTAAAACAAGGCACCTATATCTGCTATATACAAATGACAGAAACTGCTAATGCTGTAATTCCTGTTGGATCAGGCTGTGACCTTGTAGTGACGAGCTGAAGCACAACTGGCTTCAATTCAAAGATTCTAGGCAGCCACAGGATGTCTTCTATAGAGTACTACCTGCCACACCAATGAAAGGGCAACTCTGCAACATGTTGTGTATGCCCTACAATACTGACCCTAGCTTGAAGGGTCAGAGCAGACAGATAATGCTACCCATGCAGTACCCTGCTATTAAACACACCTAGCTGTGTTTTGGCTATGAAAATGTCCTACTACTTAATGTATTATTTATTTCCCCCACTTTTCCCACTACCACCATTTCTCACTGTTAAAAAAGAACTCCCTAATTCTAGGCAAATACAATGACAGTGCTTTCTGCCACAGGGTTCTCTTTACCTTCATTGACTCAGCATACAATATATATTCCCTAAGTACAGGCAGGAAGTCTTCTGTCATGTCCTCACTGAGTTCTTCAAGAGCTGTGCAGCAATTCCCAATACAGGCAGACACTCCTTCCAGCGGCTCTGATAGCTCTACCTCCAGCCCACTCCACGTTGAATAAACAGGTCCATATTCTCGCAGTTCCACCAAGTATTCTATAAGAAGCAGATGGAAAAACAGATTGAGAGTAAAAGCAAGGCACAAAGATGTGCAAACACAAAATAGGAGAAATTATGCACCACTTTTGAATAACATTAATCTCCACAGGCCTCCACAGGAACCTATGTTGAATTAGCCTCTTAATAGACAGTGTTCTATGGCTGCACAGGTGACAGGTTCAAGTTGCCTCTTTCTTAACTCACTATTCCCACAGACTTCCAATACAAAGACTCCTGTACCTTTGTAGTAGCCAAGGTCAGTTTTTTAAACATATGTAAAACTTGACTCTACTAAAACAGACCTGTAAAGCTTATCTCCATCTAGGAATTCCATTTGTACTCCTCCAGGCTCTTCCATCTTGCAAAAGTCTTTCAAAAAATTACTCCAGTAAGACAGTAGGTTGGTACAAAAAGTTAAACTTAAAAAAAAATTCTTTGGAGAGTTGAGTTAATACCAGAATATCACTGTTGTTAGGTTTTGGCCCTTTTTAAAATCTGGAACAGGCATTAGATTTTGCCCTGTGTGTGTGACATATTACAGGCCAGAATCATCAACACAAATTGCCTTGATCATGCTATCAACCAGAATAAGACACAGAGCATTCACACTGAAATATTATGATGGAACACCTTGTGTCCTTACCCAACTGTTCCTTGATGATCCGTTGTGCTATTCTGTCAATGGTACCAAGCTTTAGAGAAAATGTGTCTAGATAATCCCCAATGGCTGCAAACTCCAGTGGCCGACTTCTTAATTTGTAGCCTCCTGTAACATATTTAACAGACTCCCCCATCTTTGACAGCAAAGCCATTCCTTGCTTTTTGTAGGCATTAAGATCCTAGGAATTAAAACAAACAACCAAAACAACAAAATAACCAAAACAGAAAAGAATATATTTAGGAAAACTCACTTACATGTTTAAATACTAATACAATGAAGGATAC
Organism: Hirundo rustica; assembly: GCF_015227805.2. Taxonomy (NCBI): domain Eukaryota; kingdom Metazoa; phylum Chordata; class Aves; order Passeriformes; family Hirundinidae; genus Hirundo; species Hirundo rustica. Next base: position 64,857,550 of record NC_053488.1, read on the forward strand.
TTTCCAGTCAAGATCAAATCTTGTGAAAGCAAGAGATTACATATGACATGCAGCCTTGCAAAAAGGCTTTCTTTCTACAAGCTGTACAGCTAAGCACCGCTTCAAGGCTTCAGGAAGCAAATTATCCAGAAGAATAGTATGAAGTACATTAGAAATAACTAAGTAGCCCAACTTTGCATGTGGCCACACTTTCCCATGTTCTTGTACTCTCACCAGGGAAGCAGGTTTATTAATAGCTCTGATTCCACCAAAAGAGCTCACGCCATTCATCTAAAAACACTTCTAAGTCATGGCTACAATACCAGCATTAATCAGATGAACCAGCTGGCTCTAATGACCTACTACAGAGCTACACATTGCACACCTATTTAGTAAGTAAGCTTCTCACTCCAGTTCTGTGTTCAAACAGGAGGCGCGTAAAGACTGCACGCAGAAAAAATGCAGCATGGAGAGACCAGCAAAGCTTCTCTGCAAGAGAGACTGTAGCTCAGGCTGGGTCAGACACATCCATGTTAACGCCACAGAAAGTGTAAACTTCCTTCACACTCCTTTACACATTTGTATAAACCAATTTTCAGATAATCTATGCTGACAAGACTGCTTGCCTATGATTTTCTTTCACCTTATCAGTACACCAGAAAAAAACTGTTTTAGTTAGCCAAAACTCTGCCAATTTTTCATTTTACTTCTTCCACCAGAGGTCAGTACTCAACACCTCAAAATTGGCTGAAGAGCTAGAGTTCAGTTATCCTATAGAACCTGAGGAAGAGATGTGTTCAAACCACATAGGACTGTAGAGATCAAGAATTTAGACATATTATTACAGACTAGACTAAAAGCTTAGGTGTTCTTAAAAAAAAAAAAAAAAATTCAAGAAACCAGCAGCCATCTTCCAAACACGTATCATGGTACTCCTTCCATGTACTATGGTATTGACTTAATGTAAGTCAAATACTAGTCCGATTAAGAAAACACGACATCTTAGCAGCTACTACAATTTTCAATTATGTTTGCATTTAAACGCAGTTTGACTTTTGCTTTCCACACGTCCTCAGCACAAGCTGCAGGCAAGCATCAGAAAAGATCCTTAAACCAAAAATTATTCACTCACTCTCTCTCAAGCATTCTGGTATGTTACAGGTCCAAACAGGGAACATGAAGAAATGCTGGTTTCTCTTTTTTCAGCCAGGAAGTGACCTTATGATTTCCTGTAGTAACTAAATTCTGAAGTCCTAGCACACTGAATTGATACCTCACTGCTCCACTAGACCAAGTTCAAACATTAGAGACAGTCAGCAGAACATGTGCCCTTTCCCCTCACCTCCCAGGATGCTCTGTAATCTCAAGGCAAACTCTTTCTAAAGCAGAGGACGAAGCCTTGACATTCATTTCACGGGGTGGGAAAAGAAAAATAAAGCAGCAAAGAAAGATGCAGCATGCTTGGGCAGATAAAAAGAGGAACAGAGTTATATGACATTTAACGTGCTGAAGAAATTCTGCATTTCTGCCTTGTTTCAGTGGTTAAGCTCACCATGAAGGGGAAATAAAAGAACATTAGAGATTGATTATTAACAGCAAGCAGAGCACGAACCTGAAGTGAGCTAGAGTAATGTGACTTTGGAAAGGGATGCTTTTACAGCTTTTCTCACCTATCTGGTAAAACCCAAGCATAGCTGCAGGTCCTCCTAGCCTTATATACTTCTAAAGAAAGCCAAGGAAAATTGCACCATTCCTGCATGAGTCATGCAGAAGACAAGCATTAAATTGTTGGCTGAGAACAGAGAATAATGAGGCCTCCATGCTTAGCTTTGAGGGCATCAAGTGCAAGCAGTATAAAAAGTACAGGCAAGAGAAAAACTCAAGAAATTTGAAAGCCTTTGTGCAAGAGAGACTTCTTTTCCACTCCCCCTTCCCTCCATCCCAAAAGAAGATTTTAGAGTCTACAGGTTTCTGTATTTTTATTCTCTCTGGCATAACAGGAGTATGTTCTAGGCTACAAAACAAGCAGGTCTGGAGAATGCAATTTATCTATCTGCAAAGGTGATTCCCCTTCCCTTCAAGTACGGGGAACCCAAACTGTTGTCACACACAACAGTGAGTGCCCAACAAGCCTCTGGTATTTTAGAGGAAGCTCTGATCTGCACATGTAGTTTTGTTAATGCATTTTTACCCTAATTTCAGAAGGGATTGTAAAGGTCAACAACTGCATTTGAAAGTTACTGGCTTACCTTAGCTGTGAGAAAGATGCTGAAGTGCTCATTAAAAGACAGCACTGGGTGATCAGTTATTCTCTTCAAGAACTTGTCTAATGCTTTCCTTCTTGTCTCCACGAACTCTTCCGAAAAGCGATCAACAACACCCTTCACCACAAACTTCTCAGGAAGAGGCTGTCAGAGTACAAGATTCAAAAGACCAAAAACTTGCTTCTATTATTTGGAAACAAACAAAGCCATCTAATTCCAGTCTTAAAAGGAACTGAAACATTGTGTTTGCTAACAGGAACCATGCATCAGATGGGATGCAAGCCGTGCTCAGAACTATCCTTTAGCCGGTCTGGCTTAAAGCTAGCCATTCCACTGAGAGTCACACCAGGCAAGTCAGACAGTACTCACACCAAGTACTTGCAGCATAGCTTAGACTGTTCTTCCTACAGCTATCCATATTCAAGATCCAGCTCTAAAGAGATGCCAGAAGAGCTGCATGCTATTTATAACAGAAGTGCGCACCCCCCCGCCCCACCACTCAGTGTTGAAGCAAGGCTGTACAGTCTCAGGAAACCCAGAAAATTTGACAATTCTACGTAGTCCCCACACACCCTCCCTGAACAATTCAGAGCTTTTGAACAGGGCCCTCCTCCAAAAAGCTGACAACTTTAGTGAGAACACTGAGCAAAAACAAACCAGGGGCTTGACATAGCAAATGGCTGGATCTTTTCTGAAGTGTGAGCACACGGGGTCATCTATCACAGCTGACTTTCCTGAGTTTGTTTCTGTGACAAAGGCCTGATAATACACCCACTTTTACACCTTACTATTTTGAGTCCTTCAGTTCATCTCTGCCATTTGGCTTGACATGTAACCCCAGACTGTCTTTAGATTTCCTAGTTATGCAGTCTCCCCCGTTACACTTGGATTACAGACTCTATAGTACCACTTCAGACGGAAAATAACTTTTTAAGCTGAAGCATGGTTAGTTTCAGCTCTGCCACTAGATCTGCTTTTGTTCTGTTGAGACAGCATGTTCTGTTGGACTTCAAGATTATTATCAGTTTTAAAATTTTGCTTTGCATTTCATTCTTGTGAACCAGTCCATCCAGACAATCTGCTTACAGTTAGGCTAGCAGTGACAGCCATTTTCACCCAATTCAGGAATTAAGATTCTCCTCTGCAAAGAGTATATCATCTAAAATCTGTGTCAAAAACAATTAAAGAAAAAAAATCTATACATATTGCTTTCCCACCATACCTGAATTGACATGGGCTTTATGTAAAGACTCCATCTCCTAGAAAAGCAAAGCCAGCATGACTTAGCTTCAACACAGCTACATTTTGACCACTGTATTTGGTTCTTACAATTTAAGACTTACCTTATTATGCTTAGCATTCAAATCAGTCAGTCATTCTGGTTAAACCAGCATAAGGTACACTATCATTACACTTCTTCAGAAGTATAATGCCTTGTGCATTAGTTTTCAGGGAGGAAGAAACTCTCTTCCTTTGCTTTGTAAACTTTAGCTGGGACTCTACGAAGTCACTACCTCAGAACCATATATACAGGAGGAAAAAAAAAGTTTAAAGAAAAAAAAAAGAGGGAAAGGAAGACTAAAAGTTCAACCAAACACATCCAAACTGGCACTGAGTCACTAGTTTGAGCATTTGAAGAATGCATCTCTATGACAAAGACTTCTGCCATTTACCTGGTTTCAACTACAGTAGGAGGTACATTCCTTTCCATTTTAGGCCTCCGGAGGTCCATCTCAAGTAATCAATACACACAATTAGCAACGGGTATCTTGCTTTAACTGTGCTAATTATCTGTCTTCTAGTCTTCCATCTTAACAATTTATTTTTCCCTACTGAGACATATGAGCAGAGTTCATTGCCATCAGAAATAGCTTCAAGTATCCAAACATCCAAATCTTGGCGGTGTTAGGTTTACTTTTCTAGTCTAGAGAGAGATCTGAGATCAGTTCTACTGTTTTTTGCAAGAAAATATTACAATGTCTCAGATCTTTTAAAAAGAAGTAACTCAGCAACTGAAGAGATGAAGAGAAACCCATACTGAGCTTAGTCTTGGCTCCTAAGTGTAGGCTGTCATGACACACAGCACTGAAAAGACACATCATTAACTACAGGTTATTAAGATTTTAGGAAGAATCACTATATTGAGATTAGGAAGACAACTCCCTTCTGATAACTTGTTAAAACAGACTGTCAGGGATTGCAGTATCTATAATTACATATACAGATAGTGTTAGATTATCTTGAAACATCTTTCCAGAATACACTTGAGTCAGTGCATCTGAAACCGCCTTTAGCTTCTATACCTCATCTATTTCTAGATGACAAATACATAAAGCATTCAGCAGTCTCCCCACCTACCCTGCATGAAGGAGATTAACAAGAGATTCCATAATTGCTAACTTGTGCATAAACAGATAAAATAGGGCAGCACATCCTTTTATCTCCAGATTTTCTAGAAGAAAAGCACCTAAGATACTGGCTTGTTCTGCGGCCAGTTCCATGTCCAGTACTACAGCTACTCATGCTAAGTTCTGCGTGCAACAAATTCCTGGTCAGAGCAAAGAAATGATTCCCTGATTGTGACTCACCTTCTGCTACTCGACTATTATTTACAACCTTGGAGGCTTCAGGCAGAACTGGCTGCCTGTTGGTGGACTCAAAAATCTGCAGAAACTTAACTGTGATTGTTCCAGCTGTTCAGAGAATGGGGCGTGAGAAAACAGTACGGGCACTTAACACATGCCTCCACCTTATGCTGTCTAGCTCACTGTCTTTCTTTTCCCTACTGCTCACTAAACATGTGTGCGGCCAGTTAGTGGTGTCACATGGTTTTGTGAAGTACTTCTTATCTCTGAGACACTCAACTATTATTCCACTTGAGGCAAGTCCCAGCATAATTAAGGACTTAAACAGTGCTCAACCAAAGATCAACCTAACAATACTCACACAGCCTACTCCTTGCTGAGGGAGAAAGGGAGGGCAGAGAAACTTCCACCATTCCAGACAGGCAAGCTAAAGTATGCTAGTAGTGTTTCTATTTCCTGCCAATTCAATTCCTACAGGGCTTTTTAAATGTCTTTGTTCAAAAGCCCTGAAGGCCGTGATCTCACAGGTCCCCTACCTATTCACACAAAAAACATATAAGCTAGTACTAACCTCCCCTCACCAAATAAGGTGGTCGGATGACCAGTTTCAGCAACAATGGGTGCAGTAGTTTAGTTAATCTTATTAGGTAAACTCCTGCCTACTGAAGGAGCAGCATGCAATAGCTACCAAGCCAGAGGCTGAGACTTCCAAGTCCGTGCTACTACATGTCAGTGCTATTAAGTGTTAGCACAAATAGTTTTAAATTACGCTGTAAAACCAACTCAAAAAGCCATCTTGAAAACCGAGACTAGAACCTGAAGTACCTGTGGCTTTTCATAATCCCCAGACACTCTGAAATACAGATGTAATAACTGAGCAAACAAATGAAATGTATTTTATTTATGTCACAGCTACTGTAGTCAGCACACGTATTGCCCCGCAGGAGGCTGACAAAGCTCACCTCTCAGTTAGGCCACTCAAGAAAAGTCTAAACTTCCTAACTAGTCAGGAATGGGAAGCTCTTTCCACTGTACTGTAAGACAATAAAGTACCATATTTAACTCTAACTACTCAAAGAAAATGAAGTACTTTTTTTAAAATCTCAATACATATCATCCAAATATTACCCTTGGAAGACAGATGCATAACTGTCCTCAAGAGCAGATTCTTGCTTACTACCTACGGGAATAAGATGCGTTGGCTGGGACTCTTCCAGCTTGTTTCTCAACCAGTCGAAGTCTTGGTACCGCCGACGGACCGAATACTCTGGCAAATCAAACTCTGCTCGTGTGGTCTGGAAAAGAACAGGATATACTTACTGTGCAGTAATGCCTCTCACTTTAGAGCTTAGCAGCAAATGCAGTACAGCCACCCCTGGCAAGGGTGAAGCCAGACAATCCTTGCAGGAGCAGGTCTTAATCCCCAAAATTGTGCAGCCAGCATGAGAGAAAGATCCTCTGGCCTTTGAAGTAGTGGAAAAGCAGTAATATGAAAAATGATTGCTTGGAGCTGATGTGTTAGGATCTACTTGTATTTCATTACATGTTCCACTCTCATCATGGCAGAAATCCACAGAGCAGAAACACTGCACACCACATAACTCTCTTGGCAGCCACAAGATTGCAAGGACTGAATGAGGTATTCATTGTGAGGACAAGACCATTTTAACCATCAAAAATTAAAAGTAAAGGTGTTTACTGACTTGTTTATTCTATGACATGCACTGTCCACAGGTGAAAAAGGATTTCACCACTGTCCTATGCTCTGCAATTGATGGGCTTATCACACTCCAAGGTCAAAAGATGAGAGAGAACATAAGCCAGTGTAAGGTATGACGGACTATTTTTGTTGACTTCCAAGACAAAGAAACAAATCTGTTTATGTGTATGTCCAATTAGATATATTATTACATTAAATTAACTCTTTTACATTTTCCTTCTTTAGGGCAAGGTCATTACAGGTTCAACAGGAAAAAAGTAAGTATGCAGATAAACTGCTGGCAAGTGTTTTATCGAGTCTTTGAACAGTCCATAACCCTTCTGGAAGGCTAACTGTATGGGGTTGCTTGCAGAGCACATACTGCAACTGCTAAAAACACTTGTGAAAATGTGTACCAACTAGGAGTGTATGCTGGCATTGCAGCAGCCCTGATTAGAAGGTAGACGGCCCTTATAGTTATGTCCCACTGAGAAGCACAGGCAGCTGTAATTAAGTCACTCCCCGCATTACGTCCATCTTGCAATGAATGGCTCACAGTGCCAGCACACTACATGCCAACAGCCAGGCATCAAACCCAGCACATTCTGGGGAATACACTGGCAAACCCAGCTTTGAACTGGCATGGAGTCTAGCAACTGGTTGCTTTGCTAATCCCAGCCAGCAGCAGCCTTTAAATGCAATCCACCTCTTCACTTGCTCTCTGGATGATCTTATCTCTTCAGTTGCTGCATTTTACTCCCACCAGTCACCACTGGGGATCCTGTAGAAGTTCTACATATGAAATCTCCTCCTAGGATGAGGTCAGGAGCCTCAACACAGTATCAACAGCACAGTACGTCTAGGATACTGTAAGCAGCAAGCTGATGTGTTATTACCTACGAAATTGTTTGTCTTCTAGTAGAGGAAGACTTAGACAGAAAAAGAAATCAGGATCAGCTCCTCCCTTCTTTGATCTGCTAGGCCATGGTAAGCAATATAGAGGTTAGTCCACGGACTAACATAACAAATCCTCATGAATTGGAGCAGTTGGGTTTGTAGGTGAGGGACTTCCAAGACCTCTATATCCACTGTACATCTGTGCTTTACTCAGTTACCCACATCTCAGGGTAACACCAGCTTACTGAAAATCTAAGAGTGCCATGCTATACATGTGACTTCTTGAGACTTAATTTGAATCACTTTCACTTGTTTTGAGTAAGAGACTGAATGATATTATTTTAGAAATTTAAATTAAAAAAACAAGGGTGGAGTGAGGCAGCAATAACTCAGTAGAAGGCAAAGCATCTGTGAACTGGCTTTCACTGCTCACAGGCATTCTAAGAGATCAGAGAGTGAGTGAATGAGAGTAACCAGAATAGCTACACGCTACAGTGTCTTATCCTGAAGCATGAGAATGAAGGTAAAGCCTCCCATCTGTAAAGCACTGAGAAGCTTATTAACCACTATTCTGCTAATAGTTAAGGAAAATGGTATAAGACTGTCTAGGAGTAGGAAAGCAAGGTTAAGTCCCAGTACACAAACCATACATTAGCTATCATTCACCTATAGTAGACTGCTCTTGTTGCCTTTACTTCACAAGCAGAATTGCAAAGTTTTCCTTATATCACTTTTTTTAACCTGAGATGAAAATACAGCAGCAACATTTCAACGCTTACTGCACAGGTTACCAAATCTAGACAGCAAATAAGCCTTTCAAAGACTATTTGAGCAGAACATAAAGGCCTTCCAAGGCTTAAATGAAACCTCACTAACACTGAAAGAATTTGGATCTAAGGTCAAACTGTTCATTAGGTTAGCACAAGTTACTTTTTCCAGATCGCACATAAGAGGAAGGAGGATCTTGCCACAGTTGAAGCACAGTGCTCAAGAACACATTGACTGAAGTAGCTCGGGTTGCAGCTGCAGTGGGAGCTGCAGGTTGAGCTCTGGCTGGTGGAGCCCAGGCAAAGAGGCTGTGAAGAGCCGATCCTCAGCACAACAAGGGCCCGGGGACCTGCTGCCCAGCCAGGGGTCCTGCTGCCCAGCCAGGGGACCGGACACTGAGACTCTGCAGGAGCCGAAGACCCCAGACCTTCCCACGCTTAGACTGGTGAGGGGATAAAAGCCCAGGGCTCCCTTTGTTCAGGATCCCTCCTCAGAGACACCAGCTCGAGCTGTTAGTTTGTTATTGCACTGTGATGAAATTATTTTAGTGGTTGGGACACCTGAGACTGCTGTGGGAAAACTGGGGACAGAAACCTGGTGTGACTGTGTAAGTGAGGGGGCATAGCTGGGAAAGGAAAAGGGCTTTTTTCTCAGCTCGGGTGGTGCAAGAGCGACTGCCAGAGTGGCTCCTGGATGGCTGACCAGGGAAATTTCCATAATAGACCACAAGTGAAGCATCTATGTTGTTGTCACAGTCAAATTCCTCCCGCCTTCTCAGTAAGATTCATAAATCTCATCTTGCAAGGACATGTGTCTCTTCCAAACGAAGCTGAGAAACTTACATGGCAGATCTTAACCTCTCAAAAAATAATGGGCAAGATGTTTCCAGAAACTTACTGAAAATTCCAGCACAGCTTCACTAAGTCAACACTGTAGTACTCTGAGCTCTGTTTTACTTGCTGGAAAGCAGGCAGAGTTACAGACACTTTTACCTTAGTAGCTGGAACAGTTTTGACTAAAGGCAGTATTAAGGCAATCACCAAGTCTTGGTCTTGCATAAGATTCTTGTCTTCCTTGGAAGCAGTTAGCAGCCAAACCTGAAAGCTAGCCTGTGATGACTATATGAAAGTATTTTTGTACCCTGATTCTACTCTCTTAACTCACTAGACTTGATTCCAGATTCCCTTCCATGTTATTATTTAAGTTTGAGGCAAAATCTTCAACTAAGAAAAGAGGAGAATTGACAGAGAGGGGAAAGGAAGAAGGCTGATGTTCTTAGCACTCCAGTATTTCTTTTTGCCTCAAATAGTTTAGCCTGTTTGGAAAAGACTTCATATCACTTTTATCTGCTTGTATCGAAGGAATCAGGCCGTTTGATGTGTTCAAGTAATCTACCCAATGAATGGACTAGAAGCACGATGAGAAAGACAGGAAAGTGCAAACATGACTTCCATTTCAGTACTGACTGGTTTGAAACACTCTCCCTTCAAGCCTGCAGAGCAACTGCATGACTCTGAGGAATGGCACTCAGCTGTTCAGACCTCCATGAGAAAAGGCATAGAAGGCCTTGCCATCCTAGAAAGTACCATGAAAGTGAAGTTAGAAGTACACTTATTTATGTTTTCTCAGGAAAGATGACTATATAACATAAGGCCAAGCTTTACCTTCCCCCTTCTTTCTAAAAAAAAAAAAATTGTGCTTGGCAAAATGTCCCTAAAATGCACACCCATCTATCTGAAGGACACAAAGACATTTCAATCATCACAGTCAAGACCCATTAAGTTCCAGCACAAGTTTCATCCACAAGTTTCACTAACCTCCCTGTGTAAGAAAACTGCTTACTAACTTGCATTAGTAACTGCATCAGCAAGATGAATACAGAATATGAGAAAATCAGGTCAGTCCTGAATCATTGTCTTGTTAGCTGAAGGATTACTATTACATTCTTTAAATGTGTTCATCCACAAGACAGGCTAGGGAACGTTACCTGGCTCTTACTAGGGAACTGTGAAAACAGGTACACAAGCAGGATCAAGTAAACTCTTAAGTTTTCCTTTGCAAGCCAAAGTTTTGACCCTTCCTCAGTCATCACTACCTGCTAACAAAGACATGAGAAGATGAAAAGCCCGAGAGCCCAAGGCATATTGCAAGACTTTTTTTTTTTTTTTTTTTTTTCCCCTGTTGGAATGAAGGACCTGTAAAAAGAAAAATGAAACAAAACTCCACACAACACAAATGCAATTGTGGTCGGTCTACACTCTTCCCTACAGTGGTATCCTGCCACAGCCACAACCACACATTACAGCATTAGCAACTCCCCTCTTGCCCTGGTGATGCTGCTTTTCAGTCTTCAGAATAACTCATTCTATGATCTACGTTTATCCAAACCTTTGACATTCCAGAAGCATTCTCCAATAGAGAAAAAAAAAACCCAGACATTCCTGCTTACTCATTCAGAAGCACCAGAAAGACCATTTAGAGGTTCTCAAACTTCTTTCCTGCATGGCTGCAAGGGTGATGTTGAGAAGGCTCCTCACCTCACTCTGTGGATTATTCCTGTGCAGCTTTTCTGCCATGTTTAATTACTGCTTGCAGTTACAAAGGCTAATCAGCAATTAGCTTGGCATTGAAGATGCCTTGTTTATAGGGCAAGAATGAGTTAGACCATTAATACTGTTAGTCTTGATCAACGGTAGATAGCCCTAGAGGTTCTGACCCTAGAGAATAACCAAAAGTTTCCAAGAATAACAAAACTAAAAAGATGAGAATTTCATGGTGATTCAGATGAGTAACTTACCCAGTTTCATAATAATATTGCAATAGTATAATATAGCAGATTTATGTGCTACAATGAGATCCAAAATAAAACAAGTATTAACAGATAGGTAGATAGACATCAAAATCAGAAGTATGGAATTATTTTTTTAAATAAGAAAAGAGACATTGTTGGCGAATACTTCTGACCTAAATATAGTAAAGACCTTGGCTATGTTTCAGAATTCTGCTTTAAAAAGAAAAGTAACCCTTGAACATAAGGATTTCCAAGCATAAGAACTATAGGGTGCCACTACAAAGAAGTATTTTATACTGATGGAATAATTAAGTCTTAATTCAAGACAGGAACAACATTAGCCAATTTTAGCCATTTCCCAGCTGAAAGCCACATTTTATTTTGTGGCTCCTATTCCTTCTGATCAAATAATAGCTGAAGGCTTAGCTGCTCCAAGTAAAAAACGATACAATGCTTCCTGCAAGAGTAAGACTATTAAGAGTAAAAATGGTAGACAACAAAACTGTGTTAAATGTAACACAGCAAGAGATAGTAACTATTTTAGAGAAACTCTATTTTCTCCTGAGCAGTCTGAAAGTGAAACTTTGAAGTGGACATTTGGAAAAAAACTATCTGTGGCCTGTAAAGTTTCCTTATCACCAAGGAAAATATTTGCTCCAGTACATACTGCCATCTAAGTGGACTGCAGGAATGTTAATCTTTTTGGACAAGTGTATCAAGTATATTACTAGTAACGCTTTTTGCCTTAGGTAACTGCAAGTGCTCAAAGCAGATGTCAACATCTCCTATCAGCTCATTATAATGAGAAAGATTTAGTTAAGAGGAATCAACATTTCAGTCGTAAATGTAGTGGACTTTTGAGATCACTTTTCATATTGATATATATAGATTACATTAATGATTGAACTACAACAGATACTGAAAAAATCTCCAGCCTCTTTTGGTTGGCAGCAGAATTCTTAGGATACTTCATTTTATTACTAGCTGTAGAACTATCTGAACCAGAAACTGTCTGAAAGCTGAGGATCAGGACTACGATTTTAGTGTATAACAGACGAAAAGTAGTAAACACTTTCAGCAACAAGCTTAAAGAAAAGGACAGACACAAAGTGAGATGATTAACAGTGAACCAGTAACAAGGCATATTTCCCTGAAGGAAACTCAAACCAACTGAGTGTCAGATAACTTAAATGAACAAACTGTGAAGTTAATGAAAGAAACTGGCCATGCAAGTTTACAAACAGTACTATTTAGGAATCAGAGACAAAAAAAAAAAAAAAATTTGACATGTTAAAAGACTTTTCCACAGTTTCAGACACTGAAGCAAGGTCTGCTAAGAGAAGTAATTTCTTCTACACATTCACAAGGTACCATAAGACACTACATTCTTGTCCTTAAGAGAAGAAAACACAGTGCAAGATGTGAATATCCAGAACATGCCCCAAAGTTATTCCACAAAGAAGGAAGTACTAGGAAACAGAATATTCCTTTGTACCTTTGTTGTAACCCTGTATGTGATATATGTCTCCATTGTGCACACGTGTTTTTTGGGATCATCAACAGTAACGAAGAGGTCTCTAGTTTCCACATCCAAGTCATCATCCAGCTGCAGTCTGTTGAGAAGAGATGAAGAGGAGGCTGGGCTAGAAGTGTCCACGGGAGTGCCATTGGGCAGACTGAGATCCTGTATTGGAGAGGGAAAAAAAAAAAAAGGAAGTTAACAGATCCTAGGTTTTAGCGCAGTATTTTCAAGGACACCACAAACAAGCTTCTCTGACATATTACAAGGGTTGTTTGTTTTAGCACCTCCAAAGATCACCCTTTTCCAGGACACCTGGGCAACACCCTGAAGTCTTTGAGCATTAAGCTGAAGAGAAAGCACATTATCACTACATTTTCCCTAAGTACAGCACAACCTGCTTTCTATTCATAGGGAAGCAGAGTACTGCTGAACCAACAGTACTTGGTGACACTAAGCCAACCTAGATTGAAAACAAAACAGCTAGGCAAATTGAGAGAGCTACACTTAAAAGACAGGTTTCAGGTGAAGTGGCAACGGTTCAGTTGCCTGGAATGCAATCAGCTTTCACTTCTGGAGACTTATGATGGAGGAAGGAGCACAACTTTCACTGGAGGTCTCCCATCCATTCCATTAACTTCCACGCATGTTGGCAGCAGTTAGAGTCTAAATTGCCATCACTGCATTACAGAACAAGTCACAGATCATACTCTCCTGCACAAGTATCTAGGCACACCTCCCTGTTGGAGTCCTAAAGCAAATGAAAACACTACTTTTTCCTTGGAGAGCTCCTCACTCCCATTCTCCTAAGTCTTAAGAGTGTCATCCAGTGCCTAGAGAAGACAGAGGCTAAAAGATCCAGCAAATGGCCATTTTAGGAAGAAAAACACAAAAGGTCAGGAAGTCTGCAATTCCTTGAAACTGACTTGGCAGCAGGTGAAAAAAGGAAAACAACAAAACAAAGTTATAGCTAACTTGGTACACCCACACACCTTCAAATCTCATGCTACAATGCAAACCAACTACTCTGTAACAGTTGTTTTTGCACTTGCATAAATACCACAGCAAATTAACATGTTCTTTGCTCTGGTTTCATTGAGCTGAGAGTGTGTGTCAAGTTATACATAGAAAGTCTAAGGATCCATGGGTCTTCTTTTCAGAAAATATAGGAAGTTTTTTGTTTGCATATTTTTAATAGTAGGATAGCGACAGATTCATCCAGAGATTAATCTCCCTTGTTGCTAAACAGAGAAACATTTCTACACCTAAGCATCACATTACCCAGAAGTGTTTTAGTTATACAATTACTTCTAAGATGAAACTTCACACAATCATAAGTGGCTAAACAAAACATATCATCTTAGCAAAGCAATCACGTGTGGATGAGAGACTCCCTCTGTTCATCAATGCTCCTTTAGCCAAAGGTACAAAATCACAGGCAAGAGCTTCGAGGTAAAGTTACTTACAAAGGCTGGCCTTTGATAATGGATAAAAGCATACCAGTCAATGTCAAAAACCCATCATGGGCGTACTGGGATTTCATAGAGAGCCACATGTCTGTTGCAGTACTGCAGAACTCTGGCAGCATTGCTCTTCACCTTGAGGGCTGCCTTATGAAGTAGAGAAAATAATTGCTTAGCCTAGACATTTTGGGAAAGGTGTGATCTAAACGATTGTCTACAGACAGAGAAGTTAGACACATTCTCTCTGCTAATGTACAGAAGAGGCTGAAAACAGTTAGAGGCTTTCAGATTTAACTGGCAGGTGAGCAAGACAGGAAGGCAGGCACTCAAATGTTCTGAAGAGGACAAAAGAGCAGGAGGAGCATGGCACAGCTTGCCAGCTCACGCATGAGGTAGACACCTCAAACTACACAAGCATCTGGCTCAGACTCAGCATAGAAGGAATGCATACAACAGGAGGAAGCAATGGCACAATAACTTGGTAGATAAGAAGTTCTGTTGAAATTACACAAACAGAATAAGCAGTAGACAGGATAAGGTTAACAAGAGGAGATGGCTTCAGAAAATCTGCGGTTCAGCTGGACAAGAGAATTTGGCTGAGCAGAGTAAAAAGCAAAGCAAACCCTGGGATACCACACTAGCTGGAGACAAACCTGTTTCCAAAGGAAAAGACAGCTCATCATTGCCCATGTGCAATAAGCATTAACATACAAGTTGTGCCAGAACTGCAACCAGTCATATTCTAAGCTTCCAGTAGGACAATTAACTTGCAGAAACAGCTTAAGCCTGGTTCCATGAGATCTCAAAAGCTTGTAAGAAAACTCTTCCATAAGAGAGCTTAAAGAATATGATGGAATCTGCTTAAAATATAAGAATCTTGAGAAAGAACCAAAGATGGAGCTTGCAGACAGTTGGATGAAGTCAGCATTTTCCTCACCAATTCTCTTGGGAAGTAACAATATCAATATCATATGAATATGTCTTCTTGCACATTTTAAGCAGGACAGAAGTCTGTGAAGGCTTGAATCTGCTTCATTGCCCTTCAGTGTGTTCCTGCAGTCAATGGGCCCTGTGGAATGTCTCAGGTGTTAAAGGCTGTAATAGTTAGATCTCGAGACCCATCAAGTAAAGCTTCTGTACCAGCAGTGTTTCAGATCAGGAGAGCTGCTAGCTGTGCAGGTGGGGAAAGGAAAGATGATGTGCTACTGCCTCTTCTGCAGGATCCTCCCCCGAAAGAGACAACTGGCATCATATCCTGCTAGTTGGCTACTTTTCAGTAGATGAAAGCCAAGTTAGAAGCTAATTATTTCTCATCCCGAATGGGTGGAACCTCCTAGCTAAATGCACTAGAAACAACTCATATGGCTGCTGAGCTCTCATTTAACAGTGGGCAGGATCAGTTTTGCGGAAGTCTTATGCTATTGCTAGAAAAAGGCAGGCTTTGAAGTATGACAGCAAGATACCTCAGGCTGTAAACCAACCAGCAGAGTTCCTCCCTGTCATGTTAATTGCACCACCTTTCTTCCATGAGACTTGAGGGGGTTTTTTGTTTGGTTGTTTTTTCCTCCTGTCTGGGAAACAAAACTGCATCATTTGTGCTAGTCTGCTTTTACTACAGAAAGACAAGTACATCCTGCAGAGCCGAATGGGAAAGTAGATATGCAGCCACCTCTGTTTCTACCTGTTGATATACTATCATACCCACAATACTGGCTAGTATTATCCATTTCATATGAACAAGCTGGCAAGCTATGTCTGACATCATTGCCATTGGCTCATGCATCAGCTTCACCTTTAGTGCACCAAGTAGCTGCCCCTCCAGGTTTTAAGTACCTCTCTGCATTACTGGAGACCAGCACAGTCCAAGTCACAGCATGTACCTATTGCTTACAAAGCCTTTTGTCAAGGTACCTGTCACTCACAGTAGTCAGTCTGCCATAAAGCTGAGCAGTCCTACAGCACAGAGAAGGGGAGTCTGCTTCTGGTTAGCCAAGCAAGGTGTCAAGGAGGTCATATTTTTTCAAGACATTCTTCACTTCTTAGCAAGCATCCATAAAGATTTTCTGAAGTTTCAAAGCTTTTTCTACAGTAAAGAGTAAAGATCCTTAGTCTCTGTCCTCCATTGCCTCAGGACAGTCTCACATCTTTGTCATCTGTTGAAGCCGGTTAGGTGAAGCAAGGCCTGGATCACAACCTAGAGTAGATACAGTGTGACAATCAGACTTTCAAGTTCAAGAGCTACTGGTCCTTGTATACTGTTGTAAAACAAAAACGAGGGCAGGCTCTCCATGCATTCCTATGAAGTTCCTAGGATTCCTCAAGACACCTGAATCTATCTACAGAAGTCAGATGATTTTAGCAGCATATGTTTGGTATCTTACCAAAGAAGCAAGTAGGAACTAACTGCCCATAGTAGTGCCAGGCAAGCAGGAACTAACTCCCTGTGCTGGACTAACTATGGCGGCTGCTATCTGGTAAGGCTGCTTCACATTAGTTCGCTCATTCCTGTTCTCCAAACATCATGATTAGTCAGCCCGCCCCAAAACAGGTATTAAATCTATCAAGAAGTTCACTTCATCCAAACATAAAATTCAACTGATTTTTTTTAAACTGGAAATATGCAATTGAGATTCAATATTATTTAGGAAGTTTCCATCTACTCCCAGGAGATTTTCCACAACTGCATTTACAAAGCAGTTTGGATACACATGAAGTAGAAACCTCAGGAGCTTGGTGTGCAGTCTTCTGGATGGCAGCCTCCCTCCATGGAGCAGCATGCCAGAGAAAGCATCCAGAATTCAACCCTTGAGGGTCTAAATTTCGATAGGTATTGTTTTATTGTGAAGACCATGGAGTCTTCTGCTGAATTAAAAGCAACTAGCTAATATTACAGTTTCCAGAAACTGGATGCTAGTTTTCACCTATCCTGCCTGAGCAAGTGTACAGTTTAACCAGATAGCTTTGCTCTCAAAGCAGCAGTCCACAAGGAAGCAGAAGGCATGGTTCAGCCAGGTCTTCCAAACATGCATAAACTCACCTCTGGAAACCCTGGTTACCCTGAACCCATGTGATGGGAACTGCTCCCATTCAACAAGTATTGTGTGACAGTAAGTGACACTTAAAAATGTTGCTGTTTACAGGCAAGAAGTGCACTTAACCCTAAATACCACTGCCTAACTTAGGGACCTGAGAGCCAGACCTATACTGCTCCTTGAACCTCGTTGCTTCACTTCCAAAATTCAGAATGCTGTACATTTTCTCCTCCTATTTCAAGGTGTTCCATTGTTTTTTGCATTAATTTCACAGAGACACAATGACAGACAGGGTCACGTTAGGCAGACAATAATGCCACACCATTATACCTGGGTTTTGGAACACTCCTATCTCCATACCTTCAGTACACAACAGTAAGTCATAGAAGAATGGCAGCCAGTGAGTGGAAAACTGAAGTGGTTTAGACATAAACATTCCCCAGGGCATTACAAAAGCTTACACAAAATTGGCTTTCACAGACCTGTTCACAACACTCCTTGTCTCATCCCCACAAGTTTTGAATGCAGGTGTTTTTTGTATGGGTCAGCTCAATTTAGAAAGAAGAGTCACTTCTGCATCCTCTAGTACACCTAGATTAGCTCATCTGTGCACAGTATTCTATTAGAAGACCCCACTAAGCATCTGTTTAGTGAAATTTCAATCTACACAAGGCTATTATCCAATACCAGCTAGTACAGAACGAGGGAAGAAAATGCATTTACTTCCCCTTTATGTACATCCAATTTCACTCTCTATCAGGCAGCAGCATCAGATTTTGTTTACTAGAGGTTTTTGTTTCTTCACATGTCTGAAATGTGATGTCCCAGCTTCTGGCACTTGTTTTTGAGCAGTTAATTTAAGGCACTAAAGTGGACATACAGCATGCAGAGAAGGGAGAATGCTCTGGACACAAGAAGGGATGGAAAGAACAAGGCAGCCATGCTCAACTGCGTTTAAAAAAAAAAAAAAAATCCCTACAGTTAAATGTCAAAAACCTTGTTCATTTCCAGGAAGAACCATTCACAAATAAGACAGCGCTAAGTTGTTGTTTGACAAGAACTGAAAAACTGTGATAATCAATTTCTAGTCTAGACCTAACCTCCGGTAAAAGGCTTAAGTGGTTGCATGTCCTAGTACCTGATATCCTTCTCAGGAATGGGAAGGGATGGTGCAGTTTATGTGGATGTATTCACAAGGAACAAGGTGATACTTTCCAAAGAGGTCAGTGGTGTCCATTACAATAATCATATAAAATCAGACTGTAAGGTTGAGGCCATTTTAAGAGCAATACAGAGTAAGTACAAATCAGAAGTAATTCCTCTTGCTCTTACCTTAAAATGTGTCAGTAGAGGATGAACACTGATGGACTGGTGAGGATCCAAGACAAATTTTAACTTCTTAGATGAGAAGAGTATTATGAGCCAAGTCTGTGGGCTCTGTAGGGTCAGGCAAAAAGCCCTCAGTTTAACAGGGCCATGCCTCATTTCTAAAGTTTCAGCACTACAACTGATATTTTGCCCATCTAACAGAAAATCCACTAAAGTCTAGATCAACTTGCTCTCAGAATATTATAAATAGGTGCCCAAGTACAACATGCTGCCAAGCCAGGAGTCTGGAGACTTTGCTCTGGTGTTCATCATTTGAACTACTATTTCTGCTCTGTAGGTCAGAGTTGCCTAGAGACATGCTCCTCAGCATCCCTGAAAAAAATAAGAATTTAAGATGCAACAGCTAATCATGACAGCCTGCTGTTTGGCACCACTCAAGGCCTGGGAGCATTCTTGCTGATACAGGTATCATACTTTTAATAGTGCCTCTTTGCATTTCAGCTGGACAGAGAGACAAACACTGAAACAACCTTTGTAGAGCTTGTGTCAACCATGTGGTTGACACAAGCATTTTCCAAGCCTTCTTATGTAGGTCACAGGATTCTCACCCCATTTCTGAGGTTAACAGCCAAATTTCATAAGATCGATTATTTTATTTTGTGGTTTTTTTTCCCATAAGTCATCACAGTTAAGAGTGTGGGCACAGAAACATTCTGGCAAACAACACTCAGCAAGAGCTATAAGCTATCTCCAGCCTCTATTGCAAAAGTCTTTAAGGACTCAGCTACAACACAGCTTAGTTTCAGCATTCCTGTGCATCAGGACAAAGATAAGTGTCAAAAAAAAGTGCCAAGTGCCATATCAGACTATTTGTTCATACAGTTTGTCTATAAGTCTGTCTACTCACAGTCTATAAGAAGCTAGCTTCTTTCCTTAGCCTGGAAGGAGAACTGTGCAAATACAACTCTAAACCTAAATGTGGTTCAGGTTAGACTCTGAAAATCAGGAATGTAAGTGGTATCTCATAGATGTTTTACAAGAGTTAAGACAAGACTTTCAATACTAGTAATAAGCCACATTATCGTGCGGCTTCATGCGTGAAAGGCCAAATGCTTTTGGAGGACAGGAATCTGGAAGATGAAATGGGTCATTATTTGCAGCAGACATTAATTAGGCAAAATGTAAATGTGTAAGACATGCTTTGAACTTATTAACTGCCATGAAGCTGACGTGTATTCCCCCAAATCCTTTGGACAGGAAAGAAAGTGCAAGGAGTAACTGTAGGATTGCCATAGCTTCCGTACTGTGGTAAAAGTCAAGAGGTATTTTAACACATCCACAGGATGAGCTATTCTCTTGAAATAAGAAGTTCTAGATACAAGGTTAGCTCTCACATCTGTTTTTAGAGCACTTGAGTCCTTGCAGAAGGCTGCATCTGTCTTCCTAAGTAAACTGCCAGGATAGCAACTGTTCAGCATGATTAGTTCAGTTGTGCTTAAGCTGTAGAAAGTAGTACAGAAGTGCTTATGACCTGATGGAAAGCAAGAGAGGTTAAGTTTTGGACAGACTCGGATGTTCCTTTAAAAGAGCTAGAGGTTCTTTCATCTTTCTGCAGTTCTTAGTAGTAGCCAACAGGCAATTTCAGTCTATCTTGAGCTTAAAGGCCTTCACAAATGAAGGAAGCTACATGTCCTTAGAAACATTTAAAAAAGAACAGAATTTATGACCTCTAGCTCTGTTAAGTTCCATGTCTGTACGCAATGATTTTGTTCCAGTAATATTGTTTGTTATATGGATTCTGCAGTTGGGTGCACAAAAACATGACAAACCGTTTCAACATGTTAAAGAGCACCCTGTCAACAAACAAGGCTCACATGCCTCATGTTTTGTTTAAAGCTTCATTTTCAGAAGCTGAGCACTGACCTTTTAAATAGCAAAGCAGCAGCCAGGATTTCAGACCATGAGCAGGAAAACTTGAATCCTGGATATGATTAGCAATCATTCCCAATCCAAGAAACCAGATTTGTATCTGATTACAGATGGAACAGTTTATTAAGCTTGTCCAAACTAAACTGCCTTCCTCTAGAAACATACAGTTTTGTGTTGAAGCTCTGCAGACATACCATGCAGAAGTTTGGATTTTTCTATTAACTCTCTAGAAGTAGGTTTAGTTGCATCTGTTATCTAGGTACCCAGTGTCAAAGTGTTAATTTGGCTTTTGAGAGCAAACAGTAATATGCTGGGTTTTTTTAATGTGAACAGACGCAAACGATTGAGGAGAAGCAAAGAAACAGGAGGGAAAGAGATAACAGGGGAAGCACTGTAGTATCCTGGTGAATATTTCATTTAAACAAGAAAGAGTATGTATACACTATGATGTGGGTTCCCTCATGCTCCCTGTTTCAGATGAGTTGCATTAGCTTTTCTGACACAGAACAGTGAAGATTCCACGAGAGCAAGTCAGACAAGGTATCACTGTGCAAGCAATAGAGGCCAGAGGCAAAGATACTTAGAGAGGAGAATTCATGTTTACATCTCATGCCCTTCAAGAGCTACAAGAGTGTAGTCTTGGAGAAGCTCTCATAAATAGTTCATGCAGGTCCAATTTAAGTGATATGCCTCTATCACGTTTGTTGATGTACAAGACATTTTCCAGCAGAAAGGTATTTGCTCTCAAAGGGATAAAATAAACAAAGTTTTATTCCATTGGAAGAAAAAAAAAAACCAAACAAAAACCTAAACCAAAACTCACACAGCATGACTGCTTCAGTGCCTGCTTTGAGGAGAAAAAGTGAAGAAAAGCAGTCACACAGTATTTCCTCACAATAAGAAGCCTATCTATAGAGGCTGATGGATTTGTGTATTGGATTTGCACAGCCTGGTTTCTGGTAGTGGGGGGTTCACAGAGGTGGCTTCTGTGAGAAGCTGCTGGAAGTTTCCACAGTGTCCAACAGAGCCAATCCCTGATGGCTCTGAAGATGGACATACTGCTGGCCAAAAATAGAGAGGTTGATAATGCCTTTCTGATAACACATTTAAGAAGAAAATCAAAAGAAAGGGCTCACAGTTTTTCTTCTAGTCAGAGAAGAGGAGGAGGTGAGAACATGTGAGGGAAACAACATGGAGACATAAAGGTCAGTGCAGAAGGAGGGGCAGGAGGTACTCCAGGCGCAGGAGCCAAGGTTCTTCTGCAGGCTGTGGTGAGACCATGGTGCAGCAGTTGTGAGCCCTGCAGCCCATGGGGAACCACAGGGGATGCCGAGATCCATGGAGAAGATGCCCACACCAGAGCAGGTTGATGCCTGAAGAAGACAGTGATCCAGTGGGAGATCTGGTGAAGCAAGAGGGCCCTTGTTCCCGGCTGGAGCAGCCTGTCCTTGGAGGACTGCACCCAGTGGAAAAAGTGACCCATGCCACAGCAGTTTTGGGAGGACTGTCTGCCTGTGGGAGGGTCTCATGTTTGCAGCAGGCACGGTTTGGCTGCTGCTCGCAAAAGTGGACCCCCGCTGGAGAAGTTCATGGAGAACTGTGTCCTGTGGGAGGGACGCCTTGGTCCCACAGGGAAGGAACCCCCCTTCTGAAGCAGTGGAAGAAAATCTCGCTGATGCACTGACCAAAACCCCCATGCCCTGTCTCCCTGCACTGTGGGTGGGAAGGAGGGAGGGGCTAGGGGGAAAAAGGTGTTTTAAGGGCTTATTTTACTTCTCAATACCCCCTCTGATTCTGTTAGTCATAAATTCACTTTGCAACTTAAGTTGAGCCTGTTTTGCCCTGTGGAGTGTTTTCTCCCAGTCCTTATCTCAAATCATGAACCATTCGTCAATTTTTCATTCTCTCCACTGCACAGCTGTGGCAGGGGAGGGTGAGCAAACAGCTTCTGTGGGTGCCTGGCATTGGGACAGTATCAAACCATGACTACTTGAGATCTACAGACTATTCTATCTAGAGAAACACCTTTTAGTTTAGGCTTAGGCTTATCACAGCCACAAAGATATATAAAAGTTACACACGTGGCTTCATGCGCAGTATACTGATCCAGGAGCAGGCTAGCCAGCACAGTGGAAGTCAGACAGACACAAAGATATATAAAAGTTACACACATGGCTTCATGTGCAGTATACTGATCCAGGAGCAGGCTAGTCAGCACAGTGGAAGTCAGCATACAAATTGTGAAGAGCTCAAGATGATCACTTGCAATAAATGGCATTGATTAAAAATGTCCACAGATTTTCTGGGTAACAATCCAAAACCCACAATTTCATCTTGTCAGTATTCAAAATTTTCACTCAATTTGCCTCACACTAGCACCTAAAAAGCTAAAGCAAAGGTGACAGTTCCACCCAGAAAATCATGCATGGGTTTCTGTCATCTGGGTAATCTATCAGTTACTATTCCCAGATGCCAGGGCTTTCACCACAGAGTGAGCCGAAAGTGCCTCCTGCTAATACCGTCTACACCAGTACTGGGGAGGAGGCTTCCCTGCCGCTGATCAACACCTGCCTGCAACACATTCCTTTTCAAGGAACACACACAGTAATTCAAGCTCAGTGAAAAAGTGAAGCAAACTATACAGAGAAACTTTAAGGTAGGGGAGCTTTTCAGACTTAAATTCAGGGTGAAGTCAAAGCACAGATTGATAATCATGATGAAAACATGTCCCTCAGCACTGTAAGCTTCCCATCACTGTTAACACTATAGACCACTGCAGCAGTAATACTATTTGATCACTCCAAGACAGGAAGCGAGGCTGTCACTCTCACAGTAGGGTCTGATCTCCTTAATTTGAGGCATGATCTAGAAGCAAGTTTACATTTTACATCCTCCACATGTTCCTGCAAGCCAGAGTACTAGACATTTTTGCTGTGTCTTTGCTCCTACACACTTGTGTAATATTTGTCTTCTACCAAGATACCTGAAACAACAAAGCAGAGACCCATCTTTAAGTGTTAGAAACACCACCACTATCGCTTCCAAAGTAGGATCTTATCTACTGCATATTGCTTCACAGAAGTGGCAGTGTAGAAGCTCTGAATGCGGCTCTAACACAATAATGCTCTCTAACAGGATTTATGCTTTCAGGACCACTCTGATCACAGCTCTTGGCTAAACTCTTTCCTTGCCTGTTGTATGAACTTTGAATTATTGTCTCATTTTTCAGAACCATTTCAGCTAGTACCACTAACCAGTATCACTTAACTGCTTACTCTGATAGATACCTCTTGATTTCAGTGAAGTATCTGGTAGAGAATCAACATTTTGGTATTGTAACATCATCTACTGGTGAAGGCAACACCTCTTTCCACCTGTTGATCCACCCAATTTATGAATTTGTCCCACAAATTCATCTGTCAAAACAGAGAATCACAGAATAGATAAGGTTGGAAGGGATCATATTGGGTCATCTGATGCAGTGTCCCTGCTCAAGCATAATTAACCTAGAGCATGTTGAACATGGCATCCAGACAGTTCTTGAATATCTCTACTGGGTGAGACTAAACAACATCTCTGAGCAGCCTGTTCAAAGTTCCATCTCTTGCACAGTAAAGTTCTTCCTCATATTCAGCTAGAACTTCTTGTGCATCTGTCTACTTATTGGTCTTTGTCCTATTGCTTGGCATCACTGGGAGGAGCCTGGTCCATCCTCTTGACAACCTTCCTTCAGATACTTAAGCATTGATGAGATCCTCTCAGCCGTCTCTTCTCAATGCTGAAAACCCCAGGTCCATGAGCCTTTCCGCACTAAGAAAGATGCTCCAGTTCCTTAATCCTCTGTGGCCCTCCACTGGACCTGCTCCAGAGCTCCATGTCTTTCCTGTACTGAGGAGCCCAGAACTGGATTCCACAGCATTCCAGGTGAGGCCTCACCAGGGCTGAGTAGAGGGGCAGGATCACCTCCCTCAGCCTGCTGGCACTGCTGTTCATAACGCAGCCCAGGATGTCACTGGTCCTCTTGGCCACCAAGGGCACTGCTGGCTCATGGGGAGCTTGCTGTCCACCAGGACACCCCGGTCCATCTGGGCAGAGCTGCTTCCCAGCGGGTCACCCCCAGCCTGTGCTGGTGCCTGGGGTTGCTCCTCCCCACGTGCAGGATCCTGCATTAGCCTTTGCTGGATTTCAGAAGGTTCCTCTCTGCCCATCTCTCCAGCCTGTTGAGGTCCTTCTGAAGGGCTGCACAGCCCTCTGGGCTATCGGCCGCTCCTCCCAGCTTTGTGTTGTCAGTGACATTGCTGAGGAGGCCTCTGCCCTTCATCCCAGTCATTGATGGAAAAGTTAAACAAGACTGGGCCCACCACTGAACCTTGGGAGGCACCACCAGGAACAGGCCTCCAACTGGGCCCTGTGCCACTGATTATGACCCTCTGGGATCTGCTGTTCAGCCAGTTCTCAACCCACCTCCTTGTCTTCCCACTCAGTCCATTCTTCCTGAGTTTGCCTATGAGGATGTTTTAAAACACAGTGCTGGAAGCCTTGCTGAAGACAACATCCACTGCTCTACCCTCATCCATCCAACAGGTAGCTGTTTCTTCACAGCAGGTAATCAGGTTGGTCAAATATGATTGAATCCATGCTGACTACTCCTGATCACCTTCTCATCCTCTCTGTGGACAAGGATGGCTACCAGAATTCATGGTTCCAGCACCCTTCCAGGGACTGAGATTAAGCTGAGTAGTCAGTAGCTCCCTCTGGTTCTCCCTTCTTGCCCTTTTTGAAAGCCATTTAAGTTGGACTGGAACTGGAAATGCTAACTCATTAAAATATTTGCAGCTTACTATATTTTTTTTCCATCTTCAGTTGATAATTGCAGTAGTGCTAGTAGTTACCCTGCTGTCAGTTATTGCCCTTAGTAACTGGAAAGAAACAGTTCCCCCTTGTTTTTCCAATAATTCACTAAGTGTTACTTACTACAGATTTTACTTCACAGTTGCAGATGCCATAGAGGAGTTCTGATCTTTTTTCACCATTACATCCTAGAGATGCAAGCAGTTTTCCCCAGCCACAAGAACTTGGAAATTTCAGCTGCACTGACACCCAGGCTCAGGCAATCAGTTCAACAGCTTAAAGAGTCAGTATAGCTCAGCATTTAAGATCTTGCTCATGGTCAGCAGAGAACAAGCCTCAGCAAAGCTATTTCTGAGAAATACACAAGATAAAATGCCATTTTTAATTGCCTTATTAAAAGTCTTCCACGGACTGAAAACACATGCAAGTTACAGTCTCAAATATGCATTTCAGGTGTGGCAAGTAGATATTCTTGCAGTGGCACTAAGTCGACTGCACCAAATGAGCTGCCTGCCTTGTCTCCTGACCTACTTTACAGAGACCAGTCTCTCAACTAAGAGCAGGAGCAGACTGGCTCATGTGATAGCCAGACCATCTGTTTAAGATACCACAAGACTACACCACAACGCCAGAAGACACCTGCACAGGTTAATGTGGAGGACAACAGTTTGCACATTAATCTAGGAAGCCAGGTCTCCCAGATAGGTGTGTCAATAGCAAACCTTTGTGCTTTTATTCTCTGCCCCTCCCGCCATTAATTACAGGGACATGCTGCCTGAGGCACTGATAGTAGGAGGAGGTGCCCATACAACTGTAATCAGTGAACTTCGTTATCAAAGTGGTTAGCCCTTTCTATCCATGAATGAGCTCAGAAAGCATTCAGCTACCTGGGTAAGTTTAAGGCACTCCAGCACAGGCAGCCCTGAGGATTTCTCCTGACCATCAAGCATAACTTTTTCCACCATGGCTGACAAGTTACTGCAAAGAACCATCCCTCTGAAACCCATCTGAAGAACTAAGTTCCTCTATGTATGCTCTGAATATCTGTTTTCAATACTCTGTCTCATTATGTATGAAGTAATCCTGTTGAAAAGATTATGAAAGCTGTGCAACATTGAATTCAACCTCAAAGTATACATCCCTCCCTCCTATAAGTTGAAGTAAAAGCCACAAAGTAATAACACTGTTTTACAGTAGAAGCTATGTTTAGCTTTATAAAAAAAAGATTGAAAAAGTAATGATACTAAGATACTTATGTTGATGTAAATGTCTGCTCTGACTTGCTAGCTAACCTTCATCTTGATCAAAAAAGAAGTGAATTGCCAATTCAAGAAACTCGCTGTAATTGTTTCACAGAAAACACTGAGTTCTACAACAGTACTAGAGCATCTTTGGTGTAAGATACCATTGAAGTACCCTTCCCCACTTCTACAAGTGAAGGCAAACATAAGAGCAGCAGTGCACTGTTATAGTTTGCTTCTACACCATCAAACCTCAGAGTGGCTACAAGGAAAAAAAGAAGACAAGCACATCTTTTCAGTAGGACACAGTGGTATTACAAGTTTGAGATATGAAACAGCTACAGAAAGCAGCTCTAGTTGTCCCTATAATGAAAGATAGGAAACTGGATTCAGCCAGCAGCTTGACTGAAGATGATATGATGATATGCTGATATGCTGAAAGCATATGATGATATGCTGAAAGCCATGCTAGGTTTAAGTAAGATCTTTTCGTAAGCAGACTACAAAAGAGCTGTCTGATATGCACACACACAATGCAACAGGAGAAGAGACAGTTCCTTAAAACAAGACAATGAAGTTCAGCCTTTGAGAGTGGATTGCCTCCTTAGGAGGCATGTGGCAGAAAACTGCCTGTACCTAGCTTTCTGGCTTAACATGGCTCACTCCTGCCTTCAAAAAGGATACAGGGAACTGCAGGACAGTCAACTTCACCTCAATCCCTGGAAAAGGGTCAAGCAAATATTAGAAACCACTTCTAAACACACAAAGCACATGGTAATGAGAAGTCAGCAAGGACTTAAGGTAACTCATGCTTAACAAACTTAATGCCTACCTGCTAGATAAGATATCACCGGGCTGGTGTGCAGAAGAGCTTTAACATGGTTAATTTCAACTTTAGGAGAACTTTCCAAAAAAAGCTCTCATAACACAATCCTAGACAACCTGATGTGGCACAACGTAGACAGATGTACAGCAAAGTGGGCTGAAAACTGGCTGAACTGCTGCGCACAAAGCATTATGATCCCACAAATTCCAAATGGTGTACAGAAGCAGAGAGTATTAGGGTCACTACTGTTTTAACACCTTCATTAAGGACCTGAATGACAGAACAGGGTACACCTTCAGCAAGTGTACTGACAGTACACAACTGTATAGAATGCTTGATCAGATGTTCATGCTGTCATTCAGGAAGACCTCAACAGGCTGGAGAAACGGGTTGTGGGATACCTCAAAAAATTAAATATGAGGAAACGCGAACACCTGCTCCTGCCAGGAGCAACCCCATGCAGCAGTGTGTGCTGGAGGCTGATTGACTGAAAAGCCGTTTGGCACAGAGAATGAAAAAAAAAAAAAAAGTCCACCATAAAAACCCCAACCACAGACACTGATGGAAAAGTTGACCAAGAGCCGAAACATGCCTCTAGGCAAAAAAGGCAAACAGCCTGGAGACAGTAATGCTCAGGGAATCTTATCAATAAGGATAAATATTTGGTGGAAGGGTGTACAGAAGGAAATGATAGACAATGATAGACTCATTTTAGTGAAAATTTAAATACTGGAAGTTTCACTTAAACATGAAAAAGATATTTTACTTTGTGGGTGATTGGATGCAGGAACAGGACACCTGGAGAGCTGTTCAAAAAACAACTTCACAGCATCCTGGGAAGCCTGGTCTATCTGAGGAAAGAGGTTGGATGATACAATATGCACAAGTGCCTTCAAGCCCCAACTTCCCTTTGACTGTCATTTTTGCACCCTGTAGATAGGAACAGAGATCAACGCATCCATACTAACATTGTTTCCCAAGTTCACCAACTTCAGTTTGACTTTCTGCAGTCTTCATTCTCTACCACATCTGAGAATTTACCTGCAGCTTCCTTTAAGAGCAAGACATGATGCTGGTCTAAGTTCTCATCCAGTCAGAAGGAAGAAGTTTGTAGAAGCTCAGGCAGATCTATTTTAAGTTTTCAGATTATACTGCAAACTGGTTTCATCTGTGGGTGGATAAAGTTAAGAGCAACAATTACAAAATATCAGCCAAGAAGGCTGGAAGTAGAGCCTCAGATGCTCAGTATACTTTTTGGAGTTGGAACGGCGCCAGAATCCCTTTCAGAGAAAGTGCTATGTAACAGCACTCCAGCAAACAAGTATTTATATTCAATCAGGTGCCAGTAAGAAGTCTAGGAGTCCACCAGAGTCGTAACTTGGAAGCAGAAGAGCATGCAAACAATGCTTTTCAGTTAGTAACGAGAAGTTTGCAACATGAGTTTTAAAGTCCATCTCCATGAACTAGGAAATTCAAGGTACACATTCACTGCAAGCCTGGTATTCCACATCAGCTCTGGTATCTGCTTGATATACTACCTGTAAAACAGCCTTGAAGCTTCCATCAGCCGTACGGAGTTAACAGAGGCAAACATGCAGAGTTTCCAAGAAGAAAAGCTGAGAAAGTTACATGTAGGTAGCTGGGCAAAAGTACAGAAACACAGTCAGAAATGTCTGAAAAAGGACAAGTGAGTCTCAGTCCTTGGACAGGTGGGATATGAAAGCTTTTGGAGTCCTTGGCAAGAAACAAGTGATGTGAAACAGACAGCTGCTAGTCTCAAGACAGACCATAGCAAGGATAGCCAACACCACCATGTTAGGAAGGTATTCTTAGATGATATAAGTCTAGAGGAACCATAGCTAAACGATAGTGGAACTAAGCCATACAGAACACTTCCCTTCCAACTCTGCACAGCCTGGCATTTCCAAATCTTAACATCAGCCTACTATATCTGCACAGCCTCAGGGGGGCTGAATCTAAGTCTTCATACAGCAAAATATCATCTACTTCTCACCTCTGCTCTAAACTCAGTAACCTATTAATACTACATTTTCGCCTCGTTGTCAAAGCATTTGTCCTGGCGCACAGAGCAGATTTTTTATCAAAAGTGACAAACTTGTGCACTGGAGTCAAGTAGTCACGTGCAAGAAGAACTTCCTTCTTTTTTAAAAAGTAAAAGGCAGAGAGAAATCCAGACACTTCCGCATTTGTCTTGCCCTCCTCAGCAGCTGATCTGCTCTAAAAACAAGATCTCATTTAGCTTGTATGTGTTTCAAAAGCTAAACCAGCAAGGCCTCAGTTTTACAACTAACCCTGCCATGCAACTTGAGGAATAGTTTTCTTCTGCATGTTTCTCCTCTGACCTGATGTTAAAAAAACCTCAACCAAATAAAAGGGAAAAAAACCTCAAAACACAACAAACATGGTAGCACTCAGGTTCAGCTTTACCTGTCTCCTTATCTGAACACTAGCAAGGGTAAACAGAATAAACTCAAAGACACTCATGGTGGTCAGGAATCAAGACAATGTTTTACACAATTAGACTTCAGGGAACAGAAAGATCTTTATAGAAACACAGGGGAAATTTATAAATGCTTTAGAAACAAGAATCTACAATTCAAGTGTTTCATGTTTCCTGTGGCATGACTGTAAAAGTCAAGTACTTAGGTAAGATGTCCTTTTCATTTAAGAGGTAAGATGCTGTCAAAAGTCAAGGTGTGCTGGTTCCTACTTCAGATAACAAAAGTTCTGCAGCCCTCTTCCTAAGATTCAGAAAACAAGACTGGTCTACTTAGATGGCCTCAGTAAACAGCACGAAAGATTTTCCTTCCCTTTCCAATGACCTACTGCTCTACTAGCATTAGCCACTTGAACAGTAACCTAAAGTTTACGAGACTTTAAAATTACACAGAATCTAAAGTACTATATTGTTCCTATATGTGAATAAAAATCCAAAAGGAAGACACACAGGCAGATGGTCCTGTCCCCCAAGTTTCTACGACTCAGGATAAAGTGATGCTTTTTACTCAATCAAAAAAGAAAAAAAGAAAAAGAAAAAAAAAATATATGCTTTAAAGCATAAAAAACAGCAATGGCCAAAGCTTAGCTACTTCTATGCTATCCATCAGTGGCAATAAAAATTGAAACACTTTATGGGCAGAAAACCTCCTTTTACTTCTGAACTTTCTACACTGAGAGGATTTCAGTCTCAGGTACTCGTAGCTTGCAGCAGATTTTTGGAAGTATTTGCTCAGAGGAAACATGAGGAACACAGAAGAAGCAAACTATCCACTTCATGGTGATGGGCCTGCTATTGTCACTAGCCCTCTTCCCAAGGGGCTATCCGGGTACAGATCTAGATACGGACAGTTGTCCTTAAAAGATTGGACTCAAAGACACTTTGAAGCAGGAGGCTTGGACCAAAATTTCTGCAGTACCAATATCCACCAGACTCTCTCAAAAGACTAGAGAGAATATTAGAATAGCTCCTCCTCAAGAATCAATAAATAACAAATGCAGATATTTAAGCCTAAATCAGACTTGAATGCTGACCTCCTTTTGTTACTCAGCTATTGAAGTTAGTCACCATTATTAGTTGATTAGTGAGCCAGTCTCTCAAAAGATCAATAATCCACCACCAGAGATTAAGATTCTTATGATTAGACTGGAAGTGTCCAAGGGCAGGCTGGATGGAACTCTAAGCAACCTGGTCTAGCGAGAGGTGTCCCTGTCCACAGCATGGAGGCTGAACATGATCATCTTTGAGCTCCTTTACAACCCGAACCATTCCACAATTCTGAGACTGAGACATACAAACTACCCAAAAAGTGGTTTTGCCTGTTTACTTCCACTTACCATACTCCCTTCTGTAGACTACTCAATACATAGTGCAAGCACTGCCTTAAAGCTAGGAAAACCTGTTTATTGAATATTGTTTCTGAGGTGGGAAAGAAGTTACCACTTTTTTTTCTTGCCAGTGTATAAAATATTAAGCTGAAGAAGGGACATCTATTACACAGCAGAGCTTATTGTTCCATCAAGAGGGTAAGACACGGCTTTTTCTGCTAATTCAGCTAGAAGGGAAAAAAAAACCACATATTCTCTTCCTACTGGATATCCTTTTATTCTGCATGGATCATAGGCTAGTGCCATTCCCAGGTCAAGCACAGAACTGCTCTCAAGTCTAAACATCACCACAGCCACTTTTGCTCTGCTTTTTTAGAGTACTTCTATGGTGCCAAGTACCTAGAACAGAATGGGACTACATACATGGTACAGGAAGGTAGACTTCATTTCCACTGCTGACGGAGAAACTGGGGAAGAACTTTCCTACTTATGAGAAGTTAGCTGACCACAGCCTGAAGCTAGAGTTATTTCTGCTCTCAGCTTATCAGGAATACTGATATACTTCTCAAAACCTCAAAGCAGTAAAGCAGACAGAAGCTTGCTTGCACTCCAAAAGCAAAGATCTTTAATACAATTGAGGAAAGACATTATAGGGTGTGAGATACTCCTCAGAACACTGCTTCTCACCAGCTATACAGCAGTGTGAATGGACCGTGCTAATAGCTGCAGCTCCTCAGCTGCAAGATTTGTGAAGGCAGCTGCCAATTTCTATTCCTACAGGTTTGCTAGACAGCAACCTAGTTACATGATTAAGTCATCTATCACAGACAAAAACCTCCACAATTCCTATCCCTGCCCTAGTAACATACCCTTTTCTCAGCAGGTTATCAGCTGATTAATTTGTCAGATGAAGGCCTAGGTTCCTGAAGAGAAGGTAAGCCTTGCTTCTCACTACAGCAACAGTGGGCAAATGTTCAAGAAGAGGGCTCCTTACATGGGCAGGAAGAAGTGCTGAATACCCACATCACAGCTGCACACAGCAGATGGTGAAGTATGGAAGAGGCCAGGCTACCTTGACTCATTCTCCTGTAGAATGGGAGTGTAGTGGGCCAGATACTGCTGACAGCCTCAACGCTTTTGGAGCCTAGTGGATCCATCCTACCCAGAAGCAGTTCCATAGTCCCCAGGACAAGACCCACAGAAGAAGCACTTCTTGCCACCAGCAACTCAGCAACACCTTGTACGCACAAACCATCTGTGCGAGAACTACTTTTGAGCCCACATCATCCCTTACAGTTCTTGCTCCCAGGAAATCCAACCTGAAAAATTCCAGGAAGACCTGTCTCAAGAGATGCCAAGTCCTTGCAAGCATAGCTAATGTATCAGCAGTGCTGCACTGCCACTACCGAATTATCACCACAAGGAAGGCACTTCACAGAGTTCGCTAGTGTCCTGTGAACATATGCCAGAACTTGGGAAGGGAAAACAGACAACAGACACAGATACTCCTGCAGAGCACCTTGCCTGTATTAGTGAAGTGAGCAGGAGTTCAACCTGGAAAGAACAATCACAGACAAGCTGATGAAAAGGAAACAATGCCAGCTCCAAGCCTTCCCGTGAGGGCGACAGGAAGGAGACAGCAAAGGAGCTGCAGCAATGCCTGAAAAATGTATATCTATCTGTAGACGGTATGAGCCACAAGCAGATAGAGCAAATAAAATGCTGCCTCTTGCAACTCTCCTGCGACGGCGCGACCACCACTGCCCCAGCCGGCCCCTCGCAGCAAGGGACACGATGCCTTCTCCCCCGGCGCCGCTCTGGGCTCTTGCAATGGATGCCAGCAGTGCTTAGGGCTTCATCTCCCCACGGGGAGACGAAGCCAGGAAAAGGGATGTGTCAGGGAAACACACACAGTCCTTCACCCTGCTCTCCTTCAACACCAGAGGTCCCCTCAAATGCCGCGCCCCCTTTCCC
Organism: Hirundo rustica; assembly: GCF_015227805.2. Taxonomy (NCBI): domain Eukaryota; kingdom Metazoa; phylum Chordata; class Aves; order Passeriformes; family Hirundinidae; genus Hirundo; species Hirundo rustica. Next base: position 64,890,543 of record NC_053488.1, read on the forward strand.
CGTACCTTGTCGGCGATGCTGCGGGGCAGGAGCAGGTCCGGGCTGGGGGTGAGCGCCGGCCCCATCTCTTCGCTGCTGGACGTGGCCAGGGGATGCGGCATCTCCCGCAGCGACTTGGGCCCGGAGGACGGGAGGGGCTTAGGGGCGCTCGCCGCGCCGCCCGACATTGCGCCGCGGCCGGGCAGCGACGGAGACAAGGAGGGAGGGAGGGAGGGAGCGGAGGCCGCGCCGCCTCGGCGATAAGCTGCGGGGCCGCGGTCAGAGCCTGCCCGCCACCGCCGCGATACGAGGAGGCGCAGGAGGCGGCGGCTGCGACGACGACGGAGGAGGAGGAGCGAGCGCAGCATCCGCCTGCGCCACCGCCCGCCCCTTTCACAGGGGACGTCCGCGCCACCTGCCGCCCCACCCCGCCCGGCGCGGCCGGGACCTGCGGCGGGGGCACAGATACCGTCCCCGGCAGCCAGAGGCGGCCAGGGGAGGCGTCGGGAATTGCGAAATGCCGGGCGGGCCGGGAGAAGCAGGGGATTTGGCGAGCCCCCGGTGGGCCGGCCCGAGCCGGGGGCGGCACCGCGCCACCGAGCGGCCCCGACGGTGACCCCGGACTGCGGTGGTGTCGCCGCATGCTGTCGAACGGCCGGTTAGGTGCCAGAAAAGCAATCCAGCTCCTCGACTTTTCCAGGCTCGCCGTCGTCACGCTACGCTTATGTTGGAGGGGAAATTTGCATTGCGGTGCAGGACCGAGCCCAGCCAGGCTCAGGAGGGACAAGGCCCGACCTCCGGGACTCGCCGTGGGAGTGCGCCGCAAACGGATACACTGAGAGACGTCTTGCACGCAAGGCCTGCATAGAAACATCCTTTCATTGATGCCATGTGCCTACTTTTTCCGGAGAGATCTCGCGTTGAGAGATCTTACATTGTTGTAGAATGTTTCATCGTGCTGAAATGAGCTAAAAGATGTATCAGGACCTCTAGAAGAGATGCATGCAAATCTGTCTAACAACATGTCTCCATTACAAAAATTCAGTGGTCCACCCAACATTTGCCAGCATGGAAGTGTTCATGATGGCAGAATAACCAATAAATAGGAGAAAAATCACAGTCTGGTCTAAGATGATTCCTGAGCCGGTAAAGCAGCTAAATCTGTCGGATAAATTACCTTTTTCCAAATAATTTGCTCAGCATTAATTACACATGATAGAGTAACATGCTGCTGGGGAAAGTGATCTATCACTATAAGACTGTCACAATCCCTTCCAGCTACAGATAGATATATGAAGATAAACATACAGTTATGTGACAAGATAAGACTTGGATGCTTAAACATTTCACTTGTGTTTAACTTTTCCTGGGGAGTACATGCCATTTAAATCAAAAGGTCAGCACTAATACCTAAAGCTAAGCTACCAAGTTTTACAGGTGTCATTGCCAGGTGCCACACAGCAGAACAAGCATGAGAGCACTGTGCATTGTCATTACAAAAATAAATGCTATGTATCACAGGGAAAAAAATATGGGGAAAAAATATGGGGAAAAAATCAATCCTTACTATAAATAACTACTTAATATTACATAACGTTTGAACTCAGCAGAGATCAAAAGTTCAAACTAAGCACCAGGCCCCAGTGAGAAAGTGGCTGTGAAATATTCCTTCTTCATTATACTTCATTACACTTTTTATTACAATTATCTGTGTTACCTGTTTTTGCTATGTCATCCTTAACTCATTTCATCTGACATAGAATACTTGGAATAATTTTCAAATAACTAACTGGATCAATGTGTGCAAAATGCAGGAACGTTTGTGCACCTGTGAATACAAGTAAGCTGAAATCTGGTTAGAAAAAGTTCAAAGGACATTAGTGGAAGAACACAGGAAAATTACAAACTTGCTGATGATTATGGTGATAATCCTTAATTCTGGCTATGAAAATTATGTTGAATTTCAGAATTCTAACATCATAGCATACTGTAAAGTCAAGCTAGCTAACTGTTGACACTAAGTCAGCACTTAAATGTAATTTTTGGTAACAACTTGCTTTAAAAAAATGACCCAAAACCAGACAGGGTAAGCAATCTAACCTTAACTGTCTCAATGACAGATGACTAATGACAGATGTCTCTCATCCTCTAATTTTAGTGAGTACCAAATCTGCAAAGATTTGTACAGACAGCAATCTAAGTTTAACAGTGATACATATCTTAGGTAGCAAATGCAAACTGTGATAGTGAGGAATAAGAAGACCAAGTTGGATGAAGAAGACCAAGTTGGATGGAGCTCGGAGTGACCTGGTCTAGTGGAAGGCTCCCTGCCTATAACAAGGGGGTTGGAACTGGATGATTTTTAAGGTCCCTTCTGACCCAAACTATTCTATGTTCTATTAAAAGAGTTAATAATGAATCATACCTTAAAATAGATTAAACTTAGTTTAAATGTGTAATCTTAAAAATCTGTACAGCTGTCTGGCCTTTGCTGTATTCTCTGCAAGTTCATGTCACAGTCTAGGGTGAGCTTTTACCTTCTTCAGCTATAACGGAAACCCATTTCTACTTTTTTTTTTTTTTTTTTTTTTTTTTTTTTTTTTTTTTTTTTTTTTTTTTTTTTAACATGGATGACAACCATATTATGTAGTTGATTTCAAGAACTGGAACTTCAAAATTAAGATAGAACATTAAATCTGAAATTAAAGTTAGGAGCAAATTCTTGTACCTTGGTTAGAACTAGTCACACCATATGAACAGGGGTAATAAAGAACTCCAAATCCATTGTGCATGAAATGAAACAGAAAAAAAAAGATGTGCTACGTAGCTGACTTCTTGTAGGAATCTTTTTCTAGCCTCAAATAGGAACCTCTAAATGTGTAAATATGTGGTCAACTGGTTCTAACAGCAAGCACAAGAGGTACTGCCAAAAACTGAGGGAGGAAAGTGTCTATTTTTCTAATACCAGCAGTGAAATAATTAAATGTCTAAATTCCACTAGGAAATTACAAGTGATTAAAAACAGGGTTATGTATCCTTTTCCACTGCAGTGGTTTAATTTTACGACCATAATATTTTCCTTGATGTTTATATTGATAATTTTCTTTTTGTTAAACGTCAACCAAGCTAATACCATTCAGCCTGTGTGTCCTGGGTTACAATGTAAGATGTGCCCAAAGTATGTATTCTATCACCATCTACATGAGTTATTGAAACTAGGTTGGGCAGTGTTTCCCTTGTCCCCTCCCTCCAGACTATCTTCTGTTAATGGCCCATCAATGCCCTGCTGCATGACTCATAGATAACTCCCTCCAGGAGCTATCTCTGTTTAATAGGCAATCAAGGGCCCATTGCAAGACTGATAAAATGATATCAGCCCATTGTGAGATGCTCCGCCCAGGGGGAGGAGCCAGGCATTCCCACCTGGATATAATCTGGGATTTGGGACAGCACAGGCAGCCTTACCCACTGGATTCCTAGAGGACAAGAGCTACCAGACCTTTCTATGGGAACACTGCTTCAACAAGACCACTTCATCTGGACTGCCACCACTACCCTAACTAACTGGGTGTATTCTGACTCTGTCAGTGTTCTTTTGTACCGCTGCATTTATTTTATTTTATCTTTTTTTTTCTTCTATTATTGTTTTTCTGACTTGGAGTCTCTTGCTGGTTTTGCTTTCAAACTAGCACAATATGAAACACACAACCAGAGAACAAAATACCCAGTGAAAACCAAAATCAGTGGCAGGCTGAAAAGAGAGTGCTATTCAATGCCCCCATCAAGTTAACCCAAGTTAACTTGAAAAAACTGGCATGCGCTCCTAGCAAAATCATAATTATTTATTCTGCTTACATAATTTCAGCTCAGAAGCAGGATGAAACAGCTGTAATACTAACTGGGCAAGAAGACAGATGCTCAGTTTGGGGACCAAGAATCTCACCAGTGCAAGAAAAATGTCACCAGTTTCACATGTTTTTTCCTGAAAAAAATAGTTCTGTCTCTGTATCACTGAAATCAAGTCCTGCAGGCTACCTGTTTGGATTGTTTACTAGGATAAACAGGGAGAGGAAGGATGCACAGATGATGTGGAGGAAAACCTATTTACAGATTTAAGGACAGCACCTATCTTCCACTGCTGTTCTGATCTGGAGTGCCAGTTACCCCAGTAATACCATCCAGGATGTTTTTATAATGGCAGATGGCTTTTAAGTGCTCAGTGTAAGCCTGAGAGGGACCCTCAGTTGTCTCTTAACATTCTTTTTGTAATGCATCTTTATCTTCTTGTCCAGATGAGACATAAAATAGGGCTTACAATGACTATCAGGAGGCTAAGTTCACGTTGTATTTACTAGACCAGACACGTAAAGCCCACCTGCTTTTCATCAAGTACTCTATTTTAAAGATTAATTTCTAGGATTCTCAATAGCATATTCCAGACAGTACAAACAATAAGGTAGGCTTGGCTGGTTGGATAGGTCAAGGGCAGTAAAATTCTTTCCCTGCTGTCAACAGCCTCTCCTCAGCTGCTTTGTTTTTTCCTCACTGTTGTCTACCTTGGCAAGGATAATGTTTGTGTCTGCCTGCACATATGCACACATGAAACTGCTATAGAACAAGATAATTCTAGAAGATGTAAAAAACCCCAAAAATCCAGCTATCTTTTAAAAAGAGTCCTTCCTTCCATATGCTACTAGACCTCATGTCTTGTACCGCAGAGATTGGAGAGAGCAGGCTTTTGACTCCATTATGTTAAATCTTATGCACGTGCTCAGTGACTCTCTAGAGATAGGATCAATTTCAAGTCATGAGCACACAACACCTGTGCATTCATACGCACATGTAAGATAATGCATAAGCTTTTGCTGCATCAAAAGACTTCAAATCTATCAAGTTTTATGGGGGAGCCATAAACAGGATTGTGGGAACAAAGGACATTTGTGATACAAAGCAGAAGTCTGTGCTAAATGGCCAAAAATGAAAAATCAAAAATCCAATCAAGGAGAAAGACTATAATTATGGATATAGTATCTTTACACAATTGGATATGTAAACCTCAATCAATCTAAAAGGCTTAAAGACTCTTCAAGATGCATTTTATTTGTTTGAAGGTTTTTGTGACACACACAATAAATAGAGAAAGGGAGTGTTTAGGATGGATATGTATGAGAAGCACTGCCATATGGAAATAAAAACAGCATTCTGGAAGATCTTGGTTCAACCTAAGGAGACATCACGGACATACTATTTTCACTTGAGGGAAAACAACCCAATATGTAAATCACTATTCTACCTCAGCCTATAGTGACTAGAACTGCCTGTGGTCATTCTGAAATCACAAAATCACAGAATCACTAAGTTGGAAGAGACCTTCAAGATCATCAAATCCAGCCCATGCCCTAATACCTCAACTAAACCATGGCAGCCAGTGCCACGTCCAGTCTTTTTGTAAACACATCCAGGGATGCTGACTCCACCACTTCCCAGACTATTCCAGTACTTTATCACTCCTTCCATAAAAGACTTTTTCCTAATATCCAACCTATATTTCCCTTGGTGCAGCTTAAGACTGTGTCCTCTTGTTCTGTCAGTTGCTGCCTGGAGAAAGAGACCAACCCCCAGCTGACCACAGCCACCTTTCAGGGAGTTGTAGAGAGTGATAAGGTCACCTCTGAGTCTCCTTTTCTCCAGCCTAAACAACCCCAGTTCCCTCAGTTCTTCATACGGCTTGTGCTCCAAGCCCCTCACCAGCTTCATTGCCATCCTCTGGACACGCTCAAGCATCTCAACGTCCTTCCTAAACTGAGGGGCCCAGAACTGGACACAATAATCAAGGTGTGGCCTCACCAGAGCCAAGTACAGGGGAAGAATGACCTCCCTGCTCCTGCTGGCCACACCATTCCTGATCCAGGCCAGGATGCCATTGGCCCTCCTGGCCACCTGGGCACACTGCTGGCTCATGTTCAGCTGCTGGCACCAGAACCCCCAGGTCCCTTTCCTCCTGGGCACTGCTGAAATCCTAACAGACAACATCCAGAGCCTTCCCCACATCTACCAGGCCGGTCACCTGGTCATAAAAGGTGATCAGGTTGGTCAAACATGACCTACCCCTCCTAAACCCGTGCTGGCTGGGCCTGAGACCCTGGCTGTCCTGTATGTGCTGCTTGATGACATTCAGTATAAACTGTTCCATTACCTTACTGGGTACTCAGGTCAAGCTAACTGGCCTATAATTACCAGGATCCTCCTTCCCACCCTTTTTGTGAATGGCCAGCTTCCAGTCATCTGAAATCTCACCAGTGAGCCAGGTGTGCTGGTATATGATGGAGAGCGGCTTAGCAAGCTCATCTGCCAGCTCCCTCATTACCCTGGGATGGATCCCATCTGGGCCCATAGATTTATGAATATCTAAGCATCTAAGCAGTTCTCTGACTCCTTCCTCCAGGATAACAGGGGGACCATTCTGCTCCCTGTTACCTACCAGCCCAGGAGGACAGTTGTCCTGAGGACAAGCCATCTTCCTACTAAAATCTGAGGCAAAGTAGGCATTAAGCACTTCTGCCTTCTCCTCATGTGCAGTTACTAAGTTCCCTCCTGTATCCAGTAGAGAACAAAGGTGGGCCTTACCCTTCCTTTTGCTGTTAATATATTTGTAAAAACATTTTTTATCGTCCTTTACAAAAGTTGCCAAATTAGTTTCAAACTGAGTTTGACTTCCCTCTTTTTTTTCTTACATGCCCTAGCAACTCCCTTAAATACTTCCTGAGAGACCTGACCCCCCCCCTTCCAAAGCTGATACATCCTCTTTTTATTCTTAAGTTCCCTCAAAACCTCCTTGCCCATCCAGGCTGGGCAGTTACCTCGTCGACTCATCTTTCGGCACACAGGGACAGTCTGTTCCGTGCCTCAAGATCTCTGTTTTGAAGCACGCCCAGTTTTCCTGGACTCCTTTATTTTTAAGGGCTGCTTCCCAAGGAACTCTCTGAATAAGTCTCCTAAACAGGCCAAAGTCTGCCCTCTGGAAGTCCGGTGTAATAGTCTTATTGACGTTCCTCCTGATTTCACCAAATATCAAGAACTCTATAATTTCTTCATCACTCTGTCCCAAGCAGCTTCCAACCACCACATCTCCCACCAGCCCACCTCTATTTGCAAACAACAGATCTAACATAGTCAGTCCCTCCCCTGGTGGGCTCACTCACCAGCTGTGACAAAAAAATTGTCCTCCATACACTCTAAAAATTTCTTGGACTGCTTCTTTTCTGCTGTATTAGGTTCCAAGCAGATGTCTGGTAGGTTGAAGTCACCTACAAGAACAAGGGCTGATGATCCTGAAACATTTTCCAGCTGCTCGTAGATTAAGCTGTCCACCTCTTCTTTCTGACTGGGTGGGTGATAACAGGCTCCCAGTGGGATGTCAGCCTTGTTGGCCTTCCCCTTAATTCTTACCCATTCAACTTCACTGTCATTAGTTTCAATACCTATGGCATCAAAACCTCCCTAATATAAAGGGCCACCCCTCCACCTCTTCTCCCTTTCCTGTCTCTTCTGAAGAGCTTGTAGCCATCACATGCACCACACAGCTATGTGAGTAGTCCCACCATGTTCCTATGTTGCAATTTATATTCATTCAGAACTACTTTCAATTTAATACAGATTTTGTTTATATAATGGGATACACAGCTCTCTCTACTCCAAGATGATGAGAACAGCCAGCCTGAAAAACAGCATTTTATTGCTTGAAGGAAGAGCATGGCAAGATTTGTGAGGAAGTGTTCAAAAACTGCATCCTTTTAAACTGAAGATTTTGTAAAGAGTTTCCAAAAAACATGCTATAAATGCTTTAGTTTACATTTTTTTAGTTGCTTATGCTGACCAATTAGGAATTTCAGGCAAAAGTTTCTGACACATCAGAGATTAGATAGCATTCCTTTCAAGTGTTAAATTTCTTCCTGTTTCTATATGTTATATTGGTGTGAAACTCCTTCCAAAGCCAAGAGATCATTTGACTTGAGGCACGAACTTGATCATCTTTTTGTAGAGATGCTCGAAGTTACTACTATGATCAGCATTCACCACACTTGTACAGAAATGAAGAATTAATGAGTCCCAACTTCTCTTCACCTGAGTTTCCTTGCTGATGACTCCTCCTCTTTGCCCTGCTGCTTCTTCCTCCTCTGTTTTCCCTTCTTGATCCCCAAACAAGGACCACTGGTCACTAAAGAATTCTTTTTACCAGGGTTCGTTGTATAAAGAAGAGCGCAGCAGCTATGCCTGTCTGCCTCAAACTTCAGCTTTTTAGAATCGCTTACATCCCCAGTCCTGGAATGACATCACAGTGAAGTGCACCAGGTAGGATTATTAGTTTGGATGCTGTGCTGTTCTTCACTTACCCTACTTCTCAGCAGTTAATGATTGCAAGTGAGGTGTCTAGATAAAATGGTCTGCAAGGGATAATTAAAAGGGGGGGGGGGGGGGGGGGGGAATAGCACATAAGATATTTCTAAAGGCAGAATGAGAAATAACAAAATAAAACAGAAGGAAAAAAAAAAAATACCAGAACAGAGTCAGGAGAGCAGGTGCTCAGTCAGCTGTTCACGCAAAGAGAACAGTTGACAATACAAGTATGTGGGAATGGCAGCAGTGTTTGCTTCCCACAGTATTAATCAACAGGGCTTTAAAGCAAACAGAAAACTCTGTGAGATTGTCTGCTGGTTTGGGTACAGGCACACACACACCCCTACACAAACACACATTCTCACACAGACACACACTGCTTTAACCAGGCAAACAATCCAGCTAGCTAAATTCTACATTGGGACATTGCAAGTTTCCAGTCACAAATTTGTTCAGTTTTACAAATGTCAAACACTTTGTGAGTCTTTGAAAAGTATAAATGGAAGAACAGACAGCATACTTGGTTAGCAGAATATTGACTATCTTATAGAATCCGTGTGTATAATATTAAGGCACACTATTTTAAGGTAAATAAATCCGTTATTATAAATACTGACAAGATTTTTATGTATTCTGTACACTCTCAAAATGTAATTTATTTCTTCATGATCAGTAAAGCTGGCTGTAGTAGATCTTAATAAATTGTTAATTGCCTTCAATATTTCTGTATATATGTGGTTGCCAAAGCTAATGAATTAGTGTGACATTTAGCACAATGTATACCCTATGTGTGTTCTTACCAATATAAATAATTCCATCATAACTAAATCAACAGTTTTTAATAAGCTCTTTCCACTTTAGGCCTGAAGAGTGTGGAGGTTATGGACTTTTAGTATTTGATGAAAGAGAAAGCAGATGAAACAAATGCCCTGCACCATACAGGTTTGACTACCAGATCCAATATCACTGTAATTATTGCTGTAAGGGTCATTTGCTCAGAAGAACCTGTTACATACACCATCAAAACCTTAATATACCTCCCCCCCCAAAAAAAAAAACAACCAAAAAAACCCAAAAAACCTGCAGTAAAAGCATATCTACATAGATATCTTGAACTAAGTCATAAAAAAGTAACTGATTTCCTGTTCTTAGCCTACATTCAAGTAAAGAAGAAAAAGGGCTTTTATTTCATGTAAATTGTTTAGTGTCTTAAAACCCTGCACATAAAACTGAAGCAAACAATGTTACTGATTTTTGGCTACAGAGAGGTCAGTGTTGGCCCCATCTGTTTGCAGTCTTTAAATTATTTATTTAGAGGAGTCCTTAACAATTTTTATTTATGTACAATTAAAGCTACATCTGCTACTCAGTCTGGTTTGATTCAAATGAGTGTTTTAACCACAAGGGCATAAAAATTCTCAGATTGCAGCTTTAAGATTAAGGTTTATTCTCCAGGTCAGACCAGATCCTTTAATCAAATACACTCAGTTGTTACTTGACATTCCAAAAACAAACCATGCACTGGTTCTGTGAACAAACCTCTCTTGAATTCACGCCAAACATTGTTCAAAATATGTTCAAACACAATCTGAATGGCAGAGATTTAAAGGGGAAAAAAAAAAAAAAAAAAAAAAAAAAAAAAAAAAAAAAAAAAAAAAAAAAGAGGACAGGACAAGTTGCGCCAGGAAAGGTTCTTCCCTGAAACAGCGATTAGACATTCAAGTGAGCTGCGCAACCCGGGGGAGAGGTGGAGTCAGCGTCCCTGGAGATGTTGAGCAAGGAATGGATGTGGCACTCAGTGCCATGGTCTGGTTGATAGTGTAGAATTGGGTCACAGTTTGGACTCCATGACCTCGGAGGTCTTTGTCCAACCTGATTCTGTGACCCCTTCCCTTCCACCTGTGGGGTTTTTTCACTATTTAACAACGATGGTGCCTGGAGTCCTCATAGCACGGCTCCAGCATGAAAACCTCGCGCTTGCTCCCGCCCCCGGGCGGATGCCCACGACAGGAGCAAACACAGGCAAACGCTGCCTTTACCGCTGAACGCAACACCCCTCACGGCCTGCCCGTGCCTCCACTCCCACGGCCCCGACCCGCTCGGGCGCGGGCAGAAGAATGGGAGGGCAGCGCAAGAGGGGAGGGTAGGGGAAGGGAGGGGCAGTGCGAGGGGAGGGCACGGAAGAGAGGCGGGCGCGGGCAGCGTGAGGGAAGGTGCGGCCGCCGTCGCGCTGTTCGAGCGTCACGAGCAGGGGGCGGAGGCGGCGTGGCCGCGCTGCGGGCGGCGAGCGGCCCGGAAGGAGCCGGCGCCCCGCGCCCTCGGGTAGGTGGGTGGCGGGCAGGAGCCCGAGCCAGGCCGGCCGGACTGAAGCGGAGCATCGCCGCCGGGTGGGAGAGAGTCGGGGAAGCCATCCGTCCATTGGGGACGGAAGGGAAAAAGCGGGCGGGAGAGTCCCTTCCCGGGCCGTCTGGGGGGGAGGCGGGCAGCGGCGGGAGTGGGTCAGGCCATCCATGGCTCTTGGTGAAACGCGTACCGACTGCTGTCGCTGAGTTTAATTAATACTGCCATTGAGTTATTAATTCACCGCAGCGTTGCTACTCAGGGACCCACAGGTCCAGGGCGTAGCAATGACCCGGTCTCCCGTAGAAGTGTGACTGACTTCTTCTTCAAGTTTCCTGCAGGATTCAGCGTTCCCATCCCTCGGCTCCGCCTGGCTGAGCCAGAGCTCTTCGCGACTGCAACTTACAGCCTGGCACCTTGATGGAAACAGATGTTGATGGTGGTCCGAGGTGAGGTATGACCGAGGAACAGGCCTCCTTTTTTGTTTTGCCACAGCTGCAGCCAGCTTTGCCTGGCATTGTATCGGGGATTTAAATTGCCTCTCCTCAAACGATCAGTTTTTCTTGAGTTAGAGCCTAAACTGGGTTCTTAAAAGGCTTCAGCTTTTAATGACTACAGAGGTTTGATGTGATTCTTAAGTGTAATCTGACATACCTTGTCAGGAAGAAGTTCAGTTGGGAAAATGGGTGTATGATGCTAATTATTTTTTTTTTACTAGAACAGAAATTGCAAGAAATGACTACTACTTCTACTAATAGAAATTACTAGAATCTGAAATAAATGATTGATCCTTGGTATTTCAAGCCAAAAGTGTCAGTCAGAACAATATAAACTGTATAATACATTTTAAGCAAGACACATGCCGTGTTTGGCTTGTGCTTTCTAACAGTTGCCATATTTATGAAGTCTCTAACAGATTGAATTCCAAGCTCTTCTTTTAAGGGAGTATGTTTATCTTACATTGTGCCTGTTTTGCAGATATTTGTGGGGTTTAAAAGATTTGAACTCCAGCTGAATAGAACAAGGGCTGAAAATTGAAAGATGGCAGCAAATCCTTCAGGACAAGGTAGGTTTTAATCTAAGTATTCAAGGGAAAAAACTATGCAAAATATCAACGAAGTCACCGTAACTGTGTGTGTATTTTTATGGAAAGATGAAAAGGGGAAAGAGAGGCAGGGCTGAAAGCAGGAGAATGGCAGCAATTTTTCTGGGACAAGGTACACACACACTTAATGGTTGAAAAAGACCACTGATGGCTGGGAAGCTCTGAATTACTGAGCATAATATTGTGCTCAGGATTAGGAAGTATCTACCATGCTTATGGTACAGTGATCATTTCCTGAAGCTTATTTTGGACACTTACTTGGCATTGAACATGACTTGCAGCTATTGCACTCAACATCAGAGAACAGCCAGAAGTCAAATACATTCCATGTCGTGTTGGGAACAGCAAGACCCAGACAGTAGTGTCTGTCACAGGCAGCAAGTGGCCAGGCCTTTGAGAAAAAGCCAATTAAAACCACAATGGTAACTGTGATGAAATGTTTCTTTATACCAAGATGCATCTCAATTGCATGCTTAAAATACTAAAAATCTTAGAAATGGTCCATCTATCCGGGTGATTCCTGGGGTTTAGAGGGGGCTGAGGGTCTGGGGATGTCACCAATAAATTTGAAGGAGGGTCTTAAATTGCCCTCTAGAAGTGTTTTTTGGAACCTTAGAGGAACTCCGAGCCTTTTCTTACATGGAAGAGCTGGGGAAAAAGCTTCTCAGGTAGGGCTCTTCTCTTACTCAGTCATGAGAAATGAATTCTGGGTTCAGTTTCCCAGCTAGTGGAGGCTTTTTGCAGATACGTGTTTGTGTCTCCCTCAAGCAGTCCTGTGAACCTAGGTGTGGCTGGATGATACTTCAGGGGGTATCATATGACTCATGTGGGTCCAAAACACAGATTTTACTTGCTACGTGGTGAAAAGGAAGTAGTTTCTGCAAGGCTTATTGAGATTTTTGTGAGGTGTTGACAGAGGAGTACTGCAGATTGCAGAGCTGTCTATTTGCAGATTTTAACTCTGAGAAAGTTTTTGGTAAATAATGGTAAATCTTGCTTTTATTCTGTGCATACCAAATCAGCATCACTGCAAGGAATAGAATGGTGTCACAGAGAGTTAAAAGCTGCTTTTTCTTAAATATGTTGGTTTACTGAGGGATGGGATTTGACTGCCAGGATACCTTTGCTTTTCTCCCGACTCTAGAGTCTTATAATTTAACAGAGCCTTAGAATCTTTTATGTTTGAGATATCCTTTTCATAGTCATTAAAGGAACTGTGTGGTTATATGAAAATTGTTTGCACTAAGTAGACAAGAAACACTATCAAGTTTAATTACCAAATAAGCATATGAATAGTACAACTAGGAAAATCAGAAAGGAACAAGTAGATAAACAACAGTTCAGGGCTTCTGAACTGTTGGCTAGATGCAGTCTAGTAGTAAAAAGGGCTGTGATAAACCCTGCATTTTTAGCTTGCCTCATGGCACATATATTAGTACTGTTCAAGCAATCCATTCTCTTCCTTTGGACAAAAGGAATAGAAGTGTACTGAAATGCTTACTGGAAAGGTTATGAATGCTACCACTTACTCAGGCAGAGCTGTAAGGATGAATTAAACATTAGCCTTCTACAAAGGTAGAATGTGATGGGAATTTTTTTGTACTGAGTTACTGCTTTTCCTTTGATTGAGATTACATATTTTCTTAGTAGTAAATTTAAGTTTTCCATTGATTGCAGGCTTGGACTATAAAAGCTAAGATTTTGTGGACCAGACTTCTATTCATTGGCCCCTTAGAAAAGCACTCTTGGTGGTGATCTGCATGTGATTGCAGAAAAACCGAGAAGGATTGAATGAAAAGCCTTATTTCAGTTCATTATAATCACATGGAACTTTGGCATTTAAAAGCAGTGGAAGATTTTCCTGCATGCTGTGCATTGTCCACCAGATGAGCTCATTGACCAGGGTGATAAACTTTGAGGGGTGGAAATCGGCTTCTGAACTACATCAAGTACTTCCCAGTGCTCAGGAATACACTGCTCCTACCACAGTACTTGACACAGTACTTAGTAACATGCATTCATCAGGCTGCTCTTTGCTTTTGCTTGTGTGCAGCAAGGCCAAAGTATACATTGTGTGTAAGTGAATTAACTACTCTGTATATGAGTCCTCCTAGAGGAACCCCTCTGACATGAGAGAAATGTAACTGCTCAGGACAGTTAGAATTCTCCTTTTGGTCCCCTAAGGTGGGAAAAATACAGATTCTGTTTCAGGCAGGGCTGAACTGTTCAGAAAATAAGAGTTCTGGTATGTTGGAAGAAGCTCTTGAAATATGAACAGAATTCTAAGTTTCAGGCTGTAGCGATTCTAGAGTCTCTTTATATCCTGAAGGGTGTTTATGCTTTTGGCCCAAAGGTATGTGGAGGCATTCACATAGCACAGTCTAAGCAGCTAGATTTGGCACTCTATTCACCAAATATGAAAAGGAAGATTGTGCTGTACTGTATTGAATTATGTCATTATCTACACCTTTTACTCTTCCCCATCTGAGTCTGATTTGTGTGTAAGTGTAGTACTTGAGAACTTTGCAGCCATAAAGCTGTCAGTTACTTATATTCAGCTATGTATGTAGCTGTTTTCTGGAGGCACAGACAAAATACTGTGTTTTTAAATAATTCAACTTAATTTACTGAATAACCAGTACACCTTTTGGTTCACTGTCACACAAAATATATGAAAGCATATCTAGATGTAAAATGTTACTGAGAGTATTGGCTTGCAGCAGACTATTAGATGTTGTTTTGAGGTGCCAGTCATCAAAAGCAGAGGAAGACATCAAATTACTCCATTTTTTCACAAGTGGTGTGTGTTTAAGGTCTTTAGATTCTGCTTTTTAAGAGGGTGCTGCCTCACTTGATGAATGCTGCTTTTTATAGAAACATGCACGTCAGTAAAGAAATTGCTTTAAATCCTTTCTGAATTGAGCAGGCAGGACAAAATGTAGTACATTTCAATGTTCAGAGCTTTGAGCTGACATGCAGCTTTGGAAACATTTTCTGAGTAAAAGTGTAACTTGGACACAAAGTAATAGAGGTCCATTTAGTGCTGTTACACAACTATGGACAAATGATAAATAGTGCATCTTGGAAAAACTTAAATGTGTTGTGAATTTGAAGCAAAAAATCAAGGAAACTGATCAAGGAAAATATGATCAATGAAGGGCAAAAAATTAAAAGTAGATAAAGGAAATGCTGTTGCTTGCCATGTAGGACTAGTTAGAAGAACTAACTGACATAGGTAAGGGTTAGATAGGGTGGTGGGTAAGATGTTGAGATTAGGTTAAAGAGAGAGGCTTGCTGTGAACTCTTAAAGCTGCCAATATTACTCAGCAAGGTTTCAGCTTTTTCTGGCTTTCCGCTTTTCATGTGCGGAAAATGGGTGCAAGTAATCTTTCTGGTCCTGCACAGATACAATGCTTGATGTCAGAAATTTAGGTGTCAGAAAGGTTTAAATTTTAAATGTCCTGAATCTGCTACATAAGAGAGTAATCTGAGAATCTAAGTGTTCAGTTTGACATCTGACACTGCCATTAATCTATTTAGCTGCCTCAAACAGGTCATTTTATGTCAGGATTCATGTCAGTAAAGCAGAGAAACAAATTAATAAACTGCAATATTCAAACTGTTCAAACTCAAAATATTAGTGCAACTCAGCCCACTGAAGGGAAGTCTAAATTTAAAGCTCTCCTAGGAAGTTCCTGTGTTTGGAAATCTGCTCTTGCTTTCACAGATGAATATCTGATTTGTACTAAGCTTTTGATTTTTGCATGTCCACATTTTTACTACTAGAAAGTAGAACAGACAAATCTGCAGGTGAAAAATTACTCTTATTGAGTAATTGAAGCAGGAAGCTTCTGTAGGAGTTTCAAGCTGGACTTTATGAAAGCATTTTGGCTTCCACAATAGGGAAGAATCTAAATTAAAGTCTTGCTTATGTATTGCCAGATACAGTTAATTACTTTCTAAGGGTGGCAGAATTTCTCTGTAAAAAGGATTTCTCATGTTCCACCCCCCTCCACCTTTGAATGAACAGGCTTTACTTTGCATGTTGAAGAAATTTGCCTGCAGGAACATCACATTGCTCAGCTGAGGAGTACTGACATGTATATGTTGAAAGTACTCTTCTACTTTCCTAAACAGCCTTTTTTCTCCTTACCAATAACAAATTCTCTTAAACAACTTTTTCAGCACAGCAGGTTGCTGATGATCACTGTTTGAACTCTAGTGCAAAATACTAATTTTAAAAAACCCAACCAAGAAACAATCAAACAAAAACACACCACAAAGCTCTTGGTAGAGGTATTAGAAAAGAAAAAATACTTGAGTTTCTTCTGAATACCTCTAGAGTTTCTTCCACAAGTTACTATAACAAGACTCAAAATAGAAGACAGAATCTTCTATGGTTTCTGATCACAGTTTAAAAACAGCATTTAAAATATGTCAGGCTTTTCTGAATCATACCATCTGCTTCATGATAAATTTAAACATATTTAATCTTTTTTTTTTTTTTTTTTTAGATGACAAACTTATATTAAAAAATGGTCTCCTTTTTCTTTCCTCAATCATAGTATCTTCTGAATTCCAAGGATGCATTTAAATTTATGCAGTTCAGGAAAAGCAAGCAGTATTAGAAGGGTGCTGAGTAATAGATCAAGTATAAAGATTTTTGGATTAAAAATGTGTAGAATGAACATACAGATGTGGTTGGTTTAGATCAGACCCTCTAAGAGGTGATTCAGTCATCCTATCCATGTATTGTCTCCAGAATTTACAAGAAAGTTAAGTCTGGGCTAGCTACAGCTCAGAAATATTAAATCCTATCTTGTTGGGAAGATTTGTCAGCCTTTGTATGTCAGCTGTGTTTTAAGGTTTCAGAATCATTACAAGTGCAAGGTCTTAAAAAAAAAAAAAAAATAGTGTATAATACCTGAAGAGCAGAGAAGCATCAAAGGCCTGAATCAATACTCTTAACAGTTTAAGTAGAGCTAATGCCACATAGGAAGGAGAGATTAGTGGACAGAAAAATACCAGTTAATTAAATGTAACTGAAAATCTCATTAGCAAATGTCAAAATGTTTGTGGGTGATCTTACATAAAACCATAGTACAATAAAATCAAAAGACTGCTCCTTTTGAGAATTCTTGAGAAGCTGAAGTTTATGGGTGTGTATGTTAGGCATGGTAGAAGAAAAAGGTGAGAGAGTGATAGCAAGGCAGTACAGATTTTTGTACAAATGGTTATTTGGAGTTGATGGTTTCTCTCTGGTAATTGTCTCCTTCATTAAACCATGCAGATGAAAGGAGTACTGGATTATGTAATTGAGCGTGAGCACAAGGTCTGTTAAAGAGGATGAGCTTTGAGTGCAGCTACTGAAAATAAATCATTTTACTTTGACATGCATCAGAGATTCAAAAATTGTGTATTTCTGACATGAGCCCTGTCCTGGGTGGTGTAGAGGTGTGTAACAGTCAGCTCTGGAGCTGTTGTCCTCAGCTGTGCTGTTCAGGCATACTGGGCAACAGCAGGGACTTGTGCATCTGGTTTATTTAAAGGCTGCAGTGAGGTCCTTTATTATATGACTCCTACAGGAGTTTTGCCTTGTTTGCATTAAGAAGGAAACTTTGAAAAATACATAGATGGCGGATATTCTGGGCATTTTTGAAATTCTCCCAAGTCATGCTACTTCCTGACCCCTTCTCTAGTATTCAGGGTCTCTTTGGAAGAAAGTGGAGGCCACATTCTTATATTGTGTACAGTTTAATAATTTAATTTTGCTTGTTTATTCCAGCATTTGCTCATACTCAGAATAAGGGTGGTTTGTATAGAACACAGTATATTTAAACTTTGCTACATAGATTGTATGAAAGATGTTTGTATAAACACACGTGCAAGCTTAGTGATTTGCTCGTTCTTACCTGTTATATATAATACTGCGTTACAGTTTGAGTTCACTGATGTGAGAAATTAAGCCCTGTATGTATAATACTCCATTGTTATTGTTGAGGTGAACGTTCAGTGACTACATTTTAAATTTAGAACTTGGTAAGTTTACTTCTTTTTTTGGGAAAGCAGCTATTTGATCATAAACCTTGATAGTAGCTCCAGAGAGCTGACTTGGGAAGGGGTAGGATCTAACCTGAGTTAAAGCCTCTATTTTAAAATGTATTAATATGCATGATAGCTTATGGAAGCTATTGCATATTGAAAAATGAAGCCTATATAATAATAGTCTTTTCAAATGGGTACAAAGCTTTGAAGATCAGTGTATTCATCTTAGAGTAATTTTCTACAAGGACTTCTAATTCCACAGATTAGAGTTGGGCCACAGAAGTCAAATAAATATCTCTAATATTTTTCTGTCATTCTCACCAGGTTTCCAGAATAAAAATAGGGTTGCAATCCTGGCAGAACTAGACAAGGAGAAGAGAAAGTTACTTATGCAAAACCAGTCTTCCACAAATCACCCTGGAGCCAGGTATTTTATGTTCTTAGACATGTTTGGACATCACTGATTACATGAAGGAAAAAAGCCAAACAGCTAGTGAGCTGTAAACTTAGATAAATACTTAACAGAAGTGCTTTCTGACCATCCGTAATAAGACAGAAGGACATTGCACTTTAGAAACATATTAGTATTTAAAATTGTTTACATAACATGAATTTTGGCTTATATGATTTCCATTTGAGAATGAGAGAAGCAGATACGCTTACTCAAGTGTATTAGAGTCTACCACAAAGAAAAATCAGGAAGCAGACGCTGAGAAAACATTTAATTATTAAATGCTGAAATGCTCTGGGGAATGGAAGTAGCAGACCATTAGGTTCAAGATTCTGTGTGCTTAGAGAGGAACAGTTAGAGCAGGAGTGAGTTATTCTTGAAACTCCCTATGTGCAAGACAAAGCCACTTTATGTTACAGCAGATAATCCTGTAAAAGATGCTGTGTTGTAGGGATGATTCTACACCATAAAGTGTGATAATCTAATCTGAGTTGAAGGGGTATTACTGGGTTTTCTCCCATACAAGACAAGAAGATCAGATTTTTGTCATAAATCAGTAACTAGAAAATCACACACTAATTTATGTGGAGAATTTGAGATCCTTAAACTTTGGGGTTAGTGTGAAGTGAATGCAGTGCCATATTCTAGACTCAGTGTAACCTGCAACACCTGTACAAGAGTCAAATATTCTGACTGCAGTCTGAGTGCTGCCTGTGTCTTTTTTTCTAAGAGATTCCACGGCACTTTTAATTCCTTCATAATGTCAAAAACCATGCAGAATACTTGAAATTGCCTGATGTAGACTTCTGAGGGAGGTAAGAAGTTATTATTAATAACTGTGTGTGGTTACTATTTGAGCAAAATTCTTAGAAAGAAAATCAGAATATCATGCTGTTACGCACAACTCCTGACTCCTGGCAACAGTGTTTATCGAGCTTATTATAACTCTGACAGAGCTTCAGGGAGTGCTCTGTACTCTCTTTTTTCTATAAGGAAATGTAATGCTGTATTCTAGTGAGCAGAATTAGAATTTTCTCGTTTTGAAGGTGGACATGGCTGGAACCTACCATGCAGCAATCAGGCTCTCTACTTTGGCATGGTGGACTGGTGTGTGATTTTTGAGAAGCTGGTGGTTTTTTGATGCCAAAGGTCTTGGACCACAGAGTTGTCAGAACTGAGACCATAAAAATTGTGCAAACTTGACCAAAGGAGCTTGATACACAGCAGTGGCAGGGACAGTGTAGGGGTGAATGAGTTAATTGATTTCTGGTCTTGGCATGTGAAAATCCTGTATCCAAGAACAGAAGACCTCTTTTGAAAAATGTCAGCCTATGGTGGAGCCTTAAGCGTATATAGAGAAATCATATTGCAAAAGTTAGAGGGTGCAGATTAAATACCTCCAAAATCACTTAAAATACTGTGCTTTAAATAAACGGAGTAGTACTCTTCTTCAGCAGTGAAACTCATCTTAATACTTACCATAAGCAAAAATTCTTCGGAATTGTTTAGCTTTTGTTATGCCTTTAGGCTGCAGGTCTTTTTGTGAGCATGGCTGCTTCTCAAAAACTGATTTACTAAATCAGCTGTTGACATTGAAACTGTTGGTGAAATTCAGTTGATGAATTTGCATGGAATCCTTATTATCTGTACTTCTGTCTCTGTGATGGGTAAGAGCAGGGTTTTCAGCAGCAGCCTCCAGTGACAATTTCAGAGGTAGTTGAGAATTGTCTTGTGATACAGTTCTAATGCCAACCCTCATCTAACTTCCATGTTACTTATATAGAGAGTGCTTTTTAAGTCTTCTTTTTGGTTTAAGAAGGCAGACAAGTCCTAAGGTATAAAAGACAAGAAAAATTACCAGTATATTTTAATTTGAAACCTTATCCTACACTGAGATAGATAAGCTAAATCAGTTTTAGGTACTCAAGCGGTTATCAAGGGACCATTATTTCAGTTAACATCAATAGGAAGCTCCTTTATCACAGGTAGTGAGCTGCTTCCCCCCTCTGAAGACCTGTTCTTATATTGAAGTCCACAGAGCTCTTGTTAGTGCTTCTTTTTATCACAGTTGTTCAGAACAGTCGCTCAGTGACAGAGTAGTGGTGAAAGCACAGAGCTGCTTTAGAAATTGTCTTAACACTGCACCCCAGTATTTTCATTGACTTCAGTGGGACTCAACCCATGAGCAAAATCCACAATAGGCTTCAGGTTCAGTTTGGCAGGAACTGTTTATGGTAGCTCAAATGATACAGCTGTGGTCACTCTATCTGCCCTTTTTGCTCTTATATTTACAAAATGTAATTCCAAATAGTAACTGACAATTTTTTAATTGCCAAGCCATGAATGAAATTACGGTTCAGTAAGTACCAGTAGCCATGGCTAGAATGGCAAGAACACATGTTTTAGCTGTGGTCTGTGTCATACCATCTTGCTCTTTCTTGCAGCATTGCACTTGCAAGATCACCTCTGAATAAGGATTTCCGTGATCATGCTGAGCAACAGCACATTGCAGCACAGCAGAAGGCTGCACTGCAGGTGAGCTGATACAGTCAGAGTTCAGCTTGGCTCTGTTTTAGATGTCCATCCCTTCAGAGAGCAGCCCTGCTCCTAGAGATACTGAAAAGCCCCTTTTAGAGATTAGGTATCTCACATTTCTGTATTTGTCATAAGTGAAGTCTCTTTTGTTATGATGAAACATGTCCTTGGGCATGGAGAGCTCCACCCAGCTCCACAGCCATTTCTTTGTGTCTGTGTTGAACTCCCTCCAGTTTGTATCTCAGACTGAGCTCAGATAGCTCCCCTTGGCCTGCTGGCCCTGCTATTGCAGCTTACTGTGCCCATTAGCCTTGACTGCTCCAAGGACATGCTGCAGGCCCAGGCTAAATTTGAGATCCAGCAGGGCTCTTTCCCAGTGGTGGAAGGAGGGAATATGCAGAACATCTAACTTGCTGGAGTCCAGTCTTTGAGCTGTGAAAAGGTATGTAGGATTTCACAGAGGTATTCCTGAGCCATACGGCATGTACCTCCCTCAGGTGAACAAGCATATATCTGCATCACATGAGCAGAATCCTGGTGTCCCATGTTTGGGAGTGTGTCTGGTGGCACTCCATGTAGCAGCTGTCATAAACCAAGACTTGCAAGCTGGTTATGGAAGGGAGGGGAAGTGGAAACATGGGGTCTAGGCAAATAGAGCAATCAGGAGTTTTCCCCCACAAAGAGCAATCAGGTGATTTCCCCCACCTCCATGGAGTTGGCTGAAAATAGCAGCAGAGAATGTCCAGGTTAGTTGGATGGGTCTTGATGGGCCCTGTTCTGATGTGGCTGACCGAAAATGCTGGTTTTGAATTTGACTATCAGAATTAAGGAGCGAACTGGGAGAAATAATTAATGCTGCAGAAACCATGAAATCTTAAATCATGTCAGTGCTGCAGGGAGTTATGCTTTAACAAATGTTTTTCTCTTTCCAGCACGCACATGCACACTCCTCAGGATACTTCATAACTCAAGACTCTGCATTTGGAAATCTTATTCTTCCTGTCTTACCTCGACTTGAGGCAGAATGAGGAATGTTGTTTGTCTCAGAAATTCAAGGTCTGATTTTTGTCCATAGCAAGAGCTATCTGACCTTTTAATTTCTTTATGTGTCTTAAAACCAACTTTTTCCTGGGTTTTTGAGAATGCCATTCAGGAGTGTGAGCTCTAGTGATGCGGAAGTAGTGTTGAAAATTTTTTATCCTGTATTTCAGTTCCTCTGTTGGGTCAAAATCAAATGCAAGGCTTTTCTTGGAGTTTGAAGTGCTTCGGGGTTTGCTCTTCCCTGTTTCAGTGCTTCCTTTAAATAAATGTCCAAACCAGAGTCACCAAGAGATGCACAATCTGTCAGCATTTGTGTTTCTTTTTATTATGTACAGGTATGATTTTTGTAATGAATAATGAAAACTATTTATGTCCATCAAAACAGACAGGAATTTGTCAAATGCATCAGCCGGTCTTCCTCCCCCACCCTCTCCTATGCAGGAACATTTCTAGTGTACTGTTTGGCATTGTAGCATCATCTTGTCTCAAGTCCTTAGTTACAGTATGCCTGCCCCTTACCTTGTTTTGTGAAATACAAAAATACATTAAAGTGGGAAAAAAGCAAACATTTCTAACAGTTTTGTTACAGGGAAAATAAAAAGTCAGAAGTTCTCTGGACATTTCAGCTGAGAAGTGCTCTGCAAAGACAATTCCATTTAAAAGGTCAGATTTTTCTAGTAATGCCTTTTTTGAGACTCAGTGTGTTTTATTTTTGTTCAGTTATTTCCTTGGTGTTTTTATCTGTGGTAAACAATTCCAGCTTCCTGCTGGAGGAAAATCTGTTGATCTTAAGGTAAAATATTTTGGAACTTTGATTGTTACCAGGATGAAGTAACTTAGAGTGAAAAATTGTCCTTTCATAGACTTTCTTATTTCTCCATAGCTTTGCTTATACAGTTATGCTACCACATTGATTCATTGATTGCTTTGCTTGTGGAGGCAAGTTTTAGAAAACAGAAAAGAACAGGGAAACTTACGTGAGAACAGTAAATCAGAAAGCATCTGTTAAACTGGTGCCCATTTGAAGCAGCCCTGACCTTTGCAGAAATTTAGCTGTCCCATGAAGTTTACAGGGTTGTAGTTGGCATTTCCTTAGGGGACGTCAGGAATATTCTGTTTCTATATGCAGGGGATTGCCTGAACCCAGTGAGCTCTACTGAAATATTTGTTCATATTTCACTGTTAATATTTGCAGTAGTCATTAATACAGAACAATTGCCAAGAGATGGATGCAGGTATGAGGAACATGCCACTGCTTTCATTACCTTTGCAGAAACTGGAGCATACTGAAACATTTTCAGGAAAGAGAATCTTCTGGACCCAGCCTTATAGAGCTTAAAGATGTGCAATTTTAGCAAGAGCTATTCATACCATATGTTTTTTTTTCTGGGTTCTGATGTGATGAGTCACAGGAATGATGATGGTTTTTGTGGGCAGTGGAGAAAGAAATCACTTCTATTTTCAGTGGTTGGCTCTGTGTAGCTTTTTCTTTCTATTTACCAAGAGTGCATATGAAATTACCATATGAAATTTTCGTAGTCAGGAATTCATTATTCTGCAGTGTGAGCTGCATATCTTAGATGCTTTGAAGAAAAAGATCAAATAGTGTAGAGGAGGCAGCTATGAGTTTGTCCAGCCTGGAAACATACAATGCAAAGGGGTTAAAGCAGATGCAGCAGAAAGCATGGATTTTATATTTGAGTTGAATTTAACATTAAAGGAGCTCTGTGCTAAAATTTTGAATTGTGGAATATGTCAGTGTCAGTTCTACAGACTGCAGAGGATCCAGACAATGCAACAGTAATCATCCTTCTCCCTTGGAAAGTTATAGTTGCTCCACTGAAGGAGTTACACTTGTTGGCTGTGTTGTTTTCACCTTGGGTGAAGATCTGATTTTGGAAGTTCAGGGCCTGAGCTCAAGAATGAAAGTGTTTGGATGGGGAGGAGAGAATGGACAGAGCTGTTGTGATATTTTTAAGTTAAAATGTCTCAAATTATTCCTTGCAGTTGTGAGGGTCTTGGTGATACATGTAGATAGGATTAACTGTCAAATACACAAATAACATATATGGAAGCACCTATCTTAGAAAGGACAGACTCAAGCAATTACTGGCAGATGCATCAGTTTGTCTTACCATTCTTTCCTGCTATTAACCAGTATTGGACACATTAATCTAAACCTATACAGTAACTTCAGCAAAACGCTTTCTCCTCTTGGAATCGCATGTTCAAATTGAAATGATTACTAGTTAGAATACATGTGAAACAGGAAGTGTCTGGCATATCTTGCTTCTGGCAGTAATCACTAAATTGATCACATGAAAACTGAAGGCTTGTAATGTAGTGCTGACCTATATACCTCAACACACGACTCAAGTAATTGTATTTCATTTGCTACAATAGAAATTGGCCTTTGCACTTGCCAGTTGATGTAGAGTGTGTCAGGTTGGTGTAGAGTGTGTCAGGGCTGAATGGTGGGGTGGAAGCAGGTCATAGACTGGGCTAACATGCCATGGGATCAGATTTTCTAAGTGATGGCAGAGTTGTAATCTTTCTCAATGAGGTAAAGGGGTCAAAGATGTACTGAAGCACTAAAATAATTGAACCACAGCTTGTTTCTTGACTCTGTGATCTTGTTCTTCCACTAGACTAGTTTTCACATCTTCGTTTTCCAAAGTCACCCACTGTTTCCCCACCACTCTATGCTCTGGCTTAACCCAAGAAGCTTGGTCTGTAAAACCATGTGTGATTTCCTACCATACATGCTCCTACTCTCCCTTTTCCTTAGTATTTTCATTCTGATGAGCTCCTAGAAGTGCTGGTATAAAACTTACCAATAGTACCTGATGTTGTATTCGACTTTATATCAAAACACAAAATACTCCATGAAACACAGTAGTGGAAAGAAATTACACCCCCTGGTGTGGCTTGCCTAGATCTTCCTAATTGCTTTGATGTGCTCAATCAGTTAAAATTGATAAATGCTGCTTTTGCCTTCATGTGTTTTCAGCAGTGGACAAGCCAGCTGTAATTTTCCAGTTCTGTGGACACAGCTGGGTAGCATTCTTCACGACAAGGATCCCTGTCTGAGGTACACACTTTGGATTGCTCTAGGCTTTTATTAAATCACCTTTGTAACTTAAAGGCCGAAGGTCACTTACCATCTTGCTGCATAGCTGGGAAGTTAGTGCTCTAACTTCTCTGCTTCAAGGCTTGAAGCCTAACTTGAAGGCTCTAAGCCCTAAAGGAGTGCATGAAGAGGCCAGGCTTTTCCCAGCCTCTTTAGAGAAGAGGAAAGTGATAATTATCAACCAATTTACGGGGAACATGAGCTTGAACTGGTGGATGGAGATGCAGACAACAGCATCTTAAGAGTGCACAGCTTTTTATGGCTTCTCTTACAGAATCTGCAGTGTAGATTCTTGGCAGAGCACAAGAGCTGAAGGAGGGAATGAGCCTAAAACAGTGTGGTATGCAGTAATGGACACGAGCAGGCAGTGGGTATCTCACATAGGCACTGTGTGACTCAGTGCACCCTCTTAAGCATTATGGTAGCTAATTCAGTATCAGGAGAAGGGCTGAGAAAGCAACTGGATGATTCCTGTTGGTCAAATCTATAGCAGTGACAATTCCTCCTCAAAAATCGGCTCAGATAGCAAGCCTTCTTGAAGGACAGTCAGTCGGTCCTGCTGAAACTGAAGCTGATTCCCACGTTTAGGGGAACATACGGTAACCAAAAAACCACATGAATCCTAAGGGAAAAGATAATCGGCTGATCTGCTGAGTGGTCTGTGTGCACAGGCACCTCTGAAGGAGGAGGTGGAGAATGAGGGAAGGATTGTCGGACATCCAGCTGGAAAAGTCCACCCGTCCAGAGCTTTGTGTGCCTGATTTATGTTTTGCTAACACACTGGGAAAACTCTGTAGCATCTGCCAGTAACACCCTTGTGTCTGGAAAGCCTGGTACTCACTGTGCTCTGATACACTTTTGAAGGGCTAAAATATGGAGCTTTCTGTAGTGAATGGCAACTTTGACAACTAGCCAGTGAAGTAGTTTTCACATGCTGTTAGGTTAATAACTTGCTCAGTGAGTTTCTGCATTTATTGGAAGCACAGATCTTGCCCCAGGCATTTTACAACAGGACTACACCATCCTGTTTTCCTAGTTCTTGCTCTTCATAGAGGGAACCAAATGATAGATGTTTCTGGGGAAATGGTGTTTACATTCCTTCCTCGAATACAGGTTTTTTAGAAAGAAAGTTTAATGTATTAAATAGAGAAAGCTTGATTTTTTCAGTGAGACATCATGAAAAACTGTGTTAAACTACCGGTGAGGAAATTACTTTCCTTAGCTATTCCATTCTGCCAGGTTCAGGCATTGAATTATGAAAGGTGCTGACATAGTTCTCATTCTGTTCTCATTGAGGCCTCTAATATGGATACTTTGGTGCCAGTGGATGCTTTTTTTCATGAAGATTTTGTAGATAGGGTCTGAAAATTGTTCAAAATCTATCTAGGAAGTCACAAGCTTACATGCCACCTTCACTATTCACATATGTCTTGGTTTTGAAAAGACAGGTGTCTGCTATGGAGAGGCAGGCCCCTCTAGGAAATGAGGAATTTGAATCCTTCCCTCTGTGTTATTAAAATTTGGAAGATTAAAAAAAAAAACAAAAACTTTTCAGTCAGAGCTATGGGGAAAAGGAATAACAGTCCTTTACTAGTAAATATAACAGGACAGACAGAAAACAACAGCAATTATAACAAGAGTAGAACAGAACCAAGAACCCTGAGGGCACACGGTGGAAGCTCCGGCGCTGATGGCTGGAAGCCGGGCGCGGTGGACTGTCCTCCGCACACACGGGGTGTCCTCGGCAGGCAGAGGTGGCAGTGCCGGAGAAGCCGCAGCGGCTGGACCCGGGCTCACCTAAAATCCAGCAGGACAGTGAAGAAACTCCGAATTCCTGGATACTCCAACAGATGGTAGAATTCCCAGGACCAGACTCCTTCGTTAACCGTGGACTCCAGCAGCCAGCAGCCCCTGATCTGTGCTCCCCGGAAGACCAGAGACACCCAACCCCCACCCTCAACTCTCTCCTGGAGCTTTTTTTTCCCTCCCCCAAACTAAGTGATCAGCTTCTTTTTGTCCAGGTTAAGTACTCAGCTTTTAGTCTCCTAGCAACTTGGGGGGGTGGGGGGAAATTCTACAGGAGACTTAACCCTCAACATTATACATTGCACATATTAGCATATGTGTATAACTGGTTGGTGGTGTATAAACTTCAGTAGGAAAAGATGTCTCATTGTAAAAAATATGTGTAGATTTACAGATATTTTTACATCTTCACAGGCTTTTTCAGTGTGTTACTTGAATACTTATATGAGGCAAAGTTACTGTTACCTTCATTTTTGCACATGGGGAAAAATGCTAAGGTACATTTAGCAGGTACATAGAAAGCCAGTGGAATTGTCAGGATTAGCTCCTGGTTAGTCAGCTAGTGTAAGGCATCATCTGGATTGCTCTGCATCCCACACTGGCAGCTGGCTCATCACCCCTTACTAGAAGGCGCAGAGCTCTTTGGGTTTTGGTTTGTCTTTGCTTTCATTAATAGCTAGTGCTTTAGCTTTGGTTTGGTTTTCTTTTTTAGATGGTGAAGTGAGAGTTTGGGCCTTTTATGTTTAAAATTTTGGGTAGGAGAGATGGAAACGGAAAGACAGCAATGTTGTACTCCATGTTTGGAAAGAGCTTTGTTTCTTGCGCTTTGTTCTTTGCAGCAGTGACCAGATAAAGCTGCCCATTATGCTGGGGTTTAGCCATCACTGCATAGCCTAAGCAGAGGTATGTTAGAACATCTCTCTGCCTGGATGACTGTAGATCTTGTCTTACCTGTCAGTCCGTGGCCACTTGTGGAAGTAGGAATGGCCAGATGTGGGCCAAAGCTCCTGTCTCCATTTTCTCTGCCAGCCAGAGCTATGCACAACTGTTTGACAACTGGGGTGGGCCAGAAGGACTGTTTACAGCCTATCAGAAAGAGACACATCAAGAGTCACATGTTCTCAAATTCTTCCCAGCAGAGGGCTTGTTTGTCCAGAGAAAGCACAATGCTGTACGTTGGCCTTGCCAGCACCCCCTAGTAGTCCCTCTGAGGACCAGGTGGTTTATGTCCCTTCCAAATGAAGGGTTGGTTTGAAGCCACTCCATTCTAAGTAAGCATAGCCCGCTTCCTTGGACTTTGAGTTTTGCAAAGGCTGACTTTTCCCTCTGAGTTGGGCCTGTGTATATGTCCCATTCTCCCACTTAGACACAGATTGTGTCTAAGATTGGTTTTGTCAGATTCAGGTCTAATCACTTTCAATTTAATATCTTGAACTGGTCAGTTTGTTCTGTCAGCAAACAAGCCTGCTTAGCCTGTCTCTTTGGACAGACCATCTTTTTTTTGATGGGTTTGCTCATCACCTAACACAGCAGTGTTCTAACATAAGACAGGTTCCTAAGCACAGGAAGTCATTAACAGGCACAAGTAACTGCTGGCTCAGCCTTTGGTACTGATCTTCCTTTCAGCTAAGCATTGCTAGAGCAATCATGAAAAAAATTGTTTCCATTCATAGTAATATCCCCTGTGCTCCTTTGTACCTTATTCCAGTGATAGACTCAAGAGGCAGGGTTTCAGAGATGTTGGTAAGATGTCCTGATCTCTGCAGTGCATAAGAAGAGAGTTCAGCAGCACCCACCACAGCTTTCTGGTGATGCAGATGTATGTTAAGAATAGCTGGTGATATTCAACCAAGAGTGGAAAGTCTAAAACCGAATAAATTATTACTTGACCAAAACCCCACCTCAGTGATATTCTCCATGTATTAAGTCAGCAATTTGCTTCCCTCAGGATGGCTGAAGACAACTCAGTCCAGCAGCAGAGCTCTAAAGCAGACAACATGGCAATTTTTGTTTCTGTGATTATCACTTTTTAGCCTTTCCACACCCATGTGGTCTGTGATTCTGGCTGGGCTGTTTATTATACCCTTTTGGTCGTTTGTAAGTATTTCCAGCATTTTCTTGACTTTCTAGGGTTACCCCCGTCACGATTTTTTCCTCTGCTAGACACATTCATCTCTCTCAGTTACACTCTGTTGCTTCTCCAGCTTCACTTCTTCCTTCCCTCCCATTAGTGCTCCTTCTTTGCAATATCCCTTACCTGAGCTACTTGGTTATGCCACAGCAAGTGTGCTTTAATGAAGCTCTATTTCAGTGCTAAACAAGGTGTAATTACATTTTTTGACAGATGCAAGCCAAGACTAGGATCAGAAAGTTACTTTTGAGAGCCCTCAAAGTATGTTCATCTGAGAAAGGTCATGGCTCTTTTGAATAGCTCAACGTCACCCTAAAGTACTCAGCTTCATTGATGAGGAAGTTGGGGTTTTTTTGCAACACTTAGACAATTCTATTATTATTGAAGAGTGACATAGATGGTGAAGAGTTTAGCAAACTGAGTCAAACGAAATGCTGGCTGATTCCAGCCAGAGCAGAAGCCTGATGACATGAGTGAGGGATGCTACCTGACTTTGGTGAAGACTAGGTAAGCAGCAACAGCACCTGATAAATTGCACATCAAGCCATCTCAGTCCAGAGCTCTCTAAGGGGACAGGTTAAGGCAAGCAGCTTCCCTGTTCTAACCCACAGACACCACCTGCATCTCATATTTGGTCAGTTTGCCACATCCTCAGGCTCTGACCCAGTGGAAGGCCAGACTGACCCAGTTAATTGCCACAGTCCTCCCAGAAACTTATTTTTGTCACTGGATTGCGATGGAAAAGGGTCAGAAAAAGAGGGTAATGCAGATGAGTGGTGACTGGAAAAGCGTTTCTTTTGTGGGCCATGGGGCTGCGAGATGAGATGCCAGGGCTGTCTTGGAACATGGGTTTGCACTGTGCATGTGGGAGCTCCTCGATCCTTTTAGCTCTGGGGAGTTCTTATTTTCTGCTCCTCTGGGACAGTCGCACACTCCAGCTCTATGCTGGGAAGTGGAAATGTCACCATAAATACAAGATGATAATTAGAGCTGAGTGAGGCTCTAGTTCTCACTTTCCAAGGGAGGCCTTAGGACTTCACAACAGTCTTACTCAGACCATCGGAGAAGGCAACCAGAAACCTCAGAGGTAAGAGTTCACCACACAGGAGCAATTTATATGCTGCTCTGTCCAGGCCTGGAATGTGAACCTAACCTCCACAGCACAGGACAGTGCCTGGATTTGTGCTTGCAGAGGCAATGCTCTCAGTCTCACTGGAGCTCCTTCCTTTGGGATACATGGTGAAAAAATAATTGGAACCCAAGCTGATCACAGGTTCAGACAGACCAGAAGAAAGCTTGACTCTCAAGGTAATAAGGCTGTTTTTGTCCAGACCAATGAATTCAAGTGTCAGTCTGAAGAGGATCAGTTCCAAAGAGGGAGGTTGAGAAAGATGTGTCAGGAAAATGCCTATTCTGTGCTAGTGAATATTTCTATGCATGGTCAGGGCAAGTATAATGCCAAACTAGAGGAGGCTTCATCTCCTCTCAGTAGTTCACACCCAAATAGAAGTCATACAGGACTTCCCCTCACTCAGAGGACATAAATCTCCATCAGACAGCAATTCACTACCTCCCAGTGTTGAGTATGCATTGTGCATTCCGCATAAATATGCCATTATAGATTCATGTAGATATGTCGCTGTAGATTTCTTACTTGCTTTTGGTACAGCAGTGAAAGCCAATGCTGGGCCTCCGTCCCCCTCTTTGACTCTTATCTATTCTGTCAGCTATTTCCTACAATATTGGGTTCAAGTGGCAGGAGATCTACTGATGGGATTTCCTAATGCATACAGTATTGTGAAAATTATAGGCTTCTCTTTGACAATCAAATTGATTTCAGAAATATCCCCATAAGTAATATTTACAGTGAGTAACAAAATACAATTTGCAGATCCCTATAAATATGACAGCTTTTCGAAACCAAGACCATTTTCATGAAAAACAAAGCAAAACACTGAACCACAGCAAGAGCTCTTACTGGTCTATTATGTAATGCATTATTTACCAGCAACTGTTAGCTTTCTTTCATCTCATAATGTTGGTAATGGGTGGGAAATATGTCTAATATTGCATTAAGGGACTGGATTTGGAATTGAAAAAACTTCAAAACTCAGATGAAGGAGTAATGATCTTACTGATTCCAGTTCACTTCTGGATTCCAGTTGCAACTATATCTGCTGAAATATTTTCATCTTGTTAGCAGTCACATGATGATCAACAATTATACTATAGTGTTCTGCTTTATTCTGACATGGCAGGGGAGAGGTGTTATACAGAACTAGAACAATCAATGTCTGTATTATGGGCACAGTAAACCTCACCAATCCTCTCACAGTGCTGCAATATGGTAGATAAAAACTCAGCCATACCTTTCCTTTAGAACAGAAGCTGATTGCACATCATCGAATACCGCTCCCCAGCTCTGTGCTAAGTCTTCCAGGTCATCTTTGTTTGTGACTTATAGGCTTATCACAGCTCCAGCTGAAGTGAAGTTTTCCACTGAAGACAAAGTAGACCAAGAGAAAGTAGACCAAGCCGTAACTGTAGAAGTTCAGGGCAAGTATTTTTATATCTGATCACCAATTTTTGAAAATTACATAATTTGGGTGTCACACAGAGCATTTGACTTCTGACATAAGCCCCTTTTAAAATGTCTCAAAACCTTGTCAGCTGACAAACTGCTGGTTTTTGATTTAAGTGCTCACGACTGACTGAAAATGCTGTCTTTGGGGATGCTATTTTTTGTATGCTATTAATTTGTTAATTAACTTAATCTGTTTGTTTGTTAATTGGTAAACCAGTAGTAGTTTATAGCAGTGCCTACAGATCTAGTATAAATGATCAGTTAGTGAAAAATAACTGTATTTAGAACACTGAACAAGTGTACAAAGCTGTGAACCATTAAAAAATATGATTCACGAGAAAGTAATTTTTTTTTATACAGTGGCTTCAAAAGCATAGACACTTAAGCTTCAGGGTTCTTGGTCCCCAAAACTCCTTTCCCTAGACAGGTCCTTAGTCTCCTTTCTCCCAGATATGCTTGCTAGGGAGGAAAATCCATATGTGTGTTACTGACCCCGGTGAGGAGAAAGCTCTCCATCAGCTCTTTCCTTGAAAGACCTGGTTGTGATGAGGGTGACCACTGCTCCCCAGCTCTTCAGAAGAAAGCAGTATTGAACCCCAAAATGGGACCACAGCATGTTCTACCTTCCTCTGCCCTGTCCATCACTCCACCTTTTTCTCATTTTTTCGAGAGCAGCTCAACTTGTTCACATTATCATAGAGACTTGGGATGCTGAATGCTGAGAGTGGACAGAGGGCAGAGTTGCTCTTAGATGCTAAGATGGAAAAACTTCCTGGAAGCCTTTGGTGAAGGAGACAAAAGTAAGATTTTCACAGTGCTCCAGGCTTCTGCACCACCTTGGGGATGATGGCTCTGAGGGAGCAGATCCCCACCCTTGGCTCCTCGTACCAGACATTCCTCATGCCTCTGACCTGCTGCCAAACCACCTTTGTGTCGGGGCCCTTTTATGCCCATGTGCTTGTCAAGAAGGCACTACAGGCAGAGCTTGTTCTCACAGGAGATCTGGCCATAACAGTCTGTTCTGCCTGTTTTCTTACTTCCTGTTACCATTCTGGCAAAAAATGACCTGTTCTCTGAGCAATTCAGTGTCATCAAACTCTATGCCTGCCTGCTCCTGCAAGGTTTGTATGTTCAGGTATTGGCTGCAGTATTTCCCCCTGTGGGAGAGCAGGGTTATGGGGCTGTCACCTCCCAGGCATCCTGTTCTCCGTGCCTCTTCCTCATCAACAAGGAAGAAGTAGACATTGTGAGAGCAGTCACCAGACATGCCAGCCTTGCTCAAGACATTAGGCTTATTCTTCAGCTTTCTTGTGGAAGAGCTGAAGGTGTTGCTGGTGGTGGAGAAAGCAGCCACCAGCATTCTTGAGGATCTCATCCAAGCCTTGTTGGATAGTGCAAAATGATGTGGCTAAAGTCAGATCCATCTGCTTTCTTCATGGTGATGTCAAAGTCCTCCAGGGATTCACTGACCTTCACTGCTGGGAACTGAAGTAGGAGGAAGGGGAAAGATACGTCAAGGTATTTCCAGAAAGGAAATGCATCACAGGAGGGGAAAACACATTTTTAGGGCTTTTCTGTGCTCTTTTTGAAGAACCCTGCGACAGCTTCCATGCTTCCCCAGAAATTTGTTTCTTGGTAGCCTTAGAGTTTTGGGAAGAGGCTACAATGAAATGCTGTTGTGTAAGGGGCGTTCAAGCAAGTCAGATGCGTTTGGTTTACTGGTGCTGCTTTTGCACCAGCTGTAGAAATCCACGTTCAGAAGAAAGGAGGCAAATTCCTGGCTTTTTTTAAGTGAATGAACGTTCCAGTCGCACTGAAGTGTGACTGTGTGCAAATGCTTGTGACCTACCACTTGGGTGTAATACTCTGTATTTTCACAGCAAAGTAGTACTTATGGAAATGGATACTTCTCAGGTGACAAAGGATAAGTGAAGGAGGAGTCAGAGGAGAAAAAGGTGAAGCAGTAGCAACTTCTTCTTTTAGCCATGAGATGTCAGTATTGCAATCAGACTGCCCGTCTGTCTGCTTTTGCCTGCCAGTATCTTAAACAAACCTAACAGAGAAATTTAGTTATAAAAATGTGAGCAGGATTTTTATACTTTGGCTCTTAGTCAAAGTCCTTATATTTGGGGTGATGCTTCTGATGTTTCTGGGAGTTTGTTTTTGGAGAAAAGTTCTCAAGTGCTCAAGATTACACTTTCTAGCTCTAGAAGCAGAAATCATACCTTACTGTAAGAGCAGGAAATTTTGTCACATAGAGCATGAGACTAAGGTTGTGCACAAGCATTATGTACAAGGAAATCCTTAGCATCACCCTGGGTTTCAAAGCTACTGGCTCAATCATGAAGGAAACGGCATAAATTAGAAAAGGTTACAGTTTTATTGAGAGATTACTTGGAATATCCCTGACACCACAAGGTCATAAAGAAGGATGAAAATCCTTCTCTTTTAAACTTTATGATAACTTCATTTCACCAGAAGGGCTGGCTCCCAACACTGAAAAAACCCCAGTGTTCTGCTACGTTTCCTGATCTTAGTCATGTCCATGTAATCTCTGGGTCCTTTGGCCATGCACCAGTATCTCCACACACTGAGAGCACAGGGAGAGCACAGGCCTTGGTGGTGTTGGGGCTCACAGCACTGATACACAAGTACTTGAAGTCATCATAAGAATTAAATTGTTGAGCTTAGTTGAATATACTAGAAAACAAATAAAGAAAGTGGATAAAAATAGCTTGTCCTAGTGACACACTGCCCCTGAACAGCAGGAACTTATGTGTTTGTGTTTTTCAAAAAATGTGAAGAATTTAAGATTATTTTCCCTGGTGATTTCTAATGAGTTTATGTGCTGAAAACTCAGAGGTATCAACATGAAATTACCCTAGTGTTGCTGAAAAGCTAAAAATGTATTTCCACACAGAGCCAGTAATAGGGAGTAATACAGCATCTTTTGCCTTGCTGTAGAAAACATGGGAGGATGGAAAAAGTAAAGGTTTTTCCTTTTTTAATGGACCCTGGCACCAGGGAAAAACACTTTCTCTATTCCTCTACTGGCTGACACTGTGCTGCCAGTGCATCTCTCGGCCACAGGTGTCTGTGCAAGCCAGACAGGCAATGCTACTCAAGTAGCATTTTCCATTCATACACACTTCTCTCCCACTACGAGGCTGTCATAGGTTGGCACAGTTTTGTTCCTAGTTACAGAGAAATGTTTTTCCCTGCCAGGACCCTGGAGTTGCTTTAGTGGAGGAGGACAGGGACCTATCAGAAAGCTGGCCAAGATATCGGCAGTTGTTTAACCAATGAAGATGCCAAGGCGACTTTGGGAAGGACACATTTAAACCCCTCATCTCTGGCAGATCGCTCTCTTTCTTCTAAGATAGCCTGAGGTAACGTTGCGGGCGGCCGGGCCGGCCCTGGCCAGGCCTCCGGGAGCCGCTGCCCGCGCGGGGAGCGGCCCGGGCTGAGCCCCTTTCTCCTGGCTGCCGGCAGGAGAGAAAAGAGAACAGCTCAGCAATGCCACATGCTTACAGCTTTGTGGCTCCGAGCCGGGCTGTCCTGGATGAGACCGAGGGATGGAAGAAAGGTCTTCCACCAGTTTCCCTACTGGCGCAGCTTTGCATCTCCACAGCCCTGCAGCCCGGGGCAGAGAGCACACGGCCACTGCAGGCCTGGGCAGTTTAACCCCTTCTTAGCAACATGGAGCTTCTAAAACACAATCTTTCCTTGAGAGAGAGAAGAAAACGGAGGGTATGTAGAACAGACACCTTATGGAGTCAGTGGAATAGAAGTAAAAGAACTGATAATGTTACTGGAATAGGATTGAGGAAGTGGACATTTTTAACCAGACTTCTCTGGGGTAAACTATGGAGAAAGGGACTGTTCTTTGGAGCATCTTGATGTTGGTGGGGAGAATGCTAATTCTAATCAAAATTGAGGACTGATGGGATTGAGATTTAGTTGAGAACTTTAAAGCCCTCACTCCGGGGTTAAAAGGAGGTTTCAGCCTTTGAGATGAAGATGATTTTAGACTAGAAGTATTCGTAAACTGTACCCCAGATACACTGAGAGGCCCATAAGTAGCCAAGAGAAAGGCTGCTAATAGATTGAACAACACAGTCTGCAAAAACTCCAGGCGGTTGCAGATGTGTGACATTAAAAGCCACTGGACTATTTTGTCTTGTAGCAAATGACTCCATAAAACTCTAGAGAGGCTCTTCTCCTGAAGTAATGAATGATTATGTTTAAATAGTGAAACTGACTGAAAATCACAAGTTGTGTCTTTCTGTTGTTTTGTAAGAAAGTTAATAGTTTGTAGGAGGAGGGAAGAGTGTTTTAAAGTTTCATTCTGTTTTAGTTTGGGGGTTTTTTTCCCAACTTTCTTTTTTTCATTCTTTTAGTGTGTGTTAATAAAACTCTTTGTTCATTTTTAAGCTTGAGCCTCCTTCGCTTTTTTTCTCCTAACCTCTCTCCCACAGAAAAAAGAACAAACACTACTACACTAAATTTAACAACCAGAAGTTAGCAAACGTAACACCACTACATTAATTGGTGTTTCCGCCTGGTTTCATTAAATTAAAACCATTACAGAGGCACAACAAAACAAGACCCTGTTGTTTTAGTGGACCAAATGCAGGTACATCATGATGAATACCATGAGTTAAATGAAGACAAGCAGTGTGCATTTCATAAATGGAGAGTTTCAGCCCTGTAGGCAGGAACTAAAAGCAGAGGATTGATGGAGGTTTTTTTATAGATGTTCAGACACTTAATATCCTTTTTGAAAGAGTAATGCATTTTTACGATACCAGTATAATTTTACTATATATACTATACTTTAAAGTCTACTTTTTATAGGGCTGAAACTAATGGGATTTTGCAGCCCAATGAATTTAGCAGTGAGGGGTTGCTCTGAATATCCATGCACTGTGATCCCCACAGTGACTATCTCAGTGTGGCAGGAAAAGGGGAAAAGTGGTACATTCAAGGTCAACAGGAGGGAGATTCTGGATTTCTCCTTCTAACTTTTGATTTTTTTTTGGCCACTGCTGACTGTTTCTCCAGCCCCAGAGGTGTAATGCTGCACACTAGGAAGATGTGATTTTAAAAAGAAGTTTATGTTGTTGCAGATTTTGCTGTTAGTATAGTATATAAAAGGTAAAGAATCTGCATAAACCCAGCTGAAGGACCCACTGCAAGAAAATCAAGCTGGAAAGTGGAACAGATGAGCCCTATACAGGCTAACAATGCAAGCACATTGCCTAATCCTCTGAGCTCTGGACTCTTCCATAACAGGAGTCCTCAGTCCATGGTGTGCACGTCCCTAACAGCTCAGGGTCTTCCCCTGAAGACTCCAAGAAAGATTGCTGGGAAAAAAGCTACAGAGAAGGCACACGTGAAAAATGCACATTGCTGTGCAAGTCTGTTGAGGGACAGAAGTCTCACGAAGTGAAGGGGCCTGCCTCTTCTTCTGCACACTGCAGCTAGTCAGTGGACCAAACCAGGACTTCTTCCATCTGAAAGGTAGGCTGCAAGCATTTTTTCTAAACTAAGCTGTATTTAAAACCTTGGGTCATGGCAAATGTTCCTCCTCTGTCCGTGTGCAGCCTTGCAGCTGCTTGATGAGCTATGCATGGTGAGTTATTAGGTGGACAGCTCTGCTAAGAGAGGCCAGAATGCTCACAGATATGATGAGCTGCTCTCAGCAGCGGTCTTCTTGACAAAGGTTGGCCCTCTTGTGCCCTTGGGTCCTGCTACCTCTTGCAGCACTGTTCAGGCACTGCTGAACAGTTCACAGTCATGAACATTAAAGTCTGTGTCACTTTTTCCTTTCCTTCCCACTATACACCTTTGTGTCAGACAGTCTGGTCCTGTGCCCCCAACACCTCAGCTGGTGCATATGGGTGAGATAACCCAGACTGGGACAAATGCCCGGCAGGGGGTTATCTCGGGCACCAAGAGGGCTGAGACTCCCAGCTGAGAATAAACATCTTGGTCTGGAGAGGAGATGTAGAGAGAGATAAAAATTAAATATTGACCAAAAGACACTGCTTTACAATATAAAAATAAACAAATTTCCACAGGAAACAGAAGCCTTCTACACACTCCCTGGAAATGTGCAGGGCTTCTCCCACAAAGTTTGGACACATCTCCAATGGCAAGATGCATCGAATCCTAATCTAGACTATTACTTCACTTGCTGTAATACACATACCTCACTCTCGTGCTGCATGGTTTATCTACTTGTAGTGTTTCTTTGCTTATCCTATGTAGTAAGTCATCTGTTAAAGTCTTATGTCTGTAAAATTTGTGTCTTTCAAACAAATAATTCAGTTTGTAGTAGACCTAATTGACCATTATAAAAAACTTGCAATGAGAGTGGGCTTTGGGGTGCTTTTACCTCAGTAAAAGTACTGTCTACTGCCAAAGGCCTGGGCAAAGACAGAAACTTGTTTAAAACTCCCTTCTCCATTTGTAACAACCTTGTCCTCATAAACAACAGAAAATAGGATGAATTGCTGTAGGGCTTGGGTATGTAGTGAGATCAGGAAGTGACAGCTGCTGCAAGCAGCATGCAGCTCTAATGCTTGCAGAAAAGGAGTTTTAGCCTAACAAAATTGAGATAAAATTATGGCTTTGTGATGGTAAGCATGAATCAGCTACCATCTGTAAGGGTGTTCCGTCACCAGAAGGCTGGAATAAAAATTATCCTGCTTTCAAATGCTCCAGGAAATACAGCATCTTTGCTTCTAGGCTTTTGAGGTTTTTTTGATTGCTGTTGGTGAGTGGGGGTTTTTGGTGTGGGGTGCTTGGTTTTGGTTTTGTTTTTGTTTGGTGGTTGTTGTTGTTGTTGGGGTTTTTTGTTTGTTTGTTGGTTTGGTTTGGTTTTGGGTTTTGGTTTTTTTGGTGTTTTTTTTTGTTTGTTTGTTTTG
Source organism: Hirundo rustica (assembly GCF_015227805.2). NCBI lineage: Eukaryota > Metazoa > Chordata > Aves > Passeriformes > Hirundinidae > Hirundo > Hirundo rustica. The sequence goes on from NC_053488.1 coordinate 64,929,019, forward strand.
TTTTGTTTTGTTTTTAATTGGCATAAATGAGTTTTTTCTGGTCCCGAGGGAAACAGTTTAACCCTTTCATTCTTGGACAGTGTGGAAAAGTCCTGGAAAGACTGGGATCTTGGTGCAATACCACACCGGCTCATGGGCTCTGTTTAAAGATAAGGGTATTCCCATCCTGTCTTCATCACTGACTCACTGACTTCAATGGCTGCATACCAACCCACAAAGCTCTTTGCCCACCATTGCCTGTCAGGAGCCAGATGATGCTCTAAGTGTTTGAAATTATGTCTGGACACCTCGTGGAGTACTGTTGGGGCATCACCAGGACATACTAACAAAACAACACCCTTACTGAGTGTACACAGGAGCTCTTACTGGGACTTGTCAGACAGAATTTGTAAAAGCATTAAGCATCCAGGAACATGTGTCCTATAGCCAGAAGAGCCATGCAGTCACTGCTTCTCTGTGTTATATCAGCACTAGGTGGTTCTAGATAAGTCCAACAATACTGAATTTTGATGCGTGTAACTGACAGGTTGCCTGTGCAAACTCAGTGCCACTGTAGGTACAAGAGTAACTGATAAAGGAGGAGACCTTGCACCTAAATCTGAGTCCTGGTCCCTCACCCCAAAAATGCCTTTTGCCTCCCTCTTCATGAATCTTCCTGGAGGGTTTATTTTCTACCACACTTCAGGGGATGCAGGCTAGCCATGTGAACACACAGCACCTGAGCTTCATTTCTTTCAGCAAGTCAGGTTCCTTTGGAAAAGTTATCTCTGTTTTTTGTTCCGCTGATGCCATACTCATGGTAAAACCCTGCAAAGTCACGCAACACTGCCATCTGTGCAGGCACAAGCCTTCTTGCCAAACTTCTGTCACTGAGATGATACAGGAAGAAAACAGTTATATTTTCTTCCAAAACACACACCCTCCCCTACATCTATGCAGACAACTGTACTATTATCTGATGGCTTGGGGGTGCTCCATGCCAGACCATTTAAGTTGAAATGCACATGCTAAATGTCTGGACACCTAATGCTCTGCTCCATGCTGATGCCAGGAGTTGCACTATGCATGTGTTGGGTGAGGGAAGAGGAGAGTTGCCAGATAACCTAACAAGGTTCCATCAAAACTGGTTAGATCTCAGCTCTGATGTCTCTTTCCATCTCTGCATGCTTCTCCTAGAGTAAAGGCAGTTCCTCATGCAGAGCCTGTTGCTGTTCATAATGCAAATCAGCAGTCACCTTCTCAGTGGCACTACATCAGAAAAAACAGCGTCTATATTCATACTACCTCTATGGAGGCAAACATACTAATCTGCCCCCACAATTACTCTAAATAAAGAAGATAAAGATATGTGCAGTATCTGGAAGTTCCTAAAATCCACAGATTTTGCTCATCTTTAACTGTCTTTTACTCATTTTTATTTTAGCACATGCAGCAAAGACACTGACACACACCACAGGCTCCTGGCCGATCCCACTGTTATCCAGAAAGAGCAAGGATTCTAGATGCTCTTTAGTTGCCACCCAGCTATCGTTGGATGAGCCAGGACACACTTCCTGCTGGCCTGCAAGCATCAGGGGCCTGATGCAGGACCAATGTGTTCTGACCAGTTTCTGGTCTGCTGAATAGTTTCATAACCATTTTTTACAACTTGTAAACAGACCCGTCTCCAGACCCATGAGACTGAAGAACACAGATGCTGTGGAGAGGTGAACCCCATGGCAGATGGCATTGCAGAGGAGGATACAGCTTAGTTCTCTTATTTTTGTAGCACGGACAATGTTTGTCTGCTCAATCGTTTCCTCATACAATGCTTTCCACATGAGAACTGGCCACCCTGAGCCTTCAGAGACATTTCTGAGTGTCCCTTGTCAAAGCCCAGACACACAGAAATCTCCCTCCAAGAGCAGATGAATGGCTTCATCCTGTATGACAAAGTTAATGGTTCTATGGCTAGTGGCATCCTATCTCCTCAGCGCTCAATGCTTCTGCCTGCCTTCTAAGTGGGTACCCATTTGAAGCATGTTTTTTCCCCAGTCCTGTTTCATTTACTACTTTGCATGGTGTGGTGGTCTAAAAATAGCTGGGAATTAATTCCAAATAAACTTTTCCTCTTTGCCCCACTCTTCTTCCAATGAGAGAGGGACAAAGGCAGATAGGAGTTGAGATAACAATTTACTGAAAACAAACAGCAATGAAATAAGAAACACAGAAGAACAGCACAATACCCATAGCAAAAGTATGCCAAAGAGAAGATGCTTTACACACAAAAGGTTTTCGCCGCCTCAGCTCAGTGTGATTGGCTGCTGAGACAAAGACAAGACAGCAGATGCTCTCCCCACATGTTCATAGCTCCCAAGAGAGTGAAAAAAAAAAATGATGGACAAACCTCCCAAAAGCTTGAATAGTTTGTGTTGTGTCACCTGATTTCGAGTGCTGGCTCGCCATGCTCAGTTGTGCTTAAGTAGCATCATCAGCTTGGCTTGGGTCTTTTCCTCTGGGCTTGGTTCTGCTGAGCTCAGGCTTAGGCTCGCCTCCATTCCCCATGGCTCTTCCTGCACTGTCGCCATGGTGCTCTGCTGGGCTCAGCTGTGCTTGCCACTTGGAGCTGCATTCTTCCTAAGGGACAGGAGGGGACAGGCAGTGGCAGAAGAGGGACAAAGTCTGCAGCACTGGTCCCGGAAACTTTCCTGAGGGAGAAACAGAACAAAACAGTGCTGCATCTACAGTGCATTCACTTTTTCTCCCATCAAACCACAGCCCAGTGATGATGGGGATGGTATAGAATAGCAGCCCAGCCATGCCCACATAGCCACAGGCTCCACCCCATCTCAGTCCCCAAAAGCAAAACTAGGAGACAGGGTGACAAGTGTAACTATAAGTAATTGCTAGTACATTAGGAGTTTTTAGGTGAATAATCATTGAATCATAGAAATGTCTGAGTTGGAAGGGACCTTAGAGATCATCTTGTTCCAATTCTCCACCATGAAATGGGGCACCTTCCACTGGACCAGGTTGCTCAAAGCCCCATTCAACCTGGCCTTGGACAGTTCCAGGGATGGGGCATCCACAGCTTCTATGTGCAACTTGTGCCAGTATCTCACCACCCTCACAGCAAAGGATTTCTTCCTAATATCTAAACTAAACCCACCCTGTTTTGGTTTAAAGGCATTCCCCCTTATCCTATTACCACATGCCCTTGTAAAAAGTTCCTCTCCAGCTCTCTATTAGAACCCTTTTAGGTACTGGAAGATACCTACATGATCTCCCCAGAGCCTTCTTGTCTCCAGGCTGAACAGCCCTAACCATCTCAGCCTGTCCTTGTAGAAAGGTGCTTCAGTCCTCTGATCATTGTCATGTCTCTGGACTAACTCCATCAAGTCCACATCTTTCTTATGCTGGGGACACCAGAGCTGACGTAGTGTTCCAGATGGGGTTTCACCAAAGCACAGCAGAGCAGAGGGGCAGAATCTCCTCCCTCCTCTGCTGCCCACACTGCTTTGGATGCAGCCCAGGACACGTTTGGCTTTCTGGGCTCTGAGTGCTCATGGCTGGATCATGTTCAGCCTCTCTTCCACTAGCACCCCAAGTTCTTCTCACAGGGCTGCTCTCAATCTATTCCTTGCCCAGCCTGTATTTGTCCTTGGCATTGCCCTGGCCCAGGTGCAGCATCTTGCCCTTGGCCTTGTTTAATTTCATGCATCAGCCCATGTCTCAGGTATCCCTTCCCTCCATAGAGTCAACTGCACCACACAGCTCAGTGTTGTCAGAAAACTTGCTGAGGGTTCTCTCAATCCCACTGTCCACATCACTGACAAAAATGTTAAAACTGCATTGGTCAAAACACCTGTCCCTGAGGAACTCCACTTGTATCATGCCACATGAAGGATTTTGCCTTAAAGCTCCTTGAGGTGTCATTTCCTTATAGTTTTTTTAGAGAAGTAGCAATAAGCATCTAATGTGCTACCAGTCTTGCGTGTGCATTCTCTGCTGGTAGGAATTTGGACCTTGGAACAAAATGTCTACATACAAATAGCCACATTTTCCTATACATAGCCATCTTACTTAGCCATCTTTTTTTTGTTGTTGTTTCTTTCTAATTAGTCTTCTTGAAGGATACCAATAGTGACGGTTGGAACACAGTAAGCCACCAGGCTACAAGACAAAGAAATGTTGACTATCCTTTGAGGAATAGCTGCCTTTTTCCATTTCTCTTTGGTGCATACTGCAAAGCAAGCCACCAGCAAATCACAGACCCCACTTTGCCACTTTAAAAGTTTATCTGAAGAGGCAACATGCCATAGTGTCCCTCAGCAACTTCTGCATCAATTGCAGTCATTACACCCTTCAGCAACATCATGAACACAATGTTCAGATATATTTAGCCACAACTCAGCTCAGAAGATTCTATCACTTTTGTGAGACCACCCTGGGGAGGCACTCCAGATTGCCTGAGCCAAATTCCTCAGTGCTGCTTCCCCTGCTACACTGAAGGCCTGCATAATGCAAGACTGCACCCAGCACGTGCACACTGCTGCTGGTTATCCAGCCATTTCACTGGCTGTGCAGGCATGGCAGTTCTTAAATTGGCAATCTAAGTTAATCAGTGTACAAAGGGAAAAGTGAAAGCAGCCGAGTTGCCAGAATTTTGCCAATTTGCTTACCTGAATCTGCATTAAACACCTTTACCATCAACCACCCACTGCACACTCACTTTTAGACCAACAGAAGCTCATTAACTTAAGCCTCTGTGAAGACAGTTTAATCCAAGTCATAAAGTTTAATCCAGCAAGTTTACTGTGCATGTGTAGCGGACAGTGAAAGCACCTGGTAGCCGCTGGCCATCACCTCTCCATACCTCAGTACTCTGTGAAGGCCTTAATCCAAAGGCCTTCCTTTCTTCCTTCCACTTGTCACTGGGACAACAGCAGGCTCTTTGACAGGATACTTTTCACATGTTTCTGTGCTGAGCAAAATCCAGCTGCTAGCACCAAGCATCAGGAAGGGATTTTTTTTTTAGCAGAATTTGCCAGGTCATGGAAATGCATTCCCAGAATATCTGGTGAAAAGCATGTTCCTCTGTAATTCAGCCATGGTGTCACTTGTCTCTCACTATCCTGCACTATCCTGCATAGATGTCCTAAACACACAATGCAGTTCCCTAGATGCCACTTTTCAGGGGCAATTGGCTTTTTCCTCTTTTTCATGTTCCTCTGGCAGAACTCAAGATACTCTGACCTTCTCCAGTTGGGATGTTTCACTTTCACAATATAGGGGCTTTTTTAGCTTTGGTTTTTCTGGTCCTTTCATTTTAAAATCTCTTTCACAGAAAAACTTCGATTCTGACAAGCCTGTCTTAAGACATGCAGATTCTTGGATTCATACTTTATTCTAGATGAACTTCAAAACAAAACAATGTGGAGAGCAGACCTTAGTGCTGAAATCCCGCATGCAAAATAAATAATTTCAGGCCAAATTGTGCCTTGGAGTTGAGATTCAGGAAAATTACTTCCAAAAGGCTCTCCAAAATGGCTCTAAGAATGTAGGCTTTCAGTCCTACTATATTGAGATTAAATGAGCACATGATTCAAGTTACACTTGCTTTTAAGTACATTCCTGAGTAGGGAAGGACTTACTTAAGCAATTGCTTAAATGTTTTCCTGAAACACTACTCCAGAAGTTAGGAGGGTATGACAGCAACTATTTCTTGGTCAGCCAATTTGTACTCTGCTAATCAAAATGCAGCACAGGTGCACAGGAACTACCCACCTATGCAGATACTCATACTTGGAAAACATGAGACACAGCTTGTCCTTTTTTGATACAACATGCTTTGAAATGCCACATAAATTGTTTTCACTAGATTAAAGAAAAGAGTCAACTTTGCAGAAAACAATTTATTAAATACATGAGACTTGGTTGCTACACCTAATTACAGACAAAATACTGTGAATAAAGCATGCACTTATCACAGACATCAATGACTAACTATTTTGACTTATTTAAAATGGTCTTTATTTATGTAAGTTAAGGCTGTACCAATACAAATTTTAAAAATCAAAAATACAAAGTCACACTACAATAGTAGCAAACATTGTACAGACACTGAAACCAATCTCTAATGCAGCAGAACCAGACTTCTTAAAGATTACCATAAGAGACTAAAAATGGAGGTGAAGTGCAATAAAGATCAGAATATCTCTGGAATTTACAGACCAGTAACAGTGAATGTCATACTCCAATTAGCACAAATTGAATCAATTCTTTTCAAAAGTCTAATTATCTGACAACTAAGCAAGAGAGAAAACTCATAAATAACATTTTTTAAAAACCCTCTTGGTCTCTTTACCTTCCTCTTATTGAGGGCACTTTTGTGCTCAAACACTTAAAAAACATTTTTCAAGACGACATTGTGGCAGACAACAGTACAACACACATTTGTTACTCTATCCCCATTAAAAAATAGTGGAATGTCTTGAAGAAGAAAAATACATCACAACAAAAAAACCCAGTTCTCAACTGACACAAGTGACAGACAACTTTGCTGACTGTCTCAATCTTCACCAGTGAAGGACCTTACCATGTATGAAGTTTGCTTCTTAAAGATATGCTGCAGGCACAGCAAGGTGACATTCACACGGGCCAAAACTTATCCAGCTGATGAGTAAAAAAAATTACCAGCCCTGAAAACCCCACTGGAGATCTGAGGCTCAAAGCAGGTTATGAAATCCTTCTTCATTTACAGCCACAAATCCTTTTTGCTTGTTTTTCTCATGTTGCTGTGCAAGTACAGAAATAGGGTAATTTGAGGACAATGGGGTGAAACAGTTAACTGAAAATGGACTAATTGACCATCTTGCTCACCTTTTCAGAAAATGATCCAGTAATCTCTCCCCTTCCCCCCAGATTTCTAGATTTGCAGAGCTTAATCCATTAAAATGCATCAAAATACTACTTCTCCCTAATAAACTGCTGTTTATATATAATCTCCCAAATGCAGGAGCAAGAGATCTCTGTAAGAAAGTGCCCTGTGCACAGGTGACTGCATATGGAGTGGAAGATATGCAGCACTTCTCATGCTAAAATCTCTGCCCTAAACAGCTGATTACAGGCTGGGCTTGCAAGAAGGGTCTAAAAAAATCTAGGTCCCAAATTCAGCTGGGGTTTGGATGGGTAATTCTTTCCTGGGTGCTTTCACCAGCATAGGCTAAGCTACATTTAAGAGGAAAAAGGAAAGCTGGTCCTGCAATATAATACATGTCAGACAAAATGCAATTATAAGACTAAAAATATGTACACTGAAGTAATCACTGTGATTGGAAGGTGGTATCTAAACCAGCATACCATTAAAATAATCTAGTTTGCAACTTGAAAATGAATTGTGGTGAAAAGCAAACAAATGCAACTAGAGACTGACAAGCCACAGGCAGCAGGCTAGATCAGGTCTGCACCTGTAGAACTCGTAACTGCATTTCCAGTGTGCAAAGTGGGAATAAAGGATGTTGATGGCTTTTCTGACTCAAATCTAAGCTGGAGATAATGCAGATATACCTAGCTTCACAATGGAAAAGAAGAAGATAGGGAAAAAACCGCTGCTGTGTTGCAGGAATCTGACTCTGTTTTTTCGGTGAATTAGGCCAACACATAGAAAGACAAATTGGTAAGACAATTAGTGCAATGGTGAGACTACTGAGACTCTGATTTACCCATAAATAAAAGCAATGTAGGATGTAAGACCATGCCTTGAATTCTTAATATCAGGGCCACATAGGCAGGAGCTCTGTGGAGTAAAACCTCTTCACTCATACTAGCGGGAGCACATGACCATGTGTAAATGGATACTAGATAACCAAAACAATGGACAATCACACTGTAACTTGTCCCAGCTGGCTCCTCATCTGGTAAAACAAGTCTCAAGAAGCTTCCAGTTTTAAAGGACAATTATAAAACCTAACATTTCTGAAAAAAACCCTGTTCCCTCCAACTGAGAGAAACTGAGGTGCTTCCGAGGACTTCTCAGCATTCTATCACTTGTGGAAGGGTTTAATCTTCAGCTGAGGTCTTTAAATTCATCAGATTTTGGGGGACCAGCTTGCAACCTACTACACAGGATGATTTTCAGTGTATTCTGTATGCTTCCTTTAATATTGCTTTTTGTAAATTTCCTGGGTATCACTAAAAGGAACAACTACATGGAAAATATGGGCATAAATATTATCTTTTGGAAGTGTTTTATATCATAAGGGCTGTCAATTTTCTGTCTTGGAGACAGAGATGACTTCAGACCAACACTTGTAAGGATGAATTCAATGTACCCATATTTTCCCCAATCACACAGTTTTTCTCGTAACTTGTTATTTTGATTTGAAAAGTGTTTTCAGGATGGCTTTCATGTCTCAACAGAGAGGGAAAACTGATAACCGGTCTCTTCTTTTTTCCGTACAAAATACTATATTAAAGACCAGCCTAGGTACAGCGAACCATGCCAGGTGTCTGGGAAATCCATCAGAGTGAATATCTCACATTTCCCTTTTGCCTGTTTGTTGTATGAGTACAGTATGATAGATACAATTTCAGCCTGTCAAAATCTTACAAGGATCAAAACGAATGCATATGCTTGTGCGCATTTGCAATACTGCCAGATTTTAGGCAGAGAGTAGAAGAGGAACTGAAAATGCAATGTCAGAATTTTGATAAACAGGGCTTGTCTGCCATGGGAGCAGCTGGAATGAAAGAAACCAAAAATCTTGGACTTGACTTTCATCCAAGTACCATTTGGCAGCAACGTGTGGCTTCCATAGAGGCAGAGTGGAGACTGGAATCCACCACTTCACCAGGCTGACACTTGTTTACAAGGACCAGCTCACAACTGCTACGAGAGCTAACAGTTTCTTATGGTAATCAGAGGACTGCTCTAGTTAAATGGCATTTTAGCATGCTCCCAAATTACTTGAGCAGGCCTAGTTATTTATTAGATCCATTACCAATGGGAACATTTGGGTGCTACACATTCCCTCATATCCCTCACAGTTGGCAGACTGCTGCTGCAAGAGGTATGGCAGGAGGAGAAGGCTCCTTTTCAGCTCTATTAAAGGTTTTCCAAATTAAAATCAATGAGAAGACACTTTAAAGAAAGATGGAGAGTTAATTTTTTTTTTCCTTTTTTTTTTTAAGCTTCAAGCTGGTAAGTGATCATCTGTGCAGACAAGATATTAGAAATCTGGCACATCCCTTCTACCACAACATATTGATTTCTTCTACAGAAGGCACTGAATACTGGCATAAACCAAGAAATGATCAGCAGAATGCAGTTTTAGCATGACACAGAAAAATCCTGATAACTAGAACAGCTTCATTGTTCAATTTTCACTTCCCTAAAATGGTGGTGATTATAGCAGCAATGGTTAGGATTTTTACAAGTACCACATAAACATACAAATGTCAGAACATTTAGAAAACATGCAAAATTTCAAGAGCAACATCACTGAATCACACAATGCATAGAATTATTGTTATTGTTATTGTTATTGTTATTGTTATTGTTATTGTTATTGTTATTGTTATTGTTATTGTTATGAAAGACAATGTAATCTTTTTAATAAACAAAATATTTTTTAAAAGCCTAGCTTTTTCAAACTGTTCTTTAAAAAATGTTGTTCAAGTCAGTGAGTGAGTGTTAGCCTTTTAGAGGTTTAACTCTAAGAATGAATTGATCACTATGGAGAATTCACAGGTAGGTGGAAATTTAGACTTAAGTAAAATATGTTTGTCAACAGCTGTTTTGGAAGAAACTGTGCTAATTTTGTCAATTTACAAAATGGCAAAAAATACATTCACATTCAAAGATTAGAGAGATTAAACATTGCATGCAGGGAAAGACAAAATCCTTGTGCTAGCTGTTTCTCCTAGCACTGCTCACCATGAGACCAAAGGTTGTCATAGTAAAAATGCTTTTCAAAGGCAGAGTTAAAGCCTGCACATAATTAAAACAAATGGAAAATATTTTCTAATTCTGGTGTAAAACAAATTAGGATATTAAAGGATAAGGATTACCCTTGCCTTCTTTAGAAAGGACAAAAACTTCCATTGTGTCTGCCAGGCATTTCCACTGCTTTTCCACTGCCTTTCATTGCACTTGGATATTCTGCCACTTTCTTCCAGTATTGCGTACCTGGTCTGCACGGACAGGTGTCGAGATGAACCCTGAGATGGATGGGGCACATGAACAAAAACAAGCACTGACAACACATCTATGGCCAAGTGATGTGCTCTCTTGCACAGCTCAGACCCATTTCCAGTGGGGCTAGTCACGTGCTTGGGGGGAAGGTCCAGGAACAGCCCGAGCTTAGTGGTAGCAGAGGCATAGGGAATACATTTCTCACTGCACTTTACAGATGAGGCACCAAATTCTCTCTGGCAACAGCACCACCCAGCTTGCAGGTACTGCCATAAATAGGTGCAAAATCAAGTTCTCACCATTTCCTCCCCTGACAGCTTTCACATTTCATTAAGAAATTTCATTTCACATTTTGTCTGCACATCTCTGAATGCCTTGGATATTTCTGCACCTGCATTTCACATCCATGCACCCAGCCTTGTGCAGAGAAACCCAGTCTTTCAAGCTGCTAACAGAGAAAGCTCCTGAAGAAGGCAAAGCTTCCAAGATTTGAATCATAAGTACCAGGGAGAAAACAAAGGTCTCCACAAAGTGAGTGACACTGCAGTCATTGTTCAGTACACCTTTAGCCTCAGAGACACTAGGATATTTGTCTCCATACACAAAAGTTAGCAAAATCAATTTGAAGACATTTATTATTGATCCTTGCCTTCTATATCCACCATTGAAGATAGTGAGACAGTGTCTCCTGCATTGGTTTGTTTTCAGGCTAGAAATTTACATATAGCAAGTGAATTAAATGTGTGATAATAGAAGAGAAAGAGGAATTCCAGCAGGACCAGTGTGGAGCAGACCATAAAGCTGCATATGATGTAGATCAGCTGAAAACATGCTATAAAGGTAACAAGGGCAGTCTCAACAAGCAGATCAAATTCTAGGCATGAGGAATGTCAGAGAGTTTTATTTTTTCATTAAAAAAAAAAAAAAAAAGAAGCAGCTGAAGTGGCAAAGATAGTATCTGTTAAATTAATTAATTTTAAGCATTTAGTCTTCTCTTTTTTTCTAAACATTTTTGCATTTTCTTGATGTTTTTCCCTTCACTTCACTGTTGTTATTTTCTTGACACTTACAGACTGTATCAAACAGCTTTGTTTAAAAGAGCTAAACACCTCTTCTCATTCCAACTGAAACTATCTCACTGAATTTCAAAGATAGCACCTACCTTAAATGCGACCAGTACCTTAAATGCTGTGAAAGAAATCTTTTAATTACAAAATATCAGATTGAAATCTGAAATGGTACTGTTTTTTTCAGATAGTGATAAATGCTGTCTAATGAATGCTAACCACAAGAATAAAAGATTAGACAAAAGCTAATATTGTCCTAAGATCTTTGAAACAGTTAAGTCCATTTTTTAATGCACAGACAACTAATTTAGTGACATTCATATAACAAAATAAATGGAATTTTGTATGCATTATCACCTACCATTAACCAGTTGAGTGAGAAAACAGAGGAAATAAATTAATTTATTGAGACAGAGATCCATCAGTTCACGTAACAAGAGAACTTTTGTGGCAAACTCATTTTTTCCCACACAGATTAGGAATTAAAGCTTTAGACATCGCCATTGCTTCAAATATGATCCACTTGAGTGGATAGTGTCAAATTTCAACAAGCTTAGAGGTGTCTGGGCTGTGGGGCTTCACAGCTTTGTATGATTTTACCACTGTAAATGCCTCTCTGCTGCTTCCATGAAGAGTCAAGGTGCTACAGGACAACGGCAACAGGGCTTTGAAGGGCATCAGCCACAGTGCAGTGGGGAGGAACAGCCTGGAACCTGATTTGCAGGAGTGCAGCTGGAATCAGAGCAACCATGCAACTCACTGGGGGCTCAGAGAAAGCCGACTTGTACTCAGAAGGGCTACACCCTTGCCAGCTGTAGTTACACTCCTGTGAAAGAAGTAGAGCACTGACGTCCCTGGGGACCCTTAGCTTTCCAAAATCCTTGAAGAGATCAGTTCAGCCTCATGTAGTTTTCATATGCTGCCCTTTGGAAAGTATCATCATTTAGTTGTGCTTAGGGTCTTCTCCTTTCTTGGCTTGCAGATGTCCAGCTCATAGCAGCATCCTTGAAAAGCTGCCCTTGGCCTCTCTGTTTTTGGAGAATCATGCTGCAACCTTCATTCTGGCTCTGCACATAGCAAACAAGACAGCTGGGAGACCAGCTGTCCCCAACCACCAAGACGTGGCTCAGTGCATGGGGACCATCACCAGAAAGTACAGTTCAAAATTTCTGGCTAGGAATATAGCTAATACTTTATGACGCATGGTCTCCTCTCTCCACTGCTCCTCAGCATTGAGTGTGGATTCAGCGCACACAGGAAAGCAGAGAAATAAGAGAAAATACATCCTTCCCCTTAATAACAAGGACAGCAAAGAAGCAGTCTCTTCATGGTGACATTTAGCAAAGAACCATCATTAAGAAGAGCAGATCCATTTCCTGCCACATTTCATAGTGAGAAGTCCTTCTCTACCCTAATCCAGAGGGATGAACTGGCTCACTTCGGGCAAATAAAATGACAGTTCTGCATCCCGTAGGTTCTCTTCTTTAACACACATTCACTGCCTCTGGAAGTTCAGGGAGCTGGATGGGTCCCAATGCCCTGTTGTCCACACCATGAGACAAACTCCTCTCCATGACAGAAGGAGGTCAAAAGTTGCACTCTGTTGAGGGCCAGTCACCTCAGTCTTATGTCAGTCCATGATGTCAGTGGAGGGCCACAGAGCACACAGATGTGGGCCTGGACCTCCACAGTGCAGTAAATTTAGTCTCATTTCATGACTTGAAAGCCTCTCACAAAAAGCAGAAGAGGGAAGGAGAGTGCTTCTAGCATGAGGGATTCAAGTCCAGAGTGCCCACGCACAGTATCCCACAACCCCACAAAATCCATGCAAGGTGGTCCACCCTGAGCACATTATCCCCAAAGCACAAGGTCACTTGACGGGCAGGGCTCCCAGCCAAGAGCAGCCCTGCACAAAGCGGTCCTCTTGCCCCATGGTGTAGACACCAAGAAGGAGGAATATTTGAGGATCAGGAATGGTGAGAGGAGTGGAGGTGTTGGGATTGGGGAAGACCAGTCAATCACAATTGTTTGTCACTAACTGTCAGACGAAACCATCAGCCCATGCACCACATGTGTTAGTAAGGTCTGTCAATGCACTTATGGGATGTATAGAGACATGATGACAAGAAAGGGTAAAATATGAGCTGAACAGGAGGAAACCTAGTGCAACAGGAGTCTCAGTTTCCTTTAAGGCTGTCTCAGTCCTTAGGGCAGCCTGGACTCTAGAGTGACACAGCACCTGCTCTTTCTGATCCCCATCTTACCACCCCACATGGCTTGCACAAACAGCAGAACAAGATTCAGTCACAAACATCGAACACTCAAACACACAACAGTACAACATTGCTTGTGTGTAATTCTCTACACAGCTTTCTAAGAGGGCAACAGTGTTCTAAAGACTATCAGTCCACAGCAGCTTCTAAAAGCAGCTTGAAAGTGTTGATACTCTTCATGAAGGAGAATGTGCAACAGGGACAGAGATTCCATTGTAAGATTATCCTCTATGTCAGTAGCCCTGAAGCTGCTATCATAGAATTATTGCATTATGCAAGTGAGCACGGTATGTGCTGTTATTTTAGATATTCCTTGGAATTTAGTTAACAGTGTAGTTCATGACAGCATTTCATTCTCCTGCACTTGAGAATACATTTTGTTGCATAAGTACATTTTTGAAAATAAAACAGGCATTTTGTGGGCATCACAGACTTCAGTTCTCGGCATCACCCAGGCATTGCAGACTTCAGTTCCAACTAACTGCATGAAGATACTGTGCAAAACCACAATATCATAAATACACGCATGGATAACTAAAAAAACCAGAGCTTACACCATCCAAAGTGTCCACAGCTCTGCATGTGCATCTACATGTGCAATCGACTGGACAGATCCAAATACATGTATTGTGCACAGCTGCATCCAGATCAGTCCAGTGACATCCACATATAATCCCCATGTTTGACTCTTATTGTGGTGTCCTGAGAAGGCCACATCGGAAAGTCAGCACTAACATTGGTGCAGACCCCTTTGCACTGTGTAGGCCTGTGCTTTGGCACTCAGCCTCTTAAGTCCAAGGCTAAATTTTGCCACTGAGCAAATCTTCCAAAAGCCAGTAGATAATTCTGAAGGCATCCAATACATCTGTAAATTATCCAGAAGGGTCTCAATCTGCATTACCCTTTTGATTGGTTTCTAATGGGATGCAGTAGCTGAGCCAGGCTAATGACTCTGTGATGCTGGTTTACAAACACAATCCTCTGCCTTCCCAGCTGGGTCTGCTCCCCATTCTTTTAGTAGATTCAGTTCAGCATGCTGGCAGAAAATTATCTGACTTCCCCCTTTTTTTTGCTGCGTTTTCTGCTGGGGAACTGAGTTGAAATCACTCACTGATGAGGCCTAATATCAAATAAAAAAAAGGTGAGTGGCAGGAAAAAAAGGAAGAAAAAATAAAGGAGAAAAGCAAGCCCCATTTTGGAGCCACCTATCCCCAGCTTAAGGAAATCACAGCCTCACTATGAGGTAAAAACTCAGGTTTCACATCGGGTGTAGTCAGGAGCAGAGCCAGCCACCTACAGTGCTTCACTGCAGCCGCTGCACCAAATCACCATCATATAGACTGTGATGGACAGGAGCAGGATAGTAATTTGACAGCTGCCCTTGATTTCATGGTAAGAGGTGCTCAATAACAAGAGCCAAGGAGACCACAGTTGTTCGTTTAGGCAGACGGACAGGATGGTAAGACTTGGCAACACTGGCCACACTGGCCACACTGCTGTGTCTTAGCACCAGGGAAGCTGCACACCATCACTGTGAGCTTGCAACTTGCTGCCAAAGCAGGTGTGATACCCTCAGTCAGAACTGCAAATAACTGAGTTGTCCTCCCTCACCTAAAATACAGAGATTAGGACACCTACTCTCCTACCAGTATTAGACAAAACCATGAGAGCAGTTTAAATCCAAAATCTCCCTCCCAGACAATTAATAACCTTTCACAGCCTTAATACAAAGGTATTAGATGAACTGTGGTCACTCAACTCCTTTAACTGTCCACAAATAAAAACTGAATAATAGGTTGTGTTAAATGCCCTTCAAAACTAGTAAGTTTATTTTTGTACTATGTTATTACTTGGGTCTCATATTCTGTCCACATGTGTTTAACTTCAACAAGTAGTCTGTATGAGGCTGCCCCATCAGAACTTACAAGACAATCTGCCATCAGCATTGCTGGAGTTACTACAGATACCACAAAACAGAACAAAACTATTCCTAGAATCACAGAATCACAGAATCAGAATATGGGTAAGGTTGGAAGGAACCACAGTGTGTCATCTGTTTCAAACTCCCTGTTCAAGCAGGGTCATCCTAAAGCACATGGTACAGGATTGTGTCCATATTGTTCTTGAGTATCTCCAGTGAGGGTGAGTCCTCTCTGGGCAATTTGTTCCTGTGTGTGGTTAGAGAGATGCCCCAGTGCCTTAATCATCTGGACCTGCTCCAGAGCTCCATGTCTTTCCTGTACTGAGGAGCCCAGAACTGGATTCCACAGCATTCCAGGTGAGGCCTCACCAGGGCTGAGTAGAGGGGCAGGATCACCTCCCTCAGCCTGCTGGCACTGCTGTTCATAACGCAGCCCAGGATGTCACTGGTCCTCTTGGCCACCAAGGGCACTGCTGGCTCATGGGGAGCTTGCTGTCCACCAGGACACCCCGGTCCATCTGGGCAGAGCTGCTTCCCAGCGGGTCACCCCCAGCCTGTGCTGGTGCCTGGGGTTGCTCCTCCCCACGTGCAGGATCCTGCATTAGCCTTTGCTGGATTTCAGAAGGTTCCTCTCTGCCCATCTCTCCAGCCTGTTGAGGTCCTTCTGAAGGGCTGCACAGCCCTCTGGGCTATCGGCCGCTCCTCCCAGCTTTGTGTTGTCAGTGACATTGCTGAGGAGGCCTCTGCCCTTCACCCCAGTCATTGATGGAAAAGTTAAACAAGACTGGGCCCACCACTGAACCTTGGGAGGCACCACCAGGAACAGGCCTCCAACTGGGCCCTGTGCCACTGATTATGACCCTCTGGGATCTGCTGTTCAGCCAGTTCTCAACCCACCTCCTTGTCTTCCCATTCAGTCCATTCTTCCTGAGTTTGCTTATGAGAGACAGTGTCAAAAGCCTCACTGAAGTTGAGGTAGACAAGATTGCTGCTCTTCCCTCATTCATCCACGTAGTTGTTCAATTGTAAAAGGCAAATCAGGCTGGTCAAATATGATCTACTTTTAGGGAATCCATGCTGACTATCCTGATCACCTTCTTCTGTGGATAGAGGCGGCCTCCAGAATGAGGCACTTCCTCACCTTTCCAGGAATTGGGGTGCAGCTAACCAGACAGTAATTTCCTGGGCTCTCTTTCTTTCCTTTCAAACACTGAAGTGACATTT
Organism: Hirundo rustica; assembly: GCF_015227805.2. Taxonomy (NCBI): domain Eukaryota; kingdom Metazoa; phylum Chordata; class Aves; order Passeriformes; family Hirundinidae; genus Hirundo; species Hirundo rustica. The sequence goes on from NC_053488.1 coordinate 64,945,678, forward strand.
GCTTTTTTCAATCTGCAGGCACCTCTCCATGACCTTTCAAAGGTGATCATGAGCAGCCTCTGCTATGGTGTCCACCAAGTCTCTTAGCACTTGTGGATGCATCCCGTCAGGGTCCATGGACTTGTGGATGTCTAGGTGTTCTCCAACACCTTTCCATCCTTGACCAAAAGAAACTCTCCTTCCAACATTCCTTTACCCTGATCTGCTGGGTCAGAGATTCCTGAGGGCTGGTCTTGCCAGTGAAGACCAATGCAAAGGCAGTGTTAAGTAACCGTGCCTTCTCTATGTCCTCTGTTACCAGGGTTCTTCCTTCATTTAGTAACAGGCCCATGTTATCCTTACTTTTCCTTTTATTACTGATGTATTTGCATACATACTTCTTGTTGTCGTTTACGTCCTGGGCTAGATTTAATTCCAGTTGGGGCCTGGCCTCCCTCATTATAGTATTGAGGTTATCACAATAAGAACACACACTCCACTGCTTATCCCTTAACCAGACAAGCAAAGGCTGCTCATGTGCCCTGCTTAGTCAAGGGTATCAGAGATGTTGCCTCACTGCTGCTGGAGATCAGCACAAACCATCCTAATACTGGGGTAATCAACAATTTAGGCAGCATGTAGAATCAAGGAGTCAAGGGAAATGCTTCTTTTGACCTCTCAGTTCAAAACCCAAGAGTGCCAATACTCTTTCTTCTGAGGTCTGTGTTGATGCACAGTACTGATGTGAAGCAATACTTCAAAGAGCTGCTTGCAGCACGGCACATGTACAGCCAGTGACCTGCCTCCTCAGACCAAAGCGGTGGGCTGGGCAGGGAAGGAGAGCTGGGAAACAGAGATCTGCTGTCCCACAAAGGCCAGCTGATACCCATCCCCTTACGGCAGAACAGGAAAGGAAATGAAGGGAACTAAGTCAGATACTGCAATAGCTGTCACTGGGAAGTGCTTAGATGAGTGCCAGTGCGGGAGAAAAGAAACTAGAAACCAGACTGACCCAGAGGTCTGCTCCGTGGTTGACCTCTCACCTGGCACTTTGAGAGAGGTCCTTGACATGGAATGCTCACACTCCAGCAGCACTGCATGAGTCCTCAGTGGAAAAGTAAAGAAATCCCAGAGCAGCACTGGCCTTCCAAAACTATTTTTCACTGTATCACACTAAAAGCACTGCTGTGAAAAAGTACGGCAGTGCAAACAGCAATCAGATGCCTGGCCTCATCTGGAAACTTGGCAGCTGTCTTTCTGGCTGCACCTGAAATCCCTCTGTGTTTCTGTCTCCTTCACCTACAAGTTAGATATGCCATTGCACTGAAAGTCACAGACACAGTTTGCAGTCACTTCAGCAGAGTCATAATTTGGCCTGAAGTCTCTAAGCCAAGTTACAAAAGGAGAGCTCTACAATATGAACTGCCTGTCAACACCAATCCACTGCCTACCCTGAGAGACAATGGATTGTAAATGGACAACTGTAGAACTGGTGGTTACGCTACCATGGTGTGTCAGACACAGAAAATCCAAACTTTGTACTAGCCTTGCTACATGTGGGGAAAAAAAAGAGAGATCACAGCCAGGTTGTGCCACCTGCATAAAGCCCATAAAGCTTCCTGGGAGGACAGATACATATTATAGTGGAAATCTCTGCCCTTAGACTTTTCAGTGGCACATTTGCTATTTCATCCCCAAAACATACCTTCAGTAAGGCTTAAGTGAGATGCAGACACTCTGCCACCTCCCTCTCACACAGGAATATTTAATGCTAACAACACAGAATAAAAGGTTATAGGTGCTAGGCAGCTTATTTCTATTTCTATTTGCTACCTTTCTTTCACCTCTTCTTTGGAATTAGTGATGATCAAAGTCATTGCACAGTTGCAGATCTAAAGAATTTGAAAGATATGTAGGAATGTGAAGAAATTCAGACAAATGAGCATAAAGAAAGACAACAATTAAAAATTGCAAAACAAGAAAGCCTCCCCAAAAGCTGTTTAGTTCAATACCCAGCAGAAGTCAGCCAAGATTGTCTCTTCCATTGACTTCAGCAGGCACTTGATTACCCCAGCAGACTTGTCTAAAGCCTCACCACAGCCCTAAAACATCCTTGTGGAACTTAAACTAAGTTTAATTACTTCAAAAGTACTATTCCTAATTTTAAGCATCAAGAATTATAATTGTTCACTGAAACAGTGAACTTGTTAGTGTTTTTCTCATACTTGTAGTAGAACAACTACATTATAAAGTAGAACAGCAGAACTTGTTATTTCAAGGCGTTATGGTCCGAATTCTGCCTTCAGATTCACATGCATGTTTTCCATTGTTTGCAATGGAAACGGATGATGCGTAGCTAAGTTAAATTTGCATTCCAGCACTTAAAACTATCCAGCTTTTTACCTTTCTGTAGAAATTCTTTTAAAATTTCTGTAGAAATATCATTACACTCTCTATTGTTTTGTGGATTTCAAATCATGGCTTAAGACATTGTTGATGCCATTCTTCTGTACAGCTGGGATAAGATAGCAAATTTTCTGCACTGTTAGTTTTCCCGGAATACTGAAAGAGTGCTCTATATCAATCAATTTTACACTACATACACACAGTGATAAAATACTAACAACCTATACTTAAAGGTGTAAAATTATGTGTGACAATGGTTTTGCCATTATACTTTTGCATATTGTTGAGAACAACACTTTTTAGCCTAAACACCAGAAACCTTTTGATCCCAGAAGATCAACACATCCATAAGTTAAAAATGGCATTTAGCTGACTTCAGGATTTTTGCAGAGTAAATGAGCCTCAGGAAACATAATAAAAACAGACAAAAAATGCTGTATATGGTTTTGTGAACTTACATTAATATATTTCTTATTTCTCGGTCTTGCTGATCAAGAATAAGCTAGCAGGTAAGAAGCAGCAGCCCCCTCCACTGTGGGAGGTCATGTTAAATACTAAGTTGAAAAAATACTTTAGAACAGAATTGCTATGTAAGCCTCCCTGGGGATTTACACTCATTGATGTGTGCATGTTAAAAATGGTATTTTCAGTCTATCTTGTGTTGCCTAAGAACAATTTTTATCCTTTTAAAATCTGCATTCGTATTATAACCCATAAGTACCTTTCATTTTTGCACTAACACTATAAATACTGTTAGTTATACTAAACTATTTTGACTTATTTGTAAAAGAAAAATATATTATATGTTTATATATTCTTATAAAGTGAATTAACACTGGAGAGAGGGCTGTGATCTACAATCACAGCCGATGTGTATTACTGAGCACAAATTGAACGCTTGAAGCAAAAAGGAAAAGAAAAAAATGTTCAGCGTCCTTTCAAGCCGTGTCAGATGAAGAGTCATAGGATGCTGACACTATGAAGTTGCCAGTATTGGAGTGGCTTGCCATGGACTGGGCAGCCTGCTGGCTCAAGTTATTGCAGATCAGCACCAGCTGGTTGCTCTGAGCTTCTGAGAGAGTGCTGCAGCTCTGGTAGACGCTGAAGTTGGTCTTGCGGCCAGGGATGTTGCCTTTCTCACACATCGTCTTCACCATTTTGGCAAGCTTGTTTTTCCCCAGGGCTTGGCAATTGTACCAGTGAAGTGCAGCCAAGTTGACAACGGGTTTGATGGACAAGTAAAAAGGCGCGTCCTCGTAGCGCATGGCTGGAGGGCGCCGCTGGGCATACTCCTTGTAGTCCTGCACGGGGCAGGTCTGCGGGGAGTGCTGGGTGGCGTACACCCGCGAGTCCGTCCCGCCTCTCTTGCTCTTGGTACTCATGTCCCCGTTGTCTGGCCCCATCCACTCCAGGTACTCCAACCCAGTCTCTGTCACCCGCAGCCGGATGTCTCCCCACTTGAGGGTGGATCCATGGAAGCCCGTGCAATGTCCAAATGCCTTAGTGTTGTTCAGCCACACAAGGTTCAGAAGCCCTTCAGGATTGTACCGGCTCAATAAGCCTCTTTTGCGCAGGATAAGCTCATCAGCAAAGGTGAGCTTCATGGATTTGTGTGGCTTATTTCCTTTGCCTTTACACCTCAGTTCTATCTGCTTTTGCTTTAGAGCTTCCTGGGACCTCTTGAACTCCTTATCCCTTGTAATACTGTATCCATACCTGTGCTCTTTGAGATACCGTTCCAGTCCACACTGATAGTTGGCCAGACTGTTTGGCTCGTATTCAGACCCATCTTTTTGTCTGGCGTCCACAAAGAAGGACGCAAGATAGGCATCAAGCTCTTTGCAGGGGATGACATAGATCTCACGGGTCTCAGAGGGGTACTTGGAAATGAGGAATTCTCGGAAATTGCGGAGAGCTGTCTGTGTGCTGCGAATAGTCTTCTCATTCTGCTCCCTGCTGAGCTCTGCTGCTCTCTCATCCTGGTCTGGAAGAGGAAGAATGGGACAGAACAGAAAGCAGAAGCAGTGAGTTTATGTCATGCACTTATTCCTAAAAGAGATTTCCTTAAAAAGGAAAGAACTTAAAATCAATTTCACAAAGAGCACTGGCAAACATCTTTACATGCCTGTCACGTGACTGAAAAGCCAACTTCAGTTTAACAAATGACATACTATATGATACAAAATTAAGTGAGTTCCTCATTACACTGGTGCACAGTTTTGTGCATGGAGATTTGTGAAAAGCATTGAGATTAAAGGCAATAGGCTTTTTACAACAAAGGCAAGGTGGAAGGATTTTCTCTGGATCCCAATGCTGTGTACAAGGCCCAAGCTCAGGAATAAGCGCACTCAGAGTTGTTTAATTTGTGATACCAGAGGTTGTACTGTTTATATTTTTTCCAAAAAAAAAAAAAAAAAAAAAAAAAGCATCATATTCATGACAATAATATTTATCTTTAATCAGACACATTTTTAAAGAGTGAAATAAGAATAGTCAGAATGTACAGTACAAAATGAGGCATCACATCCTACAGAAACAACAGGTAAAATTACTACAAAACAATGTGCAATTTACAAATGTACAAGAATAAAGAAAATATCATTAATATGTTCACATTAGAAAACATGGAAAAAACTCCATGATTATACAGCCTCTCTGTCATCAAACTGTACCTTGACAGCACAAGTACAGTTATGACCCAGTCTTTTCATTTTGCAGAAAAGTCAAATTCTGGAAACAATTTTATATTGCTTTAAAAGGCTGTCCTCATAGATCCTTGCAATCAATGACATATGAAAGCACAATATTCAGATGCTACCACTATGATAGCTGTTACTGACAGCTGATTTTGTGGCTGATCATAAGACAAGACTAAAAAGGAAAAGCTTTATAAGCAATGTGTGTTTCTAAGGCATGTGCAAACTATCTGTTTGAACAAGAATGCAGCTTAAAGCATATAGGTGGAACTGTCATTCTGAATGTGATAAATCTTAATGGTTTTAGAAGATTAATAGTAAATGCAAAGAAGGAAAAAATCAATTATTTAACTATTTTCTGGAATTATATGTGGAACACTTTTTGTCTCTCCTCCACTTAACAAGCAGAAGAGGGGAAAAAAATCCCAAGTTATTTTCTATTTGGTCTTATTGCAAAACCCATACATTCTGGGATCCTTTTAGCAGGGCCATAGCAACCCTCACCAGGTGTCTCCCACCCAAGACACACACACAAAGTGATATGAGACCAGGGTGAAGCTCCTGTTGCCTCTCTGCCATTCAGGTCAAGCTTATGTCAGGCTGCGTAGCGCACACATGGCTTTGCACCAGTGTTCAGACACTTGCTCCTCTCTTCCCTGCAAGCCTATTAGCAGGGGAGAAGGCAGCAGGAAAAGGAAGGCAGTCTCTCCTTCCCTGTCCCACCTGCAGTGTTCTGTGTGATGCAGAAACACTGGTGCCGAGCTGGGCATCTTCTCTTTCCACCAATCTACAGAGTGCCACTCAAGAAAGTTCATCCCATCACCTCCATATCACATCTGCAGACAGACGCACAGGGAATGCTTTGCCCCAGGACTTTCCAGCAGCACAGAAGCAGGACTGAGCTTATAACCCTCAAGACCAGGTCCTGTGTCTTCAGAGAGAGGTATCCTGCATCCACACCACCCACCCCTTGAGAGTGACTCAAATCCTCTGCAAAGCACAGAGAAATGGGCATCTGCAACTGAGGACTTTGGGGGCTTCTGTAGGCAGGAAAAGATGCTGCCACAAAGGACTGAGGTTTGCTTGAACTGTGTTCCAGGGGAAAAAGAAAGGTTACCAGCCTGATACAGAAACTCGTTTTAATATAAATGTCAGTATCAAAGAGCTCCTAGCAGCCTGCAGTGAAGCCTCATGCTTTAGGCAATGTACATAATAGATCATTTTAGTGTGCAGGCTGGAAACAATGAGACAGCCCTGTTCAAAGCTCCAAAACAAACATTTACTCTGGTATTTTGTTCACTGCACCCACCACCACCTATTATAGAACTATGTAAGTAATCATTGCTTTGACTGACAGCCCACATCCTAAGTTCTATTTCAATATAAACAGCACATATAATGGCTCAGTTTTATAAATGTCATCAATCACTTCTTCTTAGAGGATAGCCTGTCACAACACAGCAGTAACACCCAGTCTGTCATTTACGTTACAGCATCTTTCCTTAATCTGCAAAGGAAATTGCCCTATCTGCAGCTAACAGTTATAAAACCCATCCTGAATTAAAGATTCTCCCAACTTACACAACAGTAGCCCAGAAACTGCATTCTGCAGTGGTGTGTTGTGTGTTACTTCACAAAGCAGGTGGGTTAAAAAAGAATGGGTCAGGTTTTCCTGCAGCCACATCAGGAGAGTTACCTCTACTTTGGCTGTAAATCCAGGTTGAAGTAGTAGTAACGGATTATTCTCTTCCTACAAGACCACTCAAATATTGGTGATGTATCACGTAGCATGGCACAAATGCGGGGGTTTTCCCATGCAACACTTCCCAGACGTCTGCTTTGTCTTACTTTGCTGATCTTGCTGAATAGAGACCAAAGCTCTTTTTAATATCCTGTGGAGCTGGTGGAAACTATTGGAAACACCGGTGGGGATCTACATTAGTCCCTTGACTACAGCAAACATAAACTTGTTTGCTCTTGAACCTCCACTACGCAGTGCATCAATTCTTCAGTGTGCATGGGTTCCAAAACTGGAAAAGCACAGAAAAAAAAGTCACCAAGTACTCCTAGAGAACACCTCTACATCAGAACATCCCCAGGCTGCAAATTGATGTGGGATAGGAGAATGGGGAGGTGTTACATATGCTTTCACCATTTTTGTAGTCTTCTGTATGTCTCTGTTATTAGGCTTGACAAATACTCTCATGTTACAGTCTAATTTGTCTCAGCTGGTTGGTCAGAACCAAATCAACCAAAAATTACTGTCATCATTGATCTATGAAGCCAAGCTATCCTTAGTGTCTTTTCCTTGTCATAATGCAGTCTTTGGAACTAGTAGTGTTATTACCCGTGTTTTACAGACTACAAGCAGAAACATTAAAAAATGAATTGGAGATACATTTCCAGAGGTCCTGCTCCCTCAGCTGCATCACTGCACAAAGGACCTCTTGTGTTTCTTATCATATCTCACATTAGAGTTTCATTTCCAAGAAAACCAGAGTGTGGCAGAAAAAGATAGTAAAATCCACCTTACTGGGGGGTCCAGGGTAAACTCCAAAATATGAGATTGAAAAAGTGATGAGTACTTAAAATGCTCAAATGTGGTGAAAGAGATAAAGTAACCAGGCAGAGATTAAACAGACAACTTAGTGGGAGCAGATGCCCCAGGATAGCCCATGACCATCAGATGATCTCTCCCACAGAGAAACAGCTGTTTTCTGATCTTTTCATAATCTGATTTTAACACAGCCAAGACTTAGTATTATCAATGGAGTTATCAAACTCAGGCTTGTTTCAATTTCAGCTCACACACAAACACACACTTGGACTCCCTGAAAAGGACATAACCTCTGTAATTACATATGGCAGGGGAAAGGCACTTGCTTTCATGAAGACAGATACAGATTTTTTAATGTTCAGAGAGCACTTGTGACATCAGTGGGAGTCACAAACCTGAGTTATTATTGCAAAGAGTCTTAAACTCTGCATATGGTAAGCAGTGAGATCTCATAGATGTACATTAAAAGTAATGTGGGTTTTCTTAGGGGTAATCACATCACCAGCTGAAGACTTCTCTGCCAAATTTTTGTCCTGACTAGCAAAATGCCTCTGCAGCAGGCCCGCTTCCACCAATATGCTTTCATTCAAGTGAAAAAGCCTAACCACACACGAAGCATCACATATCTCTATGCTGGAGCTAAGTGCCCTCTCTCCACTCCCTAAACACCTTGTAGGTTGGCTGTTGCCCCTGTTTTGCAATTACTGAAAAGCAATGATATTCAACCTTTGGGCTGTGGCAATATGCAGCCCATTAAAACCGTGCAAGTAAACCACAGCCTACTCCTACCTTTTTCTCCTGTCCCCTCCTGTTTCAAGAAGGTATCTACAGGCAAACAACACTCTCAAATCTACAGACTCAGTGAGCAGAGGTCATGTTGTTGTGTGAGGGAGTTATGGTCAAGTCACACTGGGGAACAGCTGCATGAGCCTCTGACAAATGTGTCCCCCTGGAAGCCGTGCTATTGCTGCCCTGTCAGAACCAGCTGAGTATCACTGTCATACCACAGCACCCCGGAATATTAGTAATTGTTCTGCATGCCAAAGGTAGAAAGCTGACAGCTGGTTTTCACCATATCACAAGAATAAACCAGTGAAAACCATTCTCATCTCTTGCTGCCAAAAATGAGGCTGAGGGTAAGAGCAGAAGGTGTCCACAGCAGAAGTGGCTCTAAACATTTGCACAAACCGAGATTAAGTAGAAGAAATCGCTTCTGTATTTTTTTCCTTGAATTTCTGGCCTACTCCTCTGATGTTGTTAGTAAATTCTATTTAACAGTTGAAGTTCCCTGTTCCCTGTTTAACATATTATGTTAAACTCCTTTTTTAACATTTAAATTTTTAAACCCTAGTTTAACACTTTCAGAAAAGGCTTTCATTAGCATGTAAAATCTGTAGTATTAGAGAATTAATTAATATCCACTTACAAAAGACACTTTTTTTGGGAAAAAAAACAACAACTTCTATTCAGTTAAACTCCTCCAATGAAATTATCTACAAAATGTTTTATAACTCTAAAATTAAAAAGCTTTAGATTATATCAAAGAAAAAAGGACATAAACTGCAAACAAATGAATAGAGGAATATTTATTCATTGGTATCTCCATGAAGTAAAGTCACAAAAACAGACTTTAGTCACCTGGATATTTTTTGCAAGGTATAGAATGGCCTGATAATGAATGCTCACTCACACACTAGAGCTGATTTCCAGTTTGTGTTCTCTTTCACTACTTTCTCACAACAGCTTCAAAAGATTTGAGATGCAGTTTGGCTGCTGGCAAAGCAAACCACAAAATACAGATCAATATTAATGGGACTTCTGCACAATCCTCAGATGTCAGAAAATTTGTAGCTATGACACGGGATTAAGAAGTTATGCTCTCCTATGACTGACCATGTCACCATTTCTTTGAAGTGGATAATAGTAATTGCAAATGAACAGTGCAAAACAGCAGCACACCAGAAACTCCAATTTTTATAAGGCTGCCTTCTTTCTCCACCTGATACATGTGACATCTGAGCCATTCCAGCACAAAGGTTCTAAAAATGCATTTTCTAAATAAAAAATGTTCCCATTGGTTCACTTCATCTTGTTGTCTGGTTTTGGTTTCATTGTGGTAGTGGAAAAGAAAAGGGCTGCATTCCAGTTTTACCCCGAATTTCTCTTCTTCCACTGAACAATGTCATTGGCATTTTTGTGATATGAGGCCATACAGTTTCCTGTCTCCTTTTGAAGCTGTTCTGAGATGCACTGGCATGAACTGCTGCAATGAAAAATGGGATGTATTTCCTCTGTACCCACAATGGGATATTTACCCAGATTCAACCTCTTTGACAAGAAGAAGTATACCAATTCCAGTTCCCCCAGGCTTGCACAACACTGAGACACTGCACAGCAGGATGGTACAGCTTGGACACAACATGGAGAACAGCAGAAAAGAAAGTATTTTGAGAAACCCATATATCTGGTATTTAGGTAATGTACAGGCAAAATATACTCTGCTGGCAGCTGGAGTGGAATCTGCTATTTTTTCTGGCCCATTCCAGATCAGTCACCTGGACAATAACTAACCCTGCAACCATCTCCAGGTCTTCCTGCCATGCCTCATCCCATTCTTATTTCCATAGCTATTCTTTTTACAAAAGGTATATAAAAACAAATTATTTGGACCCTTATATAATTGACATTCAGGGACTCAACTCTTCACAGAAGGGGAGGATATATAAGTCACACTTAAAGTCTTCTATACTACAAACCCAAAACAATTAGAAAACTTTTTAAAAAATGTGAAACTCCATTCCTTTCAAAATAACTGACTAAATTTCCTTCAACAATGTTCACTTCTAAGATATAACTTCTATTCTTTCAGAGCTCAGGTTAAACAAATCAGGTAGTTTGGTTAAGTTGGAGCTGGCACGTGGGAAAACATTACCTATAATGTGAAGCTAATGTCAGCTGTATGTTGAGCATGCATCTTTGTATTTAGCCATATAATATTCTAATCATTTCCAAAGAGTTAATGGCTAACAGTATCAGAAAACTCCAGGTACTGGTTTCAGTTTAAAGCTAAAGTTTTTGACAATTATTGTAATTGTATTATTACATGATTGATATGAGATATGATATGATATGATATGATATGATATGATATGATATGATATGATATGATATGATATGATATATGATACTTAAATCTTTAACTCTGGAAAACAGATTTTCCCCCCCACCCCAGGACTTCTTAGCAACATAAAGAAAAGTTGCCCTTTCAAAGTATGTTAGTTAATGTTTTGTGGCAGAAGGAATTAAAAGAATGATGGTAATGCTCTATACTACTCTGAGAACTGGAAGTTGGGTGATGCACAGCAGAAGGGATGCTCTCGTTTTCAAAAAGGATCTGGGTCAGCACCAGTCTGGAAAGTGTTTCATACACATCTTCAGCAGAGTATCAGTTTTTCTCCCAAGTAAGTTTCCAGTTCCACAAATTAGAATATTTTAAGTCTGTTCTGGATTGGTGTCCCTATACTTAACTATCTGCTTATGTAGAAATTAACCGGTCTAAGTCAGTATATGTATAGAAGATAGAACTGAATAATAATTATATGTATACAGTGTCTTGATTCAAAAGCTGAAAAGAGGAAAGAAAACAAAAAGAAAAAAACAAAAATGAGGAGAGAAAAATTATCTGAGACACACTTCCTTTATTGAATTAAGTTTATAGTTTGAAAATTATACAATTCTCATGGCAAAAATCCATTTCTTACATAACAAAACCAAGAGTCTATGTTTTTGGAAATTTTTCTCCCTTTCTATGCTCCTACAGAGAAAGACAGATTTATAGATGTGTAAGCAGCTCTCAGAAGCAGTGATTGCTCAGCGAGAAATTAAACTACTGTGCTGGATTGCACAAAATCACAGGTACAAATTTATACAGCACTATGGAATATTTGGCACAATGGAATTTTGTGCCTCTCTGCAGTTGAAAGTCCTGTGGAAGAAGAATGAGAAAGAGGCCCTTAGTCTTCTCTAAGAAGAATTTCAATGTAAAACATGCCACCTCATATCACCAGAGACTTAGCATGTTCTCAGCTACAGTGTACCACTAGTTTTAATGTCATCACATTTAAGAAAAAACTTTAATAAGCATAGCTAAGAAAGCAATGCAAGAGGTCTGGAAGGGATGAGCCAGGGCTATAAAGTTTGCCTGCTTTTGGTTCACTCTAGACAGCAGCTGAGAGGCAGAACTGGGAAATATGGGAGAGAAATAAAGATGAGGGGGAGAGAAGAGAGAGTAAGAACAAAGGATATGCAAAAAAACAACACCAAAGAGAGAGATTAAAACCAGATGACAATCCTTATAATCAGAAATCTAATTTATAACAGTGTTTCAAAACAGTCTAACTGGGGCAGCATGCAGAGAAACAAAGAAAAGGAGAATGTAATAAATATTTTATTACATTAATCATAATAAACTGCACTTTAAGTCTTGGCCAAAGCGTATTCTTAAATCAAGCTGAGAATGTGAGCAGTTTCAGACTTAAGAGCATGAGGCCCACATGACTGTAATTAACATAATAAATCATACCGTGAAACTCTCTACACAGGCTGACAGCACTTGGTTGATATATTGCTTATTAAAGACTGCAGACATTTTTCCTCTGTTTTATTAAAGTGCCATTGCTAGTGAATCAAAAAGTATGCTTTTCAATTCTGTCTGAACTATCTACTAGTTCACCCAGAAGAAGAGAAAATGTGTTGGCAGGTCATGCCACTTACTTCTGGTAATACAGATTACAGCACAATGCACCCCAAAGAACTGCATTTCAGTATTTTTTCTCTCACCATCTTTAACTTAGCAAAGTACTCCAACTACCTTGTTAGAGATCTTGATGTATCATTTCTGAAATTCTCTGTTGGTGATTTTCCCTAGACAGACCAATTTGCTTTTATCTTTCACTGTATATTGTCCAGTACGAGTGAAGCAAGCTATAAAGGGCATAAACTCTATGAAGAGCTCACAGTTTACAAACCTGCATAAGAAAATTCTATGCACACTTCTAACACACATATTTCTTTTGTCTTCACTGGCTCAGAAGGCAGTATTTGAGGAGCAGCTCTTTACACAGTTCTCCAGAGAGAATGATGTCTAACACTTTTAAGTGTTAAAAGTGAAACAGCTTTTAAGGTGGATTTTTAGCCTGCTTTTCTCTTTTGTGCCAAGTTCTCTCCTCCTAATACTCTAGAAAACAGAGACAACTACGAGCTTTATTTACAAACACAACTCTCATCACATTAAAGGAATGGATGTTTAAAATGCAAAGGTCCTACAAGACTGGGGAAGACTCAAAGCTGGGCAGAGACATGAATACATCCCAGCTTTTGGAAGGACAGCCCTCAAGCATTAGATACCATGATAGGCAGCTGCTCAAACAGTGGCTGACCATAGAACACTTTATTCCAGACTAGCCATGGCATGCCCAGGCATTTGCCAAGACAAGGACTCCCAGGAGGTGCAGGACCAGCTGGAAATTTTGCACGGTAAGCAGACAAACCTGCAAGAGAAGCACATTCATCAAGAGGCGGACTGTTGTTCATGGCACAATTAATTTCTTTCTGTCCTTAAATACATGTTTAAACCTAATTTATCATAGTTTGACTGAGTAAACATTTAGTCACATTTTGCAGCTCTAGTTGAGTAAAGTCTCCTTAAGTAAAATGAGGAATTTCACAAGAAGTATACACAACTTACGGACCTCTCTGCTGCTCAGAAGACTGTTATTATTTCTCTTCTGTATTTACACTGTCAAAATTTTCCTGCCAGGATTTTTTTGTCATTTCCATAAAAATAATTTATTCTTCTAAATAGGATATGAACAATCAGTTTCCCTGCTACTGGATGAGTTCATAACAAAACTGACATAAATCAATTAACATAAGGGATTACCTGGTGTATAGTTTAATGGATATAATTGTGGATGTGTTATACATATACATGGCTATTTTAATATGCACCAGCACAATAAACAGTCTGATGTATTTAACAGTTCTATAAGTGAATGGTAAATGGGACAAGTAATTGTAAAACTGTAAGCTTTCTGAGCACTATCCTGAACCAGGGGAGAGAAAACAGAGGCATAAAGCCAATTCTTTATACAGAGAGGAAAAATAAAATGTAAATTTGTTAGCAAAACCCCAAAATGTCTATCAGTATATAGGCATGCACACTATTCTGTAATGCTAGGAATAGTGTTCCTGTCTGTTATTTTGTTTTCTTGAATTTATAGTCACAAGAGAAATGAAGTCTCAAACAAATGGCAATGCTCCATCCACCAAGAGCAAAGGAAAAAAACTCCATAAACTGGCATATCAACATAACTGAAGGACAGAGCCCTTAACAATCAGAAGAGTGCTCCAAGTTGTGGACAAAATGAAATTACTACCATACAAAACCATCAATGCTTCTCTGGCTCATTCATACTGCTATGCCAGTCACTGTGGGAAAGCAGAGATTAGGCACACACCCAGTGAAAAGAGAAATGAGTCTAAACAGAAAATGAAAATAAGCTATTCAAGGATCAGAGATGAACATCCTTATTTTCACAGGTTTGATCTTTGGGTACAGGTTTCCTGATTAAAATATTACAGTAATACAGCATATATACAGTAATACAGCTGTTGCACTGGGGTGGTGTGACCTGTGTTAGAATAGTTTAGAACACCTTTTTTCCTCCTCTGAACAAAACAGAAAACCAGCTTTTTTTCTTTCATTTTTTCTGTCCCAAGTACAAAACAGAAAGCAATTGATTAAATATTATTAATCTGTTGTTGAATGGTTTCAGGTTATGTTTTCATCATGAAGACCTATGAAGTTAATGAAAAGCTACAACAGGACACAGTATCACCGTGATAGTCACCCTCAGTTTAATCAACAGGAACACACGCAGAATTTCTCTTGTGTATGTGCATTTACTGATCAATTGGAGTTAGAGTGATTAACAGGCATATATTAGAAGTAAGATGCAGCCAATGCACTTAATGACCAAGGTATATTTAAGCAAAGTTTTAATAACACAAAGTTTTAATCAAACTCAGCAAGGTCCTCAGTGGCACTTTTTAACAGAAAGCCCTGCCCTCACTCCCACCAGGGGCAGGATTCATTGGGAACCATGACCTGGGAACTGCTGTGTTTAACACAATATTTGTGTGATCAGCATCATCATTCCATTTTTAAAGGGCAGCGTTGCTTGGCTCCAGACAAAAGTAGACATATTCGGGAAATGAAAACAGCTTGCCCAACCGTCCCACAGAGGCCACCAGCCTCATTCAAGCTGTTCAAAACAATCAGTGCTGAAAGCAGCTTTTCTGTGACTATTCTGTGGAATGCTCCAGCAAGAAAGAATCATCAGGGAAAGCAGGCATTCCAGTCTCTCTCCTGAGCCTTTGATTTAACAGCCTGTTTCAACACTTCCTGGAATGGGTATATGCTTCATTTCAGCAGACTTTATCAAAGAAAGATAGATTTCATCATGTTTCAGTGCTTCCAGGATCTGAATGATTTAGCAAGTACTGCTCTGTGCTGTGTCAGCCATGATAAAATACCTAAAATATCATCATGCTTCTGTTTTCTTTTCTGAAAAAATTCAAACAAGGATGTCTGTATTCCAAATTTTTATCTTGCTTAGAGAGATAGAAAATACACTTATATTTTTACTGATCTGTTTCATGCCCAAGCAGATTCTAGGCTCCCCGCAAGCATGGAAAAAAAAAAAAGACAGAAGAAGACTCACTAAGAGGGGTATAATTTAGGTATTGAGAAATGAGTAGTCACAGTGTGCTGGCTTCACAGAATAGTTTATGCAAAAATGCCATGTTCCCATCACTGAGACAGGTGAAAACAGCTCTCCCCAAGGTCTACCACTATTAAAATCTTGTATCTTAAATACATATGTGAAGTAGTCCTTCTGTAGATATAGAATCATTGAACCATAGAACTGTTAATGTTGGAAAAGACCTTTAAAATATCAAGACCAACCACCCACCTAGTACAATCACCATGTTCACCACTAAACCATGTCCTCAAGCACGACATCCACACGGTTTTTGAACAGTCTCAACTTGTTCATGATGACTTCACCACTTCCCTGGGCAGCCTGTTCCAATGCTTTACTACCCTTTTGATGATGATTTTTTTCCTAACATTCAACCTTAACCTCCCTTTGTGCAGCTTGAGGCCACTTCCTCTCATCCTGTCACCTGCCTGGGAGAAGAGACCAACACCTACATGGCTGCCCAGGTTAAATAAGCCCAGTTCCTTCAGCTGTTCAGACTTGTGTTCCAGATACTTTCCCAGATTTGTTGCCCTTCTCTGGACATGTTGCAGCATCTTAATACCTTTCTTGGAGTGAGGAGCACAAAACTGAACACAGGATTTGAAGTGTGGTCTCACCACTAGCCAAAAGAGGGGAATGATGACTTTCTTGGCCCTGTTTAGTGAAGCATCAGACTCACACAAAGCAGACAATCACTCTCAGAAAGTGGCCTGATCTAAACCATTAAGCCTTGTGTTCCCTTTTTCTCCCAGCATCCCATCTGAAGTGCAGAAGTAAAGGGTGTGTCTGAAGCCTTTCCAGGGTCAGCATCTCTCTTGGCTCCTGTGCTGCATCTCCTCTGCAGATCCAAATCTGACCAGTCCTACCTAGTTTCTCTTTTCTTAAAGATTCACAAATCATAAGCTGAAAATAGCTCCAAAATGAAACAATTGTAAAGATCACACAAAGGAACTGATCTCTGACATGTTAAATAATCTATTTCCTAAAATTAAAGTGATGTTCACTACAGATGTGTCCAATTTTGTTTGTTTTTTTCCTTATGTTTTCAGGACAGCTGGAACGAGCAGATGCATTATTTTCTTCTTTCATATACCAGTATCATAAAACAGAGCACTTCACACAAAACAGTTGCCTATTTAAGACACTCTAAAGAAAAGAGAACAGCATCTCAGTCATGTTGGTTTGCAAAAGTTATTGTTTCCTACTTCTCACTTGTGCATCCTATTTTTTGTTTTTCTGAGATTTGTGTTAGGGTAATGGGGGACAGGCTGTATTTCTGGGTCTGAAATGAACAGAACACAACTATACATTGAAATGGGCTGTGTGTCTTCTGGTATGACACACTATCTACCTTAATACTATTTGTACTATGGTACTTTGAATAAAAAATATATCTTTAAATGAAGAATTAATAATTATCAGTGATGCAATTCTTCTATTCAGAACTCTAGTGAATCTTCTCAACTGTTTGCCAGATGAACTTGGCATGAACTTGGCATGCTTTACAAAATGAATCCTTAAAAGCTGCTGGGGCCTGGCTGCAAAAGTCCTTTTCTTTCCCTCCTAGCTGCAGGCAAATAACATTCACAGATTGCATGGAAACGATCATTCTTTCACCCTCCTCTCTTTCAGATGATCAATAGGCTTATGCACGTTTTATTGCAGGAATCCAACTGAAAGCCCATCCTCAAACATCTTGCATACCAATCTACTTTCAGTATGAATACTCATGAATGGTTTCCTCCAGGAAGCGTGTCTATCTGTATCTATATCATCTATACCTATATATCTCCATTAACACTGCTGCCAGGAGATGTCTCTTTGTGCTGCAGGTAGTTTCACTCACAGGAGGTCCATGCTGAAAAGAGGAAACAAGCCCTGACACCAAGGAAAGCAACAGTCTAATCTTTTGCAGGCATAGCTGTTGTGACAAACACTTAGTATTTAGGACAACCTCTAGATGACAAACCCATTGCTGATTATACAAAAAGGCTGGCATGAGCTTTCTGTTTCTGAAAGGAATTTTCACTAAAGAAAATACATGTGAAATTCTGACAGGTAATAGGTACATTTCGTAAACACAGTGAAACTCTAAAAATATTGTAATAATTGATGAGTTTTCAGTTCTGTGCTCTCCTGCAAAAATTACTACCTTGATAAATGCCTCTTGTAGGAACAGCTGTATAAACAACTCTTGTATTAGAGTTGTTAAGTACTATGGGTTCATTTATTTTTAAAAAATTTGTCATGCTGCACACCCAGATGATAAAAGCAATTACACGACTGCTCTACCAAGGCTAAACTTGTCATCTTTATGCTAGTGTCCTGCTTTTAAACAGAACTCCCTTGTAATACTGTAAAGATAACTAATCATTATCTAGACCTGTAGTATAAAGATGTCTAGCTAGACTTCTAGAATACAGCCCCCAAAATATTAGATTATAATTTAACAGCATTTGAATGCAGATAATTGAAGGAGGAAGGGGGCTCGCAAATCACTGCTGCAAGATCAGGTGATTAATCAAGTCAATAGCTTCCTTTTTCTGATGTTTAAAAGTATAATGATGTAATTTTATTATTCTAAATAAGCCAGGCCCTAGCAACTTTAAAAAAGGCTATACTTTTTGTAATTATGTATCTCAGCACTTATTATTTTTAGTCCATCGTCTAGGTCAGCAATAGATATCAATTATGGGACCTAAAGAGTCACAGTGGACTCTGAACTCTTCAGAACAACACAAAGACTCCTACATATATTTATGTCTCACCCCTACATATATTTAAGTGCTCACTTGACCACATTCAACAGCATATGTCCCTGGAGATAGGCTTCAAGCAGTCACTTTAGCCAAAACTCATACTTTGTATAAACTATATGTAAGCTTACATACTTTGTAAGCTATAAATACAGAGACTAATCAGCAGGTATTTGAGTGCTCTTGGAAGAACTTAATTTAAATAAGAGTTTTGTAACTTTCTTTTTATGTGATTATTTTTCTTGTGCTACTTTCATTCTTGGCACGGTTCCACCTGCCTTGAAATAATGACAAAAAGGATTAATTTTGCTGCTTGGTATGCTTTATATACACCCCTAAAAAGGCATTATTTTTTTCTTGTTTGCACTTCTTTGGAATGTGCGAGGCTGACACCTTATTTTACAGATAAACAGTGATTTAAAAGTTAGAGCTAAATCTAGTCAAAACTGTCAGTTCATAAAGGTGTGAAGAGACACCTTTCACCAAAGTTATGTAATGTTTTGATGCTCATCCAATAGTTCATAATCCACAAATCTTATATAAGGATCTTGGTTCACATTTAATTTAAACTCACACAATTTTAGACACTGCAGACAGAAAGAAGGGAGGAAAGGGAGAGGTCCCACTTGTTCTGATTGCAAAGAAATCTTAAAATATTCCACTAAGAGTTCTACATCAATATCCAACAAGCCCCAGTAGCACTCCATTTTATAATGGCCATGTTCAGACAGAGAGTTATATGAACACCTGTAACCTACAGGGATGTCCACACTGAGAGCAGAACAAGAGTCAACCCTTGTTAAGTCCCGGATGTGAAAGGCTGCAGTCCTGCTTACACCTTTCTGTGATGAGAGCACAAGAAAAGATCTACATCTTTGCCTGAGTTACCAGGCTAAGTTGACTACCTGGCACTGATCTGGAATCCTGACATACCAGTTACAGAAAATAAAATAATTGAGAGTGTCTCAGAGCAGAGAAATCACAGCCAGGAGGGCTAAGCACTGCCCTCAGCACAGACCAACATCCACCACAGTGCACATTCAGACATGGGCACTGTTTGATAACCACAATGCCAGGACAATAAGCAGCACTCTGACTATGAGAGGAGAGGTGCTTATGGACAAAATCTTTCCCTTCCAGACTCTGAAAATGCCTGCACACGTAAAACAAGCAGTCAGGCAAGTTCAGTAACGAATCTACATAAGAAGGCACTCTGATGGTACACACAGAATGTAATCTGCCACACCTCTGACAAAAGCATCAAACCCCCGCAGTCAATACATTTAGATGATTTTTTATTCTGCATCTCTGCTTACTACTCTGCATTCTGCAGTCTGTACGTAGAAGTTGGATATCTTTTTTTTATCATGGGACTCTTTGTTCCTGTATTTATAGTGACGCACCAGCGTTGAATCAGAAATGTCCTGATCCACTGTCTTGTTAATACGAAATGAATCTTCACCCTCAGTCTTTAAGAGGAAATTGAGTATTCTTCATAAATTCTTCAGCAATTCTGCTTACAAAATAAATCCTATGGCTCTCAGAATCAAAACTTGTGTTTATGCAAAATAAGCTCCGCCCTTCTCTGAGCAAGTCTCCCTCCATGGCCTCCTGCAATAACACCAAATCATTTCCATTCCTGGTTTCAGACATCCAAATGTCACTAATTGCTTTAGCTAGGCTGCATGTACGACAACCTAAAGAATCAAGTTTCTTAGTCATCTTCCATCTCCACTGATGTGATCTACCTTGCCCTTCCCGGTTCTAAACCAGCCCACGTATTAGCAAAAACATAGGACAGAAGAGATGGTTTGAGAAGTAGAAATTGCAGAAATTCCCTGCTCTCCACTATTGCAAAAATGTCTCTCCTAACACATGCAGGAGAAACTCTCAGTTTCTCCAGCATTAAAAAAGGACTAAATAATACCTACATGCATTCTTGAAGGCTTTGCTATTAGAATGGTAAAGTAAAATCTGAAAAGTCACAGATGAATGTCCACTTATTAGTGATGAAATTTAACAAAAAATAATTCAGTATATTCCACAGTGCTTAGATGGACGTCTAAACACAAAAATCAGTGTTTATCCTAACCGAATCTTCATTGGGATGCCACTTCTCTTTTGAGACATGAAAATATCTTTGTAAGGTCCCTGCTTACACATTCAGTTGCCACAGCTTAATCAAAGAAAGTAAGTGAGTTTTAAAAAAAACATGTTTGAAAGATAGACTAGTCCAAAAGCATAATGTGGCTTAAACTGGCCTAACTAACATATATTATCAAAATTTTGGATTTCATGGATAATCTCACTCAGAGTTTCATGATCTATGGGATTACCACGCGTGGAAACTATTAGCTGTGTCTGGTACAAATGCAAGGATATGTCACTTCAACTAAAGCTCAAGTAATATTTCTTGTTCGTTGGATTGCAGACTTTAATCATAACTTAAATAACACCTTAGTCCTGTAGACCTTGGACCTTATACCACCAGTTCTAATGGGATCAGGAGCAAGGCTTCAGATATTGGAGAGGACAAGGCAGAATCTAAATCCTCTGCTCACTTTCAACTAAACCTTTGTTTAGTCAAGCAGGCACCGAGTCTATAAATTAATAAAAGCTCTAATAAAGGCTTTCTGATATAACTAGGTTTTTTTACGTCAGAATGTAAAAGAGTTACATCTGTCTGTTTAGGACAGAAAAATTTTTACACAGTATAGATAAACAACCTCTTGTCATTCGATATTGCTCTAATTTTATCTATCATGCACCACTTTCAGTACATCATCCTTTATTAGGAGACAATCTAACAAAATCACTGTACAGGAGCAAATACCCTCATCTAGTCTTTAATCAAACCTCCACATTTTACCTACAAGAATCTGCTGTGTATCTGTAATAAATTCAATTTCCAACATTTCCCAACTTTTTGCAGCTCGAAGATTTAACAATGCCAGCACTTCTTTCCCAAAGGAGAAGGCTTTATGGAAATGGGGGGCTTTGCCCATGTATCAAGTTTTAGTCATATGTCAACCACTTTATCCTCATTAAAATGCCACAACCTCTGAGTAAAATAACAGCACGTGACAGCAACACTTGAAGAGAGGTATTGTGTAATGCTTCTTTGGAACAGCACAAGAAATGTAACCACTGAGAATACAACTGAATAAACTGGAATTTGGACAGCACTCTGAGAACCCCATCATTGTCTATCCAAAAAGCACTCATAGGTTCTGGGGGTTAATTTAGGCAGTGGGTGCAATCCCACTTTGCCCTCAAAGTGAGACACTAGACACAGACCAATCCTTCTTCTTGAAACTATATAAATGTGAAAATGTCATGCTGTAACCATTCCTGTAAGGTTTACTGCTAAGCAGTAACAACTGCTGACCTTGTTTGGCTTCTGAGGACCTGGCAAAAACAGTTTAAAGGAGCTTGGATTTCTTTAATGGATCTGTTTAAAGTAATACACTCTCCCAGATAACACATACCAAATCTGGAAAAAAATCTGCTTAGGTTTGTCTTCCATTGTCCCAGATTGCAAGTCTGAGACTGAGTTAGTTGCAGGGGCAGGTTGGTAGAAACCAATAGCAGTTATAGGTCATATACCGAGGAAGGCAGAATAAGTACATTTAACACACAATTTGGGTTGAGTGGCATCAGGCTTCCTGCCTTTCTCATATTTAGCAGAGCAGACTTGGTTACAAACCAGATGGAGTTTTGCAAGGGAATTTCCATAAGGGACGTTACTTGACAGAACTACTGCAAAATAACCTGTCAGAGATGCAGTCATGCAAGAAATGGGTCCCAAAGAAGAATTTGTTTTGCTGTTACTGAGACAATTATCATCCTTTCAAATTTCTAATGCTTAGTAGAGTTTTACTTAATAAAACTGTGTAATTAATTTTGTCTGTTGTTTTACATGGCAAGAAGATCCATAGGCTTGCCAGATGATAGATGTACTAGTGTGCAGTCAAATTTCAGGATGTTCAAGTTAAAGTCACGGGTTTTAGCTCTTACAGTACCTGCCACAAGGACTGCATATAGGCAGTTTTTAGCCCTTTCACTGTTTGTTTGTATTCTGTCTGACCAGGCAGACCAAGGCTGAACTGGCAAGAGAGTAGATGGAGAACTTGCACTTGACTTGTCTCCTCCTAGAATGGCACCACTAAAGAAGAAGCTGGAAGAGTGAGAACTGTCTGTGCTCAGATCCATAAGAAACTGACAAGTCTGTTCAAGAAAACCGATTTCCACCTCCTTCCGAAGACCTGTGGCTAACAGTAATTCTGCACATGGGATAATCACTCAGCAGAAGTCAGCTGTTTTAACATGCTCTTTATCCAGTAATGTTGATCTGTTTGTGCCAATTCTATGTGCTTTGGCATGACATGAGAAAAATTATGGAATGTATGAGAACTTTCACTGGGACAATGGGAAAAAAAAAAAAATTTATCATGGACTAAAGTCTTATCCATTTCATGGTAAAGGTTGTACTTCTTATGTCCACAGATTGCTCCAATTTACAGGTAATGATTTACAGAAGCAAAAACCTCTCTCCTGGTACCCTCCTTTGCCTTTCCAGGTCCAACAGTACTCATCTGAAAAGGTGAACACAACATCAAACTCCCCAACTCTAGGCTACACTGGCTGAGACCATTTCTTCCTGGTTTATCAAGAAAGTGCATGGCCTGGTTCATGTCCCCCGTGACCCATGCACACAGAAGGTCTCTACATGCTCTCTCTCATGACACAACTGTACCCAAAATGGACCTTAAGAACCATTTTGCCTGTGGCTGCAGTACACTTTCTCATGTGCAGATGCTTAGTTGGGGTATTCTGAATCATCTCCCAGGTGTATGCGGCTTCTATACCTACTGACTTATGTGCCAGCAGGACCCTGAGGCAATGCAGCACTGATTGTAGTACCCTCACTGAGACAGGCCTGGGGGCCATCCCAAAAATGCCACCACCCCTCCACTCCCGCCCAGTGTCCTACCTGGCACCAGCTGCGCCGCTGCCTCAGGGGTGGTGGTGGGTGCAGTGTGGGGCTGCTGCTGGCTGGAGCTGACCTCAGGCTCAGTGCTCACCGACGGCGAACTGGCCACCTCACCACCTGGGGCCAGCTGTGGGACAGACGGGAGTGTCTCCTCAGCAGCCGGTGGCTCCTCCTGACCAGGCAGCTGCAGGGCTGAGAGGGGGATGCTGATGGGTTTCCCAGCAGTGGTGATGGCATTGGAGCTGGTGGCTGGCACCTGCAGGGCAGCCACAGGGCTACCGCCTGCTGCCCGCGCCGGGGAGGCCAGGGGTCCCCGGGGTGGCCGCTGCGTGGCCATGCGGGGCAGGCCAGGCGGGGAGGCGCAGGGGCGCTGCGGGTCAGGGTCAGGGCCTGCGGCCTGCTGGGGCACAGTCCTAGTGGGTCCCAGGCAGGAGGGCCCAGGCGGGGGCTGCAGCTTGGGCTTGGACATCTGCGTCAGGGCCAGGGCTGGTCCATCGGTGCCAGCTGTCAGCTCCGCGTTGGCCACTATATAGTAGTCCTCAGGGAGCTCCTGCTTGATCTTCTTGAGGAGCACGTCACCACCGCCCTCGTCAGCGGGCTGCGCCTGGGCCTGGGCAGCGGCAGCCAGCCGCTTGCGGGGGCCAGTGGGAGCACGGTGCGGGTGTGGCTCGAAGTCACTATCCTCGTCAGTGACAGAGGACTCACAGACCATGTCGAAGAGGGTGGCCTCATCCTCATACTCCTCCACAGGCTCGCCCAGTTCTGATGGCTCACTGCAGTAAGAGAAGTCGCAGGAGTCACGAGTGCGAGTGCAGTCCAGCTTGGCCTTCCCCGGCCGGCCTGGGTACCGCTCCAGGGGGCTGGCCTGAGCCTCTGATGGCACCCCTAGCATGCTGGGGCTGTCTGAGTTGAAGCTGCGGCTGTCCTGGAAGCAGACACGCTCCTGGGAGCCGGCCCGGCAAGTGGCAGCCAGGGGCCAGTGGTAGGCATGGCCAGCACTACAGCCCCACATGGCTGTCAGGTTGCCGTGGGCCCCCTCGGAAAGCAGGTGCTTGAGGTTGGGGATGAGGCTGCAGATGGTCCCATGGCTGTGGGCCCAGCTCACCAGCTTGGAGAGATTTTCGGAGGAGGTGTGAAGGCAGTCCTCCATGGCAGAGGATCAACAGCGCCTGGCCACTGGGAAGTCAGCTAAAGATACGGGTCAGATCACAGGGTCCTGGCACTGATGGTCGTGCATTGCCAAGCTCATATTTACTTCTCACCTGCAGAGAGAGCAAAACCCCACTCTTGAGCACTCCCAAAGCATGACCACATTTGCATGGGAAAATGAAACATTTGTACACTGAGCTAAACTCATTTCACTTTTATCTCATGCCCTCAAAACTACACCTGGTTTTAAGCAGCCTCATTCCTCATCCTCAGAATACCCCTGCAATGTAGAACTGAAGAGAAAACTGCTTTTCAAACAAGTCAATTCAGTATCAGTGGCAAAATTATTAGAAGCTTAAATCTCTGACAAATACAAAAGCAGGCCAAAAAATGGTGGTTGTGTGTTCATACCTAGGAAATTAAAATAAAACAAAATCTTGGAACATACAATTAATCTTGAACACCAGGGTGGCAATCAAGCACTAACTTTTAATGGATCTGAAGAAATGAAGTTTTACATAATTTATGCACATTTCTCAACTGAATCAAAAATCTCCTTTTCAACTGAATTTAAGAGGTATCAAAAGGAAGGCTCAAAACTTTAGTTTTCAGTAAAAGGAATAAACAAACAAACTCACTTTTCACTGTTCTATACTGATAGTCATTGGTTGCTCAAAAGCTTAAGAGACTCTTAAAGGACCTGCAAGACTTAAGGCATAACCTTACTTTAACTTTGAGACTTAACATTTTGCTTTTTTTCATATTGTCTTTGTTGAGGGTTAAGTCTCCTGGAGAATTTTTTCCCCCTCCCAAGCTGCTAGGAGACTAAGTGCTGAGTGCTTAACCTGGACAAAAAAACTGATAACTTAGTTTTTGGGGGAGGGAGAAAAGCTCCCGGAGAGAGAGCTGAGGGTGGGGGGATCTCGCGGTTCTTTTTCTTCCGGGGGGGAGCACCGATCGGGCCACGGCTGCTGGAGTCCACGGTTAACGAAGGAGTCTGGTCCTGGGAATTCTACCATCTGTTGGAGTATCCAGGAATTCGGAGTTTCTTCGCTGTCCTGCTGGATTTTGGGTGAGACCGGGTCCCGCGCTGCGGCTTCTCCGGCACTGCCACCTCTGCCTGCCGAGGACACCCCTGCCTGCGGAGGACAGCCCACCGCGCCCGGCTTCCAGCCATCAGCGCCGGAGCCTCCACCGTTTGCCCTCGGGGTTCTTGGTTCTGTTCTACTATTGTTATAATTGCTGTTGTTTTTTTGTCTGTCCTGTTATATTTACTAGTAAAGGACTGTTATTTCTTTTCCCCATAGCTCTGACTAAAAAGTTTTATTTTTGATTTTCCAAATTATAATAACACGGAAGGAAAGATTCAAATTCCTCACTTCCTAGAGAGGCCTGCCTCTCCATAGCAGACACCTGTCTTTTCAAAACCAAGACAGAATTCAAACCAAGACACGCCCATATCGTGGGGCATTGAGAGAAAAAGGAATAACAGTTCTTAAGTGCCTACATTGCTGTGTACTGGATATCATGTGGTCTGGCTTAACCTGGTTTGGGTGGCATGTGGTGGTGGCCGTATTTCTCCCATTTGCAGGCCCTTTTCTAAACATGGGCCCTGTAACTAAGGTTACTGTGGCTGTCATCCATTTTGCTATATGGGTTAACGAAGTGAGGAAATCGTGGATTTTTAATTTCCTCTGGAAGGCAGGCACATGGATTCAGGGCTATCATACACTAACTGTGTGTTTCTGGAGTTACTTTAACAACGGTACCTACTGTGAAGAAATGACACCGGGGGAAATTTTTTCACAACCCTTCACCCAGCTCTTTGGGCCTACCCCACCAGTCTTTGAAGGGTTCAAATCTCTGAATGTTAATGACATCATACAGTGGCTGGTGTTGCTGGTATGCCTGTTCTGTTTAGCATTTAGAGATAAGGGGAGACTGACCTGGATAACCACCCTGATACCTACCCTAGAGAATAAGGATACTGCCCCACAGCCTGAGCCCGCCCCACAGCCTGACCCTGCCCCACAGCCTGACCCTGCCCCACAGCCTGAGCCCGTCCCACAGCCTGACCCTGCCCCACAGCCTGAGCCCGTCCCACAACCTGACACTGTCCCACAGCCTGCCTCAGGAATAAACCACCCAGATTGGGTGAAGGAGATCCGTGAGATGGGCCAGATGCTGAGGGAGTACCTTGGGAAACCCTCCCCCTGCCCCAACAAAGGAGAGTCTGATGGTGCAGCAGCAGAACCCACAGACGTTACAACCGTCCAGGTTCCAGCTGAACCACAGGGGCAGCCACAGCCAGCAGCAGTGGCCCCTGTGGAAACAAAGAAGTATAAGGTGAAATCAGAGCACCCAGGCAACAAGGATAAGAAAGGAGGGCCCTCACAACCCAGGGAGGAGTCAGAGGTTGAGATCATCACTGAGTCCCTAACATATGAAAGTCTCCGTAATCTGCAAAAAGATCTTGCACGGCGGGGACGTGAGGCTTATACAGCCTGGTTACTTCGGGTCTGGGACCTTATAGGTACAGGCATGCAACTACATAGTAGTGAGGCAAGGAATTTGGGACCCTTGACCCAGGACTCAGGTGTGAATCAGGTATTCATAAGGGAGCCAGGGCCCCTTTCCCTTTGGGAGCGGCTTTTAATGGGTGTACGGGAGAGGTTTGTCCACAGA
Organism: Hirundo rustica; assembly: GCF_015227805.2. NCBI lineage: Eukaryota > Metazoa > Chordata > Aves > Passeriformes > Hirundinidae > Hirundo > Hirundo rustica. The sequence goes on from NC_053488.1 coordinate 64,972,725, forward strand.
GACAGAATGCAGGAGCACCGTCATAGAATGCGCTGGAAGACCCTTGAGGAAGGGATCCAACAGCTGAGAGAAGTGGCAGTATTGGAGGTACTCTTTGGGAGAGGTAGACAGCATGATAATGACTCCGACAAAGTCAGGTGCACAGGGCAAATGCTGTGGAATCTGGCAACTCTGGGACCATCTCAATACGCCACATACATTGCAACAATTCATCCTGATAACAACCTAGAGACAGTGGGTTCTGTAGCCAACAAGCTCCGAAATTATGAGAGTATCATCAGTGGCCCAATGCAGGCTCAGGTCTCTGCCGTGGCTAAGGAACTCAGAGAGGAGATAAGGGAGAAGATGGAGGAGGTGACAGAGAAGATGGAGGAGATGATGAGGAGGAACAGTTCCCATGTGGCACCTGTGCGAGTTACAGGCCCCAGAGTCAGAGCTCAACAGCCCCCAGCTAGAGAGAGAGGGTACACCCCACGAGCTGACCTGTGGTACTTTCTGCGTGACCATGGGGAAGACATGGGAAGGTGGGATGGAAAACCCACTTCTGCCCTGGCAGCACGGGTGCGTGAGCTCAAGGAGAGAAACACTAACCGAGGGGGTTCCACTAAGATGAAGGTAGCCTCGACATCGCATGACCAGGCTGCCAAGTATTATAGAAGTGAAGATAATATGTCAGATCCCCGTAAAGGAACCTCTACCATGTATGCCCAGGAGGGAAATCATGACCAGTGCTAGAAGAGCCCTGCCTCTAGCCAGGGAGAGGCACGGGAAAACCGAGTCTATTGGACAGTGTGGATCCAATGGCCTGGCACATCAGAGCCACAGAAATATGAAGCTTTAGTTGATACTGGTTCTCAGTGTACCCTGATACCATCAGAATATGTAGGGACAGAACCTATTTCCATTGCCGGGGTGACGGGGGGATCACAGGAATTGACTTTGTTGGAAGCCGAGGTGAGCCTGACCGAGAAGGAGTGGCAGAAACATCCAATTGTAACTGGCTCAGGGGCCCCGTGTATTTTGGGCATAGACTTCCTCCAGAATGGTTATTTACAAAGACTCTAAAGGACTCAGGTGGGCTTTTGGAATAGCAGCTGTGGAGGCAGAGGGCATTAAGAAATTGAACAGCTTGCCTGGACTGTCGGAGAACCCATCTGCAGTAGGACTTCTAGAGGTAGAAGAGCAACGAGTTCCAGTTGCCACCTCGACGGTGCACCGCCGACAGTATCGGACAAATCGAGATGCCGTGATCCCCATCCACAAGATGATTCGTGAGCTGGAGACCCAAGAGGTAGTCAGCAAAACCCACTCACCCTTTAACAGCCCCATCTGGCCTGTGCACAAGTCTGACAGAGAATGGAGATTGACTGTGGACTACTGTGCCTTGAACGAAGTGACTCCACCATTGAGCGCTGCTGTGCCGGACATGCTGGAACTCCAGTACGAGCTGGAGTCCAAGGCAGCAAAATGGTACGCCACAATTGACATTGCTAATGCCTTTTTCTCCATTCCTCTAGCTGCAGAATGCAGGCCTCAGTTTGCTTTCACCTGGAGGGGCGTGCAGTACACCTGGAACTGACTGCCCCAGGGGTGGAAACACAGCCCCACCATCTCCCATGGACTGATCCAGGCTGCACTGGAAAAGGGTGAGGCTCTGGAGCACCTACAGTATATCGATGACATTATTGTGTGGGGGAACACGGCAATGGAAGTGTTTGAGAAAGGAGAGAAGATCATCCAGATTCTCCTGAAAGCTGGTTTTGCCATCAAACAGAGCAAGGTCAAGGGACCTGCCCAAGAGATCCAGTTCCTGGGAGTAAAGTGGCAAGATGGACGGCGGCAGATTCCCACTGAGGTCATCAATAAGATCACTGCAATGTCCCCACCAACCAGCAAAAAGGGGACACAAGCTTTCCTAGGCGCTATAGGATTCTGGAGGATGCACATTCCTGAGTACAGCCAGATTGTGAGCCCTCTCTACCTGGTCACCCGCAAGAAGAACGATTTCCACTGGGGCCCTGAACAGCAACAAGCCTTTGCCCAGATCAAGCAGGAGATCGCTCATGCAGTAGCCCTTAGCCCAGTGAGGACGGGACCAGATGTGAAGAACGTGCTCTACTCAGCAGCTGGGAACAATGGTTTGTCCTGGAGCCTTTGGCAGAAGGTGCCTGGGGAGACTCGAGGCCGACCACTGGGATTCTAGAGCCGAAGCTACAGAAAGTCCAAAGCCAACTACACTCCAACAGAGAAAGAAATCTTAGCTACCTATGAAGGAGTTCAAGCTGCCTCAGAGGTAATTGGCACAGAAACACAACTCCTGCTGGCACCCCGACTACCGGTGCTGGGGTGGATGTTTAAAGGAAAGGTTCCCTCCACCCATCATGCCACCGACGCCACGTGGAGCAAATGGATTGCCCTCATCACTCAGCGCGCCCGCATTAGAAACCCGAATCGCCCTGGGATTTTGGAGATAATTACAAACTGGCCGGAAGGTGAAAACTTTGGTCTCACAGATGAAGAGAAGCAGGAACAAGTGACACGTGCCGAAGAGAGTCCGCCATACAACCAACTGCCAGCAGAAGAAACACGCTATGCTCTTTTCACTGACGGTTTCTGCCGCATCATCGGGATGAACCGGAAGTGGAAAGCAGCTGTATAGAGCCCCACACAAGTTGCACAAGCCACTGAAAGAGAAAGTGAGTCAAGCCAACTTGCTAAACTCAAAGCTGTTCAACTAGCCCTAGACATTGCAGAAAGAGAGAAGTGGCCAAAGCTCTACCTCTACACTAATTCGTGAATAGTGGCCAATGCTCTGTGGGGTTAGCTAGACAGGTAGAAAAAAGCCAACTGGCAGCGTAGGGGAAAGCCAATCTGGGCTGCAGATGAGTGGAAGGACATTGCCACTCGGGTAGAGAAGCTACCTGTCAAAGTCTGCCATGTAGATGCCCATGTCCCCAAGAGTCAAGGTAATAAGGAGCACCAAAACAATGAGCAGGTAGATCAAGCTGCAAAGATATAAGTGTCAAAGATAGACTTAGATTGGCAACACAAAGGAGAGTTGTTCCTAACTCGATGGGCCCATGATGCCTCAGGTCACCAGGGTAGAGATGCCACCTATAAGTGGGCACAAGACTGAGGAGTGGATCTAACCATGGACAGTGTTTCTCAGGTTATCCATGACTGTGAGACGTGTGCTGCCATCAAGCAGGCCAAGCGGGTGAAGCCCCTGTGGTATGGCGGGCGATGGTCCAAGTATAAGTACGGGGAAGCCTGGCAGATTGACTACATCACCCTTCCCCAAACCCGCCAAGGCAAGCGCTATGTGCTGACCATAGTGGAAGCCACCACTGGATAGCTAAAGACCTACCCTGTGCCCCACGCTACTGCCCGGAACAGCATCCTGGGCCTTAAAAAGGAAATCCTGTGGAGACATGGTACCCCTGAGAGGATTGAGTCTGACAACGGGACTCATTTCAAGAATAGCCTTATAAACACCTGGGCTAGAGAACATGGCATTGAGTGGGTGTACCATATTCCTTATCATGCGCCAGCAGCCGGGAAAGTTGAACGATGCAATGGCCTGCTTAAAACCACTTTGAAGGCACTGGGTAGGGGGACTTTCAAGAACTGGGAGAATAATTTAGCAAAAGCCACCTGGTTAGTGAACACTCGAGGTTCTACCAACTGAGCAGGCCCCGCCCAATCTAAGCCCCTGAGAACAAGAGATGGAGATAAAGTTCCAGTAGTACACATGAAAAAAATGCTGGGAAAAACTGTTTAGATTAATTCTGCCACCAGCAAAGACAATCCCGCTCCTGGGGTTGTTTTTGCTCAGAGACCTGGCTGCACATGGTGGGTGATGCAAAAGGATAGTGAGACCCGCTGCATACCTCAAGGGGACCTTGTTTTTCGGTGAACACTGTGACTGTGTCTGTATTTATATTCACATGTATATATATGTATATCATTTAAAGGTTTAAATTCAACATAATAAGTTGGTGTGGGAAAAAATTCGAGGTGGATAATGTTGAGGGTTAAGTCTCCTGAAGAATTTTTTCCCCCTCCCAAGTTGCTAAGAGACTAAGTGCTAAGTGCTTAACCTGGACAAAAAAACTGATAACTTAGTTTTTAGAGGAGGAAGAAAAGCTCCCAGAGAGAGAGCTGAGGGTGGGGGGATCTCGTGGCTCTTTTTCTTCCGGGGGGGAGCACCGATCGGGCCACGGCTGGCTGCTGGAGTCCACAGTTAACGAAGAAGTCTGGTCCTGGGAATTCTACCATCTGTTAGAGTATCCAGGAATTCGGAGTTTCTTCGCTGTCCTGCTGGATTTTGGGTGAGACCGAGTCCCACCGCTGCGGCTTCTCCGGCACTGCCACCTCTGCCTGCCGAGGACACCCCGTGCCTGCGGAGGACAGTCCACCGCGCCCGGCTTCCAGCCATCAGCGCCGGAGCTTCCACCGTTTGCCCTCGGGGTTCTTGGTTCTGTTCTACTATTGTTATAATTGCTGTTGTTTTTTGGTCTGTCCTGTTATATTTACTAGTAAAGGACTGTTATTCCTTTTCCCCATAGCTCTGACTAAAAAGTTTTATTTTTGATTTTCCAAATTATAATAACATGGAAGGAAAGATTCAAATTCCTCATTTCCTAGAGAGGCCTGCCTCTCCATAGCAGACACCTGTCTTTTCAAAACCAAGACAGTCTTTTTCCAACACCTAAATCACGATTCAGTTCAAGAAAAACTTTTGCCATTTTCACCAAAACTATTTAGAGATTTGCAGTACAAGATGACAGCAAAGTCTGCATGTCTCTCTTTTTATACACCTAATGACAGAGAAGCCATCTCCAGTGTCCTGAGACAGCTAACGTATGTATGAACTTCTCATTTCCACAGGTCTGTTTAGAGGCTCTCCCTAACCCTCTCTCTACTGTGCTTTGTGAACATGAACTGCAAGTCTTGGAGTTCCTGTTGTTCTCATTTCACTTTTGATTTCATATAGGCAGAAAAGCCCATTACATTTTTCCCAGACCAAATGGAGCATTCATGGCAATGTTACACCTAATTTTATTCCTTGTCCTCTCCTGCACAAACATTTTAAGATGCAAAATGAACTGCGTCAAGGCTCAAAAAGACAGCCACATGGTGGCTACCTGTCCCTGGGGAATGCTTTCCCTAAATTCAACACAAATTACTACCTGCCTACCGAGTTGCTCCTCCATGTCACCTGTCACCAGTTAGCTGCAGATATCTGTATTTGCTCTGTGCCAAGGGAAGTGAGAAGGCTGTGTTTCAATGATTTTGCATCTTGCATATCCCTGCCCACTCAATCCCATTCACGAGGCAACGGCTGGTCTGTGGAAACCAAAACTGGAAATAAAATAGACAAGGACTGCCTATGATTTTCCCCACAAAGCTCCTCCCAGGTTTTACCATCCCACCCACTGTGAGTCTTTGGTGGGGTCAAGAATGGAGCCAGCACGGGAATTTCTAAAAACTTTGCAAATTTCTAGGTACTTTTTTTAATATCTTTGAAATTAAGCATGGAGAGAATGAATGAAGAAGAAAAAGCACATAATTAGGAAATAACTTTTGTAAAATTCAAGCTTGTTTTTGCAGTAAAGACTTAAGCCAGAGTGAATGCACAGAGAACAATGGCTACTATAACCTGAATTCCAGCCAACATGCAAGCAGAGATCTAAGAGCATCACCTGCAACACAAAGCTCCTTGCACGGCCAGAGTGCATCTGTGAAGTATAATAAATGCAGAAGGTCCCCAGTTTGCAAGTCTTTTAGGCACTGGAGAAGACCTCTTTCTTCAAATATCTGAAACTTGTTTTATGTTATATTTCGTTATTTGTTTTAAAGCTTTTAAAGATCACTCTTAACAGGGGTCAAATCCTGGGGCATCCGTGTTTCTTCTTGGAGCCATCTTCAAGGATATTTACTTACAACATACCCTGCCAAAGAAGAAACACCAAAACACAGGAGGAGGAACACCATACTCAAAGCAAGGCAAAGAAGACAACCTGGCAAATGAACAGGGGAAACGAGCGAGAGCTAAAGTGAGCAATATGGTCAGAAGCCGCATCAGTGTAAACCTTGTGTGGTATCGTGGAGCTACTCAGTTGCAAGACAACCAGGAATGTATCTTGGGAAGACAGAAAGCCTTACTTGGCTGAAGGACTGCTTTCCCCTTAAAGAAATGAGATCAGGTCAGCCACATTCTGGCTGCCATGGTCAGGACTGTTTGTGCAGTTACTCAGAAGCACTGTGTCTTCAGTTTGCCAACTGCAAAAGAAGTTGCCAATGGCACCTTGGCAGGAGGGACTCATGCTGCGGAAAGCACAGAATATGCATCATTATGTCCCTGATTTTCTGAAGACTACCTTGTATGCTCAGTCAGACAGCAGGATCCTAGCTGACAGTCTGCTCTTGTTTTCTAAATCACATTTCAGAGATTATGTAAGACCCTCATTCAGACTGGCAAGATCTGATAAGATGACTCATGCTTAATAACCTGGTAACACAATAACTCTGAAATCATAAAGTAACTAGAAAAACATGATGTAGCTTCAATGTCATCTACACCGGTATTTTAACTGCATTACAGAAGCCTTAATCTTCCACAGCACTTTTCTGCAGTTCAGAGCCTACAGATATCTAATTATGAGTGAAGGACGTCTGGGTGCTGGAAATTCACTGCAGCTATCTGGACCCTCAAGGAAGTGTCAAATTTTAGGGCTTTTTTAGATTTTACAACCTCATTTACAATGTACCACTACAACGACTAATGTGGACAGAATGTGTGCTGTGCAAGAAAGTGATATTATTGCAAAACCATGCCTTGGGATCTGTTAATGCATTAAGGGGAACACTATTTGATTTTAGAAAGGCAGTATTTTCTGTATCCAGAACCAGAACTTTGCCATAGTAGATCCATTTGATGACCAAAGGGCAATGAAAAATAGGAACATTTAAAGAGTAGCCCTCCTCCATGTTCTAAGATGGGACTTGGCTTAGCTACTTTAATGCAGACAAAATTCTTCCTGATTTTGCACAGAGCAAGAGGCCCTTTGTTATGATGCAAGGGAGATGCACCAGGCAAGTCCCAGGAGCAATAGCAGTTGGTACCTGTCCAACATGGATCTCCTCTTTTATCCTATGAAAAGAATGAACAAACACCACTGGGGAGCAGAGGTCTAGCTACCTCAACTACATTTCCTCTTTTGACTCCTTGCACATGAAAGTGATAGACGAGTTTTGGTTCGGACCTTATGGAAGATTCCTCAGGACTGAAAACGGAATTCTGTGATATAGCTCCCTCTAAAAGGAGGGCAAGAGAGGTGAGAATGCAGTGAAGGAATTGAATGCAAAAAAATGGGATGATGCAGAGGTGTGGAGTGGAAAGTGGATGTCCTCCAGCAGAGTCTGTACACTGTAACATGCACTGACAGCTCAGGGAGGTTGATGCGTGCATTTTGTTGTAAAGAAGGAAAAAAATCTTGCTGGGATTCTGTCCACTCACAGAACCCCAGGTAGTTAGCAATGGATTGCCTTCCTAGGGTAATCTTATCTAAGCTGATTCACACTAACTTGCATCACACATATCTATGTTTGAAATTCTAGTACCATTACTGATTATTAGTACTTCCATGCTGATTTTTTTTCAAGGTGTAGTGGATTATGTAACCTAGAAATGTGTATTCTATTTCATCTGTTGAAGGCTGTTTTTTTAAGAGATGTTTTGTCTTTCTCTCGCTCCTCCAGGCATGAAGGAGGAGGATGCCTCCTGATAATGGCCCAGCTATTAAATCCAGGTGGGGCAGTGTTTCTTATCTCTTTCACCATTCCTCCATCCTCCAGGGGGACATCTTCTGATAATGGGCCATTAGGGCCCACCAATGACACGACACATTCCATCATCCCATTGTGAGATGCTCCACACAGTGGGGGAGGAGCCAGCTGCTCCTAGCTAGATAAAAACTGGGACTGAAGGACACAAGGTATCCTGTTTTTCCACTGGATGTCCGGAGGAAAACCGGACCCATCCTGCCACACTGGACTCTCTACAGGATCATCTCTACTCAGCAGAACCACATCTGTTACTCCAGGAGGACTTACTTGGACTGCTTCCAGCACCCTGACCACCAGGGTGCCAGGTCATATCCCTGACTCTGTCAGGGTTTTTGCCAGGATTCTTGTTTGCCTCCTTGCTTGTATTTTTACTACTACTACATTTGTATTTTCCTTTTTATTTTTAATATTCCTGGTAAAGAACTGTTACTCCTATTTCCCATATCTTTGCCTGAAAGCCCCTAATTGCAAAATTATAATAATTGGAGGGAAGGGGGTTTACATCCTCCCTTCCAAAGGAGGCTCTAGTTTCCCCTGGCAGACAACTGTCTTCCAAAACCAAGACACAAGGGAACAACATAACCAGAACTACATTAACAGTCCTCTTGGGACATGATGTTAAGGCTGGTACGACTGAAAATTTTCTAAAAGTTCAAGATTCTCAAGTATGAATACAATGCAAAGTTTACTTCTGTTAATAATAAAAAATAATTGTTCTCAACAGACAGCTATATAAAAAATAAACCCTGGATCCTAAAACATTAAAAGACAGGTGTAAATAACTCTGCATTTACTTTTTTTAACATAGCATGGATTTCAAACTAATCTTAGAGCAGCTGAAACCTGACTTTTAAGTGTTTTGATGGAGAAGCAATGTTTTGTCAGCTTCTACATTAAAAAAACCTTTGAAAGCAGTTGGCCTCAGTTACACAAAGGGGTTCTTGGTAGGGAGACAGAAAACATGACTCAAGACCTCTTGATCATGAGACAAACAGCACGTTTTATTGTTTGGAACTCTCTTATATAGGAAGCTCAAAACTCCCTGTTCTAGACACTCCTTGGTCTAGGGCTTAGCCCTGCCCAGCTCCTTGAGCAGTGATATGTCTGCTCTTTGGACTGTTTATGATTGGCTGAGGTCTCTGCATGACCTCTCCTATTCACCTAGGAACTTCTAGAATAAGCCATGTCAGCCAAGTTTGGTCTGTTATGATCAGACTCATAATACCCAGCTGCAAAGCAGCTGTATATTGCTATAGGGCTCTGCTTTCTCATACTTCCAAAAGAAACTCGGAATATTTTAGATATTTTAGATATCTAAAAGGATATTTTAGAATATCCTCTCTGTTTTCAGTCTCTCCACCGTGTACAAACTTACTAGGCTATTACTCCATCACCATCTGTAGGGGAAGTATTGCTTCCTTTTTTGAAAGACCTATCTTTCCATACTTAAAAGCATTGTGTATTAAAGGTTTGGCCACCATAAGTGTAAGTATCCATCTAATTCAAGATTTTATCTAATGGACAATATTGGGGCTTCTCTTATTACTAGAATTTCTTAAGCCAAATGTTAACATTGATAAATGACTGAGGTCAATAACATCAGAAATCCAAGTGTAGATTCATTCACAGATGCAGATTACTACTGAAGTCTCCACAAAGGCCTGCTGCAGTTCCACAGGCCCCGCTAGCCATCAATCCAGGATCGCCTGTATACTTCTCTTTCACAGAGTAAGATGCTGCAGTAAATTCACCAGGATCTGCAGCCTTGCCCAGATAGCACCTGCAAATGCTGGGGGCCCCAGACATGCAACAGAGCACCCAAAATCACACCACTGCTAATCACCTTCTCTGCTATCTCCTATGAGAGGACTCCTGCTAACTGTGGAGTTAAAACTCAGCCTCTTAGTCCCAGTGTTTTGATTTCTTCACTGATACTGCTAAGGAGGTCATCAAGATGACAAAGGACCAGGACAGACAACCAAAACAGACCAGCAAACTAGAAGGAATGGGAATAGGTATGGGCATTTTCTCTGATTTTTGATTTCTGGAGTACAAAACTTCCATGTCGACTCAAATATTATTGAATTTACTTTCTGCTTGAAATAAAGGCTATAAAGCAAGAAGATGCAGAGAGGAAGAGAGAGAGAAAGCACTCAGAAAACAATGATATCTTATAGGCAGGTAGGCAGGGTATGAATCAAGTAGCTTACCCAGTTCACCATGGCGGGAAGGGGTTGACTTCCACCTCTGATACAAACTGCATATGGCTCCTTTTACTTAGGAAGAAACATTTTTAACTGTCTCTTCAGGAAACAAAAGGGTGTACATTACAGAGGAAAGGCTCACAAATCATGGCAAGTTCTGCAAGCCTGTGAGGTAGTTTGGCAATGTCACGTATTCTTAAACTAGTAAGTAATTTCTCCAGCTATGCTCATTTGTCACTTAACACAGTCTCCGGATGGTGTCTTCAAGGGAAAAAGAACCTCTCATCTCAAGAAAATCACTATTTTCAACTTATGTAAGCTTATGCTGTTTGTCTGTGATTTTAGCTCTGTAAGAAATAATTTAGAAATTAATAGGGGTACAGAGTAGGAACAAAACAAAACCTTAATGCTAATTTTCCACCTCCACAATTCTAGGATCCCAAATTTTACATAAATTCAGACATTTATGTGTAGCAAGTGCCATCCCTCTTGTGTGTCTCAGATATTTTTTGCTTTTATTTTGGACTTTCTGAAATCAGTAGGAGCTCTGCTGCTGAATAAGCAAGCTTTACTTTGAATTAACCACACTTACAATTCCTACCAATATCAAGCAGCACCAAGAATGCTTTCCTGAGAGAGGGGCTCAGAGGGTAGTAGAAAGAAAAAAACAAAACCAAAACATTTGTTTCTGGGCAAGTAATGCTGTACTTCATTCAGAAAAATGTCATGGTTGTCTGTCACATTTACTACACAAGGCTGCAGCTCCTCCTAAGTTGATGGTTAGCCTTCAGGATGCTTTCCTTGCCAAGTGTGGCACGCCTTCAGCTGCAGCTGTCATCAAGGCAAGCCAGAGCAAAGCAGCAAAACCTGTTTACTGGAGAAACTGCTTCAGCTGGCTGGGACAGCATTTGTGGTTTCCTCACCTTTTCATGTGGAAGACTATCATAGGATTAAGAGCCTCCCAAGGGCCTGTCTCATTCACAAAGTAAAATGATTCACTCATTGACAGCAGAATTGACTAAGCAACAGTTTGGGGGCTCAATCTTTAATCTGAATGTAATGCTACAGGCACCAATGCTTCTATTTTTATAATCCTTTTTCCCCAGCAACTACTAAACAGGATCTGTGTCAGCCCTGCTCTGGCTGAAGGGTCACAGAGAGACCAAAAGAGCACCAGGAGAAGCAGGTGAAAAGGGAGCAGAACAGATGGTGCAGCAAACCTGATCAGTCTGGGCAAGATCTTGTACACAAGATCTCCCCTATTACCTACACACCAAAGTCTCAATTAAGCTTCCTGAGACTGACCTGTTTCTCACTCTTTATTCCCCAGCCCATTGTGATTATTTTGATAATACCTCAGACATGTTAAATCTTTATCATGAATCTGTGACCAAGCCACCCCATGTGCTGGTGCTTCCCTGTCCTGAGTTTCAGTCCTCAGGAATATAGGCCTGATCTTGCTGTTCTCATTTGCAGTGTGTAGGATTATCAGAGAATGGTACAGAAATGCACAGGACTGCTTCTTCTTGCTGACGAAGGTTCTTCCTTCTAAGGACCATGTCTGAAAGGGAAGTGACCTTTCTACAGTTCATGACTGTATCTGCAAAGTTGCTGATTACCTCCAGCTCCAGAGAAGTCGAAGCCCTTGGCAGTGCTACGTTTCATCCTTTTTTACCCTGTGTCTTCCCCAAGCATGTCATAATGGACATGTTCTGCCACGCTCTTCACAGAAGCTCTGTAGCACTAATGTAGTCCTGTAAAATATCAACACTCCACACTACTTACAACAGAGTAGTGTACAGCTGGACCCAGAAAAGATTTTATGATTTTGAAAGCACCAAATGCTGCTTGTTCAAATCAGTGTTTAGCAAGTGCACCCCTGAAACTTTCTCTCAAAGCCTCAATGAAACATATCTGATTTTGTTAACAAAGATGCTTCTCACTGTGATCTGCAACAAATACCTGAGAGGTAGCATGGACTCTGTGGTCTAGCTCAAAAAACCTCTGTTCCTTCAGACTGACAAATGAAAACAATTCTAGAACTAGCAATTCTGCAAACTTACACACTGTTAGATGAACTGTCCAATGACTATTATGTAACCCTGGAGAAGCGAGCAGAAAGAAGTGCGGCAGAGCACACATATTCAGTCGTACTCATGTCTTCCTCCACTAGCAGCAATGGAGGTGATGTAGCAAGAATGATGATAAGTGCAAAATCCATCCTGGATTTCCAAGCACTTGGAAAACTGTATAACTGTGATTTGTGTGAATTTGGCTCTACCTTCCACTAAAGTTATAATGGGTCTGACACTGAACTTTTCTACATCTTCAAACAAAACCCATCCTTTTCATAAAGGATGCAAAGGCAAAATGTGTGTTCCCACATCTAATATTTTTAGTGTTGCACTGTTCTTCATTCCTTGAGTACAGGTAGGACCATTGTTGCACAGAAAGAAACAGCAGTTGTGGTGCAGCCAAGCTATCCACCATCAAATTTGCTTAGAAGAGCTTAATATACACTGGGGTGAAGACTTCACTGAGTGCAGTGGCCATTGAACCAGGTCCAAAATGTTTTTTTCTGTGAGGTTGGACTTGTCCAAGGAATAATGTCACTGCAGCCACTTTCCTTGATGGATGAATTTTGGACAGGCTTTGAGTTCACATTTTGTCTACCAAAACATAAAAATCAAAAAATAACACCTCTTGCTCCATTTTTCTCAACCAGTATCTCTTATAAGTGCTAGAAATTCTTGCCTCCACTTTTAATGAATCTAACATGTGTTTTATAAAGATCCAGCATCATCACTCAGAGCAAGCTGAGCAGGGTGCTGAGGTAACAAGAGCAATACAACTTTCCAGAGGGAAAAAAGGCAGCCCTGGTTTTGCTTTTGCCAGAAGTGGGTCTTGCAATAACCAAGGAGGGACACTCAGGTACACTGGTACTCAATGCAGAGCCTCTGGGGTAAAATCTGCTCTGGGAAGAGACAAAAATGATGGTGACAGGGAACTCTCCATCCAGTCAACACCTTAATAGTTAAACAGCTCTGCTGCAGCAGTGCCGGGGTGAAAACCTTATTTTTACAATGCCTCCCTAAGCTTTGTCAATATGAGGGTGAAAGGCGACATCAGTACAAACATGATAGTGACAACAATGTACACTGCTACACCATGCAACCAGTGCTACAAGAAAGAGGAGTCCTTGGGAAGATGGCTGTGCATCAGGATTAGTAAAACATAGCAAGTCAGTCTTGGTCTTCTGTCATATTTTATTATCTATGTATTCAGCAAAGACATTTTTAAAGAAAGAACACATCTTCTGGGAAAGCATTTCTGGTAAGTATATCAACAGTAAGATTTTAAGGTCCTGAGCACTTGAAAAAAATAGCCTATATTTTACTGCAGCTGTCAGGGAGCTTATCTATCATGGATTGGTTATTTTGTGTTGTTTATTAAAATTTGTTCCAAAATTACATCTGCCTTCACACCATTTCTCATGATGACCTGAGACAAAAACTGCATTACATCAGAGACAGTAAGGTTTGTCTCAGCTTGCAGTTCATAGTCATTCTTTAATGGAGAAATTGCATCCCATGTTTGGAAAATGTTTAAAATACATAATTTCTTGAGTTTACAACAAAGCGTGTGTACTCTCTCTGACTAGAATTACAATGAGAAGAATCAAACACACACAGCCTGAAGGCAAGATGTTTTTCCTGGCTCTTTGTCTTCCTAGAAATTACATTCAGAGAAAATCTGCATATGATTTACTGAAAAGAAAACAGGAATATTAACACTGACTTGCACAAAAATTATGAAGACCAAACTTCCCCATCTTCATAGAGGGAAACCAATGCCTTCAGTTCAAGCCCAAACAACTGTTCCATGCTATTCCTCACAATAAAACACAAGCAGCTTCTGTGGATGAAAGGCTTTACTGTGCCAGAATTGATTTTTAATTTTTTTTGTAGGATTTCTTTCTTTTCAGAGCTTTTCTAAACCAATTAAAAATTGGAATAGTGCTACTATAGCAATACTGAGAACATGCAGCTTTAGCCAAGAATTACTCAGCTAAAAAGTGCAAGTGAAATTACACTATTAACTACCTATGAAAAACTGAGGTTATTTCCTACAGAAATCAGAAAGATTGTAGAAACTCAGCATTTCTGTGTAAGGATGAAACTTCATTTCCTTTACTAGAATTTAAGGGTTTAGGTTTTTCCTTTTTTAACACAGAGGTGGTTTTGGATGTTAAATGATTCCTCAAGGACTTAATTCTCAGGAAGAAAACTGTCTTCTGAACTTTCTTTACAGTGTGCTTTTTGAGGTATCAACTATTATTGTTATCACCGAACTATTGGCATCTCTCTGAGGTCCTGTCCTGCAGCTGCTTTTTTAAATCTTTAAAAAAAAAATCCAGTCTCAGAGAAAAGAGTTGTTCTTGGCAAACAATTCTGAAAAAAAATACTAGAAACTTAAAAACAGTAGATTATTCCATGAACAGACTTGGATCCAACTGTGTTTAACAGATCATACACAACTGAGTCCTTAATAAAATTTCCTAGACCTGACTTTGACGCGATGTAGAAAAAACAGTGATATAAAAGCTGCCCTAGAAATGAGCTAGCAAGGATTTGCATTCAAATGTAAGCCAGATGAAAATACAGGGTAAAATCCTGTAGCTGACAGCCAGAGGACAAAAAGATTAGAAATGCTTCACTCAACGATGTACTAAGTTTCCTTTTATCCCTAGAAACGTATCTAGCTGTGTGCCTCTAACATGATATCACTGATCAGTTGAGATTAAATTGAAACTTAAACCAAGGTTTAAAAGAGATTTTGTTTAAAGATTACTGAGATGAGTTCCCTGAAAGTATGCAGAGATAGATGTCTCATGATGCTTACCCCCATAGAGGTGAGGGGTTGGTGGCAATCCCACAGGACAAGCAGCCTGACATACTATTCTCTTAATGGAGAAGATGGGGAATGGGACATCCAGAGATCTTAGAGAGCGAGCCTACCCAGGCCACTCTGCATGCCACCATGAAAACTTGCTGTTCTGAGTTCAGTGGGGCTAGAACCATAGAGGCTTCTAAAGCTGTACAGGTACAGCCCTTTGACATTGGCTGGCTCAGCCAACCCAGGCCTCAGTTCTTAGAAGCATTTATGTAATCAAAAGCACTGAATGGGATCTTCAGAGGTCTATGTAAACGAAACATCTTTAAAATCTGACCCTGAGGATCTGAAAACCTGACAAAGCTCTAACTAGGCAAGCACTGGAGCTTTGGCCAAAAGAACTAAATGCCTATTCCCAAGCAAGTACAGTTCTTATTAACATCAGTGCAGGATTTGGCATGCACAAAATACATATAGGGAAGGTGCATTTATTAAAAAAAAAAAAAAAAAAAAAAAAAAAAAAAAAAAAAAAAAAAAAAAAAAGAGAGAGAGAGAAACTCCAGAATATTCAACTGGCATGCAAAAGACTTTGGAAGAACTCTACCTATTATGGAGGACTCTTAAGTCTTACAAACTCTGTCTCATTTCATCTGAGAGATTCAAAACCCGAACAGTAGCCTTTGGAGAACTTAAGTTCAAAACAATGTGCTACGTACACTGCTGAATGTTTGGCAAAGTAGCCGAAAACAAGGCTGAATAAATCACAGGACCAGTAGAGTAGATGCAGGTGTGTAAGGAAAAACCTTCATATATGGTTGGATTGTGATAAATGTGCTAAAGTTAATTCGTGTTATCAAATTATAAAAGGTAAATGTTGAACTGTATAAAATATGAATGTTAGAAATGTGCTCAAATGAACATAAAGTAAGGGTAAAATGTAGAAACTAAAAATTAGAAAATTTCCTGGCTTGGGAAGCACAGGAGGGACACGAGGAAAGTATGATTGGAATTACCAGGGAGGGGGCCTTGAAACTATTGCTGCCGGGAATCCCTGAAAGGAAACAAAGAACCACGGAAGAAGAAGATACAAGTCCGGAGACCAAGATAATCACTTCAGATGGATATCTCTACTCGTCTCCGCCGAAATTAACATATACACGACACACCCGGGCCCGGCCATCAACAGCATTGTTCCACCCTACCGGTCTATTCAGACCTCCGATACCAGGACTTGAATAATTAATGAAGACGCCTCGGAGAGGATAACGTCAGAATTTCGGACTTCACTCCGCGATCTTGTGTATAAAAAGGGACGGCCGGAGACCAGAAATTGTGAACTTGGGGGGATACCAGGCTGACAGAGCTTGTTATCCGTGTTCACCCGGCACCCATCCCGGGCTCGGCGCTGTCCTTTTAAATTGTGGCTTTCTGAGACTGATATTTTGTCTCAAAATAAAATTCTAAATTTTGATACTTTGAATTTGGTCGATTTTATTTGTAACAGATGTATTGTTAACATAGTTGCATCACATCTCTTCATTAACCGGCGGCTGCCCCATTCCTGGAAGTGTTCAAGGCCAGGGGAAATGGGGTTCTGAGGAGCCTGATCTAGTGAGTGGCATCCCTGCCCGTGGCAGAGGGGGTTGGAACTAGATCTTTAAGACCCTTCCAGCCCAAACCATTCTATGATTCCGTGATTCATTAAAGTCTCTTCTTGTTATGCTTTATTAGTACTGGACTTACTGCACAAAAATAGATGAGGAAATTCCTTCTAAAATTACCCATTTCTGTTCATACTGGTTCATTTCATTAGAGAGAGAAATGTCTGCAGACAAAATGCATGCTAGTACAAACAGCTAAATAAAACTAATTACAAGCAGGACAGGAATTTTTTGTAAGGTATACACCTCCAAAGTAAACCTTTAACTTTCAAGAAATGCATCCTGACAAACTTCTTAGTCTCCAGAAAGATAATTTAAAAAAAAAATCAAATATAAAAACTTTTCTATGTCCCCTCCACACTAAGGATCACACTGTGGGTAACACAGAGCTGTCTAACATGCTAATTATTAATCAAATATTTTAAAACATTTCCTGCAAGGACATGTACAGATTTGATACTCATTTATTCAATTGTGTTATGGTGTGTATTTGTATTTAAAACCAGTCAGATCTCTTACATACAGCAGACATTTGGACATGTCTTGTCTGAAGAAATAAAACAGAATCTAGAAGAGCTATTTTGTACTTATAGTGAGGAATGATACAGGGTCTTATTTAGAAAATAGAACCCAGATAAAATGGAGAAAGGGTGAAAAAGAACATGTTGACATTTATACATTTATACATTTATACATTTATATATTTATAGGATGTAAGTGTACTGAACTGCTCTGACCAATTTTCTTTAATTTCTGCTAACATTTTTCCAATGTGATTTCACCGGCAATGCACTTAGACAGTTTCATCTCCTCTCAGAAAGAGTTGTTTCAGTCAAAGCTCCTGATTATTTACTAGTACATTGAGTCCAAACCAGAAAAATATGTACTCTGAACTCTTGCACTGACACTCTTGAGGTGTCTAAAAACAAGGCTGGTTCCTTCCAGTTGCAAAGTGTTACCACTGAGATGCAGCTGGGGGGGCAGCAGTGAAAATTACTACTACCAAACTCAGCAGTGATGATGATGTCACCTCTTTCTAGATAGCAGCACTTCTGAATTTGCCAAGGCAAGACATCCTTTAACCCTTCTGGGAACTGTCAGTGCTGGAGCAACCTCAGAAAGAAGCCAGAGTGACGATTACCCCTTGCCTTACACCACATCTGAGTCTTGAGCTGAATTTCACCTTGTTTTGTGCTGACATTATTTCACCTTCACCTGCAGGCATCTCAGCAGTCACTGTGCTATATAGAAGGCAGGATAAAACAGAATCCTCCAGATCTGAATGGCAGTTTGCCCTAGGTTACAATGTAAGATGTGCCCAAAGTATGTATTCTATCACCATCTACATGAGTAATTGAAAATAGGTTGGGCAGTGTTGCTCTTGCCCTCTCCCTCCAGACCATCTTCTGTTGATGGGCCATCAATGCCCTGCTGCATGACTCATAGATAACTCCCTCCAGGAGCTATCTCTGTTTAATGGGCAATCAAGGACCCATTGCAAGACTGATAAAATGATATCAGCCCATTGTGAGATGCTCTGCCCAGGGGGAGGAGCCAGGCATTCCCACCTGGATATAATCTGGGGACAGCATAGGCAGCTTTACCCACTGGATTCCCAGAGGACAAGAGCTACCAGACCTTTCTGTGGGAACACTGCTTCAACAAGACCACTTCATCTGGACTGCTACCACCACGGTATCAGGTTGTATTCTGACTCTGTCAGTGATCTTTTGTACTATTGCATGTGGGTGTTTTTTTTTTTTTTTTTTTTTTTTTGGTTTTTTTTGGGTTTTTTTTTCCTATTAAATTGTTTTTTCTGACTTGGAGTCTCTTGCTGGTTTTGCCTTCAAGCCAGCACACAGTTCCTGTCATATGTTCACACATGCAGTCCCACCTGCCCAATTGCAAGTAAAAGGTGCATGTTGGCATCAAAGAGGAAGATGGAAGTGCTGATTGAGTATTACCACTGAAAAAGGTCCCTGCTATGTTCAGCCTCCAAATCCTTATGATGCTGTCAGTGCAGTCTAAGGATTCAATAGCATTTGTATAAGTGAAGAGTCAGAGCAAGCTGGCATCTCCAGCCACAGTCCCATGATATGTACAAAGCCAAAGAATGCTGTGAACCAACCCTTAGCTAAGCAGCCCCCTATGTGGGGACTTTGATGGTGAGCCAAATGGAAGGGCACATTTCACTTACTGTCCTGGGAGGCTCAACATGCTCCTGTCCCGGCTAGACAGAAGGTTGGACACAATTTCTTACCCATGCTTTCCTGCAGCAGCAGCAGAAATTCTGCCACACACAACAGGTGAACATATTTAAGTCTTGTAGGACAGACATACATGCTGCTTCCTGTGTCATCTACACTATGGACAAGAAGATCTTTCTACAATTGCCTTTTAAAGTGTAACCATTTCATTAAAGCAGAAATGCAAGTACTGAAATGTTTCTTCTGATGAGGCAGGAACGCTGGCACTTACTGTGACTGTTTCTTTTTGTAACCATATAACTGCCCATGTGCACAGAAAAAATGGCACAGAAACAAAGCACTCAAAGGTTTTGCAAAACACAGGAGAGCTGAGAAGTCTGAGCAAGCCAAATTACATTTGCAAAGGGAAATCTCCACAGTTTCATAAAGCCCAGCAGCAGCATGAGACAAAACTGAACAACTCTGTTCCCCCTTTAAATGTTCTATATGAAACTGCTTTTAGACCAGTTAAAAACAGCAAGTAGGTCCTTCAGTTTGGCCTTCGGAGATGGAAGTGTGTCTACCTTTGTTAAAACCAGGTTTCACTTCATTTCACCACAGCACAGTACAGAGGAGTCTACTCCTGTGGTTGCTAAAGCAAGCAAAACTGCTGAGAGACATGAAGAGAAATTTAGCCTACTTGCTGTCTGCCAGGCTGGAACAAATGGACTTAGGAATACTTCCAAATGAGACGCAAACAAAAATAAAACCTCTCACAGCATTTTAAAAGACCTGTGTTTAGAATAGCTGTGCAATACAAGGATAAATCTGCCAAAGACAAAAAGGGAAGAAATAAAAATCTCTTGGCTGCACAGTTTTGGAAGATGATAGATAGGGAAAAGACAGTCAAAAGATTTCTCTCTCTGCAGCACAGCTGTGCAAGTTAAACATTTCATAGCAAAGAGCACTGTATTTGGTAACTAGCCTCTCCCTCTCTCTATATATATATAAATATATATAAATTTAATGTAAAGCTGCTGTTGTTGTCAACCAGAGTCCAGTCCTACAGACTAGGCAAAATGGACAGTGAAGGGAAAGGAGAAAGAGAACAGCCTTTGGGACAAATATACCATTTGGCAGGCAGGATTGGTTCTGTGCCAGTAACTATAAGTGATACTTGAGCAAACCATGTGAAGATACAAGACAAGCAGAAGAAACCCACCCTAGCATTGCTCTCCAGGGCATAGAGATCACTCAAGCCAGTGGCAACAGATGAGACCATTGGAAACTACCTTTCCAGTGGGCAGATGGTGCTTGGTGAGACTGACCTGCTCACCTGGCTGCAAATGCTTATGACTCAAAAACAGTGCAGCTCTGAACCACAGACACCACTGGGCAGCATCCAATGATTGGGCTGTATTTATTAGCTTCATGCTTTACAAACAACCAGTTCACTTCCTTTACCTATGGAATATTTGTGAAGCCAGTAATGTACAAAGTCTATGGCACTAGCAGTTAACATTAGGAAAAGCCTGATTTAAGAAATGAATGTAAGCAAAAGCCTACCAAAATCCCTAAAACACATATATATATATATTTAAATAAATATCCATAAAGAAAAGTGGTAATGTCTAAACCACTGCACTTGGCTTCTCAGTGAAACAGAGCAGCACTGTCACCTGCCTCTGCTTTAACAAGTGCTTCCACAGAAAGTTAAAGACCAACTTTAAAATTTCTACTAAGAAATACAGTCTTAACCCAGATGTTTTCTCACTGCCTCACTGCCATTTTCAGCAAATGTCACATGTGCCTGTAACTTTTTAAATTCTTCCTTATAGCATTAGACTGCTATGATTTGTAGTCAACATTTGTAGTTTTACCATTCAGCATATAAGCATGCAGAAATATGTGAGCCATCTAGATCCATCCAGAGGGAGTGATAGAAGGTGATGTGAAGGTTTCCAGCATGGTTCAATTTCATCAGCTTCCTTCAGCCCCTGCACCTTCTGCATGCACGCACATGCTGCTGCCCAGCATGTCACTGCCAAGTGGCATTCCCAGTTGACAGTCATATGCCAGATCCTGAGTGATGCACAGTGAGGGCACTCACTTGATCTTCCTTGTACTTCCCATTAATGACACACTAAAATCCTTTGCCACTAAGGTTAACCAACAAGATGTAACTCACTAGTGTGATAGTTTGCACAGTCTTGAAAGCAGAGGGGATTTTTGGTCAGGTGCAAGAGCTGGAGTAGCATGTGTTTTCCTTGCCCTGCAGAATAGGAGAGTTGGGAGCTATCTTGGTGAGCTTGGCATGCATAGATGCCTGCAAAATTAAATTCACAATCCTTTTAAATCTTATCAAACCACCCTTACAACAGAAAAATCAAGATCGCCCTTTATGGCAGTTTCTAGAAAACATTCTCTGTTAACTGTGAAACATAATCTGGCAACCAGACAGGCCAAGGGTTTTATTTACAGCAGCAGTTCCTGAAACACTGTTCTCTCCAGCAGTCTCAGACTTCCCACTCACAGCCCACTCAATCCCCAGCAAACTTTATGAACACAAAACAAAACAGAATAAACCAGAATTTTTGTCAGAACAAATACTGTCTTGCAGCAACTGTCCACCCAGCTACACTGCACTTCTCTAGTGCAACAAGCAAATGCATCCCATAAAAAAGAGCAAAATAACTTTCTGCCAGCAAAATACCAGCATATTTCTTTGTGTGGACAAACCTGATGGCTTGCGTGTTGCAAGTGCTGTAGAGTGCGTAAGATTCACATGCACTACGCACATCAAGCTGCATTTCCTGAATTGCATCAGGCCGCACTAGGTAGCCCTTGCATTGCCCATTTTTAATTTTTGCTGTTTAGCTGTAGCTCCTTTCTCCTCAAGGTATCACTAAGACACCAGCCTCAAAAAGACATTGCTGAATATTGTTCTCTCTTCTTACTAGGAACATACTATTGCTGTGGGGAAGGATTTTTTGTGTCTCATTTCCACCACAGGGGTAGCTGGACGGACCGTGAACAGAATCAAGACAACTTTCGCAAACTGCACCATTCCAGAGGGAACTGTCGTCTCCTCTCTAGAGAACCTGATTCAAAATTCGGTTTTCTCTTGCGAGATTTATACCAAAATACAGTAAGCTCCTTCAGGAAGCACCAGTCCTGAGCCACATGGCTTTTGAGAAAAACTCATTTTTTGAAGTTCTACCTCATCCTCCCACCTAAATACCACTGTGGCATGTGGTACCTGAATACCTGATTGTCTGGTGCACTGGATAGTTTCTTCCATCACATTATCTCCAACTTGAGGGGCTGGAAACTTCTTTGTATTTTTTGAGTTGTCTTCATCCTTCTCTCATTTTTTTTCTGAGGATATTACTCACACCTATTCTTTAGAGTTCTCAAGCAAAGTAGATTTTCAAGACTTGAGGGGTTTTTTCCCCTCCAAAGTATATTCTGATATTCTGATAATGAACTACCCCAAAACTTGAGTCAGCAGTGCCCTGGCAGCCAGGAGGGCCACCTTTGTCCTGGAGTGCATCAGGCATCGCCAGCTAGGCAAGGGAGGGGACTGTTGCACTCTGCTCTGACCTGGGGCAGCCTCACCTCGACTGTTGGGGCTGGTTTTGGGTGCCACAATACAAATAAAACACAAAGGTAATACAAAGCATACAAAGAAGGGCCCTGAGGATGGTGAAGGGTTTGGAGGGAAAGCGGTATGAGGAGTGGCTGAGGTCACTGGGTCTGTTCAACCTGGAGAAGAGGAGACTGAGGGGAGACCTCAGTGCAGGTACAACTTCCTTGTGAGGGGAAGAGGAGTAGCAGACACTGATCTCTTCTCTGTGGTGACCAGGCACAGGACTCGAAGAAAAAACATGCAGCTGAGTCAGGGGAGGTTTAGGTTGGATAACAGAAAAAGTTCTTCATCCTGAAGGTGGTTGGGCACTGGAACAGGCTCCCCAGGGAAGTGGTCACAGCACCAAACCTGACAGAGTTCAAGAAGTGTTCGGACAATGCTCAGGCACATGACGTAGCTCTTGAGGTGTCTTGCACAGGCCCAGGAGTTGGACTCAATTATCCTTGAGAGTCCGTTCCAACCCACATATTCTACGATTCTGGCAGTCTATGAAAACTGTCTTCTTGCAGTTTCCTTCCTGTCCTCAGAGCACAGAAATACTGGTTTCTTACAGCAGCTGATCATAACTGCTGTTTTTCACTGTCTTGCTATAAAATACTGGGACTATTGCACACTGCAGTCAACTTCTAAATGGAAACTTGTTTTTTTTTAATGCCAGAACTATAGTTTAGCAGAGAAAGCAAATTTAAAACAAACAAACAAACAAACAAACAAACAAAAACCCACACAAACAAAAAAACCCACAATAACAACAACAAAAAAAACCACGAGCAAAGGAGTGGTTTACAAAATAAAAAATTTTCTCAAGCAACTCCTATACAGAAAGTCCAGACAACACCTCTCTACTCTTCTGAATAGTAGGCAGATGGTGTATCAGGTGTCTGCTCCACACTTCTATCAGATACAACAAATAATACACAACTAATGCAGAATATCAGTTTCTTTCTGCCCCTACTTACTTAAGACTGCAGTGCATGCATTACCTTATCTCTAGCTGAATGCAAAACATCTGCCCAAACCCATCACTGGAGACTGAATTAAATTTCCTTAGCAGTAATGTTATTATACATGCAGCATATATACCTAGTACTGTCTTTTCTGTTTTCTATCTGAAGCATCTTGGAAATATAAAAGCAATTCAACTTGTCGTGTACTCAAATACTTTCTACCAAATAATCTAATGGGTCAAACCATTGAAAAATGGTAATGTCTCTTTCTTTTGTCAGTCCTCTGACAAAAAACAGGGGAAAAAAATACATCCCACACAATAAAACCAAGACATTGTTTCTCAAATAGCGTGTCATGTTAGCAGAAATTTTACTTTGACATCCTCCTGAATTCTCAATTCCTTATATGTATAACTATACATTCATTAAAAGTGATACACTTCTATTATTTTTGAGAAAGTATCTTGCACAAGCAAAGTATAATTAAAAGTAGTGCAACATTTAACAGAAATTAAACCAGAAAGGATCACCCTTGAACAACAGTCACAAGGGAAAACTGCCAGACCGCTGATGGCTGCAAGAGTCTTTCAAAGTGGTCATTAAGTAGAGACAAAAGGTGAATCAAACAGATGAAAATTACCTATATAACTTAATTTCCTTGACTTTCAATAAAACTTCAACAATACACCTCATCCCTTGGGGAGAAGGCATTAATTCTCACAAAAGCATTATGCAATGGGAACAGTGGACCTTCCTGATGCACTGCCTGTTCAGCAAACACTTGGCACTGTGCCTGATTTTTAGGCTGATGCCAAATACCAGGTCAGACAAAATGGGTGGAGTACTATATTTCTTATTTAATTCATAATACAGAGTTCAGAGAAAACTTGTCATTTACGGGGTTCTTAGCTGTACACTGCTCTGAAACTGTGGGTAAAAAATGGGATTTCATTGAAAGAGGTTGTGGACACAAGTTATTTGCATGAGGCTTTTTTGCATGTCTTGGCTTGGAGGCACTAATTTTAATTTTGTAAAGAGAATCTACATTGAAATGCAACTTGAAATCTAGAAGATTTTGAAAATACCCACCTGACAGTGGATAGTTAAAAATAAATCGTTATAAACACAACACAAAACACTTCTTTTAACTTGATTACTTCCGCAATAGTTAGAGTAACAGTACTTGTGGAAATCAGAGATGCAAATGTTAAACTTGAGTGGTTTGAAATTAAGTCATCAGCACACATCAAGTCTGGTAAAATTGCTAGGATACGCATATCTGGCAGAGACTATGCCAACCACTTTATGGAACAGTTTCAATTGCAGTTTACTGGTTACACAATAAATGTTTGCCTCCTGGGTTTAAAAAAAATAACACTGGCACTGTAAGAGCTCAGTTTTTAAAAGCACACCCTTGTTTTCATAGTTACAGATCAGAAAGTTAAAAGAAAAAGAAACCAGACATCATTCTTCCCCCTAACAGAGCTAAAAAAAGACAGTATGAAATCTAAATTTTGAACAGGAAATGCTCACTTTCCTTGTTAAACATGAAAAAAGAAAGAATATAAAAAGCTTTCAGTTACAACAAAATCTGAGCAAATATTGAACTTTAGAGTGTAGAGTGGCATGACCTGGTATGACTGCAGACTGCCATAGGGGACAATCCACATGATGAAAAACAGAAAACATTCCACTGCAAGAGTAGTTGGGCATCTTCTGTACAAAGCTGGCTCAACAGCAAGGATCAAAATCTCACAGATTTAAAAAAAAAGCAAAAAAAAAAAAAACCAAAACAAAAAAAAAAAACCACAAAACAAAACAAAAAAAACCACAAAAACAACAACAACAACAACAAAAAACAAAAAAAACCCACCTCAAACAAAAAAAGTGCCAGCTTCTACATTTTGAGAATAGTTCATTAATTTTTTTTCCATCCTGCAATATTTTGCAAATTCCAAGCTATGACATTTGGAGTGTTACCAGCTAAAATATGCTGGCTCCTTATGGTGTGTTGCAGCAGATTTTGCAAACTATCACAGGGCGATGAGGGTTTTCTCTACAGCTTTGGGAGAACACTTGTAACATAAATACACCCTCTCCCCTCCGTACTTAGAATGCAAAGATACCAGGAGTATAGAAATTACAGTATATGACTTCAGGTTTAAGGAGAGAAGACAAAGAGAAAAGTTACACTGCAACACCAAGCGCATACCAAAAGCTGACCTTTTCCTGATTTTGAGGAAAGATTAGCTCTCTCATTCTAGAAACTTGCTATGCACAACTGCATGGAAGCACCTGCTGCAGCCCAGATTAAGTGTAAATACCATACCAGTGTGTGGTTCAACAAAACAGAGGAGCACTTTTCTGCACCAGCATATCAGAGATCAGCACTGTGACAAAGACAAAATTGAAGATAGGCCGGCTAAAGAAGGGTTTTCATTTCACCATAGTGTTTTCCTCTTTTTGCCACTGACATCCCTCTGCACATACCACACTGGCTAATGAGCATGTTTTGATGACTAGCCCTGACCTTCCCTCCTACTGAAAACTGTTCCTTGTCTCATTCACATTGGCCATAGAGCAGTTATTCCCTTTCCTTTGCACACCATTATTTGTTTATGGAGAAAGAAAGAAAAAAAAAAAAAAAAAAAAAAAAAAAAAAAAGCTACCCATCTTGTGATGTCAGCATTTTCCTCTCCTAGCACAGAGCCAAACCCTCCCCTTCACACTTCACATTCTGTCATCTCCAGCCCAGATCTCCAACCTATTGAGACGATTTTGAAATTTGACTCTGTGCTCCCATATCTTTGTGTCTCTTCCTGGGTTCATGCCCTGTGCGAGTGCAATACAGAGAAAAGTGTATTACTTCTTACACTGTATCATTCAGGAAAATACTGGATAGGACAGATTCCAGCAGAGCCACAGCTCCCTCACCCTAAGTCAGACACCTTCTGTGCAAGACCTCTTTTCTTACTCACCTGACTACAGAACAGAATATGTTTAATAATAGTAGTAGTAGTAGTAGTAGCAGTAGTAATAACAAAAACAACAATGCATAATGATAAAGTGTACATACCATGCTAACAGACTATATTATATTTAATAATGCAGAATATAGAACAGAATTTCAAAATAAAAATATATTACTGATATGTATTATTGTTCTTACATATGTATATGTACTTATAAATAGTAATACTTGTATATTTGTATACTATTAATATTTATATATGACACACCTTTACTTGTATTCATAAAATATAACAGCAGCTATTTTGGATCACTACTGAAGAACCTACTAAGTGTAGTTTACAGCTTGTAAACCACAGTCCTTGACGACATGGAAATTTACGCCCACAAAATAAACGTCTGAGTTCAGCAGAGGCATAGTAGAAACTCTATTTTTTTAACTGGAGACAGGGAAGAGGGAAATAACTACTTCAAACAGGGTAACAGCCAAGATCTGGCCTTTCCCGGGCAGCTGTTGTCTTGGCACTGCTCAAACCTACCTTGGCTTACAGCTAAGAGGTTATTTCCCTGCTCTCCCTGCCCACTTACCAAGTATCCCTTAGGACTTCCCAACACAAGAGGGGTAGGAAAGTGACTCAGATTCGAAAATACCTTCGGCAAGAGATGCAGCAAAACAACACTGGTGGTCCTTTTATAAGTAAAAATTTTATTTGAACGAAAACCTACAAATGGTTACTCGCATGAAGGGACACCGTTAGCAAATGGCTGTATTTGTAAACTTTGCAATATGATATGAGAAAGAGAAAGAAAGAGGATGGGCGGAGAGGGGAAGAGAAAGACAAAGAAAAGAGATAGAAGGAGAGTAAGAGGGTCCAGGCAATGGGCGGGTCTTGATGTCCTGAAGTCCCACACAGTGTAGCTCGCTGCCCTTTTTCACATTGGTTGCTTCGGGCAATTCCCCCCTCCATGCCTAAACAGGGCGAGGGGTGGCAGCCAATTTATATGTAAATGAGGAGTATCGGGAGTAACAAGGAGATTACAAAGACTGTGGGTCTTGCATAAGCGAGGGACAGGACCGTAGTCACCTTAGCAGCACTCTATCTTCCATCCGGCTGATGGCAGCAATAAGAGTCCTCCAGCTCCTCAGGCACAGCATCCACACATCTCATGGCGCGTCTCATCGTGTGGCTCCAGTTGCTTAATTTAATTTCACTTTATTTCATTTGAAACCTCTACTCTACTGGATCATCAGTGGTTTTGCTTTTTTCAGCCTTAACCCCATGAGGACAAACAGTGAAATTCGAAATTACTAAAACCAGTTGCTGTCAACTTTAAACATATTTTGGGAAAACAAAAAAAAAAAAAAAAAAAAAACAAAAAACCAAAAAAACACTGTCGTGGAAAATAATTATATCTTGGAAACCTTTCTTGCCTGTTTCTTTCGTGGAGATGTAGCTGTTCTGAGGTGAAGGGACCGAACAATCAAATTTTTAAACTATGGCACTGGTGATGCAAGAAAGCTTTCGCTGGACTAGATGACAAGTCTCATGTACACTTGAATGCTTGATTACTGCTATATGGTTATGTTCCTATTTTCAGGAAAATGTCAGAGATTTTTTTTTTTTTTATGCCTGATTTTCCACACTGATCAAAGACACTCACTTTACTGAAGATCACAGAGGAAAACAATAGGGCAGACCATACAAAAAAAGGAAGAAATAAATGGATGAAATAAACAAACCTGGAGAGAAAATGGGACAGGAATCTCTGCAGTCCCCTTATCTACTCCAGTTATCTTGGTTACTATTTGTAAAACACACACGTAAAATATTTAAGGTATGATGACCATTTTTAGAAACTAGCTGCCTTGAACAATAGAGATAAAAACTTGCAGAAGGTCACAATACTCACTCAATGAATACTCCGTGAATACCATGAATCTAACCCTGTGATTCTGCACTTAGAGGAAAACTCTTTTTCCTGCAACTTTTCATAGGACTAAAATCCTAAGATGCCCTGGTCCAAGAGAACTCATGTGATGTCTCTGAGCTAACATCAGTCAAGTGAACAGAAGTTTCAGATCCTGCCTGTTGCTAAACAAAAAATAAGAAAAGGGAATGAAGCATGAAAGAGCTCTTCATCAATACAAGGACCGTGACAAAAACTTATTGTGCAGAAAATGTGGGAAATACCTGTAACTGAGCATAGCCCCTATACCACGCAGAGTAATTGCTTAGCTCATAGTCAGGCAAAGCAGAGGCTCAACAAAGACCAAACAAAACCCAGAACCTGAGATAGGTACTTTTCACCATACGATTCTCAGAAGAAAACACAATACTGAAAGTTATCTGCTTACATCCTAATTGTGTATGTATGACTGCAGATAAATTACAACACATTCTCACCATGCTGAAGACACTTATTATTTTATTCGTTTCTATTTTGAATGCTTAAGTTTGGATAGTCATATGACCAAGACCTTTCATTTACTTCAGGAAAAACACAGATGGTCAGTGGCCAGCCAGGAGTGTCATTCGGGTACCTCTGAGGTGTACTTGTTACCACAGAAACAAGAGAGGACTGACACCCTGTAATTTCTGTCTTGTAAGAGAATTCACCAACCTGACTAGTAAATAAATTTCATAAATCAACAAATCAGAACCAAGGTCAAGAAAATTAAGATGAAGCAGCAGGACTTCATTGGTCCTCCTCATTATTCATAAGGTATATACTAAAGTATGTATCTTTTGAGTTCCTTTAACTTATCATGTAAATCCATCATGGAAGCATTTGATACAAACTAACATTAATTTTTAAATATTTTTCACAGAAAGGGACTAGAAAAGCCAATAAAAATTTGCTCTGCTTTTAAGTCACTAATCTTCATCTCATCCTGCTTTATTTTGCAAAAAAAGTGTGCAGCAATACCCTTTGGAAGCAGAGTAGCATGTTCAGCCAGTTACACTTGAATTACCAGACGTATAACAATCCTCAAGAGGACCAATTGCCACACACATTTCTACGAAAGTGCCTTACAAACAGCAGTTAATTTTCACACCACCTCTGTGAGCTTTGCATGGATGGGTTATCACTCCCCCAGAGCCCAGATGTGGAAAAACAGTGGCACTGTGGAAATGAGTGCCAAGGTTGGGATTACACTTAAAACCCTCAGAACTCTTCTGTCTGCATTTTATGACTAACAGGGAAGGAAGGCGGAGAGGCATAAGATTGGGAGACTGAAAATACCAAGATGTCATTGGTGAAACTCCCAAGTCTCCATGGAGCTGCAGTGGGTGGACGTACGACTGCCCACTCAAACTGGCACCAGGGTGAGGTTCATTGGCCTCTTAAGGCAGGTGCAGCTGGTGACTGCCAGGTGTGAACAGCTAAGGCAGCAAACTGCTGCTGCTCTAGGAACTCATGACTATAAATCCATTATCACTGCATGAATGAAACAGAATTATACTGTGCTTTTGAAACATTCAGTAAGTTCAATTAACGAAAACTTCCTTGTGTAATACCAACCACCAGCAGGCAAAAGATGGGCCCTGGGCATGACTTAGCCAGGTTGCACATCAGGCTCAGCACAGGACTGTAGGTGAGTGAATGAACCATGTGATTTCCAACTTTTGTGTGGCTTTAGAAGTGGGGAAAAACAGGTTTAGCCAAGCTTGAAATGACTTTTGAATAATCAGCCTGAGATAACTGGCAGATATGACCCCCAGGGCAATTTTTCCCAGCTTCTGGTAAAGCCAGTCAGTCAGAAATGGTCTGAAACCATGCACATGGTGCTGTGGGGCAGGCGTGCATCCCCAGTGTAGTACTGGCTGAGGTTATTAGTTTAATTGCACAACCACGTGAGTACAGTGCTGCTGGTCTGAGCTCTGAATTATATGGAGGAGAACTGAAGAAGCCAGGAGAGAAACAGGAACTGGTCATTCCTGACCTGAAAAGACCTTTTGGGGTTACTATGTTTAACGAAAAAAGAAAAACAAGCCTAGTTCCTTAGCTGAAAAGTTTCCATCCAGAACACCCCAAAGAGATGTCATCACTTGTTTCATGCAAATTCTCACTGCTGCTATCAAGCACACTAAGTGCTTAGTCCCATTTCTCTTCAAATCAACAGAAAAATGAAAAACATTACAATTTGTGCCAGTTGACAGCCAAGCTGCAGCATCTATCACAGTTCTGCATTGCAACACCACTGGCAGAGGTTGTATTTCTGAGAAAGATAAGTGGGGGAATGGCAAAGAAGGCTGTCAAAAGCAAACTTCACAGATTAACAATTCAAATATAGAAAGCCAGTCACATACAGGGATGTAATTTTTACTGAGTGTATTGTTTTGCTCCTATGACAGATCTTCACTCACTTGAATGAAAACAGCCATACTCTACATCTAGTACTACTGAACTGTCAGCTCTGTTCAGGAGATATTTATAACCATTAACACTGTAGATGGAAGGTGAGTTTTAATGCGTCATAGTTACTTCTCCGGCTGGAGAGCAGCTCTCTGTCTGACAGCTGGAATTGAATTGCAGAAAGCTCAATATATCTGTCCATCATTTTCACTCTTTTCCTTTGCACGTAACCCTCCCTTCCAAGCTTGCTTCTGTTTTCTGGATGGCCTTATTGCTCCTGCCTCGTCTCGGTGGCTAGCCAAATCAGCGTGGAGCTGCCTTTCCCACTGCCGGCTTGGGCTGGGGACCAGGGGGACCCCTCGGGGCTCCCCTGCGAGAGGTGCCAGAGGGCTCGAATCCCACGTGAGACCAAACCACACCGCCAGGCACTTGGCCCCCGGCCCCGTTCTGGGCGCAGCCGGCAGACCCCTGGGGCCCCAAACCACAGCCCCCTGCGCCTGCCCACCTCTGTTTCAGCCGGGAGCTGGGGGTGGGAGGGGGCGGGGGCTGTAGGGGTCACTTTTCTTTTTGCAAGAGGATGCAACGCGGCGCGAGGGGTTCCCCTCCGCTCCGTATGTTGTGACAAACCACGACCCCTCAAGCACCGCTGCCTCCCCCCGTCCTTCATCGGCACTCCCCGTGCAGCCCGGGGGGCACACCGAGCCCTGCCGCTGCACAGCGCTCCGCGACAAGGCCGGGGGACCCGTGCCTGTGCCCGGTGAAGCCTCCAGGAGAGCCCTTGTCCGCGCACAAAGAGAGAGCGAACCAGATACGGGAGTACCGCCCGCCCCCGCGGCGGGCAGCGCCGCATGCACACGCACGCAGCCCCCGCACACGCATCCACGCTCGCGGTGCGGCCGGGCGGGTCACGTACCTGCAGGTGCCTGTCCGTGGGAGCGCGGGGCGGGGAGCTGTGCTGTATCGCCCGTATTGCATGGGGGGGATGAGGGCGATATCGCTCGGGGGCTGCGGTGGGGGGGCTGCTCTGCTCCCTCCGCCCTCTTCCTCCTCCTCCTCCCCGCGGTGTGTGCGGGGGTGTGTGGTACTCCACGCCGGAGGAGGCAGCGGCGGGCTCCGGCTCCTGTCAGCCACCGGAAACCGGAGCCCGGTCCCCCGCACCGCAGGAAGTGTGCAATGTGCAAAGACCGCACACCGGTCCGGACTGGCAGCGCACCGCAGGCTGTGTGCCATGCCCGCCGCACACTGCACATGCACCGCGTCGGGCGGCGCAGCCCGAGGCTGGGCGCAGCACGCGACACCCAAGGGACACCCAAGGGACACCCAAGGGACACCCGCCCCTCTGCGCCAGCGGCACAGGGCGGCAGAGAGTCCCGGCGGGCTGAGGGGAGAGGGGCGGAGAAGAGGTCGCTGTACCCCTCTGCGGGAAACAGGCAACGCGAGCTGCATTCCCTGAGTTGCCGTGGGCAGAAGTGAAGGCGAGGGGGGGTGTACATGCGTGTAAAACGCGATGTCGCGCTAAGGTACACGTTCTCAGCTGACATAAATCCATGTAATTCTCATTATTCTGGTGGAGATCTGTTGACTTGCAGCAACTCAGCTACTCAGAAGTGGGTGTGTCCAAACAGCTGGTACCCCGTTGTTTTGTGCAGAAACAGAACAACGTGATTTACTGTCTCTCTCTTTTTTTTTTTTTTTTTTTTTTAAATAGGTATCTGGCACTACGTGTTAATTTTATGTGTACTATATACATACGTATGCACATATCTGCACACACACTGTGCCTGTATGTAAGACAATAAAAACTGCCATTTGTGTGTTGTGAAAACGTCCTTAATTTGCTTGCAATTAGAGACCCTATCGGCAACATTACTCTTATGGGGATTTTTTTTTTTTTTTTTTTTTTTAAAGTAATCACAGGAGGGCTTACTGTGTGCTTGCAGCATTTTCTCTGGGTGTCGGTTCTCCCACAGTAAGCAAACCACATGGCTAAGCAAACTCTGTTCATCCCCTCAGCTGGGCTTTTTTTACCCTGCTTCACTCCAGAAGGAGACAGGCCTGGCTATCAGCCTTCTAAGCCGGCTGCTTCATGGCCCAGAGGTTTCCTTTTCTCATCTTCCTTATGCCAACATTCGCAAAACTTGAGTGGGCTAACGCATGCTACTAGCTACGATGGCAACAATGCTTATACAAGAGTATAATGGAGGCAATCTGGAAGTGTATTCATGCCAGAAGTGATGCTCTTTCTGGATTTGCCTGTGAGGCGGCCGGGGATTGGTAGCAGCATTAGCCTTGCCGAGGGAAGATTGCCATCCCTTCTGCTGTTGTTATTTTCAGTACAGTGTCAGGGTCATAGTGCTACAACCAGCAGAGGTCTGTAATTAATAGAATAATCTACAATCAATTAAATAATCAAGATTTCAGTAATAGACTTCTAAAGATGAAGAACCCTAACAGAAGGAACAGGGAGTGAAGGGAGAGTCTCCCTCCATCCATCATGGTAAATACATGCCACTCTCCTTTTACATGACACATCTTGCTTTTAAGTCAGGGACTTGTAGTCAAAGCACTGGCAACATTAAGAAAAAGACCACAGCCTTCCTGGACTCTGCTGTGCCCGCAAAATCCTTCCAGGGACAGGAATGGTCAGATTTTCAGGAATGTGCCCCCACATATGTGGTACCACGCAGGCCATCAAACAAGCCTCCTGGGTCAGAGGCTGCATGGATTGCATTGATTGAAACCAGTGCCCTGTTTGAGATGGAGCTGTCTTCTCAAGACTAAAGAGTTATACTTTCACAAACAACAATAAGGAATTCCTGAAGAGGAAGACTGCCTTCCAAACAAACATTCCTCATCTCTGGGAACCCTATATAATCAAGCACATCATCTGCAGTCAGGAAACACAAGGGGCCTCCTCTTCACTGTTGGTCTTCAGTCTTGATCACTCTTTTGCATTCTTTTTCTTTGTTCTTTTCTACTTCTGTCATGCTCTTTAGTGGCCACAGGACAAAGCAGGCCAAGGCTCCCACCTTCTCCCCCACCCTTTCTTCTGCTTCACTGCTTCATTGTTAGGAGCAGCCACAGGTCAATGCAGTATCACAAAATCACAGAATCACTAAGTTGGAAGAGACCTTCAAGATCATGAGTCCGGCCCATGCCCTAACACCACAGCTAAACCATGGCAGCCAGTGCCACATCCAGTCTTTTTGTAAACACATCCAGGGATGCTGACTCCACCACTTCCCAGACTATTCCAGTACTTTATCACTCCTTCCATAAAAGACTTTTTCCTAATATCCAACCTATATTTCCCTTGGTGCAGCTTAAGACTGTGTGCTCTTGTTCTGTCAGTTGCTGCCTGGAGAAAGAGACCAACACCCAGCTGTCTACAACCACCCTTCAGGAAATTGTGGAGAGTGATAAAGTCACCCCTGAGTCTCCTTTTCTCCAGCCTAAACAACCCCATCTCCCTCAGTCGTTCTTCATATGGCTTGTTTTCCAAGCCCCTCACCAGCCTTGTTGCCCTCCTCTGGACACGCTCAAGCATCTCAACGTCCCTCCTAAACTGAGGGGCCCAGAACTGGACACAATACTCAAGGTGTGGCCTCACCAGAGCCAAGTACAGGGGAGGAATGACCTCTCTGCTCCTGCTGGCCACCCCATTCCTGATCCAGGCCAGGATGCCATTGGCCCTCTTGGCCACCTGGGCACACTGCTGGCTCATGTTCTGCCACTGGCACCCATACCCCCAGGTCCCTTTCCTCCTGGGCACTGTCCAGCCACACCTTCCCCAGCCTATAACGCTGCAGGGGGTTGCTGTGGCCAAAGTGCAGGACTCAGCACTTGGACTTACTAAACTTCAACTTGTTGGACTCTGCCCACCCATCCAACTGGTGCAGATCTCTCTGCAGAGCCATCCTACCTTCCAAGAGATCGACACATGCTCCCAGCTTAGTGTCATCCGCAAATTTACTAACCAAAGATTCAATACCCTCATCCATGTCATCAATAAAGGTATTGAACAGAACTGTGCCCAGCACAGACCCCTGAGGGACACCACTGGTGACTGGCCCCAGCTGGATGCAGCACCGTTCACCGCCACTCTCTGGGCCCGGCCATCCAGCCAGTTCCTAACCCAGCAAAGAGAGCTCCTGTCCGAGCCACGGGCTGCCAGCTTCTCCTGGAGTGTGCTGCGGGAGACAGTGTCAAAAGCCTTGCTGGAGTCCAAATAGACAACATCCACAGCCTTCCCCACATCCACCAGGTGTGTCACTTGGTCATTAAAGGAGACCAGGTTGGTCAAACATGACCTACCCCTCCTAAACCCGTGTTGGCTGGGCCTGAGACCCTGGCCATCCTATATGTGCTGCTTGATAACACTCAACCACTCACTCTGCACTCATTAATTAAAAAGAGGTTTTGAAAATGCTCCATAAATCTTCGACATTGTTGCTTGGATTTTGTGCCCTATTTTCATCACATGGTGCTACAAGGGCTATAATTGCACCACAGAAGTTTCTCTTTCACATCATACACTCTGTCGAAGAGCTCAACTAAGCTGAATACAATGTCACCAGCACTTCAGCACAGAATTGCAGTTCTAGATGAGCTCATTTTTGATCACTGCCTGCATTATTAACTACACTGGGAGGGCATCAATTGTGTGCACTGATGTTCCCAAGTGAGAAAAACAAGGTTTTCTCCAGGAAGAAAAGCTTCTGGTAATTGACCCAACAGGACTGTGCTGGCTGCTGCAGGGTGGACAGACAGAGAGACTGTTCTGCCTCTGCAATGCTGAGAGACTGCTGCAGTGAGGAGTTATTGCTGGTCATTTCTCCTTCTATTCCTCACTTGGAATAAAACACATACAGGCAGGCATCTGACTTGGTTAGTATGGACACCTGCTGGAGGTGCTGAGCATCTCACCATAGATGGTCCACATCTGGGTGAGGCAGCAGGGTCCTGTCATTAATGCAGTGAGCTGAGAAAGAAGGTGTATCATCCTCATCCCAGAACTAGCATGGATTTTTTTCTGTGACCTCTGGCAACACACTAACCCAGATGCTACCTTTCATCAGCCACAGCAGACCATGTGGCAAGAGTGAATTTTCTCACTCCAGATCCAAGAGCCAGGAAAGCTAGGGCTCATGGTGTTCAGTGGAAGCTCGTGCTCCTCCCTCCAATACTTGTAGGCAGCCTGCCATCCCATTAACACCCACACCACCAGCAGACTAAAAACAATGAGCAAAAGCATCCTAGATCTCACAAGAAGTGAGCCTTCTGCAGAGAAACACTGGCTGTGGAATACGGTGTACAAGGTGCCAAACACGAGGGAAAGGAATCACCATCCTCCTGTTCGGGAACACCTGACTGTCTGCTTAAAGGGAGGCCTAAAGATCCTAGCAAGTGACAGTGACATTAGAGCAGAGATGATACCACCGCACAGAAAATGTGCAGATACCTTGTGACCTCATGGCTTTGTTGTGAACTGCTCAGCTTCCATAGCATCCCTCCTGCACCACATTGGTCAAACAGGGACAGAGCAAAGCTTGGCTTTTCCCAAGGATGTCCTCCATGAGATAAGATGTGCACCAACTTGGTCTGGGCCTGTTCCCCTTTTGTTAAGGACTGATAGGTGAACTGGATTCTGCTGAGTGGTTTGTTTCTGCTGCCCAGCTCTGCCCTTTCTTTGACCAAGCAGCAAGGAAGCTGAGTCACATGCCTACAGTCTGTGCCCTGGCCTTTCTCTCTCCTGCCCAGCTGAGCAGGGTGTGCCAGCACCCAGACAGACTCTCCCTCAGCCCCCAGCACCAGTCATGAGCCTGACCTGGTGACAGAAGCTTTGCCAGCTGAAACACAAAGGTGAAACACCACACTATGTGAAACCCCCCAGCTCTCACAGCAGGAGGAAAGCTGGCCTGGGAGGTGATGAACAGGCTGGGAGGAAGACAGATGCAATCAGAAAATACTTCCATTTTTAGCAGAAAGCTGGCCATACACTAAGGATCTACCACTACAGTAGCTGGGATGAGAATGGTAAATTAGAAAGAGCAAGAATGGTCTGTTTGACCAGGTACAGGTTCAAAATCAGAACTAGTTGTGTCACAGGAAGGGCAGGATAAGACCACTGCCACAACAGGCTTTTTTTTTGCATCAGTTCCCCGCAGACTGCCATTAGGATGTCTGATCTAAGGGCTGCTCCTCATGGCTGGAACCAGCCAAATGCAGACCATGAACTAGTTTTTAAAGGTATGTTTCTCAGAGGAACATGTGCCCAACCAAACTAGCTCCTATTGTGCAAAAAGTTAAGCTGGAACCACTTTTGAGTTAGGAAAATTTCCTGGCACAACCAGTATCTTCCTGAAAAAGGCAGCCCTTTGAAAAAGCAGTATGAGTTAAAAGATTAATTTTCTTTTGGACTTTATGACACAAGCAAGACTTTACCCCATCAGTTACCTGGAGCATGGAGATAGTACTATCTGGAAGGTCCCAGAACGTCCTAGAAGAGTTCAGTGCCTGGCCAAACCTTGTGGTATCCCATACTGCCTCTTCCTCCTCTGTAGCACTGTGAGGGAAGCCTGTTTCAGGCAGCCTTCCAACATGCAGGTGTACAGCTGGTTCTGCACTGAGGCTTCCTCCACCTCAACATCTGTTGCAAAGGAATGAGCACCAAAAATCTGAGGAGCCAGCTTCCCACCGAAAAAGCCTGTGTGTCAGTCTGGAATAGTGCAGTCCCCTCTCAGAGAATTAAATATGGACTACACCCACCTGGTTGACACAGTTCTCTGGGTGAAAGGGCTCAGTGAGAAACAGGGGTCTGCAAATCAGTATTAATGGGCTGGTTCCCTCCTGGGACATCAGTGATCTGGAAGGGCAGAGCAACAGGTAGCTCTGTGGGGCAGTGCAGTTTACAAACACCCAGCTATGAGGACTCAAAGTCAATGAGAGAAGGTGGGTGGCAGTTTCCTCCAGGGCTGCAGGAAGATAAATGGTCTGACTTGCAGAGAACTGGTGTGACGAGTGGAGCTGGAGTATTACAATATACACCTGGGATACTGGTGGTTAGTAAATAAGGAGTCCTTCTCTCAGGGCTGTTCAGAGGACGTTGTTCCCCTGTGTTTTCAGTAGCAATGTAGCAGAGCTGCACCAGTGTAGGCAGGGTCAGAATGAAAGCCACTAAGCACCTCTTTGGACACCAGCTTTCTGCCACTAAACTGGTATGCTGCTATTGGGAAGTTCCTAGGAAAATTGCAAACAAATATCAAAGTGAATAAGTTGTTTGTCTGTTGGGTTGTTGTTTAGTTTTTTTGTTGTTGTTGGGTGGTTTTCTTTTTAGGTTTCTTGTACAAAACACTGGAACTGTAATGCTTGAAGTGCAAGTTCATTTACTAAGGTAAGGCAAAGCAGTATCAGGACATGATCCACTTGTTTCAGAGTAGTTCTTTAAGAGGAAGGTCAAGCAGGCAACTTCTTCCTCATACCCCACAGCTTCTCTTTATGTAAGGAAAGGAGAATCTGTGAAGCATCATATCTGCATTCCTGGAAAATCTGTGATTAAATACACACATTATTTCAAAGCAAAGCACTGCTGGTTAATTTGCCTTTTACTTACTTGCTAGTCCAAAAATTAGTTGTGGGGGGCACTACATGATGCCCTAAGATTTTGTCATTTTTGGACAAGATTCCAGAACAAACTCACTTTTAGTAGACTTTCAGCTCTGTTGGTCATTTACCACAGCACCTATTTGCACCTTGCTCAGCAGTATTTCAACACTTGTAATCCTGCTTTTAACACTGACCTGACATCCCTGCTCCATAGGTCAGAAACAAAAACTACAACGATCCACAAGAGAGGAAGGCTTTCTTCATTCTGGTACACTAACAGGACACAAGGAGCCTGATTCAAACAGGAAAGCTTGAGGAGAGTGGTCTTCTGCTCCAGCCGCCTGGACTGCTGGCAACACCTCTACTGGATTGCTACGATAGGTGTTGCAAATACTGCTCTGCCTGATCAGGGCAGGGCAGACTTACACAAGTGCACGAGCAGATATTTTTCTGGTCATGTAGGTAACACCAGGTTGAATTAAAATAGGTGACCAGGCAAGGGGTGTTTCTGAAGTAGAAGGTTGTGTGGGACAACCTGAGGAGCAGGGATTCAGGCATCACAGGGCACTGTAAAGGTTTTGTCTTTTTCCAATAATCACTGATTACCAGAAAACTCCAACCCTTCTCAAATTCCTTTTGGAGGTTCAACACCCAGCCTATAGCACATATGAGGGCATGCTCATTTTCCTTTGGACATCCTGAAGGAATGTGGGGGAGTAAGTGTCAGTACGAAAGACCACCCAACTCACAGTCACTGGATTTGTTACGACTGCAGTTATTAATAAACTTAAAAAAAAAAAAAAAAAAAAAAAAAAAAAGGCACAACAAAATACCTAACTTCGGGTCAGAGGATCAAAGGATCAAAGGGAGTTAGAGTGTGATTGATGAAATGCAAAGCAGATAACAGCTTATGAAAGCTTAGAGACATGGTAATGCCCAGGAAAAACACCCAGCTTTTAGGTCACTTCTAAATTTTTCATATCCTATCTGGGGCAGTTAACAACCTGACAGAAGAAAACCTGTTAGTCTTCCCCACTGAAAACCTCAGATTGTCATGTTAGGAAGCTGCCTTTCCTTCACACGTGCATGATGGTGAAGAAAGCAGTGCAGACATCCCAAGGATATTTCACATGTACACCCAAGCATATCAGAGCACAACTAACTTTCTGCTGGTCCTCCCTTTGTTAGTTTTGTTACTAGGCTGCAACTAACAATTAATGTTAACACAGAAAAAGTATATGAAGATCAGTCCGCAAGGTGCCTTTGGAAATTCCATACTGCTTCACCAGAGGGTTGAAACACCCTTGAGAATCCAGTCTGTGTGTTTTCAGAGTTATGACCACACAACTCTGTTTTGTATTAAATTCCTGTGGGTTTTGGTAGAACAGGATATATCTGTGGCAACAGCAGGTGAGTATCAGCTCTTGCGTGAAATATACAAGTACAGAAGAGCAATTTAAACAAAAGCCCAAATAATGAGGATGGGAAAACCGTGTAATAACAGCTCAACAAGAAACCCACTTGAAAGCAAGCAGGAGACTTGGCACTGCAAGTTTGTGCTAATAATATGAGGGAGATTTACCTGAATGTACAGTGTGTAATTTCTCTCTATAGGATAAGGACAGTGGGCTGTTTCAGTCTAAGAAACCATGATGCTTTGGTCTCCAGCCTGTGGCCTCAACTTGTTCCCTAACGTCCTTTAAAACACAGAGAATGGATTTAAAACATAACTGGATCATGCTCTTCACTCACTCACACTGCTAGCTGTGAGTTCCTGGGCTCACAAAAGGGAGTGGCACCCTACAAATGGAAGCAGTACATCCATTTCTGTTCCCCTCAATGCTGGGCTGTGAGGGCAGAACTCCTATTTTACAGGGTGCCTTAAAGAGCTCACAGTGCAAACACAAAAAGATGGAGGGTGGAGAAAACCTTTGCAATGACAGGACTGGAATCATGCAGGAGCTGAGTCGTGGTTCTGCCACAGAAATCCTGAGGCTATTACCAGCCTTTCATGCAGCTGACCATGTGTAACAGGCTGACAACAGTCTCATATGTTGTGTCTTTGCGGGGAATCTCATTTTCTTCAAAGAGAAGTAAATAACAGCAGAGAAGGTTGTAAATATGAAGATGGGGCATTATTTATTTAAGATATCTGATTGTCTCTGTCACAGGAGCATGTAGTCCCCTGGAAAAGAAAATAACCAACTGAGACAGTGTTTCCTCCTAACCTGGGTTGAGGCAACTATGGTATTATTTTCTTCCCTGCCATTTTGGCCTGGTAAATTTCAAAGTTTGAGAGACCTGTTTCAGTGAATAGATGTGACCTAGACACTGCTTTTACACTAAAGTCTGCATCTCAAAATTCCCCTCTATCGTATTCAGTTGTTTAGTAGAAATACTAAGCTATATATAAAGAAATAGGTGACGACACCCTTCTGAAGAAAATATTATTAATATTATTAATATTTTCTTGGTGAAAATATGTTTCTTGGTGAAAAAATCCATCACAGTGATTTTGTTTTATTTATTCACCCAATACTACACCTCACACAAACTCACAATCGAAGTTGTGACAAAGATCATGATTGAAGATAATGGTATTGTACTTATCCCCTACCCTGATAAAACTTTAACCATTGACAAAAAGGTCTGCTTTCAGAGTTGTTGCTCATGTCATGTGGCTCCTATCAGTGGGAGACAGTGAGAACAGGGACACAAGCTCAAAATTACTGCTCATATTTAAGAAATTTGATAGAACCCACTTTTCTTTCCTTGCTTCACTTGCTAATGAGGTAACCATAAGGCTTGAGCTCAACCATGCTGTGATATATGTCCTAAAGTTAATTTGTGTTAAGCAATAAAATATATAATTCGTTCGCAGCAGAATATAATAATGTATCATATAGCATTAATCTACTTTAAACTAAAAGGTGTGTACAGGGTTAACTGAGACGAAAGCTGCATGGAAGGGCACGGGGAATTTCTGCCGGGAATCGTTGCAAAGACAGCACAAAGGAACGGAAAAGGGAGATGGGTGTCCTGATGATCTCCTGATTGTATCAGATCACTATCTTACCTGTTCCGGCCCGATGTTACCATTTCCAAAACTTCTCCGGACGCAGCAATCAGGACATTGTTCTGCTTTTGAGGAACTATTCAACGTACCCCAGCCCCCTCCCCCCGGACACGGACATGAATATCTAATGAAGCTACGTGAAGCAGGGTCTCACAGTCTCAGTCGGCCCTCAGCGAGAGACTGTATAAAAATCTGCAGTATGAGACCCAATTTGTGAACTGAGGGGGTAACAGGCTGGCAGAGTCAGTTACCGTGTTCACCCAGTGCCAAAGTCCTGGGATTTGATGCTGTCCCTTTTAATTGTGGCTACCGGAGACTGTGTTTGTGTCTCGTAATAAAATTCTAAATTTTGATTCACTGAATTTGGCTTATCGGGTTTATTACAATGCCATGCCAAAAGAGTGTGCACACTTTTCTGTCCTTGTCCTTAGGTTCTAATGTGTAGGCCTCCCAGTCCAACGTTGTGATCACAATTTCATTGCATAAACCCTCTTTTAGCACTGAATAGCAAATGGCAGACATATCAACTGCTGCACACAGACATGCACAATTGACTTCACCTTTGCAATGCCAAGTGCCTTCTGTGCAGCCTTCCTGGCTCAGCTACCATGTGCAGCCCTGCAGCCTTCCACCCAAGCTGCTGTGTCAGTCTTTCTCCCTTCTCCTTCCTATGCTGTCGCCTTGGCCTTCCACTTGTAAATCTCAGTAGATTCTCATAGAAAGCAATTGCTCATAGTCCAAGAATCTCATCTTCCTTCCCCTTGTGTTTCCTATCTGTTTTGTAACTTTAGTTTGTATTTAGGGGAAGAGCAAGAGTTAGCAAAAAGAAAAGTAGATAACAATCATGTAAAAAAACCCATAAGCATTATCAGGCATAAACATGCACAAAGTGGAGTGACTGACACACACCACCTATGACTGCTTAAATGTGATCCTGTCAGCACTGACAGCATCATATACAGGAACCACCAAGAGGTAGCTTGGCTGGGTCTAATGCCGAGGGCAGACTTGACAGAGGAGAAAGCCTGGCAACAATAATTATAGTCACTTTCCTCATCTTCACCGCTTGCTGGCTCTGATAAGGACACTTTCAGGGGCCACATTGCTTCACTTCTTGGCTGGCCACTTGTCAGGCACTTCCTTCTCTTTCTATTCTTTTCCCCCTAGAGTAACTTCAAGTTGATGTGTGGACCCCACTGATAAAATTCTGTGCAGGTAAACCTGTCTCAAGAGATGTGATGATACTGTCCCCAGACAGTTGGCTAAGTCTCAGCCCCTGGTAGAAATGGTAGGAAGCAGAGCTACACCCCACCCCAGTAAAAGATTCTGACTCTGTGTATTATTGCTTGAGGTAGTTATATTTAGTTAATTAGAGCTTGACTTTGCTATACAAAGTACTATCTTATTTTAGGACAGAATGCTGCATAGAACCAAGATTAAGCAAGACTCTTTTATACAGACTATATGGATTATATGGACATTACATGGACATCATATGAAGATTCACTGGGTTTGATTTTTGCCTAATTTTAAGCATTCAAGCTAGTGCTCTTCCAGACCAAGTCTCTCCCTAAAACATTACTCTCACTATTATTTCAGTGGTTCAAATAAATATGACAAGTCCTTGTGCTGTCATCTGGAAGGATGTACCCTGCCTCACTCCGGCTCTGAA
This sequence comes from Hirundo rustica, assembly GCF_015227805.2. Lineage (NCBI taxonomy): Eukaryota > Metazoa > Chordata > Aves > Passeriformes > Hirundinidae > Hirundo > Hirundo rustica. Next base: position 65,015,798 of record NC_053488.1, read on the forward strand.
GTAGGGACTTTATACCAGGAATGAGGGAAGGGAGGTAAGGAGCTGCAAGACACAGACACAGATCTTTAAGTTGCTGCAAACCTGCTTATCTCACCCTATCCCACATTTGACCCGTGCTTTAAGCAGAAAAAGGTCTTGGCGCACTTTGGTGAGTTAGCACCTAACCAAGACTACCGCAGGCCGGGCAGCAGCTCCCTCTGCTGGCATCGCCTGCTTCAAACGCCGGTGGAGGACCCGCAACTGCTGAACAGGTGGAAAAGAAGACGTCAAAATCGCCCTTGAGCACATGAGGGTCACATTTCCTTCGCAGTACGACGAGCCATCAGTCCTGCTCACTAGTGTCAGCAGCCTGCAGGTCGTGTCTCTCTTAAGCACGTCTTGGAGCTGTTCTCTTCATTTATCATCCCCCAAAAACCTGTACTTTTCTCTCCAGTTACTCACAGTAGCAAAAGAGTCACAGGTTTTTTAGTCACTTTGTTTTTATGGGTCTCAAAATCCATGACATGAGCAACAGAGTAAAAATAAACATACTTTTGACCTCATGTAAAAATCTTCTGCAGAAGGCAGATATCTGCAGTAATTCCTCTACTACAGCATCCATTATAGGTGTGTCCTAACAGTGCACAGCAGACTTTTTCAATAGTTCAAGATCATCAGCCTTTTAAAATAACATCTGATAGGGGTGGTCCATTCATGCAAGCTTTGTGAAACCAGTACAAGACAGAAAAATACTGTTTGTCTCCCAGTCAGAGGAAAAGGTAGTGCTGACTTCAACTCTTACAGTACACTGGAAACATGCTGTGCATCCCCTAACCATGAGATAAGAACTCATATCTCCTTAGATATCAGGTAATTAAAAGATCAGAAAACATTATAAGAAATAAAGTTCTGTTAGGTTTAAATCTCACAGTGACACAAGACTGTTTGCGATCAGAAAAAAAAGAAGTGAAAATTTAAAAAGCTGTCCTTGAAACACTAGAATTTTGGGACATAATTTTTTTTTTAAGCCTTACAGCAAGTTATTTTAAAAAGACATGTTTGCTGTTCGGTATTATAATCAACCTGAGCTGTGACTTCTGTAGCAATTACAAAATCTATTGTTCTTATACTGTATCAGCAAAAAAATGAGGTCTGGTGCTTTAAAACAGAATTGTACTTACATAAGAAAGACCAGTATTCTACTAGTCTTCAAAATTTATAGGTAGAAACATCTTTTCCAGACACAATGTTAGCATCACATAATCCTTAATAATAGAATTTCCTGGTATGAAAGCCATGAATAGCTTTAGCTTATCTAAAATGAAGAAACATCAGAAAATTAAAAGGAGCTGGATATAGGCTGTGCACAGGAAACAGTAATATTGCTAGAGTAAGGTTTTTGAGTGCTTTAGAAATTCTGCTTTGGAATATACTTCATAACTTTATTTATGTGGTAAAAATGCTAAATCGGAATCTGTGATTAAATCTCATACACTTCCAATATCTGAATCTAACAAAGTATTTCTGTATATCTGTATCCATTTATATTTCACAATATTGAAGCATTTTGCTGTAAAGGAGGAGGCTGATTAATTGAAGTAGAATTTACTTTTCCAGTCCATCTGTAAAAACATTTCTGAGGACCTGATTACAATGATTAACTTAATGGATAAATTCTTTTTTCATGATTAATCTGTTCTCTTCTGACTCCATTTTGAAGCAGGTTAAAGAAGGTTTGGAGCTGTTTTGAATAGTTATACCTGTGGAAATCACACTTACAAAGAAATGTAGCAATTTAACATTATTAAAGTTCTGATATTTCCTCTTGTCCAACACTACTTAACCAGTAAATACCTTTTCTGGAATAAGAAAACACTCTGTAAAAGGAGAAAATTACATCAGGTGTTGTATCTCTTACTTAATGAAATTATTAGATTATGACTGATTTAACCAAGAAAAGACAATATGACTCCGATCTCTCGGGAAATGAGAGGTCATTGTCCTACCAAGTCCTCCTATAAAAGCAATGCACATCTAGGAAACACTGCTCAGTCATGCGCAGAGTACAAGTCCAACACATTGACTGGATTCTTTGTGAAGATACACTGGCTGCTAAAGTGTCAGTACTTGGATAATAAAAGCAGTGTAACCTTTTTGCACTCTTCCTATTCTCAGGACACAGGAGTGCAGAAAAATCCACGCAGTTCTTGCCTGAACTTTCCCCTTGAGCCACAAAAAGCTGCTCCAGTCCCAGGTCACCAAGCCAGCAGCCGCTCTACTGCCCCATCAGCAGAGGCTGTTCTGGGCCCCACTACCTGCAACCCTTGACAAAGGCCTTTGTCCCTCACCTGTGAACATTTTCACAAAGTCGGCGCTTGACATGCTCATAACCACATCAGCTGTCACAGGAGGCTTTCCGAAGCCAGCGCTCCCCACCTTGGTCTTCAGGTCAATATACCAAGTGCCTCCACCATCCCCTGGACAGAGAGTGAAGTGAGGTGAGAAGGCAGCAGAGCGAGTGCTCTGCCCTCCCTCTCTGTCTGCCTCCGCCGGACGGCCACAGCCGTGTCCATCTGCAGCGGTTCCGTGGAGTCCGCACGCTGGCAGATGCTCTGCAAGGAGTCACCTCTCACCCCCCGTGACGCCCCAAGCACCAGGTGTTGGGGCCGTGGGCAGGAGAGCCCAGAGGCTGCGCTTTGCCCTCACAGCCAGTGGCAGCTGGCGCTTGTCCCGTGCCCCCAAGAGCGCCCCGTCTGTGGCCACACCAGCCCTGCGCGGGGCAGCAGTGCCGGGACAGAGGCTCCTGCGGCACGACGGCCAGCAGCTCCCAGCGCCTGCTCCAGTGGGCCTGGAGCAGGAGCGTCACACAGGACGGAAGAGCAGCCGGTCTGCTTCGGGCCCAGCTTCCAAAGCGTCTCTCTTTAGAAACACCCAGCGCCTTTGCTAGGCAAGGCTGCACAAAGCCATGGTCTTACCAGATAGCTCAAACTGAAAGACACCCTGAGTACTTCTCACATACTCTTCAGTCACTATCCCCTGAATAACTCGGAATGTCTCTGCAACAGGACCCGATGGCTCGGCAGCAGATTCTCTCTTAACCTTGGCTCTATCTGCTCCTTCCTGTTGGGATCCACTTTATTTCTTCTCTTCTTTGAATGCTTGGGCAGCACCTCCAATAATTTAATTCTTCTGCAAAGGCTTATAAACCATAAATCAATTAACTGCATTTGTTGCCAACTTTCGGAACTCTCTAAACAGGACAAATAATTTGGAAAGGAGACGTTGTTTATTCTGCCGGAGATGCAAGGCAGAGATTTTCCACAAATCAGGCCTACCAAGGATTAAAACGTGAGAGAATTCACACATTGAAATCTACATAAACCTGCCTATCTAATAGTTACCCCCTGCCTACTGCGTAATTGATTAACATGTGCAACTTTATGCAGTGTGGGTCACTGCCCCTGCGTAGGCCTCTTCAGGGGTCTGTAGTGGTCCCTGGTGGACGTTTAGAAAAGAGATGCCCCCTACACAGTTTCGAGCAAAGTTCAGCTCAGGACGTGCAGAGCCTCAGACTGAATGTCAGAGATGATGTCATCTTTTCAGACAATTGCCAGGCAGGTCATAAAATACAAATGTTTTCCATAAACATTCAGTGACATCTGCTTAACTCACCTGATAACATCTTCTTACACTTAAAAGAAGGGTTAAAGCGGAGAAAGATGCCATCAACTTCCATCTGGATCAGAGATCAAAGGAAGGACAAGGACAGAAAATTCTGCTTCAAGACTAAGAGCTTAAAGATCCAGGGAATTCTACTTAAAATATAGAGAATTCTCTTTAAACACATGAACTTGATCAGTGGTTTACTTCACCACAGTGAATGTGCACATTTAACAATAAAGGAAAGCTTTTGCAGTTTACAAAGCCAATCAAGTTGAACAGGCCCTTAAAATGCTGTTGAAATCTCTCAGGTGTCTTCAGTATCAAAAAATACTTAGGTCTGTTTTCTGAGTCCCTACAAAATAACCTGCACTGGGAGCCCAAGGCATTAACACCACCTGTCCATGGTAGAACCGTCCTAGCATGACTGCTCAAGGAGTATTTCCAAGAGAAGGAAACACTTACAAGTTTGCTTCCTCTGCCCTGGCCTTATCCCTGTTTTGACACTCCTATAAAACCAGTTTAACCTGACATAAAACAATTCTGAAGAAGCAAAAGTAACACCTTCAAAAAAACCCCCCCAAAAAAACAAAACAAAAACAAACAAAAAAACCCCCCACATTTTTGTATTTCATCTAAGAGACTGTAAATTATGCAAATTTCATCTAGGATGCAAGACAGACTGGTTATGATATAACTTAGCAAGACTGCTCATATGGAGTCATTAAAGACTGGTCATTAAAGGAGTAGTTCCTGAAAGAGAAGGGTGCTCCATGTTCTCCCAGAAAATGTGCTATTTTCTATTTGATTCCTTTTTCCAGCAATACAGCTGTGACCTTCACTATAAAAAAGGATTCTTCAAAATAAGGTACTGATTATAAACTAAGAATGTTTCAGTCCTGTGGTAGGTAACATTCTTCAACCTGCTTTAAGTACAGAGGCTCTACAGCCACTTCCATAAATCTCATCCTCCAAATGAGAAAAGGGGTTTTGGCAAGTAGCTTGAATGGAGTCCAAATTCTTGAGAGAAAAACAAAACCAATCCACTTGCAATTCAGAGGGTATTCATTACCACCAGAACTGATCAACTTGTATACTCAGTCATTTTCTACTACATCTTTCTATCTTCAATGCTACCATCAAAACTAGAACCCTTTCAAAGTTGCAAAAAAAAAAAGTTGAAAACCATGTCTGTTGCTGGAACGTAGTAAAAACAACAACAACAACAAATTTATGAGTTGTGGAATTCCAGACAATTTAATTATTATTACTTAATATAACTATGTAATTATTTTGTTACTAAAAAATTAAAACAAACAGAAAAATTCACTTTGACTCTTCACACAGCTTATTTATTTCTAATAAATTCTTACTTTTTCTGCCAAATTTGGGAATTGCTTTTACTAATAGCCTACTCATGAGTGTCCTTAACATTTATTATTGGATATCTAAATGTTGTTTAATATTCCAATCAAATAGTAGTGACTTTAAAGTAAGTATTTTAAAAATAATGATTCTTCTGCTAAAAATTATCTTCTTAGTATGTTGAAATAACAGCAGTATTCACTAGGGTGCACATTTGTTAATGAATGAGGGAAACAGTATCATGCAGATCATGTGATGGGAATACCAGTGAACTATGACCCATGCGTGCCGTGTGACCTTGCATGAGTGGTTTTTGTCAGTTTAGCTCCCTTAATATTTTCCTTTTCCTATCTATCTCTATAGTCATGTGGAGATATATCCATTAAAAGAAGTGCTCTAAGACAAGAGATGATAAATATGAAACGTCACTCAAAAACACGGCAGGTTTCAAGTGGCGCAGCAAGCATGTCGGTACCGTCCCACGGGGGGACATGCGGCGTTTTCAGAGCCGATTGCTGGCCTGAAAGATCATCTCGGTGTCTCCAGGACGCTCGGGGCGCAGCTGGCAGCGCTCAGCAGGCCCCGCTCGCACGGCCGCACGTCCCCGCGCCCTCGGCGGGCCGCAGCCGGGGCAGCCCCGCTGAGGGCCGGCCCTGAGGCGCCGCTGGCCCAGGGCGGCGCGGGCACGGCGCTGAGCGCGGGGACAGCCGGGCAGGCGTCGCTGCAACGCGGCACAGCGGCGTCGCGCAAGTAAAAAGGCCGATAGGCAAAACGCCGACATACAAGGAGCAGCTCCAGAAAGAGAAGGGCGCTCTACGTTCTCCTGAGAGTAGCTGCGGGGTCAGGAGCTAGCTCCGGGTGACTGCTGCGCCATCGGAGGGACGGGCATCTGGGAGAGCACAGGGGTGTCCTCACCCCTGCCCGCCAAGGACCGTGGGGTTTCTGCAGTGTAGAGAGCAGAGGACGGGACCGCAAGCACAGATGCAAGGGCGTTCAGCCCACGGTACAGCCGTGCTTCTCTGCTCAGCAACCAGAGTGAGAAGCGGAGCGCTGCGGGGCTACTGCGCATGCGCCGGCAGCGCCGCTGAAACCCAGTGCTCGAGCCGTCCACATTCTGTTAGGGCCTGTTCAAATGCTTTCTGCGCCTCCTGCTAAAAAAACCTTCCAGGAGGTAAACTTTCCCTCCTGATACAGAAACAAGCCCCATCACTCCAGTTCCCTTATTACATACTGGAGAGAGGAAAACAAAACAAAACAAAAAAAAAACCCCAAACAAACTAAACCCGAAAAAAATCTAATCAAACAAAAAAACCCCCAAAAAACTAACCAAGAAAAAACAAAACAAAACAAAAACAACAATAAAGAACACCACTCGAGCGGAAGATATTCGAGGGGTTTCTCCCGCAGGTACATGTGAACATAGCTGAAAGTGGTAGCCCTCTACCCACAGACATGATGGCTCAGTTCCATGGAGGATACTGCAGGCATGAGGTTTATGGTCTGGGCGTACAGCTATGGCAGTGCCTTGGTCATTTGGGCAGAGTGGCTGCAATGAGAATGAAGGAAAAACATGCCTGAAGATCTTAGCAAAGCACTGTCATTTCCATCCGTGCAGGATGTCAACCCTGGATAAGCAGGTGGTATGGAAGATGTTACAGTTGCAAAGTGCTCAGACAGCCCTTGGCCCCTTTAGCCTGCTTGTGTCTCAGTCATGTAGGAGTCTGCAGCCCTGTGACGCTGTGAACTGCAGTGAAGTGAACCAACAACATTATATTAATACACAGACTAGTGCATCTGCTCAGGGTTCGCTTTGATTTCTGTTGAAGTCAGTAGAACCATCTGCTGTGTGTCTCTCTCTCTTGGAGCCCCAGCTCCGTTTTTGCCTTGGCTAGCTTGAGAGAGAAACCACAGTTTTCCCTCAGGGTCCCAAAGATCCCAGAGGCTGCTGAAATCTTTTCCTTTAGAGAGAGCAGGCCCCTGTTGATGGCAAAAGGAAAGAGTCTGCACTTGTTTGGGGGGAGGGGGGGGGGGAAGGGGGGAGGGGGGCACGGGGGTTGCAGAATCCGGGCTTTATTCTGTGGTCCTGCCCCCGCAGGGTCTGGCGATCTGTCCCAGTCCCCATCTCCCAAGCCAAAAGAGAGATCCGCCTCCTCTCCTGGCTTTTATCCAGGGGGAAGGGGCTAGAGGCGGGGACAAGCCACTACCCAATCAGGGATAAGGTGGGAGTGGAACAGAGTTGGATTACACTCCAGTGTGGAAGAACGGGATGGGAAAAGGAGCCGGGACAAATCTCGTGATGATACATTTTCCACGGGAACAGGGGATACAGTAGAAACCATTACAAAACCCAATATAAAAATGAAATACAATATAAACCCAAATGATGCACAACAACAACCATCTGTCCCCTTTCTTATCAAACTGAGAAGGAGGAAGGCTCAGTCCGTGGGAGATGCTCAGAGTTTGGATCTTGAGTACCTTTAAAGCTGAAAAATGAAAAATTACATACAGTGCAAACAAACTGTTCAGAAAAACACTATTAAGGGAAAAGGATAATTAGAAGGAGAGAGTTCAGCACTTTCTCCTTCTTCAGGCAGCACTGGCCACTTGTGGGGCCTCTGCAGGTGGCCTTGCACTTTTAGGGATGAAAGATTTCACCCACTCAGCTGGCACCCACTTGAGACCTGACGGAGTGGACACATAGGAGTACCCACGACCCCAGGTGACCAGATCATGAGGACCCTACATTTCCCTGGTTGGTGGATCCTTTATCATCACATCCAGTGACCGCTGCTGAAAAGCAGAACTGGTTAGACCACAATTAGTTAATTTAATATTTGTATTTTCTAGTTTTTCTCCCCCCTCCTTGGACTCGCCCCATTTATGTCAGCATGCTGGGCAAGCTGGCACTCACCTTTCAGTTTTTGGAAAAAAACATTTGTACCCTCAAGACCCCCCACCCCAATCGACCCGAAAGTCCAGTAATTGTCTCTTTAAAGGGCATTGAGATGCCCAATGTCCAGCCTGATTGCACAGGAGACACGTTGTTCTCTTGGGCAGTGGCTGTGGCACAGACACAGGGGGCATGGCGTCTGCAGCAGCAGCTCTTTGCACTGACTTGAATGCATCTCTGAAACTGTGGTTTGGGTGAGCTGTCATGAAGGGAACCTTCCTGTCACACACCTGTGTTGTAATGCATTAATTTGGTTTATATTTCATCGGATTTGTAATGTTTTTTCTACGTATCATGTGATCTGTCCTTGCCCAGCAGTGCCCATGCCCCACACTGAAATGTAACCCAGCCCTGTCCCCCTCCCACTTCTCCCTGATGGGGTGGTGCCTCTGGGCCCTGCCTCTGGGCCCTACCTCCTGGGGGAAAAAGCCACCTGGCAGGGGAGGGGCCAGGTCTCTCTGGCATTGGCGAGTCATCGGGAAGGGTCTCCAGCAAAGCAGGGCAGGACGTGAGAATAAAAGCTGTAAAATCCCACCCGAAGCCAGAGAGCAGACTCTTAATTTTGCCATCGGCGGCCGTCTAGTCTCATGGAGAAATACTACAACTGGCGTGCAACGTGCGGCTTGAAGCCAAAAAGGTTCCCAAAAAAGCTGGAAGAACCACTTGGGGAGCATGCGGCCGAGGAATCTCACGCAGGTACGTGAGTCACGAAATGTAGCCCACCCATGCAGAGACAGGCCCATCAGGCTTGGCGTTTGCTGTGGAGTCTCCGAAACACAGGGCACTACAGGCCAGGGCTGCAGTTTTCTCCTTTGGACTCAAAAATCCCATCAGAATGCTGCAAAGAAGCCCCCCCTGAATGGCAAGCTGCCCCAGAAGGTGACCACATGCTTGTGGAAATATGACCCTGGGAACCAAGACTGGAAGCTCTTTTTGCACCAAAAAGGGTCAGTCTCAGGCAAAAGGAGTGATTGGGAAAGAAAGGAAAGGAACGCTGCAATTTTGGTGAGTACCACTTTCGGTTTTCTAAGGGAAAATCTTTTTCAGAGGTGGGATTCCTCAGGGAAAAGGGTTTTTTCTCTTTTGGGGAAGGTTTTTGCTTTCAGAGTGAACCTTCGAAGTGCTTTAATAGCACGATTTTTTCTGCAGCCTTGGGAGGATGGAAAAGGAAACTGTTTCCCCTTTTGGCTTTTTTTCTCTCCAGCGAGGTTTTTTTTTTTCCTTTCAGTTTCTCAGTCACAATAAAAAGGACACAGAAACTCAAAATCTGAGCCAAAAATGCATGCTAGGCTGTCTGTGCCTCACAAAAGAGTCTATTATTACATTTTATATGCCTTGGATAATGGCAAGACCCATTATTAAAAGAAACAGCTGAAAAAAAAACTTTGTGGTTGTTTTCTCAGTTTCCACATTTATCATTAGAGCAAATAAGCTCCCCAGAATTTTGGGAGGCTATAACAAAAAAAAAGTAGTTGAATCTGGCTCCTCTAATAATAAAGAAGATGCAAATTTTGCTTTTTATAGCTTAAAAATTAAGTTTGCATTGCAAAAGCAAAATAAAAAGGAAAAAAAGCCAGTTCTTTGTGAATTTTCCCAGCTTGTACCTTTGCAGGCAGTCGAATCCTCAAACCTCCTATCTCAGTGGTCCCCAGGTGGGGAGGGTCACAAGATGGAGGGGATTCCTTTGTCCAAAATGGCCAAAGCCATGTGCTTTGGAGCCATGAGGAGTCTCTCCCTTTGTCTCTCCCTCCTTCCTGTAATCCCTTCTTCTCCCCAGACCCCTCCTTCTCTTCGGTGCCGCCCCTAGCACTGCCCTCTCCTCTGACTCTGCCCCCTACCCTCAAACCTCCACCCTCCGACTCCTCCCTGTGTGACTCAAGCCTCCAGCCCCTCCCTGCCCCTGGTTCCCACGGTTTCCCCGCCCACAGTCCCGGTTCCCACCTCCCGGAGGGGCTGGGGGGGGAGCCGGGAACCTGGAAGCAGGAAGTGATCCCGGCTTTTCTGCCACCCCTGTCACATATCAACAATCAAAAAGAGGGAGTGCTGTCCACAATTCGGACCCCTTCCCCCAACAAGTGATTCAGGGTTTATGCAAAGCTCAGGCCAAATTTGGATATGAAAGAGAATACTTTTGCAACTGTTATAAATGAGAAGACCAAATCCGATAAATCAAAATTTGGAATTTTATTAAGAGACAAAATAACAGTCTCGGACAGCCACAATTAAAAGGACAGCATCGAGCCCGGGGTCGGCGCCGGGTGAACAATGATAACACACTCTGCCAGTCTGTTATCCCCAAGTTCACATCTGTGGTTTGCAGCAGTCTCTCTTTATACACTGGATCGCGGAGAGAGGCTCGAGATGTCGAAAGTCCTCCCTCCGAGGCAGCTTCATTAAACATGCAGGTTTTAGTTCTAAGAGTCTGAATGGATCAGTGGAGGAGGACAATGCTGTTAATGGTCGGTTCCAGGTGTGGTGTAGGCATGTTGATTTTAGCCGGAGACAATCTAGATACGGATCTGAAACTATCATCGTGTTCTCCGGGCTATCATCTCTGTTTTCCGTTGCCTTTTGTTTCCTTTCAGCGATTCCTGGCAGTGACAGTCTTCTGTCCTCCTTTCTGGTAATTCCAATCAAGCTCTCTCCGTGTCCCTCCCAAACCTTTTCAGGCTAGGGACATTTTTGTATTTTATTAAATCCCCTTCTTCCCAAGTTAACCCACAAAATGCTAAAACAAAACTTAACTTCTAACATGCTAGTTTATACAGGACTTATAGTTATACATTCGGTATTACAATTTATATTCTATTACCATGAAGTAACTTCAGAGCAGATGTTACATTCCTTTTTAACGATTTGTAGCCAAAGCATGTTTGTGTCTCCCTCCTGGTAATTCTTAATCGTGTTATGTCTCGTGCCTCCCCCTCCCTTGTCTTTTCAAGCGAGAGAAATTCCTGCACTTTTACTGAGCTGCTTTCTTCTGAGTTAACTCATAGTTTATTGGATTAAAACAAAACTTATATTCATAGGGATAATATTACATCTTTATCTATCAACACGAATTAACTTTAGGACATATATCACACAACCATTTAAAAGCAAATTTAGCAAGAAATACTACACACCTGGAGCATGTCATCTAAGGTTGCAGCCGGTTCCAAGGACAGGCTGAGGATGGCTGCCCTGCACTGCTCATTTGCATTGGCCAGAACCATTTCCTCCAGGACCTATTCTTGGGCTCCTTCTTTCTTAACCTGTAACTCGATAGCTCGGGTTAATCGCTCCACAAATGTTACAAAAGGTTCTGATGGAAGCTGCTTTATTTGACTGTAAGGTTGGAAAGGCCCATCGGGCTGGATTGAAAGGAATGCTTTGGAAGCAGCACCTTTAATGTTCTCCAAAACAGTTAAAGGAATTTCCTGAGCCTGCTTGAGTGCTGAGACCCATTCACCACCACCACATAGATGTTCTAATCAAATTGGCAAATTGTTATTATCAACAGCCGTTTCAGGATTTTGCCAAAGCCTGGGAAGTAAATCCCTTAACTTTTTTTTCCATGGTGATTCCCAAAGCCTAAATTCTGTGGATGAAAGGAGGGACGAGAAAAGCTGCTGGAGGTCAAAAGGAAATATAGGATTCCCTGCTAAATTTGCTTTTAAAAGGTTGAGAAAGTATTCACTTCCGCGTCCAAAATCGAGATGAGCTTTGCATAAATCTCGAATTGCTTGTTGGGGGAAGGGGTCCCAATCACCATGGACAACACTCGCCCTTTTTGACTGACAGTATGTGACAGGGGTAGCAGAAAAGTCAGGATTGGTTCCTGCTTCCTGGTTCCCAGCTCCCCACCCCGGGGCGTGGGAACTGGGATTGTGGGCAGGGAAACCTTGGGAACCAGGGGCAGGGAGGGGCTGGAGGCTTGACTCACAAGGCCCAGAGTCAGAGGGCAGAGGTTTGATGGTAGGGGCGGAGTCAGAGGAGGGGGCAGCGCTGGGGCAGCACCGAAGGGAGGGAGGGGTCTGGGGAGAGGAAAGGGTTGCTCGTGTTACCAAAGGGATTGTGGGAAGAAGGAGGGACAGGCAAAGAAAGAGGCTTCTCATGGCTTGGGAGCACATGGCTTCTGCGATTTTGGGGAACAAAGGAAAAAAATGCAGCATGATCTCTGCCATCTTGTGACCCTTCCAAAGAACCAAAAGTAGCTTGGGGATCACTAAGATGGGGATTTTGAGCACCTGAAATCTCTGCAAAAGTAAATCGAACATGAGATTTACAGACTGGGGAAGAAGAGAGGTTTGGGGAAAGTTTAGGGGTTTCTTGAGGAATCTGGCCAGGATTACTCGAGCAGGGGGACTCAGGAATTTGGGGAAAGCCAGGGGAGCTGCAGCTTCCCTGCCCTGTCAGGTGGGCTGCTTTCCTCAGAATACCTGAGCTTGGGGAAGGGATTTTCGGGTTGGGAGAGGGAGAAACTGAGGGAACTGGGGAAAATCCACAAAGAACTGGGTGTCTTTTTACCTCATTTTGCTTTTGCAATGCAAGCCGAATTTGCAAGCTCCAGAGAGCACAATTTGCAGTTTCTGTGTCCTTAGGAGTGCCTGATTCAGCCAATTTATTTGCAATAGCCTCCCAAAATTCCAGGAAGCTTATTTGTTCTGAGTGTTATGGAAAAAAATCAAGGGCCTGGAGACTTGCTTCTTTTTTTACGCCTTTATTAGAAAGCTTGGCTCTAGGGGAGAGCCTGCTTACTCCCTTGGCAATGTGGAGGAGGAGGTACAAACAGCTTCGCTTCACAGCGAAGCTGGGACTCCCTCCCCTCGTGGGTTTTTTCCCTTGCCGGAGAGTCGTTCTTATTTCGTTAGCCAGGAGTCGTCCAGTGATGGGGAACTCCCTCGCAGGTCATGGCGACCAAATAAAGCTGCCTTGGCAGACAGTTTTATTTTTGGGCCAGTTTAGAGGTGCGATTTCAGTCCTGGATTCCACTTTGGTTCTCTGCTTTAAGAGTCCTTTGTTCTTGAGTAGTTCCCAGAATTCCAGTGTCCTTTTTATTTGCATATTCAGTCGCTATCCGACGAATGGGAGCAGAGATACAGGGAACAAAGTAAACTCGTAATTAACAAACAGAAGTAAATAAGATGATTAATCAATATTAAAACAGGAATAAGGGAAATTTTTTAAACAGAACAAGCATTAACAACCTTAATGGAATTTTAACAATTAAGTAACTAAAACATAGATCATTTGAATAGAACTCGTTTATAACATGAGGACATGTGGGGAAAGAAAGAAAACAACCAGCGAATAAATTTTTTCAACTGTTTCTCTGAACAATGGGTCACACCATCATCAAAGGCACTAAAAATTCTGTAAAAGACCCGTTTTTGAGACACAGACAGCCTAGCACCCATTTTTTGGCTCAGATTTTAAGTTTCTGTGTCCCCTTTAACTGCAACTGGGAAACCAAAAAAAAAAAAAAAAAAAAAAAAAAAAAAAAAAAAAAAAAAAATCAAACAAACAAACAAAACCTCACTGGAGAGAAAAAAAGTCGGGAAGAGAAACTGGAGAAACTGTTACTTTTTCCACCCAGGGGCTGCACAGCCTAAACTGAATTGCTTTTAAAAGCACCTTGAAGGTTTGCCCTGAAGGTGAGAACCCTTCCCCAAAGGAGAAACCCGTCCATGAGGTTAAAAGCCTCTGAAAGATTTTTTCCTAAGATTCCTGAGTTGGGAATACTTACCAAACTCCAGCGTGGAGACGAAAAAACTTCCCAATCGCTCCTCTGCCTGAAACTGACCCTTTTGGTGCAAAAATAGCTGCCAGTTTCAGTTCCCAGGGTCGGCTGTCCATGAACACATGATCACCTTCTCTGGGAGCAGCCTGCCGTTTGAGGGGGCTTCTTCGCAGAAATCCAGTGGGTTTTTTAAGTCCAGAGGAAAACCTCACCCTCTTTCTGTGGAGCCCGGTGTTTTGGAGACTCCAACAGTGAACGCCAAGCCTGATGGATCTGTCTCTCTGCGTGGATGGGCCACGTTTCTGGACTCACATGCCTGCGTGATGTTCCTTGGCCACGTGTTCCATGCATGGTTCTTCGAGCCTTCTCCTGGGAGTCCCTTGTGGCTTTGAGCACCACGCTTGGGTGCCACCTGCTGTTTCTTTCTCTCTCTCTCTCTCAGAGCCCCGGCTCTGTTTTTGCCTTGGCTAGCTTGAGAGAGAAACCACAGCTGGAAGGATTTTTCCCTCAGGGTCCCAAAAATCCCAGAGCAGCTGTGAACCTTTTCCTTTAGAGAGAGCAGGCCCCCATCAATTGCAAAAGGAAAGAGTCTGCACTTGATTTAAGGGGGGGAATCCGAGCTTTATTCTGTGGTCCTGCCCCCGCAGGGTCCGGAGCTCTGACCCGGTCCTCGTCCTCCAAGCCAAGAGAGAGATCCCCCTGGTCTCCTGGCTTTTATCCAGGGGGAAGGGACAAGCCACTACTCAGGGATAAAGTGGGAGTGGAACAGAGTTGGATTACATTCCAGTGTGGGAGAATGGGAGGGGAAAAGCAGCAAGGACAAATCTTGTGATGATACATTTTCCAGGGGAACAGGGGAGTACAGAAGAAACCATTACAAAACCCAATAAAAATGAAATACAATATAAACCCAAATAATGCACAACAACAACCATCTGTCTCAATTCCTCCAGCAGGTTCAGACCTACCAGGTGATTTCCCCTTCTGCCACCAGTCCAGTGAAACCTGAAGCCCTCTAAGGGTGCTGCACAGACTCTCTGTGAGAGCTGAAGGGAGAAAGACAAGCCAAAGGCGGAACCTGGTGCAAGATTTGCTAACCACAGTAACAGGTGGTCAGTATGGCAAGAAAGGAAGGAGGTCAGGCTTCTCTGGACAGCAGAGGGAGGAGGAGGAAAAGTTACATGTGCAGGGCATGGAGGCGAGGGTTGACCCCACAGTTATTGTGAAATAAGAGAGGTACCAGGGGAGAGGATGGAGGATTGGTATGGCTGGGTGAACAAAGACAGAGGATCCTACTGCAGGCTTTCTAATAAACAGGGAATCACAGAATCATTAGTGTTGGAAGAGACCTTTGGAAATTATCTACTCTAACCACCCTGTCAAGGCACAGTGACCTAGAACAGATGACACAGCCTCCCTGGGCAGCCTGTTCCAATGCTCTGCCACCCTCAACATAAAGGAGCTCTTCGTCATGTTTCAGTGGAATTCTTGTGGTTTAATTTATGGCCACTATTCATTATTCTGTCTCTGGACACCACTGAAAAGAGTCTTGGAATCCACCTTAGATATATTTATATGCATTAAGGAGATCCCCTCTCAGTCATCTCTGGACTGAACAGGCCCAGCTCCCTCAGAAGAGAAATGCTCCAGGCCCCAAAACATCTTTGTGCTCATCCACTTAATTGACTCCAGTAGCTCCTTGTCTCTCTTGTCCTGAGGAGCCCCGAACTGGACACAGCACTCCAGAAGATGAGATGGAGGCAAAGCTCCAGTGATTTGAGTACAATTGGCAAGAGACTAAAGCAAAATTTAACACACACGGCGGAAAGTGAAAGGACGCGGAAAGCATTCCAGTTCGACCCTTCATCCCGCACAAGCCTTTCTCCAGTCTCAGGTTAGCTCGCATGCCCCGAGCGCGCCAACACCGCGGTGCCGACAGCCGCCGAACAGAGCGGCAGGGCGCACCGGGGAGACCCCCGGCCCCAGCCGCGGCCCCGGCCCCGCCCCGAGCGGCCGCGGCGGCTGCGCAGCGGAGAGGCCCCGGCCCCGGCCCCGGCCCTGGCCCTGCCCCGGTTCGGCCCCGGCCCTGCCCCGGTTCGGCCCCGTCTCTGCCGCCCCGCGCCGCCATGCTGCCCAACACTGGGTAAGGTGCCCCCGCCGCGCCGGGACGGGCCTGCGCCGCCGCCCAAGGGCTCTCGGGGCGAGCGGGCTGTGGCCGGTGGCCGCCGGGGCGTTCGCTGGACACCCCCGAGCGCGGTCGCCCTGCGGGGCTTGCGGGACTCGCAGCCGGCCGAGGGCGAGGGGTTGTAGCGGAGGACACCCTACACGGGGTTGGCCGAGGGGCCCCGGGCAGCACCAGAGCCCCGGGACGAGCAGTTCGGGTCGTACAGGGGACTCGAACGGTGCGTTTTCAAAGGGAAACAGTTATTGGAGGAGTTTAATGTGAATTAGGCAGCGTATCAGTAATTTCATATGGGACATTTATATTAAAGTATAATTACTTGTTATTACTACTACTATTGTTGTTATTGGTACTTTTGTTATTATCGTTATTACTGTTGTTATTGTTGTATAGTATTATAGTCTCCTGCTGCTGTCTTACCTGACAGTCAAATTTTCTTCTTGTATAGGATCTTAATTTAGAGGTGTTTTCTGCCTTTTGGCTTTTCAGAGGCCAACTCTGCTAACAGCTGAGAAGAGATTGTTTTTTCCTGTGTGTTATACACAGTTTTATTAAATTTATAACAAATGTGTAAACTGTTAAAAGTGTCCCTGATGTGACCCGAAGGTCTCTATTGGTAGTCATCTGTGGTGGGAAAGGAACCAATCTTAATGTTTTTCAAGATTGTAGGGCACAGATATTTTCTGTCTTATTAGCATAATTCAACTCTCATGGAAGTGATGCAGATGTGACCTTCACAGTACAGGTCTTAAGAAATTTTAGGTAGGCACATATGCTTTATAAACTTTAAACTATTGGTCTACTAAGTGAATTAAGAAATAAATCCTTAGTCTTGGAAATATGACTAACTAACCACCACCCTCTGAGCCTGACCAACCAACCAGTTTTCTTACCTGTCAGGTTGCACATGCATCCAGATCATAGCATCATGTCTTAAATACAAAGCAAAAATATTATGACAGTGTTGAAAGACTTGCATTCACCTACTCCATTGGGTAAAGGGCCTGCTTTTCCTACTAGTGTAGCAGAAGTCTCTGACCTTTTGATGCCCTTCACAAGCTTCTGCTGCAGGTGAACTTTGGTTTTCCTGACACCACCCCAACATGCCCTGGAAATGTTTCTAATTCCTTCTTTGTGGCCTGCTGTTGCATTAACTCCCTGTACGACACTTGCCTTGGGAGCTGAGTCACAAGTTCCCTTCTTAGCCCTGCTGGTCTCCAGATAACACCTTCTTGTCTTCCTGAGTAGACCACTCTAGCCCCAGGCAGGGCTTAAAGCCCTATCAGATCTTCTCTCCTCTTTTCTCCTCCAGAACTGTCTCCTGCTGGACTCCATTTACCCATGACTCAGGTGAATTCTGCTGACCTCATACTGGTTGGTTGAAGGTAGAAACTAGATTTTGGCCTTACTTCACTGACTTTTATGCTTTGACTATGTATTCCAGTGTTGAACTTTCCTCACTGTGCCTGTGACTGAACTCATGGCAGTAGTTTTTTGTGGTTCACTGTATTGTTTAGATATTTTTCTTCCGGTCCCTTTCTAAGATTCTTTTAAAAATAATATGTGGATAAAAAGCTGTTTGAAATGGCACCTTCAGGTTATGGTTGACTTTTTGAGATCCTGTAGATGCCTAGCCTTGCCTCTTCAGGGGAAGAGGCATCTCCCTCTTTCTGCTCCATTCCAATTTTCTGCCTTTGGAAAGCAAACATCCTCCCAGAGACCATTTAGGAGATGGATGTGCTCAGATTAGAGGGGGGAAAAACACATCTGAAACCAGAGGAGAAACAATATCAAGTTTGTCCCAGTCTGAAAGGAAAATTAATGGAGCTTGGAGTGTAACCTTTTGTAACATTTGTGATGAGAGCAAAAGATAAAGTTACTGTTGCACATATGTTACAGGAATTCTTCAACTGAGGTTAAAAACCTAAACCTCTTGGGCTATGCTACAGTGTTACATAAAGCAACATGACCTTTATGCAGAAGAGTGAAACACACCTTCATATGGAAAACGTGTTACCTAACAAGATTTTATCATTGAATATGTTTGTGGAGTTTATATTTCTCTATTCAAAAATTCAGTGATATTATGTTAGCCAGACATCCTTCTTAAGCTTTAAAACTTACTAGTTTCTCTAAGTTGATTGGACCTGTCTGTTCGGAGGACCCATTGGGCTACACACATTTAATGGGAAGCTGTTGAGTGTAGAAGATTTAAGAGAAAAATTGCTATTTCTGAAATTAAAGCTTTTGGCATTTGCATATGGCATTGGGGTTCCAGACTTGGTACTTAATACCTTATTGAGACATTACTTTTTTGTGTTTAGAGCACTGTGATTAATAGATTACAGAGATCTGTTTAGGTGTATCGTCTTGTTGGAAGCTGGCATTTTGTTTTTACAAATTACTCCTTTCCCATTGTTGCAGAACATAGCAGCTCTGTTGTAAAACAGTGTGTTGGATCTTTTTACAGAAAGGTAGATATGTAACTGGGTAGCCTGTATGACCCTCTTTATAGTGTTTACAAACTTGGGGTGTAGTCTTACATCAGTGGTACTTTTCTGTAGCTATGGCTGTCTCTTTTGTGTTCCATGGGCTGTTTTCTTAGTAAAAGGATGAAGACATTTATCTGGTTGGGAGACTGCGCTAATTACACTTGCCCTTAGAGTCTGATAAAAGTCAAATGATTAACAGCTTCTGCTTTATTCTCCTCTTCTTTACCATCCACTTCCCCCTTCACATTTAGGAAACTGGCAGGATGCACTCTCTTCATCACAGGCGCAAGCCGGGGCATTGGCAAGGCCATTGCTTTGAAAGCTGCCAAGGATGGTGCCAACATTGTGATAGCTGCCAAGACAGCTGAGCCCCATCCTACTCTTCCAGGGACTATCTACACTGCTGCAGAGGAAAGTAAGTTGTAACAAAGAAAGGTGCTGGGCTGGGTGTATACCCTTGTTTAATTACCGCACCTGAGTGGAAAAATGCATAGACTCTTAGTTCCAGTTCACCTTTGCTAAAATAAGCTTAGTGCTTCTCTTTCCTCGCACGAATGCTGTAATGTTGCTGTAATTAAGATGGGTGTGTGTATATAAATGTAAAAACGCTGTGCTACTTGAGATGTATGAAATAAACATTCGCAGTGTTAAGATTTGGTTTTGGCTTCCCTGTTCCTCATACAACGTGTTAAAAGGTCATAATTTAAGCGTGTGATTTTCAGTGCATTTTGAAGAATGTCATTACCCAAGAGATTCTCTGAAGGTTCATATTAGTTGTCCCATCCGAGAGCAAATTTTGAAATGTTTAATTTTTTAATTGTGCAGTTGAAGCAGCTGGAGGAAAGGCTTTGCCATGCATTGTTAATGTGAGGGAAGAGCAGCAAATCATTAATGCTGTGGAGAAAGCTGTGAAGACTTTTGGAGGTAAGTTAAGGTGTGGGAGAAGGCAGGCATTAACAGGCCGGATTATTCAAACAAAAAGAAAAAAGAACCGCTTCCCTTACTCATTCTTTTTTTTTTTTTTTTTTTTTTTTTTTCCTTTAAATGCTAATGTGAAATGGCTTACTTTAAAAACCAGGGATTGATATTTTGGTGAATAATGCAAGCGCCATCTCTTTGACGGGCACTTTGGAAACAGCAACGAAGAAGGTCAATCTTATGATGGATGTCAATGTACGAGGAACCTATCTTACGTAAGTGCTGAGAGAAGAAAGCTAAGCAATTGTAGCAGAATGTATGATGTTATTTCAGTTTTTATGAGAAATTCTGTAGCTGTCTTGCTGCCCTAGAATTTGAGTGCAGATACTCTGCATATGCTCACAGGAAATTGCTCAGTTGTTGGTCAACTGGTTTGAATTAATCTTTCCAAGAATTATTTGCAAGTTGGAGTAAACAGAAACATTATTACTGCAGTCATTAAACATTCACAAGTCCCTTAATGCATGTAGGAAGAAAAAAGTCATTTGCTTCAAATGAAGCTCCAGCTTGGCTTTGTTAATTGCTGATGCTCTTTCATTTCAAGCGAAACGACTAGATTTTTGCCTACATCAAGTCAATATCCTACTTGTCAGTTTTCTTCTCATGAGCTTCTTTCTTATCTTTAGAAACATTGTATAATTCACAATACTTTAAAAAGAAATGTTAAAGATGTAACTTAATGATACAAAATGTTCTCCACTTACTTTCAGCTTATCAATTCTATTATTTATTTAAATGAACATACCAAGGTTTGATTTCACAGTTCCCAGGGTCCTTATTTTGCACATTTTTGGAGGTGGGTTTGATAGGTTGAATAGTTGTTACATTTACAGGATGTCATTTAAAGCACTGTCTTAAAAATGAAGACTTTGATTTTCACAGAGTTTATAAAAAAGCATGTGGGATAATGGAGATTCTCTACATTCAGATATTGCTTGGTATGATCAGAAAGTCTTCTGTCAAAGTACTACCAGAAAATTATAGAATAGTTTGGGTTAGAAGGCACCTTTAAAGGTCATCTCGTCCAGTTCTCCAATCTGGAATAGATTGATTGTCATTCTCCTTTGTGTAGATCAGTCTGGTTGCCAGCTCTTTGTAAATCGCTGAATGGATTCAACTGTATTGCTGTGGCAAGTTCCATCTTCACTACCTCCTCACTACCCAATGGCAACAGTGATTTTCTTGATGTTATATCTAGCTATTCCAAATTAATGGGGAATTCTTAAAGTGTATATTTGGTCCTATTCTGCCTTAAAAAAATTAAAAATCAGGTTCTGAGTGTGTAGTGGTTTCACGTTCGCCAAATTTTAGTTGCCAAATTTAGTGTAGTGGTCCTTGTGTTTATTCTTTTTCTGTGGGAGAGAGATTAAGAGAAAAGCAAAGCAGGCTTAAGCTTAAAAATGAACAGATAGTTTTATTAACACAGTAAAAGAATGGAAAAAGAAAGCTGGGGAAAAAAACTAGAAGGAAACTCTAAAAATACTCTTTACTCCCCTTACAAACTGTTTACTTTCTTACAAAACAACATAAAGAGACAAATCTTGTAATATTCAGTCAGTTTCACCATTTAAAAATAGTCTTTCATTAAACTTTAGGAGCTGAATCCCTCTTAGAGTCATGGATCCCACTGACAACCTAGAACAGTTCTCTTGTGGGTTTAACTGTCACAAAAACATCTGCCCGGGGAAACCTGCCTTTGTGACCCCTTCCATTAGCAGTTTCCCAAGCTGCTTATGGGTCATGGGTCTTAGACTTTTGCATACTGGGGTGTCAACTTTTAAAGATAAATAACTCAAAGGCAAAGGATTCTTCTTCTCAAGGCACAGAGATGTCTTCTCACTTCTTCACTAGCACAGATGACTTCTCGTCTATCTCTGTTCAAGCATCTTATGAGATTAATATCACTTAGTCCATCACAAACACTTTTGCTCAAATCCACACACAAATCATCCCCCCAAATGAGTATCTTTCCCGTGATTTAAAGGGATAATCTACATATAGAGTTCATTTCCATGGCTCAATAAGAATGGAATGACAAACTCCTCAACCTCCTGTCCCAACAGTCTTTCCACTCTCGCTCCACCGACTTCATTCTGTTTCTTCTCTCTGTTCACTCTGTCCCTTTCTTTTCTCTCTCAGGGAAGGGTTAGGCCTTGGCAGCTTCATATTGCCAGGAAAGGGTTAAATCTGCCCAGAGTCTTTCTCTCTCTCGATGCAGTTCATGGTGTTAAGATTTTCAAGGCTGCCCTGCTGAGGGGGCTGAGAACTCACGCTGAAAGATCAGAGATCAGAGCACCCGGGCAGTGCATAATCAAAAAAAACCCAGGCAGGATCATAAATGCCATTTTTGCTCACCCCTCAGTGTAAATCGGGGCGGGTCCTGGCCCAGCCAGGCCCGTAGCTGGTATCAGGGGCCCGGCCGGCAGAGCCTGCCCGGCCCCCCGTGCTGGCAGCAGATGGGGCCGGAGGCACAGCCCAGCCGAGGTGGCAGGGCCCGGCCAACCCCCAGCTGCCGTACGATATTACCTTTCTCTCTCTCTGGCCAAAAAGGGAAATCAAGGGATTTTATGTGTGTACTCCCAGAGTCACAACAGACATTTTCAGTGGTCTACCTAGGTGCCAATATTCCACCTAACCTTCTGATAGGTCCCTGTCCTTTCTAAAGTAATTCCCAGGTCCTGACACAGAAATACATTCTACATTTCTCTATAACTAGAAACAAAACTGCCAACTCATGACGGAGTGCAAGTGCAAGAGCATAAGAAAAATCAGTGCCTCTCAAGGGAATGGTCTTTGTCACTGCTTTTGTAATTCTCAATTGAGAAAACGTAGTGAAGCGTTTTTGTACTTTCTACTCCTTGCTTTGTATGTTGATTCTGATTGTAATTTGTAGAGACCTACTTTCAGTTTAATTTTCAGAAAATTACAATAGTTTTAAAAAAGTGTGGATTTTTTGCCTGTGTAGAGGTGGTGCTAGGGCACATGCCCCATCTTACAGAGTATACCTGTTGACATAGAATCACGGAATTGTTGAAACGTGGAGTAGATTGGGCTGGAAGAGACCTTAAAATATTGTCTACTTCCAAGCCCCCACTATGAGCAGAGACATCTTCCATAGACCAAGTTGCTCAGAGCCCATCCAGCCTGACTTCGAACACTTCAGTGGGTGGAGAATCTACAATTACTTACGCAATCTGTTCCAGTGCCTTAACGCTTTCAGAGTAAAGAATTTCTTCCTAATACCTAATCTCAACCTACTTGCTGTCTGTCGTAGGATCACCTCCTGATTCTAGGAGGATCTGTTCCATGACCTTTCCAGGCACGGAGGTGAGGCTGACAGGTTCGTAGTTCCCACGGTTCTCCTGTCCACCCTTTTTAAACACCAGTATGTTTCTCTTTTTCCAGACACCTGGGTCTTCACCCAGTTCCACAGTTTTTCATATATGGAAAGTGGCTTGGCAACTGCAGCAACCTCAGGTCTGTGAGATGTATGTCATCAGGCCCCATGGACTTATGTATGTTCAGGCTCCTCAGATGGTCAGAAACCTGATCTTCACTTAAAGTGGGAAGCACTTTGCTCCCCCAATCTCCATCCTGCTGTCCATGCACTTAAGAGGTGTGGGAAAAGAAGTTGCCATTGAAGACTGCGGCAGAAAAAGTTGTGTAGTCCCTTCATCAGTTGTTACTATTTTCCCAGCCTTGTTTATTCCAGGTTGTGTGTGTATACACTTTCTTTGCTTTCCTTTTCTGACTGACAAATCTGTAGAAGCCCTTCTTGTTATTCTTTGCATCCCTTGTAAAGTTCAGCTTCACTTTGGCTTTCCTCACCCCAAACCTACAGAACTCTGTGCCCATATATTCTTCCTAGGATACTTCTCCCTGCTTCCACTGGATGTGCATTTGTTTCTTGTGCTTTAGTTTGACCAGCAGCTCTTGTAGTCATCCATGCCAGTCTCTTGCCTTCCTTGCCAATTTCTTGTGCCATTGGATCACTAGCTCTTGTGCTTTATGGAAGGTGTCCTTAAAGATCTGCCAGTTCTGTTCTGCTCTCTTCTTTTTGAGGGTAGCGTTGCAAGGGTTCCTATTGACTAACTCCTTGAAGAACTGGAATTTTGCTCTTCTGAAGCTCAGGGCCCTGACTTTGCTCTTTGCCTGACCCACTTCCCTCCAGACTGTGAACTCCATCAGTGCATGATCACTGCAGCTCAGGCTGTCCCCCATCATGAGGCCCCTGATTAGCTGATTGGTTGATTAGCTCACTTAGGTTTATGACCATCAGGTCCAGTATGGCTTCCCTTCTGATAGGCTTATTACCCAGATTAAAGATATAAGCTCCACACATTCCAGGAATCTCCTGGATTGTTACAGTTCACTCTGCTGCTTTTCCAGCAGACACTGGGGTGGCTGAAGTCTCCCAGGAGGACAGGAACCTGTGAGTGTGATCCTTCCTGTAGCTGTGACAAGAAGGTCTCTCAATAAGCTAGCCTTGGTCAGGGAGCTGTAGTGACACCATCCACAAGGTTCCCTCTGTTGCCTCAGTCTCTGTGTCTTACACACAGGCTTTTACCTGCTCATTGTTGTTCTTTGGTTCACAGGTTGTTCTTCAGAGATGGCTCATCACACTCAATCCATTTCTTGATTTAGAGGGCAACCCCTCCATCTCTCCTTTCTCCCCTGTCTCTTCTGAACAGGCTGTAGCCATCAATGGCTGCAGTCGAGTCAGGGGATTTATCCCACCAGGCTTCAGTAATGGCAACTAAGTTTCTTTGTTCCTGTGCAATAGGAACTTGAGGCATCTGTTAGTGAACCTGCCTCAGCTGGAAAAGAGTTGAGATCCCAAGACAGTTAAGGAGGTGGTGAATTATTTACCTTACTACTATGGTGCTTTTGCTATTGAAGGTTAAAGTTGTTTCCTTTGTGGCTGAGAGTATGCATGGGTCCTTTTGGAATATGTGAGCAGCTGGTCACTAGTGGGGTGATGTTTTCACCCTGTGAAGCTTGATCAAAAATTCTCAAGCAGAGATCAAATATAAGCAAGTGAAGTCAAAAGATAGTTTCTGTAAAGTAAAAGTTCCAATTTACAGAGATGTGTAAATTCAAAGTAGAATTCTCTTAGAAGATAATAGGTTCTCAGTTTTCTTTGGAATATTTGTAATAGCATTCTGTTATGCAGTATTATTTCTTCAACATGATTTTAAAGAAATAGGTATGGGATCAGAAGAGAATGTTTTTATGACAAAATGTTGCCCTGCACTCTTAACTTCAGTTGTTGCCTTAGAGCGTTTTGTTGCCTCTACCAGAACTATTACAAGGAGATTATGACTTCTGACTGTCTGGAAAATTAGCATTAGTCAAAGCTGATGATGACTAATTGGAGAATGTGGTCCAATTCGTAGGAACAAATACTAGGCCTGAGATAAGTTAACTGTGACAGATTTTTTTTTTTTTTTGTCATTCTTTACATCAGTTAAACACTTGATACGAGACGAGGCTTTGTCTTGGGCTGTTGTGAAAATACTCATCTACTAGTATTGTTTTTACTGTAATTATAGGTATTCCATAAAATAAGAGGTGACTGAGACGTTTGAATCTATCTTCCAGGTCTAAAGCATGCCTTCCCTACTTGAGGAAGAGTAAGAACCCCCATATCTTGAACCTTAGCCCACCTATGAATTTGAATCCCATGTGGTTCAAAAATCATTGTGGTGAGTAGCATTCAGAGCCTTTGTTGCTATTTTGTGAGAAACACATGAAATGTGCAGTAGCACCAGTGCAGAATGCCAAGTCTTGTGTCTTTAGCACTACATAAAACTGCCAGTAATGGTTCCTCAAAGCATTTTGTACCTGACCTATAAGATACTGTTTCATAGGAAAATGTAGGGCAGGTTTCAAGGTATGGTCTATCCTTTTTGTTTTCAGGGTAAGCCTGTGCTTTTCTATGGGGATTGTTAGGATTATATATTTTCTGTTTCAAGTAGAGATTGAAACGCAAAATTAATTTTTTTACTGATTCAGCTTCATGGGTTTTTTTATTATGGATAGAGATTGATGTTGTCTTTTAATATGGTGATTATTTTGCAGTGGAAAAAGAACTCCATGTTATTTTGAAGTTAGTGTTGCTCATTTTAAAACCGTATTTTTTAAAACTTTGCATTTTGGACGCTTGTCACATTAAACTCCAGCAAGTTCCAGTTCTTTCACCAAGAAAGTTACCCTTCTCAAAGCAGATAGGTGACAAGGATAGAGGCTTTTTTTGTCCTCTTTTTTTTTTTTTTTTTTTTTTTTCTTTCTATAGGATACTAGTTTGGTCCTCAACAGCTAGTATGCCTTAGGCATCTTAAAAAAAATTGATCACTCTTTTCAATGTGCTGAGTATAAAAAGCATGACTAAATCACCATACAGCTAGGTTTCAGCTTTATTTTTGGCAGAACATGCGTAGTTTTTATTTTGTTCGCAATCAAAAGATGACAGAGTACAGTTTGTATCTGATGGATACAGATACAGGTAGAAGGGAGAGATTTTGACTATAGGAAAGTTTTTTTTCTGAAAGCCCTGAATTTTCCCTGCCAACCAATTATCTATTTTATCTTCCTTTCATAATTAAAATTAGATTTTACATAGAGTGTAAACTTACTTGTTTTTTCACTCCTTGTCTTAGCTTATACCATTTCTAAGTATGGGATGTCCATGTGTGTCTTGGGAATGGCAGAAGAATTTAGAGGAGAAGTTGCTGTCAATGCTTTATGGCCTAAAACAGGTAATTTTTTTCCTTTATATTACTGAAATACTGACTTCCTGTATTTTGTCTGCTAAAGCTTGTTTTATTTGACACTGAATATACTTAAGACTTCCTCTGGAATAGATTCAAGTGACTGAGCTGTTATTTTATATATTATTTGGTCATCCTGCATGGGTTCTGATTTTCATTGCTAGTTCTCACTAGACTATTGCCACTTCGATCTAAACTCATCTTCAGCTAGTTTGAAACCACTTGGTTGAAGTGTGTGTGTAATGTTTGGCTTTTGTGTGCTTTTCCTGATGCACCCAGTGTTTTGGTTTGGACAGAATCACAAAAATAATTGTGTGCTTTAATGAGTGGGTATTAAACACCTGTGTATATAGTACTATTTAGAATTCCTTGCTAGTTAAACTGTGAGAGCTTACTGACAAAATAGATACCTTTGTACACACAGAAATAATTTTTTAAAAGCCTATTCCTAGAAGTTTTGGCACAGTGCAATTCTGTGAAGAATTGTTCACAGAACCATCTGATTGCAAATTACAGGAAATTAAAGAGCTCTCCAGAAGAAAAATAGCTCAATGTTCCCATACTGTATTAGCTTCCATTTGTTTTCTGTGGGTCAATGAGGATAAGGGTTGCTGTTTGAGGTTTGGCCAGCTGTTAGCCAAGGAGGCCAGTGTCTTTCCCCCAAATGTATCTATGGGCAGAAATTATGCTGGCTGTTAAACTCAATACCAGACAGAGGGTAATCCTGCCCTTTAGTGGTGTAAGCCCAGTCATTGTGAAAAAAAAAATTACAACAGTGTTTATTTCCTTAATAAGTGCAAGGAAGGAAGAAGGAGGAGGAGATAAAAATATGAACCAAGATCCTCTTCTGAGGATGGTGCTGCAGTTTAAGAGTTGTTTGTACACAGGCACTTTTCAATGTTTCCCTGTTAGGAATTGCAAGCCCCTTTTAACCTTTAGTGGGAACTGGAACTCTCTGATCTACTTTCTCTAAAATGAGAAATATAAGGAAAACCTAACTATTTCAGAAAAAATCAGCCAGATTTCTCAGCTTGAATACAGTAGGTGATCATCAGTTGAACAGTTAAGTTGGTATGTCTGACAGACTTGGTCCATTTTCATTGGTCTGGATGCTTGCATCTTAAATGCTTCCAGTAAATGGATGCCTCATAGTTCTGCTCACTCTGTGAGTTCTACCCCCAGAAATATTTTGAAAAGGGATTGACTTCTGAAATTATAATTGTATTGTTCATGATAATTATATCATCACAAAACCTCTACATTTTTGAAGACAATAAAGTCTTAATCTGTGATGTACTGAAGACAACTACATGCGTAACTTAAGGATATGGATTGCCTCGTGACAGAGTCAAAGTTTGCCTTTCAGATTTCAAGTCTGGGTTGGGTTTATTTTTGGGTTTTGTTTTTTGTTTGTTTGGTTGGGGGTTTTTTTTTTTGTTTGGGGTTTTTCATTGTTTGTTTTTGGGGGGGTGTTTTTTTGAGTTTTGTGGGGTTTGTTTGTTTGTTTGTGGGGTTTTTTTGTTTGTTTCCACATACTTGCTTCTTGAGTGCCCCAGGAAAACCTCAAAAAAATTTCAGTGGCGATTTTCCAGTATCTATGTCATCTAGAATAGAACAATGAAAACTGATTATTTGTCTTTAGCTCCCTAGATCCCTACATCTCACCCACCTCTTCTGTCTTGTCTTTGAAATGTCACTGCTGAATGGCTAAATATCTCCTCAGAATTCAGTAGGTGGGAGTGACTTGGTTTCTCATTAACAGAGGTGACATTTTACTTGCCATCATATGGTGTTCGGTCATTGACTGATTTAACAATATATATTGCCTATGAGAGTAAAGAGCATAAGTAAAGAGTATAAGATACACTAAGAGATAGTAAAGAGTATCTCATTCAGATAGAGAGACATGGTATGAAACTGCAGACAACCAATTTGACTTATTTTTTCATGAAAAGGGTAAGAGTACCTGTGTCTTGTAAGAGCGCATATTGATATGCTGCATAGACACATTATGTGGATCCTCCACAGCTTTCTTATTCTGGATGTGCTGGAAAAAACACTACTATTGCGGAAATGAGTCAGTGGCTTTATGGGTCCTGTTAAAAGCTAAAGCATTTTTTTCTGCAGTGACCAGCTGGTTATCCTAGGTATTTATTTTGCAATGTGGTTGTTTTCCCGTACCCATCTGAATAATCTGACCTCCTGTTTTTTCATGGCAAGGGAAAACCTGTGAGAATTTCTCCATTCTTTCCACAATGGAAATTTTTTCAGAGGCTAACTTTATAAGCAGAAGTTACATGAAGTCTTATGTCTCATAGTTGAATACATTATTTCTTTCTAGTTTTGGCCTATGCTGCAACATTCAAAGTATCAGTAGTAGTACCTGTGTCTCAGATGTGGTCTGGAATTAAAGAATGTCTATGATGGTATTAATTGAATTTCTATAAAATCTGACATTCTTAATGGAGGGAAGTGGGATACCCAAACCAAATATAGTTGTATCTTTCTCTTGAGCATTACATTTCCACTGTGACCTTGGTAACATACCCATATCTGCTAAAGTAAGAGAAGAACACTGCTGCTACTGGTTACAGAGTGCAGCTAATACTTGTTCTCCACAGGATCCTGCAGAACATGAGGTTTGGAAGTGCAGGAAGATTTAATTTACACATGAAAACAGTATATATTCTAATAAATGCTTTTTAAAATGAAGATTTCTCTGTGTGAGATGCTGCAAAGAAATTTAAAAAAAAATACTTTTTCTAAAATCAAAGGTATACAAGCAGAGCTTTTTATTTGCAGAAGTCATGCCTGCTCATTCAGTGATGCCTTTATGAAAACTGATGTGACATCAAGTGCAAAAGAAGATCATAATATGTGAATTCTCCAGTACAAAAAAAATGTGCTTTTGAAAGGTTTATCTTCCAAAAGTGAGAAAGTTAGCTTCTTTATTGTGATCATCTAGAGAGGCAATGTTACAGGCTTCCAGGGTATCTGAAACACAGTTGCCAAGTTCCTAATTTAGAAGCCCACTATCATCTCATACAAATGTGTTTACCCTTAGTGTTAGTATGGATGCCAGCCAGGATCGGTTCCTCAGTCTGATTCTTTAAACACACAAAGATATGTTGGTAATAAGATGCTGGAGTTCTCCATTTATCTAAAAGTGAAAAAGGATATATGTCAAAAGGGCAAGGTGCAATCCCATCACAAAGAGTGCAGAGGAATAATAGCAGCGTCCTGGGACAGAACTGGAAGTCTACTGATGTGCATTAGAGGCAAACCTGCATCACTTTATATGAAATGAATGTAATAATGTGCAGCTAGACTACGAGGCAGTACTGTTTGAAACCTCCTTGCTTTAGTCTATGCAGATGGGGTGACTGTGCTCAGAAGAATAATAGTTAACACTAACAGAGAAGTGACATACCTGTGGGCCAGGAAAAGCAAGCAGCTTAATGAATCCTCAGAATAAATATATTTAAGTCAACAGAAATTGATAAATTTCATCATAGTATTTGACAGAAATATTCTCTGAACTGTTGGTAGCTACCAAAAAAAAAAAAAAAAAAAAAAAAAAAAAAAAAAAAAAAAAAAAAAAAAAAAAAAAAAAAAAAAAAAAAATCTTTCCGAGCAGAAGACCACAAAAAGGCAAATTTATTGACTTTCTTAAAGATGAGAAAAATACCTAGGTAGACCTACATGTATCTATACAATATATCTATTTGCCACTTTATAGCACTGCAATTGACTTGAAAAAGAAAGAACCTGAGGTTGTTTAATAGTAAATGAAAACTAGATACTAATTCTCATCACAGAAGACTAAAGTAATGAAGTCAACAGGGACATTACACACTTCTGCACTCTCTTAGAAAAGACATGGACAGGAGCTCTCAGGCCTGTGCTAAAGACTTTTGTCCTTTTTCCCAGTACCTACTTTGAAAGGCAAATAAATGATCCAGCTCAGATACATGTGTCCTGCACAGTGCCATGTTCTTTTCTTTTCTTTAATTTAATTTAATTTCATTTCATTTCATTTCATTTCATTTCTATTTAAGGAGTGTTGGGATCATTTCTGAATCAAAATTGCTGTTATTTTGTGTGGAATAGAAGCACTGAAAGAAGACAAAAATTTGGTTCATGCACCTGCCTCCCTGATCTTCTGGCCTGATATGTATGAAGGGATTTGTGAATATGTCTTAAAACTTGGGGGTAGAGTGTTGAGTTTTAAACAGCAGATGGGGAAAGCTAATGAAGCAGAACATATGAGGGAAAACCGTAAGATGGCAAATACCAAAAGCTGCAACCAGACAGCCTTTCCATGGAATAGGATGAAAAAAAAATAATGCAATTGCTACTTCAGTTGGGAAGAACATATCACAGACTTATACAGCAACATGCATTAACAATGCTAATAGCTCCCATGGGAGAAACATGAGGAGGACTAGTGGAATGGCACAGAAGTAATCGAATTGCTTAATAAAAGAATCAAAAACCTAGGAGATGTGGATTTTATTCTTAGATCTAACACAGCCTTTCTACGAAATACAGAACAAATATTTTGAGGTTTTGTTATTTAGTTTCTCATTAACTTAGGAAAAACACCTTAGCAAAAGACTAAAAGTAAACATCAAGACTTTCAGTGTGATAATCACCAAAGCTAATTCCTCTTTATAACTGGTGTGTCATACATTCACTTTGAGAAAAACTGTTGTCCTGTTCATTTTTCAAGTCCTGAACAACTGGTGGAAAACTAGTGGGTTGATAAATACATAGAGACATGTGAAAGTCATAAAATGTTCTGACCTTTTTGATTCTTGTGATATTTTCATGTATTTTTACTGTTGCTTGTAAAGAATTATTTGTTCGTTGATAGTATTTCACAGCTTCTGTCTTCCTAGCGTTTCCTTTTGCCTGAAAGGAAAATAAAGTTTGTTTACTTGTGAAAGAAATGAGAATTCCATGTCATCAGTATTAAAGCTTTGTTTTCTTACCCTCCAAACTTTCTAGCCATACATACAGCTGCTATGGATATGCTGGGAGGAGCTGGAATAGAAAAACAGTGCAGGAAAACGGACATCCTGGCAGATGCTGCATATTGCATTTTGACAAAACCAAAAACTTTCACTGGCAACTTCATAATTGATGAAGTTCTGCTGAGAGAAGAAGGAGTTAAGGATTTTGATGTTTATGCAATTGCACCAGGTAAAAGACATCTTTAAAGGTGAGAAGTATGTTCAAGAAGGAGGGAAGGATAAATGGAGAATATTAAAACAGTTTTGTTTCCCAGGGTTCTTAAATTAGTTCATAAAAAATGTTGCTTTGCCTCAGCTTTGAGAAAATGCCTTATTGGAAAGCCCATATGGATCCACAGAGAGTTTAATAATTAAATGCCTATTAAATTAAATTAAATTAAATTAAGAAATTCTGTAATGAAAAGAATACCTGCACTTTAGATGTATATAATACTATTTAACAGCTCATGAGATATATTTTTATGTTTTTCTTCTCTGATGTCCATCATTGCAACATTAGAAGCCTTCTCAGATTTTAAATGAACCGACCTCTAAACATCTTTTTTCATGCTATGGTTTTCCTTTAAATTTACTTTAAATTTATAAACTGAGATACAGTACTACTTGACTGTAGTTTCAAATGAAATGGATTCCTACTGTGTAAATCAAATTTACTTGGATTTATTTTTGTATTTTTCTTCCCTCTTAGGTCAACCTCTGATGCCTGACTTCTTCTTAGATGTTGAAACTGACACTACAGCTGTGAAGCAAGAAAGATACGGTAGGGAAAGCACTGAGTGTACAAGTCCATAATTTTTGTAATTAATTTCATTTCACAATAATGAATGTCCTCAGTTTTTCTTTTTCCCTTATGAATTTGGACTCCACTCAAGCTTTTTAGCAAAAGCCCTTTTTTTTTTATTTGGAGAGTAAAATTTATGGAAGTGACTATGTAGTTAAAACTGAGGGGAAAAATTCACACCTTCTGCAGGATTGTCATGGTGTAAAGCCAGTGCATTTTTTTGAAGAATTCTTTTTTAATCATCTAAATTGTGGTAATAGGGAGCTAAGTATTGCTGGAAAAAGAAATTAGATGGCAAACAGCATTTTTTCAGGAATATCTCCTTTGTGTTGCTCATTTATAGAAAAGAATATGACATGAAGCCTCCATGGCTTCTTACATGAAATATGCACAATTTGCACAATGAAAATAACTCTTAGTTGAAATGTTTGGGGGTTTTTTTGAAAAGTGTTGCTTTTGCTTTTTCAGAATTGTTGTATGCCAAGTTAAACTGGTTTTATAGGAATGTCAAAACAGGGATAAGGCCAGGGCAGAGGAAGCAAACTTGTAAGTGTTTCCTTCTCTTGGAAATACTCCTTGAGCAGTCATGCTAGGACGGTTCTACCATGGACAGGTGGTGTTAATGCCTTGGGCTCCCAGTGCAGGTTATTTTGTAGGGACTCAGAAAACAGACCTAAGTATTTTTTGATACTGAAGACACCTGAGAGATTTCAACAGCATTTTAAGGGCCTGTTCAACTTGATTGGCTTTGTAAACTGCAAAAGCTTTCCTTTATTGTTAAATGTGCACATTCACTGTGGTGAAGTAAACCACTGATCAAAGCAGTAAATTGATTTCCACCTTAGAAGCCTTTGCAGAAGGATCTATGAAAATATGCATATTCTTACAGGATCGAAAAGACAGGAGTATTTTGGGATGAAAGCCATGGCTATTAAAGCTACTGATTTTTTCTTTTTAATGTTGTCAGGAGTAGTGTATGGATTACATTAGAAAACTGTTGTGTGAGCATCTGTAATGAACTGTAAATAGTCAGAATTAGAATTTTACTGTGGTTTTATTTTCACTTTTCTTTTGATCTACCAGGAACTGAAATTTATTGCAGAATTACATTTAGCAGTGTACACCTATTCAGATTTCTGGGTGGAGAAAGCATCCTTTATCAGTATTAATACTGAAACAGTAAAATAATAATTTTTCCTACTTTGAAGCTTAAATATTTTCAAATGGAGTTTTCTGTTTATATTTCTACATTAATTTTTACAGTGGTTGGCATTTGAAATGGAAAAGTAGTCTTTCCCATAGGTGCTGCCCAAAAGAAATTAAGTGGATCCCTGCAGGAAGGAGCAGGATCTTCTGCTGCCGAGCCATCGGGTCCTGTTGCAGAGACATTCCGAGTTATTCAGGGGATAGTGACTGAAGAGTATGTGAGAAGTACTCAGGGTGTCTTTCAGTTTGAGCTATCTGGTAAGACCATGGCTTTGTGCAGCCTTGCCTAGCAAAGGCGCTGGGTGTTTCTAAAGAGAGACCCTTTGGAAGCTGGGCCCGAAGCAGACCGGCTGCTCTTCCGTCCTGTGTGACGCTCCTGCTCCAGGCCCACTGGAGCAGGCGCTGGGAGCTGCTGGCCGTCGTGCCGCAGGAGCCTCTGTCCCGGCACTGCTGCCCCGCGCAGGGCTGGTGTGGCCACAGACGGGGCGCTCTTGGGGGCACGGGACAAGCGCCAGCTGCCACTGGCTGTGAGGGCAAAGCGCAGCCTCTGGGCTCTCCTGCCCACGGCCCCAGCACCTGGTGCTTGGGGCGTCACGGGGTGTGAGAGGTGACTCCTTGCAGAGCATCTTCCAGCATGCGGACCGCCACGGAACCGCTGCAGACGGACACGGCTGTGGCCGTCCGGCGGAGGCAGACAGAGAGGGAGGGCAGAGCACTCGCTCTGCTGCCTTCTCACCTCACTTCACTCTCTGTCCAGGGGATGGTGGAGGCACTTGGTATATTGACCTGAAGACCAAGGGGGGGAGCGCTGGCTTCGGAAAGCCTCCTGTGACAGCTGATGTGGTTATGAGCATGTCAAGCGCCGACTTTGTGAAAATGTTCACAGGTGAGGGACAAAGGCCTTTGTCAAGGGTTGCAGGTAGCGGGGCCCAGAACAGCCTCTGCTGATGGGGCAGTAGAGCGGCTGCTGGCTTGGTGACCTGGGACTGGAGCAGCTTTTTGTGGCTCAAGGGGAAAGTTCAGGCAAGAACTGCGTGGATTTTTCTGCACTCCTGTGTCCTGAGAATAGGAAGAGTGCAAAAAGGTTACACTGCTTTTATTATCCAAGTACTGACACTTTAGCAGCCAGTGTATCTTCAGAAAGAATCCAGTCAATGTGTTGGACTTGTACTCTGCGCATGACTGAGCAGTGTTTCCTAGATGTGCATTGCTTTTACAGGAGGACTTGGTACCAGTATAAATGCTAAGTTTTCACTGTGGTGGCATTATGTTATCCTGTGCAAAGGCTATTTCCAGCTCCTTTGTATTCTGATGGTTCTGTTTCTTCTTTTCAGGTAAATTAAAGCCAACGCTGGCCTTCATGTCTGGAAAATTAAGGATTAAAGGAAACATGTCACTAGCAATAAAGCTCGAGAAGTTGCTTTCACAGCTTGCTTCTAAACTGTGAGGGGATGCCCATATTAGCACAACAGTGGCCTTTCATATATAACTGCAATGCTGTTTTAAATTTTTAGTCCTGGTTTTTCTAATGCACTATAAGAAACATTCATAAAATGTGTGATTTTTATAGAAGAAATAACTCACTCTGATTAAGAAGGTATGCATGATTAAACTAATTCCTTCTCAAGAATATACTTAGGTTCCAGGTGTTTTCTTTATTTCTTCCCCTCTGGATCAATGTTGGGCATCTGAAGTAAGTTTTTTCCCACGCAGCTGATTGTGCACATATCCCATGGAAAAGGTGGATAGAGCAAATGTCACCCTGCAAATCAGTGTTAGAAGTGCTGTGCCAAATTTACTAAGCTAGCTTAGAAGTAGAAGTAATGTAGTCAGTTTAAGAGAGCTTTAATGACTTCTGGTAAATTAATATCTCAAATTTTAATTTTCTTTCATGAGTTTATTACCTACAAATTCTCATGCCTCTGTATTGCACTGAGTTAGGCTGCAAAGCTGTACTGAGTGAGAAGCAGGTTTTCTTGTGCAGAGGTACACTCGCACACATGCATGCTCATGTGCTCTCTCTCTTCCCCTACCCCCCTACATCCTTGCAGCCAGTCATTTCCCTTTCCTTCCCTTTGGCTGGTAAAGATTTAAGCTCACTGGTAAATGATGCATGCCTCCACTTTTTAAGTGCCCAAGTGCACATGTGGGCTGCCACTTCATGTGACAGCCTCTGCAAAGCCAGATGGACCAACCTCTTAAAATGTTTATTCATGGTGGCCAAAAAAACTGCCCAGAATCTGGATCATTCACTCTTCTGAGCAAGCTGAGAAGGTTGCAAGATGTAGGATTTATTTCTTAATTACCTTAGAAGCCCAGAATTTTACAACTTTTTAATTCCTGTGCTTGTTTAAAATTGCTTATGACCTGCATTGAGAAGGTCACATCTGTATTGCTTTCATCGCAGTTCACAGAATCACTGAATGGGTCAGTTTGTAAGGGACCACATTGGGTCATCTGGTCCAGCCTCCCTGCTCAAGCAGCGTTGTCCTAAAACACATTGCACAGAATTGAGTCCAGATGGTTCTTGGATATCTCCAGTGCAGGAATCTCCACAACCTCTTTGGGCAGCCTGTTCCACTGCAGTCAACCACACAGTAAACAAGTTCTTCTTCATATTTGAGTGGAAATTTCTGTTCATCATTTTTGCCCATTGCCTCTTGGCCTTTTGCTTGGTATCACTGAGAAGAGCCTGGATCCATACTCTTGGCACCCTCCTTTCAGATACTTGCAGATATTGGTGAGGGAAAGCAGTTGAATTCTGGTATAAAATTAATTCACTGTTGCCCTGCAGTCTCTGGAATTCTGAAAAACAGTAAGATAGGTTCCTTTCTCACCAGGCACAAGGGCCTGGGGATGCTGAAGGAGGGAGAGAGCGAGGAGGTGGCTTATCCCATGTTGGGCATTATGTCGCATAAGGAAGGGTGGATCTAGCCAGAGGGCAGCGCCAGTAGCCTGTAATGTGACCACTCCCAGTGCAGCCCACACACTAGACTGCACTCAGCATCTGTGCTCAGCTGAGCTACCAGCACGGCTGTCAGCCTGAGGCTCCATGAGGTCTGTGTTCCCTAACTACCTACCAAGTGTCACCAGTCCCAGGGGCTGTGCCCAAAAGCTTCAGGCCCCACTGCTCAGTGTCTGCTTGCTGCCCCCATCGTGGTCACCCCATCTGAGTTGGTCACCACTCAGTCCCTGACTGCTGGACTGCTGACTCCGGATTACTGTCAGTCTGCTCAAATCTGGCAGCTGAAGGATAGCAGAAGTTCTGGCATGCACCAGGACGTGGAAGCAAAGGCTGTACATGGGATGGGAGGGAAAGAAGATCCAGCACTGGAAACAAGATTCCTCTGGAGGACACCAAACATTTCAAGTGATGGTGATATTGCATACATACTGCTGGCTGCTTTTAAGAAGTCCTGTGCTCTGCTCTCTACACTGCAGAAACCCCACGGTCCTTGGCGGGCAGGGGTGAGGACACCCCTGTGCTCTCCCAGATGCCCGTCCCTCCGATGGCGCAGCAGTCACCCGGAGCTAGCTCCTGACCCCGCAGCTACTCTCAGGAGAACGTAGAGCGCCCTTCTCTTTCTGGAGCTGCTCCTTGTATGTCGGCGTTTTGCCTATCGGCCTTTTTACTTGCGCGACGCCGCTGTGCCGCGTTGCAGCGACGCCTGCCCGGCTGTCCCCGCGCTCAGCGCCGTGCCCGCGCCGCCCTGGGCCAGCGGCGCCTCAGGGCCGGCCCTCAGCGGGGCTGCCCCGGCTGCGGCCCGCCGAGGGCGCGGGGACGTGCGGCCGTGCGAGCGGGGCCTGCTGAGCGCTGCCAGCTGCGCCCCGAGCGTCCTGGAGACACCGAGATGATCTTTCAGGCCAGCAATCGGCTCTGAAAACGCCGCATGTCCCCCCGTGGGACGGTACCGACATGCTTGCAGGTTCCTTTGGCCCTGTCCTTCGAGTAGTGTGCAATGTATGTGTTTGCATGCTTCCTCTGAGTCAGTTCTGTTACAAATGGGCCAGGAGACCAGCTCCTTTTTGAAGGCCTTTATTAAGGACAGCTCTTGGTGGGGAGCTCGAGGGGTCATGCACACCGCTGCTGCTTCTAATGGACGACACGAAGGAGGAGGTGATTGAGTTTTGCCACCTGGCAGAACTGGAACTTCCATCCTCACAAGAGTCCCTGGGAAGGCAATGATGGCTCGAAGTCTAGCAGGTGTCCTTCTGGTCAAGAACTACCAGGGTCATGGTGACAACACAAGACTGGCTCTAACTGATGATCTGAGGTTCCGTACCATTTTGCCGGGCTAGAGTTGTTATTTCCAGTCCTCAGTTAGCTGGTGGCTCGTCGTCTCTGGGGGTCTTTTGTGCCAAGTGTACCTTAATTTGCTTATGGATATGGCCTTGGGCGCAGAGTCTCCTGGGAGCAGAGGCGGTGACACTCCACGGAAAGGGAGTACAGGCATAGAGTAGGGAGTAGGGAATCGGGGTACAAACGAGCAAGTTTTTGCTTATGAACTATTAAACTTAGAACAATAACTTTTAGCAGTAACTAAGAGCTCATATCTTAGGAATTTATTTCTTACAAGTTCCAATAACTCTCAGGGGAAAATCTTTGCTACCTGTCTCACACTGTTTAGGAATATCTCTTTGGGAAGCACTAGGTTTTGGCTTCCTCTCATCTCGCCATTGAACTGTCTCTGTACTGTACTATTTTTAGGAAGGAAGAAAAACTTCAGTTACTTCATTTCTTTTCTGAGAGACCTTTTTGTTTATGGTATAAACTTACATAAGCTCATTTAACTGGAAACATTTCTACTAATTTAAGACTATGTACAGGCTTCCAGGTACTCTGGAGACAATGGAAGTCTGTTCAATTCCACTAGCACTACAGGAGCCACTCCAGGGGTAGTACATGTGCTTTTAGTGTCTCACATTAGCCTCTCCACAATGATTGTGGCAGAGGTCGTTCAGTGGCAGGAAATTAAGCTATCAAGTGCCTGGCACAACACTTGTTTGTTCAGTGTCAGGACTTTGAACTGAATTATAGAAGATTGCAGGGGTTTTTTTAGAACTGGAATTTGCAAATGGCAATACACTTCTTCTACCAATGTTTTAAACAGCCAAGCTTCTACCTTCAGAGCATCTTCTTGGGAACAGCTATTTCTATAGACAGCATTGTTTGCTACCGCTCCCTCACAATCTGTTTAACACAGCAAAGTCGCATTTTCGGCTCACAAGGATGAAAGTATCACTGACTTGTACTGCATATTGTAGTTTTATTATATCGCTTACCAAAATGGGAAAAACAAGACAGTTCAATTAATAAGTTACAGTAATTTGTATACTAGCACATTGAATTTACCAGTTCTTCAGGATTCATGGTAGTGTTTCTTTCTAAGATGTCTTTTTAGTAGTGACACAGGCACAGGCAATAGACTAGTTACCATATCAAGCATTTGTATCTGTTCCAACTTAGAGAAACTCCCAAAACTACAGTCCTATTTAGTCTGAATTCAATTTATTTAATAAAAAGAATGATTGAAATTTAGCTTTACTCATTACTCAACTCATCTCTCTTCCCTTCCTTGTGGCCTTATATTGGTTTCACATTTTACACCAGCATTAGAGCACAGCAAGTGCTCTAAGATTGTCTTCTTTTCCCTCTTTTGCCTGTACAACATACTCCAAGCTTTCCTGGAACAGTCCAGGGTATTCGATGAGCCTTAATTTATGTAAGTGTTCAGAACAGAGGGAGAAGTAAAAATCTGCCAGTTCAAGTCTTTTTTAAGCTATCTGATAGGAGATTACCTTTGATCTGGTTATGCACGATCAGGTTAATCACATCAAAGTCTAGCCAAATTAGTCCTGGTTTGTATCATTATCAGCTACTCCTCACTGTCTGTGACCACTAGTGCTCTGCATGTGCATCCACAACATGGCTCTCACAAAGGGGAATAACCTACTTCACAGACAGGCAAATTCAGATTTTGCAGCTCTAAGTGGCACATCACATTGGGCAGAGGCAAAAATATGAGGAGGCTTAGAGAAGGCAGCACAAAGCACCACTATCATGTGCCCCTGCAGTGTTACTCAGGATATTATGAGGACCTTTCCATAATGGAAAGTGCTTTATGCGCTTGGAGAAAGTCATCTGTGGAGTTGTGAAGGTTGTCCAGGAAGCCATGATCTGGGATCTTCTGATCTATACAGAGCAAATGAAGCAAAAGACAGGCACTTAGAGATAGGCTTGATGTTCTCATGTGCCAGGTCTGCACTCCGAGATTTTTCTATTTAAGATCCCTACTCCTCCATGTTTAAGGTGACAGGCAAACTACAAACAGACACACACACATCCCACCAGCCCCCAAAACAAAACAAAACAAAAAACAAACAAACAAAAAAACTCCACTGCCAGCCAAAGCATTCTTAGTGTCTTCCTGTGTTTTCCAACCTACAAGGGTACCTGCAGTTCATCTGTGCTGGTACAAAACTGTG
This sequence comes from Hirundo rustica, assembly GCF_015227805.2. Taxonomy (NCBI): domain Eukaryota; kingdom Metazoa; phylum Chordata; class Aves; order Passeriformes; family Hirundinidae; genus Hirundo; species Hirundo rustica. The sequence continues at coordinate 65,055,408 of NC_053488.1, forward strand.
TGATCCTGCTATGAACCAGAATGGGAAATGCAACCAGGCAAATTATGTCTTTTTTCTTCAAGTTAATCCAACTGAACTCTGCAAGTTTGTTAAGAAAAACAAAACACAAAACAACCCTCCCCCCCCCCCAAAACCCAAACAAAAACCCCAAAACAAAACAACAAAAATGCAAACCACAAAAAACCCCACAAAACCGAACAAAACCCAAAACAACAACAAAAACAAACAAACAACAACAACAAAAAAACCCCAACCAAAACCACAAATCCACAAAACACAGCAAAATCTAAGCAAAATAGCAAAACCAAAACAATAGAGAAAGACCGTTATATTTTGTTCCATAAAAATATGAAATAAATAATGGAGCTGGATACCTAAAGCTGGACATACAAGGATCTTTGTGCAGAACAGAAGGTGTACTATGAATGTATATGCCTTCAACACTAATGCTGCTACATTATTTTATGTTACTTTCTCAGTTTGTGGTTCTGATTTATCTGAAGTCAGCAAGGGCTTTACAGCTAGTCATATAAGAATTTACTCAAATGCACAAATCAAACTATTTGGATAAAGCATTTCCATCTTTAGGATTTCCATCTTAGGATGTCCTCTGTCCTTCTAGAAACATCTTCTTGCCACCTGCTGCCCTTGAGAATTTCCTCTGATGTTCAGCTGGGTGTGTTTCTCCCAGAGACTTCTAACCTACAGCAATGCTCATGGTGTCTCACTTAACCAGGCAGCTGACTCAGATATTATGTTACATTGGGATGATTAGTGTCAAGCTCAGTTATTTTTTTCCTCAGAAACAGCTGGCTTAATTGCACATGTCTGGTTATTACTATGCAAACAAAAATGTGGAATGCAAATATCCTGAGTTAGCATAAGGACAGCTAAAACACAGAATCCTATCAGAATTC